>NC_143166.1:2066428-2751071 GCF_047325235.1 Durio zibethinus
TAAATTATAAATAATTTAATAAAAATAAGTTATAACTTGATAATGAATCATGGTTAATTTAGTAATAAAATCAATAACATTTTTTAGTAAATAATAAAAAAAATTAAGTAGTAAATCAATGATAACATAATAGTAAATCACTAATAATTTAATGGTAAATATATGATAATTTAGTAGTGATAACGTCTAGATCTAGAGATCTATTGCTAGACATTGACTTTTAAGGAGTCACCACCAATCTTTTTTATCTAAGTGTGATTGGTCACTTAAAGAATCTGTCCTTTCAGGGAACACCTAAGTTTAAGGGCCCCTAAAAGAATAGGTTCAGGTCTACTAACCAGAATAGAGTTCGAGAGTTCGGTTACGTGTGAGGAAGGTTATAGCACCCTTACAACGCCCATTAAAAGATGGTACCAGTATAATTTTGTGTTATTCGATAAGCCTTAAAATTTTATCAAGTAATTAACTATTGAAAATTATTCTCAATTGACTCTAATACTTTTAGCAAAAAATTGAGAAAATTCTCTCACCTCAGGAGTATGCAAGAAAACTACTGTTTCACCTGCAAAAGCTCCATCGTCGGATTATTTAAAGAAAAATCAAAATCAAAATCAAAATAAAAAGGAAGGAAAGAATGATTTTTTTGTGCAGAAAAATTGATACTTTCAACTTTTCCCAAAAAAAAATATTCTTTTGAAACTTTAATTTCGAGGAAAATTGATATCTTCAACTTTTTCTCAAAAATTTATTTTTTTGAAAATTTATTTTTAAGAAAAATTGATACTTTCAACTTTTTCCCAAAAATATTTTTTTGGAAACTTTTTTTTCAAGGAAAATTGATACTTTCAACTTTTCCTCAAAAATATTTTTTTGAAATTTTATTTTTAAGGAAAATTAATACTTCCAACTTTTCCCCAAAGATATTTTTTTTTATTTTTATTTAAAGAAAATAGAATAATAAAACAAAATAAAAATGAGAAATAAATAAATAAATAAAGAAAAGTAAAACAAAAATAAAAATAAAATAAAGATAAAGAACATTAAATAAACCTAATTTAATAAATAAAAATAAATAAATAAAATAAATAAATTTTAAAAACAAAACCTGGAGCGGCTCGGAGTACGGCTTGGCTCGACTCGGCTCAAGAAAGAGAAACGGCTCGAAAAAGTAGCTTGGGACCTCGGTTCAGCTCGACTATCGGCTCGGAAAGGGGAAGACACGCGTGGGTCAGGAAGCGGGTCGACGCTCGGGTCGGGTCGGATCTCTGTAAAATGTGCGGATCCTCTGGGTCACTTAAAGTAAAAACGACGTCGTTTTGAAAGGATATATAAGGCTCTTCCCTTTATTTTTCGATAGAAACCTTCTCCCCTCTCTCTCTCTTCTTTCTTTTTCCTCTTGTTTCTCTCTAAACGGTCGAAGAACTCCGATTGAATATTCATCGGATTCTGAAATTTTTCATCGAAATCTGGGTTTTTTCATCGAAAGTTCATCGAAAAGTTGGTCGGTTTCTGGGATCTTTCGTCGAAAACTGGGCAGCTCGTCGGAACTTCAAAGTTGGTCGAATCGTCGCTGAAAAATTCAACATTCGTCGGAAAAATCATCGGAATCTGGAAATTTTCCAAAAATTTTCAAAAAAATTTTCGCCAAAAATCTCTAAAAAAATTATTTTCGATTCCCACAGCTATTCTAACACTTTTCAACCTTCTTTTAGCCTTCAAAAACTCTTTTATACGCCTTTTCTCTCTCAAATCAGTAGCTTTTTGCTCACTATTTTTCTATCTTCTGTTCTGTTCCAGAGGGTCCCTTTTATAGGGATTGATCAGAAGAATTTTTGATCAATCCCAATTCCTCTTTGGATCGGGATTCAATCATTGAATTCAACATGGACTCTTCTGATTGAATCCCAATCTAATTTCCAGCCAGATAAATAAAAAAAAATAAAAGAAAAAATCAAACGAAAATAAATCAGATAAATAAAAAAATTAACAGATAAATTAAAATTAAATAACAGATAATCACATAAATATTAACAAGAAAAAAAAAAAGAAGAAGAGAAAAAAAATAATAAAGATATATACATATTAATAAATACATAAATACCTAAGATAAAAAATAATAATAAAAGAAAAGAAAAAATATATATACATATATAAAATAATAATAATAAAAATAAAATAAAAATGTAAAATAAAAAAAATAAAAATAAAAATAAATGAAGAAAAAAAAATATAGACTTACCCATTTGGACCAGGCCTAATTGATTCGGGCATGGACCAAATTGGGTGTCTACAACTGTCCCTCTTTGTACATTTTTTGTGAAACAAAAATTGCGCAAAGACGTAGACACCCAATCAAGACTCAACTCGACCTTTCACTTTTTATTTTTTTATTTTTTATTTTTGTTTTTGATCAAAGCTCCTCTAGGCAGAGGCTCAATGACTTTGAGAAACATAAATGGCTCCTCTAATCAGAGGCTCAACAAGTTTGAAAAAAATAAATTGCTCCTCTAAACAGAGGCACCACGACTTTGAAAAGTAAATTGCTCCTTTAAACAGAGGCACCACGACTTTGAGAAAGTAAATTACTCCTCTAAACAGAGGCACCACGACTTTTGAAAAGTAAATTGCTCCTTTAAACAGAGGCACCACGACTTTTAAAAAGTAAATTGCTCCTCTAAACAGAGGTACCACGACTTTTGAAAAGTAAATTACTCCTCTAAATATAAGCACCACGACTTTTAGAAAGTAAATTGCTCCTTTAAATAGAAGCACCATGACTTTTGGAAAAAGTAAATTGCTCCTCTAAACAGAGGCACCACGACTTTGAAAAGTAAATTGTTCCTCTAAACAGAGGCACCACGACTTTGAAAAAGTAAATTGCTCCTCTAAACAGAGGCACCATGACTTTGGAAAAAGTAAATTGCTCTTCTAAACAGAGGCACCACAACTTTGGAAAGTAAATTACTCCTTGACAATCATGTCTAAAGGAGTTGAAAGTTGTGTTTGAAGAAATTTCAAGAGATTATGCCCAAAGGTCTTATAAATCAACCCTGATACCGAAAGACATCCTATTTCAAGGATTAGGAACTTACCTAACAAGTTTCTTTTTTCTCAATTTTGAAAATGTCTTCACATATATCTTCTCTATGTGGGATCTTGAAACACCTCTGCTTCTTGAATTTATACACTATACTTTCCTAAAAGTAGTGTATGCTATGCAATGCATATGAATTTCAATGCATGCTATGCAAATGTTTGGCCAATTAATTCCTATTCAATGTAAGGTACTCAAGTTTCTCAAGCTTTTTTCTTGAGCAACAAGCCTTTTGATTCTTTAAAGATCCAATTACACTGCTCTTCTAAGATCGAACCAGTGTAACTCTCAATTATCTTTTCCACTCACATTATTCCTTGTTCAGTTTCTCAATACTTTGGAATAAGCTTCATCAATCGATCATCACTTGACTATCATTCAATGAATTTCTCAGCACTAACAAATTTCAAAACAAGTTTCATCCACCATCACTGGGTCATTACTCATAGGTGTCTCAGCATTAACCATTCCAAAACAAACTTTGTCCACTGATTGTTCTCATCATTCAGTCATAACTTGCAAGTCATATCGACCAATTCATCCTTGTACTCATCACTTGGTTATACCACTTTTCAAGAATTGCCCCATTATATTCTCCATTTAATCACATCATATATCTTTTCAAATCATCTCTTTTAGGTTTCTACCATTTCTTCATTTTGTTACCACCATCATCTTAGATTTCTTTTCAAATGAATGTAAGATTCTTTTAAACACATATTCATTCATTCATTATCATTTCAAATCTTGATAAATACAATGCAATCAAACATTTTCTCAATTCATTCTAGGGGTGTAACAATAAGAGAACACAAGGTGAATTATGGTAAAGATAATCAATGAAGATCTATTTTGGTACAAAACAAATGGGAAAGGAAATAAATTGGATACATGTCATTGGGATGGATGGTATGTCCAAATGATGAAGATTTAGACAATTCTCAACATTAATCTAGGATTTTTTTTTTCAAAAACTCATTCCATTTATTGTTAGAGTCATTTTAAACTTGGCGAACTTTACCCCAGTCTTTGAGGGATCTTCGGATGTCCTGGATCTTTTTCTGCCAAAATCATCCTTTCAGGTTTTCAATTTGAATATCCTTTTTTTTCTCATTTTTTCATTCATTCTTTTTTTTTTTTCATCATCATTTTTTTTCTCATTTTTCATCCATTGTTGATATCTTCCATACATCCAACTTTAAAGCAATGTAGCATGATTCTATTGCTTCATCATAAGCATACCTTCGCTTAACATGTGATCATTCAAGTTGAGTATTCACACTTGATCCAAATGGACTTTTCAATATTGTAATGTAGGCCAAGGTGAGGGGTTATAAAAGAAATGGATATAATAGGCTCAAAACATGTATTAAAAAGGTTTAAAACCAAGGATCATTTGATGTAACTTGGCATTTTGCCTCACATCATTTCACTACTTTTTTTTCTCACACAAAGGATTCTCATTATTTTGCCCCAAATCATGCGTGGCATTTATGTGGTTTTTTATTTTTTTTTGTTTTCTCACATAAACTTGTTTTTTTGCCCCAAACAAAGGTTCACTCCTTTTGTGGCTTTTTGTTTTTTTTTTTTCAAAAATTACCCTCTAGTGTAGAGGGTGATCCTTGGTTGGGGTTCTTCAGAAAAAAAAATCATAATAGGCTCAAAGGGGTAGCAATAAATGGTTTTTCGAATGGTAAAAGAAAGATGGCCATTTTCCATCTCAATTGTGAATACTTTTCTTGAACATCATCTATTGAACAAAGCTCATGATCCTGTATAAAATATTACATATCTTCAAGACATATCTCTTTCACCTTGCGTAATGGCTTACCTTTTTTTTTTTTTGCTCAAATCATCTCTTCATATTAATGTGGATGAGTTCTCGAAATTAAATCTCAGAATTATTGTTATCATTGTCTAAATATTCATCATCTGAAATTTAAGAATGAAAGTATAAAGTTATGAAAGGTAACAGAGCATGGAGTACTGGTCAAGTGAAAGAGAAAAATGTAACGAAATGCATTAATTTACCTTTATTAAGATGATAATAAGTGAAGTCATATTGCAAAAAAGAAATCTAACATTACTCGAAAAGAAATCTTAAAATGACAAAAAAACTTTCAACCAGCCTTATCTCCATTCTTAAAAATTATCCCTCTATATGATCAGGTGAAGAATCTCTATTGACATCTTGCCTTCAATTTATTGTAACTCTTCGGATCTTTTCTGTTCTTGACTTTCACTCAGAACGTTAACATTAGGTGTTGTTGCTTTTCTTTGATCAAAACTTACCATTCCATCATTGATCAACCGTTGCACCTTATGCTTTAAAGCAGTGCAATTTTTAGTAGAATGACCAATAATTCCATAGTGGTAGTCGCAGCGAGCTGTAGGATCATACCACTTTGGATAGGGTGGTTTAAGTGGCTCCACATGACTAGAGGCAATCAAATGGCTATTATAGAGTTCTCGATATAACTCTTTATAAGTCATAGGGATTGGATCAAATACAAGTTTTTCTCGAGTAATCTGTTGTTCTCGTGAACCACTTGCTGGGTTAATAGGGCGAATTTGGGTTCTTGCAGGAGCTTGAATGTTAAGGCTATATGTAAGATCTTAAGGCTAAAAATTGATCGGTATGTGGATGAATAAGGTGGTTACGGGGGCTAGTTGGTATGGATAAGATGAAGCATTGTTCACAGTAAGATAGTATGGAGAGTAATCTGAGAGTAGATAGGGTTGATATCCTCTAAACTATCTGTCAAAGCCTACAGCTTGAGCTTTAGTCTCTTTCTTCTTGGGTGTCTTCTTGATTTCTTCTTCTTTCAGCTTGCCATTCTCAATGATTTCGCCTGAGATCACCATGTCAGCGAAATTGTTTATGGCATTCCCTATCATCTCTTCATAATAGAGGGACTTCAAAGTATTGACAAACAATAAGGTGGTCTCCTTTTCAATCAAAGGAGGTTGCACTTGAGAAGTAATATCCTTTCACCATTGGGCATATTCTTTGAATGATTCAATTGGTTTCTTATTCATATTCTGTAAAGAAAGATGATCAAGGGCCAAGTCTGTTATATGCTGGTATCGACTAATGAAAGTATAAGCCATATCGCTCTCAGAACCAATACGATTCCTGTCTAACTGGACATATCACCTAGCAGTAGAGCCAGTGAGGCTATCTTAGAATGCATGCATCAAGAGCTTTTCATTATTGGCATGGCTAGTCATTTTTCGACAATACATAGTAATGTGAATTTTTGGACACTTTGTACCATCGTATTTTTTGAACTTTAGCACCTTGAATTTTGAAAGAATAACCACATCAAGAACTAAACAGGGCCCAACAGCATCAACTGAGCTATAAAAACTAACTCCCTCCACTGCTCGCAGCGTTTTCTCTAACATGTTCATCTTCTATTCAACTTTTGAGGCTTCTAAAGTTCCCTTCTCCTTAGGCCTCAACTTTTCTTCTAGATCATCCAAATTATGGATTGATATTGGTTCTACTACCTTTTCAGTAAAGATAAAAATTTTCCTTGATTTGAAGCTGATGGTATTTTGGGATATGTGTACCCTACAGGATAGGTGAACCGCTGTGGTGGTAAACCTTATACAGATTAGGCTTGATATGGCTCGAAACCAGGAGGGCACAATGGGCCATCCTCTTCCTATTGGCTAGCATTCTCCTCTATTACCTTTCCCTTGGTTAGCTTGTTCAAAGCTTCTAATATCTTATTTAACTCTTCTTCTAACTTCTCTTGAGCTTTCTCTAATATCTCAAAATGATTGAAATTTTCTTATTTCATTTGCCTGGCTTGAGCTCTTGTGTTGTATTGGTGAGTGGAGTTGCTTGGTGGAGCTATCTTTGAACCTTTAGCACCACAATTATGATTAAAAAATGCTATGCTATGCTTTATGTATGATGCGTTGATGCACGAATGAAATGTATATTTTTCTGAATGAAATCTAATATGAAATGGATGCAAATAATTGTATTAAAACATGATCATGAAAATAATACAGATGCATAAAATTAGACAAACAACATAGTTAGTTTCATGGATGAAATAAAAGTGATGTTAATGCATAATGTTACATATGATAATGAAAATGATGCACAAAGTCAGACAATCAAAATGATTAGATAAACACCCTTTTTGTCTCTTAATTTCAGGGTATATCTATCATTGGGTAGAAAGGGCTCTATCCTAGGTTTAGGCACTCTTAAGGCTCACTATATGTGGTTTAAGGTCAAAGTCTAAAGGTTCTCAAATTGCTCCTTACATCTTTGTCCATCACAGACTAGTAAGGCACCCTAATCCTCACCCATTATAGGCTACAAGCGAAAAAGATTCAATTTGAGTGGGAGTATTTCGCTAGCCACTGCGGAGGCATTAGACCTCACGAAAGTAATAGGTACTTTACTCCCTCCTAGAGGGACGGAGCTCGGGTATAGAGCTCATGTTATGCACATGCATATGAATGACATAATTAACAAGGTAAATAAACATGAATGAATAATAACACATATATACAAACAGGTTCAATTTTATTAGGCTTTTGGATAACATAAATTATTTGCTAACCTGACTCTCAAAGTCCCCAGCGGAGTCGTCAAGCTATCATAATGTCTAGATCCGAGGATCTATCGCTAGACATTGACTTTTAAGGAGTCGCCACCAATCTTTTTTATCTAAGTACGATTGGTCACCTAAAGAATTTATCCTTTCAGGGAACACCTAAGTTTAAAGGCCCCTAAAAGAATAGGTTCAGGTCTACTAACCAGAACAAAGTTCGGAAGTTCGGTTACGTGTGAGGAAGGTTATAGCACCCTCACAATGCCCATTAAAAGATGGTACCAGCATAATTTTGTGTTATCCGATAAGCCTTAAAATTTTATCAAGTAATTAACTATTAGAAATTATTCTCAATTGACTCTAATACTTTTAGCAAAAAATTGATAAAATTTCCTCACCTCAGAAGTATGCAAGAAAACTACTGTTTCACTTCCAGAGGCTCCATCGTCGGATTATTTAAAAAAAAATCAAAATCAAAATAAAAAAGAAGGAAAGAATGATTGTTTTTGTGCAGGAAAATTGATACTTTCAACTTTTCCCAAAAAAAATATTCTTTTGAAACTTTAATTTCGAGGAAAATTGATACTTTCAACTTTTCCTCAAAAATTTATTTTTTTAAAAATTTATTTTTAAGGAAAATTGATACTTTCAACTTTTTCCCAAAAATATTTTTTTGGAAACTTTTTTTTTCAAGAAAAATTGATACTTTCAACTTTTTCTCAAAAATATTTTTTTGAAATTTTATTTTTAAGGAAAATTGATACTTTCAACTTTTCCCCAAAGATATTTTTTTTAATTTTTTTTAAAGAAAATAGAATAATAAAACAAAATAAAAATGAGAAATAAAAAATAAATAAATAAAGAAAAGTAAAACAAATATAAAAATAAAATAAAGATAAAGAACATTAAATAAACCTAATCTAATAAATATAAATAAATAAATAAAATAAATTTAAAAAAAAAACCTGGAGCGGCTCGGAGTACGACTCAGCTCAAAGAAGAGAAACGGCTCGGGGAAGCGGCTTGTGACCTCGGCTCAGCTTGGCTATCGGCTCGGAGGAGGGAAGACACGCGCGGGTCAGGAAGCGTGTCAACGTTCGAGTCGGGTCGGATCTTGGTAAAACGCGCGGATCATTTGGGTTACTTAAGGCAAAAACAACGTCGTTTTGGAAGGGTATATAAGGCTCTTCCCTCTGTTTTTCGGTAAAAACCTTCTCCCCTCTCTCTCTCTTCTTCCTTTTTCCTCTCGCTTCTCTCTAAATGGTCGAAGAACTCAGGTTGAATGTTCACCGGATTCTGAAATTTTTCATCGGAATTTGGATTTTTTCATCGAAAGTTCGTCAGAAAGTTGGTCGATTTCTGGGATCCTTCATCGAAAACTAGGCAGCTCACCGAAAACTTTAAAGTTGGCTGGAATCATTGCCAAAAAATTCAACCTTTGCCGAAAAAATCACCGGAATTTAAAAATTTTTCAAAAATTTCCAGAAAAATTTTCGCCAAAAATCTCTAAAAAAATTATTTCCGATTCTCACACCTATTCTAACACTTCTCAACCTTCTTTTAGCCTTCAAAAACTCTTCTATACGCCTTTTTTTCTCTCAAATCAGTAGCTTTTTGCTCACTGTTTTTTTGTCTTCTATTCTGTTCCAGAGGGTCCCTTTTATAGGGATTGATCAGAAGAATTTCTGATCAATCCCAATTCCTCTTTGGATCGGGATTCAATCATTGAATCCAACATGGACTCTTTTGATTGAATCCCAATCCAATTTCCAACCAGATAAATAAAAAAAATAAAAGAAAAAATCAAACGAAAATAAATTAGATAAATTAAAAAAATTAATAGATAAATTAAAATTAAATAACAGATAATTACATAAATATTAACAGGAAAAAAAAAGAAGAAGAGAAAAAAAATAATAATAAAGATATATACATATTAATAAATACATAAATACCTAAGATAAAAAATAATAATAAAAGAAAAGAAAAAAAAATATATACATATATAAAATAATAATAATAATAAAAATAAAATAAAAATGTAAAATACAAAAAATAAAAATAAAAATAAAATGAAGAAAACAAAATATAGACTTACCCATTTGGACCAGGCCTAATTGATCCGGGCCTGGACCAAATTAGGTGTCTACAAGTAGTAAATTAATTAATCATTGATAATTTTATAGTAAATTATTGCAAAATTAATAGTAAATCAATTAAAATTTTATAACAAATCATCAGTAATTTAATAATAAATCATCAACAATTTAATAGTAAACCAATTATAAATTAGTAGTAAACCAAATATTAACTTGTAATAAATCATTGATAATTTAGCTATATATCATTAATAGTAGTAAATCATTAATAATATAGTTGTAAATCAATAATAACTATTATTAATAAATTTTTTATACTTGAAGTTGGCCGGAATTGACCTCAGTTACTAACAGAAGCGAAACTAGAAATTTCATTTTGGGAGGTTAAGATAAACCTACCACAAATCTATTTAATAAAAAATTTAATGAAAAAATTATAAATTTGAATTAAACAATAATGTTATTGTATAAAAAGAAAATTATCTTGTACTAGAACTAAACTCATACTTTCCTACTGTAATCTATTGTTAAATATATGATGATACATATTTTATAAATAATTACTCAAAATATATCATAAATTATCAAAAAATTACTAAAATTACATTAACAGGTTACTAAAATTTTGTTGAAGATTATAAAAATTGTATCAATAGTTACCGATATCGTATCAATAGTTACCAAAATTATATCATAAGTTACCAAAATTGTATTAAAATTACCAAAAGTTTATCAAAGGTTATCAAATTTTACTTATATTAATCAAAATTAAAATTAAATTATTAGTATTTATTATTATTATTATTATTTTAGTATAAAAAATTATTTATTGACATGAATTTCTAAAGATTGGAATTACTTGTGTAGTATGCATGTATCAACTTCTAAAATATAATCTAATTTATATAATTAGCTGACAATATTCTAGAAATGATATCAAAAGTTTATTAAAATTTTGTTAAAAATTATCAAAATTGTATCAATAGTTATCAAAATTATATCATAAGTTACTAAAATTGTATTGAAGTTACCAAAAATTTATCAAAAGTTATAAAATGTTATTTATATTATATCAAAATTAAATTATTAGTATTTATTATTATTATATAAAAAATTATTTATTGACATAAATTTATAAAGATAAGAATTACACGTGTATTATGAATGTATCAACCTCTAAAATATAATCTAATTTATAATATCAGCTGACAAAATTCTAGAAATGACACTAATGCAAGAAAATTTTGAGTTGTAATTTCATTTTATTTTTACTAAAATATAATCTAATTTATAATATCAACTGACAAAATTCTAGAAATGACACTAATTAATAATGCAAGAAAATTTTAAGTTGTAATTTTATTTTATTTTCTTGTTTCCTTTGATTCCTTTATGATTAAATTTTATTATACAAATCTATCAAAAAAATCCAAATGAAGTCAAAAGCGGGCTTCTAAAGCATCAGTCTTCGGCCCATAAAAGCTTATATAAAATGGAAATTAATGTTTAGTACATAAAAACATCTGAATTCATTGTTAAGAGACGAAAATGAATTCCACAGCAAAGCTTTTAATCCTTCTCACAAGTTTTTTGTGCCTGTTTCTTCTCATAACTCTTTTCAAATTCCTTCACAAATATTGGTGGATACCTTTACGCATACAGTACGCACTGAGTTTACAGGGAATCAAAGGACCTCCATATGAATTCATCCATGGAAACAACAAAGCATCTGTCCAATTCAGAAAAGAAGCATTAAACAAACCTATGGCTGCCTTAACTCACGATATATTTCCCAGGGTGCTGCCTCAGTTTTACTCCTGGACCAACATATATGGTAAGATGATTCCGATGTTTTTCACTTGCAATATGTTTCTAACTTCAAATAAAAAAAATGAACCCTTTTTTTTGTTCTTTTATTAGGGAAGAATTATCTTACCTGGGAAGGAACTCAAGCTCAACTGGTAATTTCAGAACCAGAACTAGTCAAAAAGGTTCTGAAAAATATCGAAGGATCTTTTCCGAAAAAGAAGGCTGAAGGCTTTATCTATAAGTTACTTGGGGACGGGCTTCTGACAACCGAAGGTGAAAAATGGGCCAGGCAAAGGAAGTTGGCAAATCATGCTTTTCATGGGGAGAGCTTAAAAGTAAAACTTCGAACAAAGTCTACTTCGTACTGACATTTAAGAATTATGAATTAGTTTCTTACAGAATGGATGGTTGTATTTGGCAGAGCATGAATCCAGCAATAATTGCTGCCGTTGAGACAATGCTAGAGAAGTGGAAAGGCCAAGAAGGGAAAGAGATCGAAGTGTTTGAACAATTCAGGTTACTGACTTCAGAAGTTATATCTAGAACAGCTTTTGGTAGCTGTTACTTGGAAGGGGAGAAGATTTTTCAAATGTTGACTAAATTATCAATACTTGCTACCAGAAATCTCTATAAATCTCGGATTCCTGGCATCAGGTAAGTTAGTAAGTTAATTTGTAACGTTCTAATCTCTCGTCGAGGCTTTATAAAGATCTGTTTAAATCTATGAAAATATTAAATCCATAATGTTTTTGTGAGATAAAATCACCAAACTTTCAAGTAAAATTAATAATATCTTGGTCTGGTGTGGTCTTCACATGATTAATCTAGACTCTGGAGTTTGCCCCTGATTTCCAAATAGAAAGGAAATACCTAGAAGTCACTTGAGTGCAAAATCTGAAATATGATCACAAAGGATTAAGTTTTTCTCCTTTTCTCCATGTATACGGCTTATACCTTTGTTTGCTTTTGCAGCAAGATTCGGAAAACTACTGATGAAATAGAATCAGAAAAGCTTGCTAAAGGAATACATGAATGTGTGATGGAAATGATTAAGAAAAGGGAAGAGAAAATAGTGACTGGAGAAGCTGACAGTTTCGGCAATGATTTTCTAGGATTACTTGTAAATGCTTTTCATGATTCGGATGACAAAAACAGGCTCTCCGTAGAAGACTTGGTAGATGAGTGCAAAACATTCTACTTTGTTGGACAAGAAATGACTAAGTCCTTGCTCACATGGACAGTCCTGCTTTTATCAATCCATTCAGATTGGCAAGAGAAAGCAAGACGAGAGGTGATCGAGGTATTCGGTGACAAAAATCCTCATTCTGAAGGCATTTCCAAACTAAAAACTGTAAGCAAAACCGCAATCTCTGACGATTTCAATAGCGTGCATTACCAGCATTTAATAAATTATAAATTTATTTTGCTCACAGATGAACTTGATCATCTATGAAACCCTGAGATTGTATCCTCCTGTATTTGCCATATCTAGAAAGGTTGCAAGAGATGTTCAATTGGGAAAGCTCATTATTCCTGTTAATATGGAGATTATGATCCCGATCATAGCACTTCACCATGACCCTCAACTATGGGGTGATGATGTGAATCTTTTCAAACCAGAGAGATTCGCTGAAGGTATTGCCAAAGCTACCAAATACAATACGGCTGCATTCAGTCCCTTCTCATTGGGACCTCGATCTTGCGTGGGTATGGGCTTTGCAACCACAGAAACAAAGATTGCTCTCTCAATGATCCTACAACGCTACACTATTACTCTCTCCCCAGCCTATATTCATGCGCCATTTCCTCAATTTATGCTTCAGCCACAACATGGACTTCAAGTAATGCTTCATTCTTTACAGAGTGATTTGTAAAGTTTTTAAAGCAATAGCTGCTTCTATTAGTGTCCAAAATGGTAAAATAGTCATGATAAGTGAGAAACAGTTGTAAATAATGGTGTGATCAATGTACAACACACAGTTCTTACCAGCCATTTTTGGCTCCTAATTATGTATCAATTCAAGTTTTTAAATTGGGTGATCCTTGACATGCTGTCAGAGCCTTTCAGTTTTAAACAATTTCTTCCTCTTTTCCATATTTCTTGGCCACTTACGGGTGCAGGGAACCGGGTAACTGGTGGATTTGTCGACTACTGTATCCAGAATGCCAGTTGCATGGCAATTGCAGTAAGAAGGAAAAGCAAAAAACTTGGCGGTTATTTGATCACCACTAAGCTGCACAAGGATTTCTGGCTCTTGGCTTAAACTTTTATTTGGGAGTTAGGGTAAACACACCATGAATCTATTCAATAAAAAAATTTGTGAAAAAATTTCAAATTTGAATAAAATAATAATGTTATTATATAAAAAGAACATTATCTCGTATATTATTAATGGATTTTTAAATTTCATATTTCATAGTTATAAACATATAACAATATATTAGTAAATTAATAATAGGTTAATAAAAAAAGTGATAACTTAGTAGTTAATAATTGATAACTTAATAATAAATTAATGATAATTTAATAGTAAATTAGTGATAATGTAATCACTACAGGGGGTTTGGTTTTTAATAACATTTTTTTAACTGTTTAGCGACGTTTATTAACGCCACTATAAGGCTGCGACGTTTGCGAAAAAACGTCACACAAAGTGTCGCCTATACATTCGTCGCTATAAATAATGACATTTTCGAAAAAATGTCTCAATATTAACGGTGTTTGTATGTGAAGTACCGCCATTTTAATGGCGTTTATATCTTAGAGGCGCAGCTATTTCAATTACGTTTTTATGAGAAAAACGTCATTTTGTTGTAGTTAATAGTTAATCAGTTTCAGTTTAGTAGTAATTAATTAATAAACTTAGTAATAAATAATAAATAACTTAGTAATAAATCAATAATAATTGTGTTATTAATAATTGAAAACTTAAAAGTAAATCAATATAATTTAGTAGTTGCTGATCATCAATAATTTAATAGTTAATCAATAAAATAACTTAATAGTAAATTATGAATAATTTAATATAAATAAGTTATAACTTGATAATGAATCATGGTTAATTTAGTAATAAATCAATGACATTTTTTAGTAAATAATAAAAAAAAATTAAGTAGTAAATCAATGATAACATAATAGTAAATCATTAATAATTTAGTGGTAAATAAATGATGATTTAGAAGTAAATTAATTAATCATTGATAATTTTATAGTAAATTATTGATAAATTAATAGTAAATCAATTAAAATTTTATAACAAATCATCAGTTATTTAATAGTAAATCATTAATAATTTAATAGTAAACTAATTATAAATTAATAGTAAATCAATATTAATAAATCATTGATAATTTAGCTGTATATCATTGATAATAATAAATCATTGATAATATAGTTATAAATCAATAATAACTTAATTATAAATTATTAATAAATTTTTTATACTTGAAGTTGGCAGGAATTGACCTCGATTACTAACAGAAGCGAAACTAGAAATTTCATCTTGGCAGGTTAAGATAAACCTACCATAAATCTATTTAATAAAAAATTTAATGAAAAAATTATAAATTTGAATTAAACAATAATGTTATTATATAAAAAAAAATTATCTTATACTAGAACTAAACTCATACTTTCCTATTGTAATCTATTGTTAAATATATGATGACACATATTTTATAAATAATTACTAAAAGTATATCATAAGTTATCAAAAAATTACTAAAATTACATTAAGAGGTTACTAAAATTTTGTCGAAGATTATAAAAATTGTATCAATGGTTACCGATATTGTATCAATAGTTACCAAAATTATATCATAAGTTACCAAAATTGTATTAAAATTACCAAAAGTTTATCAAAGGTTATCAAATTTTACTTATATTAATCAAAATTAAAATTAAATTATTAGTATTTATTATTATTATTATTATTTTAGTATAAAAAATTATTTATTGACATGAATTTCTAAAGATTGGAATTACTTGTGTAGTATGCATGTATCAACTTCTAAAATATAATCTAATTTATATAATTAGCTGACAATATTCTAGAAATGATATCAAAAGTTTATTAAAATTTTGTTAAAAATTATCAAAATTGTATCAATAGTTATCAAAATTATATCATAAGTTACTAAAATTGTATTGAAGTTACCAAAAATTTATCAAAAGTTATAAAATGTTATTTATATTATATCAAAATTAAATTATTAGTATTTATTATTATTATATAAAAAATTATTTATTGACATAAATTTATAAAGATAAGAATTACACGTGTATTATGAATGTATCAACCTCTAAAATATAATCTAATTTATAATATCAGCTGACAAAATTCTAGAAATGACACTAATGCAAGAAAATTTTGAGTTGTAATTTCATTTTATTTTTACTAAAATATAATCTAATTTATAATATCAACTGACAAAATTCTAGAAATGACACTAATTAATAATGCAAGAAAATTTTAAGTTGTAATTTTATTTTATTTTCTTGTTTCCTTTGATTCCTTTATGATTAAATTTTATTATACAAATCTATCAAAAAAATCCAAATGAAGTCAAAAGCGGGCTTCTAAAGCATCAGTCTTCGGCCCATAAAAGCTTATATAAAATGGAAATTAATGTTTAGTACATAAAAACATCTGAATTCATTGTTAAGAGACGAAAATGAATTCCACAGCAAAGCTTTTAATCCTTCTCACAAGTTTTTTGTGCCTGTTTCTTCTCATAACTCTTTTCAAATTCCTTCACAAATATTGGTGGATACCTTTACGCATACAGTACGCACTGAGTTTACAGGGAATCAAAGGACCTCCATATGAATTCATCCATGGAAACAACAAAGCATCTGTCCAATTCAGAAAAGAAGCATTAAACAAACCTATGGCTGCCTTAACTCACGATATATTTCCCAGGGTGCTGCCTCAGTTTTACTCCTGGACCAACATATATGGTAAGATGATTCCGATGTTTTTCACTTGCAATATGTTTCTAACTTCAAATAAAAAAAATGAACCCTTTTTTTTGTCCTTTTATTAGGGAAGAATTATCTTACCTGGGAAGGAACTCAAGCTCAACTGGTAATTTCAGAACCAGAACTAGTCAAAAAGGTTCTGAAAAATATCGAAGGATCTTTTCCGAAAAAGAAGGCTGAAGGCTTTATTTATAAGTTACTTGGGGACGGGCTTCTGACAACCGAAGGTGAAAAATGGGCCAGGCAAAGGAAGTTGGCAAATCATGCTTTTCATGGGGAGAGCTTAAAAGTAAAACTTCGAACAAAGTCTTTTTCGTACTGACATTTAAGAATTATGAATTAGTTTCTTACAGAATGGATGGTTGTA
Source organism: Durio zibethinus (assembly GCF_047325235.1). Lineage (NCBI taxonomy): Eukaryota > Viridiplantae > Streptophyta > Magnoliopsida > Malvales > Malvaceae > Durio > Durio zibethinus. Next base: position 2,083,359 of record NC_143166.1, read on the forward strand.
TTTGGCAGAGCATGAATCCAGCAATAATTGCTGCCGTTGAGACAATGCTAGAGAAGTGGAAAGGCCAAGAAGGGAAAGAGATCGAAGTGTTTGAACAATTCAGGTTACTGACTTCAGAAGTTATATCTAGAACAGCTTTTGGTAGCTGTTACTTGGAAGGGGAGAAGATTTTTCAAATGTTGACTAAATTATCAATACTTGCTACCAGAAATCTTTATAAATCTCGGATTCCTGGCATCAGGTAAGTTAGTAAGTTAATTTGTAACATTCTAATTTCTCGTCGAGGCATTATAAAGATCTGTTTAAATATATGCAAATATTAAATCCATAATGTTTTTGTGAGATAAAATCACCAAACTTTCAAGTAAAATTGAATAATATCTTGGTCTGGTGTGGTCTTCACATGATTAATCTAGACTCTGGAGTTTGCCCCTGATTTCCAAATAGAAAGGAAATACCTAGAAGTCACTTGAGTGCAAAATCTGAAATATGATCACAAAGGATTAAGTTTTTTCTCCTTTTCTCCATGTATACGGCTTATACCTTTGTTTGCTTTTGCAGCAAGATTCGGAAAACTACTGATGAAATAGAATCAGAAAAGCTTGCTAAAGGAATACATGAATGTGTGATGGAAATGATTAAGAAAAGGGAAGAGAAAATAGTGACTGGAGAAGCTGACAGTTTCGGCAATGATTTTCTAGGATTACTTGTAAGTGCTTTTCATGATTCGGATGACAAAAACAGGCTCTCCGTAGAAGACTTGGTAGATGAGTGCAAAACATTCTACTTTGTTGGACAAGAAATGACTAAGTCCTTGCTCACATGGACAGTCCTGCTTTTATCAATCCATTCAGATTGGCAAGAGAAAGCAAGACGAGAGGTGATCGAGGTATTCGGTGACAAAAATCCTCATTCTGAAGGCATTTCCAAACTAAAAACTGTAAGCAAAACCGCAATCTCTGACGATTTCAATAGCGTGCATTACCAGCATTTAATAATTTATAAATTTATTTTTCTCACAGATGAACTTGATCATCTATGAAACCCTGAGATTGTATCCTCCTGTATTTGCCATATCTAGAAAGGTTGCAAGAGATGTTCAATTGGGAAAGCTCATTATTCCTGTTAATATGGAGATTATGATCCCGATCATAGCACTTCACCATGACCCTCAACTATGGGGTGATGATGTGCATCTTTTCAAACCAGAGAGATTCGCTGAAGGTATTGCCAAAGCTACCAAATACAATACGGCTGCATTCAGTCCCTTCTCATTGGGACCTCGATCTTGCGTGGGTATGGGCTTTGCAACCACAGAAACAAAGATTGCTCTCTCAATGATCCTACAACGCTACACTATTACTCTCTCCCCAGCCTATATTCATGCGCCATTTTCTCAATTTATGCTTCAGCCAGAACATGGACTTCAAGTAATGCTTCATTCTTTACAGAGTGATGCGTAAAGTTTTAAAAGCGATAGCTGCCTCTATTAGTGTCCAAAATGGTAAAATAGTCATAATAAGTGAGAAACAGTTGTAAATAATGGTGTGATTAATGTACAACACACAGTTCTTGTTGCGTCTGAAGCAATAATCACAAAATACAGAAGCAATAGACAACAATCAATAATAAAAAACACAAGAAAAATAAAGCACACCAATATTGACGTGAAAAACCCTCCAGTGTAGAGGGAAAAAATCACGGACCACCAGAAAAATCTTCACTATCAAATAATAGATGTACAAAATTTTTCTCTAGCTAAAACTAGAGCTAACCAACAACTAGAGAAATAATTGGAGAAATCTCACCAAATAAGTGACTCAACAAATACACCATGGATTTGTTCCTAGAGAGCTTCAAACCCGATCTTCACCATTCAGAATGTAGAACTCTGAATCATAAACCTCCTGACAAGGTTCCAACTCAATCGAACCACGGATCGACTTCTGTTCAACCAACTCTCCCTTTTCTTTTTTCTCTTTGCTTTTTTTTACTTTTCTTCTTTCTCTACTTGGTTTTTAACACACCCTTAAAACAACCTCACTTTTTTTTTATTAAATAGCTAGGGCTCTGTGTAAAATGAAAGATCAAGGCCCATGGCCTTTACTTGGTCCAAAACCACTTACATGAGGTTGGACCCCATTTTCCTAACAATCTCCCCCTTCAGCCCCATTATGAGGAGATTCATCACCATAGTAGTTTCATTTGGAACTTACCTTGGCTAGGAAACTCATTCCGACTAAGTTACTACAAAGCTCAAGTTTTTCCCTAGGAAGTATCTTAGTCAATATATCTGCTACATTCTTATCAGTATGAACTTTCTTCAATAGCATCTGTTGTTCTTCAATCACTGAACGTAACCAATGATATCTAACATCAATGTGCTTTGTTCTAGCATGGTACATGACATTCTTACTCAAATCTAAAGCACTTTGGCTATCATAAAATACCACATACCCTTTCTGATTCAACCTCAATTCGAGAAGAAAACGTTTCATCCAAAGCATTTCTTTACATGTTTCGGTTGCTGCAATGTACTCAGCCCTGTAGTTGACAAAGCAACACACTTTTGTAACTTAGATTGCCAAGATGTAGCTCCTCTTGCAAAAGTGAACAAATATCCTGAAGTAGATTTTCTACCATCAAGATCGTCTGTCATGTCAGCATCAGTAAACCCTTCTAGAACTGGTTGTGAAACTTCATAAGTCAAGCACATTTTTGAAGTACCCCTCAAATATCTAAAAATCTATTTCACTACTTTCCAGTGAATCTTCCCCGGATTAGAAAGAAATCTGCTCACTACACCAACTGCATGAGCAATGTCAGGCCTTGTACAAACCATAAGATACATTAAAGAACCGACTGCAGAAGAATAAGAAATACTAGACATAGCTAGTTGTTCTTTCTTAGACACTAGACAAGATTTCTTAGATGAAAATGGTTGGCAAATGGACTGCTAACTGATTTAGCATGTTACATGTTGAATCTACCAAGCACTCGTTCAACATACTTTTCTTATGACAACCACAGCTTTTCAACTCTCATATCTCGGATAATGTCCATACCAAGAATCTACTTTGTTAGACCTAAATCCTTCATATCAAAGGACTTAGACAATTGTTCTTTCAACCTACAAACCATACTAGCATCTTGTCCTACAATCAACATATCATCAACATATAATAATAGGATAGTGAAGTTACCATTAAGAAATTATTTAACATACACACAAGAATTCGTTGCTATTCTTTTATAGCTATGACTCACCATAAAAGAATCAAACTTCTTGTACCACTATCACGAAGCTTGTTTCAAGCCATACAAGCTTTTCTTCAATTTGTAAACTAAGTGCTCTTTCCCTTTCACTTCAAAACCCTTAGGCTGATTCATATAAATGTCCTCCCGTAAATCACCATACAAAAATGTTGTTTTAACATCAAATTGCATCTATATCTTATACATTTGCAGTATAGTTTTCCCCTTACAACTACCATAAATCCTTTGAAAAGCTTTCACTGTCCATTCTTTTGTCGACTTTCATATCCCTCATTATCAAGGACATTAATAGCAAGTAAGTTCATTCTCATATCTGAAATGTGTCTGACATCTCTCAAAGTCAATATGCAACCTGTACTAGTTTGTACAACAATATCACCAATCCCAATAATCTGACACAATCTTATTTTTTATCTTGGTACAACCAAAATCTCCTACTTTGTAAGTTGTAAACAACTCTCTCTTAGGAACACAATGATATGTCGCTCTTGTGTCAACTATCCACTCAATATTGAAATCACTAACATGATTAAAATCACCATGTGTACAAATCAAAGTAACTGAATCACTATCTGAATTCACTGCTACAACATTATCATTATCTGAACTCTTACTTTCTCATCTTTTCGCTCTTGTTTCAAGATTTTACAGTTTCATTTTATATGACCTGCCTTACCATAATAGAAATACTTCACTTTACCTCTAGACTTGGATCTATGTTTAGACTTACCACAACCTTTTGAGTTCTGACCTCTGTCGATATTTCTACCCCTGTTCTCTGTGACCAGAGCTTGATTCTCAAGGTCTACATCTTTTCGCCTTACTTCTTCATTAAGCATATTATCATTTATCATCTCCAATATCACCTTATAATCAGGAGCTGAATTAAAAACAGTCACAACTAGAGTATTTCAGCTGTCTAGCAATGAACCCAAAAGAAATAACACCTTTATTTCATCATCCATCTTAAGCTCCATAATAGTTATCCGATTAAATATATCTTGAAAATTACTCAAGTGCTTTGTAACAGATCGTCCATCCCTGTACTATAAAGTTACAAGTTTTTTAACAAGCATAATTTTATTCATATCTATTTTTCTCTCATACAATACTGTTAATTTTTTCTAAACAATGTGAGCATCTGACTCCTACGCTACAGGATAGAACACGCTGATATCAACTCATTTTCTGATTGTAGCCAGCGTCTTCTACTTAGCTTCTTCCAGCTTTCATCTTTTATATCTGTTGGTTTAGTCGAATCACTCAATCCTGACTCATACAAATCTTTACAGTATAGATGATCTTCTATTATAGGCTTTCAAATTCAATAATTTGATGCTGTCAATTTTATCATGAAACCTGTATCACCTTCCATGATCTCAAATAAAATTTGTTTCTATCCTGATTGCTTCTGTATCGATATCTCAAAATAACCCTCACTCTGATAGCACTTGTTGTGCCTGAAGCAATAATCACAACAATACAGAAGCAATAGATAACAATCAATAATAAAAAATATAAAAAAAATAAAACACACCAAGATTTACGTAAAAAACCCTCCAATGTAGAGGAAAAAAACCACGGACCACCAAAAAAATCTTCACTATCAAATAATAGGTATACAAAGTTCTTCTCTAGCTAAAACTAGAGCTAATCAACAACTAGAGCTAATCAACAACTAGAGAAACAATTAGAGAAATCTCACCAAATAAGTGACTCAACAAATACACCATGGATTTGTTCCTAGAGAGCTTCAAACCTGATCTTCACCGTTCAAAATGTAAAACTCTGAATCATAAACCTCCTGACAAGGTTTCAACTCAATCGGATCACGGATCGACTTTCGTTCAACCAACTCTCCCTTCTCTTTTTTTTCTCTACTTTTTTTGACTTTTCTTCTTTCTCTACTTGGTTTTTGACACACCCTTAAAACAACCCCACCTTTTTTTTTATTAAGTAGCTAGGGCTCTATGTAAAATGAAATATCAAGGCCCATGGCCTTTACTTGGTCCAAAATCACTTACATGAGGCTGAACCCTATTTTCCTAACAGTTCTTACTAGCCATTTTTGGCTCCTAATTATGTATCAATTCAAGTTTTTAAATTGGGTGATCTTTGACATGCTGTCAGAGCCTTTCAGTTTTAAATAATTTTTTCCTTTTTTCCATATTTCTTGGCCACTTACTGGTGCAGGGAACCGGGTAACTGGTGGATTTGTCGACTACTGTATCCAGAATGCCAGTTGCATGGCAATTGCAGTAAGAAGGAAAAGCAAAAAACTTGGCGGTTATTTGATCACCACTAAGTTGCACAAGGATGTCTGGCTCTTAGCTTAAACAAAACAGCATTATTTTTTTAATTAGCCGTCAACTCTTTTCAACAAAGAGGATTCTAATCTTACTCTAAAATATATGTGATTTTCCTAGTGTTATTGTTTGTAAATAATAATATTACAGTAAAAGGAACAAGAGGGTTTGGTGTGTGAATGAAAAAGTTTGTGTTGTGTCATTATTGATGGCCCTGGATTATGGCTAAGGGAAAGACAATAGGGTCCTTTAACCCCTTTAGGATCTCTTCCGGATGTTACAATGGCCTAAAAGAAGCACATGGTTTTACAACTTTTGTTTTTTGGAACTCATACCTAAATCTGCAAAACTCCATAACTATATCTTGCATGGTTGTACTTGCAATAATTTGGCTTTTTGACAAGGTTTCAACTTGAATCTTGCAACTTTTTTTTTTATCAGTTGTTTTACAATATAAGTGCTTTCAATCTGATTAACTGGTAATTTTTGTGTGATATTGCCATGTTTGTAGACCAACTCATTCAAAAAGGCCATTTCAAAGTGGGGATATAATTGACCACCAAATCAACCTTGTATACTAGAATGTTCATGATATAAATGATAAAGATTTCTAGAAATCAGAATTCAAATTTTAGCATATTCAAATATCAAATATCAAATATCAAATCTCATTTTAAAAAAATTATTGTTCAAGATCCTCTGTGATACTACATCAAATTTGCAAAATTAAAGTTCACATATTCTTTGATCTTTTCTACATTTCAAAAGAATAAACCATTTTGTTTTCAAACATTTAGAGTTTTTCTAATATTTTATAGTATTATTATTTTTTTTATTTCTTTACATTGTGATGTTAGAAACTATTAAACACAACATTGAAAATTTTCTTAAAATTAAAATACAAATAGCCTATTTCATGTTAAATTAAATATGAATATTTGTTTTGTACTGAAAGAAGTGAAATGGTATAAAAAAAGGAGATATATATGCATCTGCAAGAGAACTAAGTAAGAACATATAATTCTTTTTCTTTTTCTTTTTCCTCTTCTCTGCCTTCTTAATAGTAAGAATGTAGAAAGAATTGAATTCATGAATTTTTGTGGCCAATCAATTCACTAATTCAAGCTATATTTAAATCTTTTATATACACAAGTAGCAGTAGGGGTGCATAGAAACAAGAGGCAAATTGTATATATTTCATGTGGTTCCATCAACTATAACATTGTCATTATATAAAATTTTCAAGTAGAAGATTAATTACCATAAAAGAACATTTAGGAACATTTAAGAATCAAAATTAGTTTAAAAAAAATTTATTTAGGGATATTATGAAAAATTTTAAATTAAAGAAATACTTTCAAAACCTCAAACATAAAGATAGAATTTAAAAATAGTCTTTTTATTTAAGATTTATCATAATATTCCTTCTAAAATAATAAAATAACATTATTTGTAAATGATAATTACTGATGACTCTCTAACATTTAAATAAAGTATTAATAATTATATTTCACAAGAATACTATTTTAATTTTATTTATTTAAAATTAAAAGATTTTAAGAAAACTTTTTATGCAGTAAAAAAATGAATAATATAATTAATATTAAACATCATCAAACATATATATAAATTATGAATACACACACTATTCTAAAAAATTAGTTATTAAAATGAGTTTGGATTTTTGGTAGGTTTGGTCTAATTTTTCTAAAAAATAAATTTTTATATTTGTACATATTTTATATATATTTCTTCTCTTTTTTTTTAAATTACTATTATTATTATTATTATTATTATGATGCATAAATTTAAAGTGTATGAAATATAAAATATACCAAATATAAATTAAAGTATGAAGGACTAAATTAAAATGAGCGTAGGAATCCAAATAATCAAAAAATTACCAATGTATAAAGTTAAACTAAAACATCATGAAAATATACATATAGGAATGATTGAATTTAAATATACATGACAATGAATCTTTATTAGGAACCATATAAAAAAAATCATTTAAAGAATTTAAACTAAAAACAGAAACTTGGACCTAACCTATTCGAGGGCAACCAAAGGATATGGTCTTCCTCCCCTACGTCTTAAAGCTTTCATTCAAAAAAACATCGAATAAAACTATGGCTTTGCCTTTTTTAATACCTTCATGCTTCAATCCTAGAGAAAGTAAGTCAACCGTGTAGTCCCCACTCATTTTAAACAAAGTTCTAATTTTGTCCTATCTTTGCTTTAGTAATTTTTCTATTCTTCCATCTTAAAAACAATGCAACCCGTAGCCGCACCCCCCCCCCCCCCCCCCCATTCCGTTTAAACAAAGCTTTAGCTTTGTCCTATGGCTTTCTTTACCATGGACTCTTTTCTCCCTATAAACAATATATATATATAAACAATTTGAAGAAGTCCCAGGTTCTGGGCCAACAATTTCCTTTCACTCCCACAACTATCGCGCCAAGGTAACCAAAAACGCCTAAAAAACAAACATATACAGAGAAACAGTGGAAGAACACAATTGGACTTTAACCCAAAGTTAGCTTTGGAATCTTGAAACTCCATGCACAGTCCCTGTTTTATTATTACCACTCCTGTATAAGCAATATATATATATATATATATATATATATAAACAACATAGAGGAGGTCCCATGATTTTTGTTTTGTAAAATACCTACCATTCTTAAACTCTTTGGACTTTAACAGAACCTATCTGCACTAGCTGCCATAAACCATAAAGCATGAATGAACTTTTAGAACTCCTTACAGTCTTCCCACAAAGAGATTTTAACCATAACCCAAAATACAATGAAAGCAAAGTCAACAACAGATAAAGCTTGGATTTTCAAGCTTCAAGAACGAACCAAAATAGCATACAAGCTTATATTCCATGCAAGAAACGAATCACAAACAGTAAAGATGGCAACTTTGGACCCCTTTTATGCATAGTCCACATATGAAAAAGAAGTGAGTGGCTAAAAAGGCAAACAACTTATATGACTTTAATCCTCTGCAAGTCTTATGTAAGCTAGAAAAGAAAAGGACAATCTCTTAAAAACTTTACCTATGCGTTCACCCCTTTTTTATTCTGGAAGCCATTTCATTGTTTACAAATATATATATTTATTTACGAAGTCCATGGACTCTCTTTCTTTCATTTACAAGTAACTATTTAAAACCCAACTACATCTTTTACGTGGAGAAAGATGAACAACAAGGAAACACCTATTTTCTGCCTCAACTGGGACCGTATAAACAAAAGTAAACTTTATGGCAACCCCCAATGCATCAGAAGCAGGAGGAAACTATGCAACAAAAAAAAATGAAGTGAAGGACAGAAACAAGAAGCAGGCGTTCATAGGAAAAGATGCAGGGAGAGAGAATCACCTTTCTGTTACGGTTCATAGCTTTGTTTCAAATAAAAAAAAAAAAAAAAAAAAAAAACTCTTTAGTTTTTCTGTCTACGGCTGATCACCAACCTCGTTCTCGCTTTCTGTTTCTTCTCTTTTTCTTTTTTTATATTTTTCTTTTCTCTTGGTCGCCACCTAGGAGGTTTCCTTTCTATTTCTGGTTTCCTCGAAAACTCTCTTCTTTTTTCGTGATTCTCCTTTTCTATCATCCTCCAGCTCTCTCTTTTTTCCTCTTTGGTTTTGTTGGACCCCTCTTTTTCCCAGACTCTCCTCCTCTTTTATGCTTGAAAGCCTTCCTTTCCAAGCTTTAGGATTTGTCTTCTTCCATGCTTCCCTAAGGCCCCTCTTTTGCAAGCCACTAACTCTATTTTTTTGTCTGCTGCAGGTTGGGTTTATACACGGGTCACCAGCTTCTGTTCAGGTGGATGTTCCACCTTTTCTTACATGCATTCACGTGACTAAGACGGGCCTTTGCTTGGGCTCCTTCCATAAGGGCTATATTTGGTCCATAAATAAAACAACTATAGGTGTACAAATGAGCCATATTCGGCTGTGAATTGGGCCGTGTAATAGGCTATCTTTGGGCTTTTATGGGTTGTAAATGGGCCCAAAAATGGTTTACGTAATGGTTCTAAATTAATGGTTTCGGTCCATGTTTGAAAATAGGTCCAAGTCAATTATATTAAAAAAATGTTTCGAATAAAATTCGGTGTTTACATGGATCTTGCTACTTTGAAACAAAAAAAAGGACAATCAATTTTTTATTTTCATTTTGAAATGTTAATTATTTGGGATCAATTAGCTCTTATGAAACCTAAATAGACTATTGATGCATAATTATATTACCGATACAGAGAAGAAAGTTGTCTTGCATAATTCTTAATGGCACTTTAAGATGATTTTGAATCCATTCGTGCTTCTATTTTACATCGTGTTCCTTCTCTTTCTATTGATGCTATTTTGTCATAATTAATGGTCAAAGAAACTAAGAGGGGCATCCTCAATCAATCCAAAGGAGAGGATGATATTGTTTGAGTAGCTGCTGCATATCCAAAAAATTTTATCCCTAATTCATTTGGCTCATCTCAATGAAGGGATTCTTCTAAAATTGAATGTTACTACTATTACGAGTTGGGACATACAAAGTATAATTGTCTATAATTGAAAAAGAAATTTGGCTTGCATAAAATGGGGCGAGTTGTTGCTACGACATCATTTACAGAAACTTTTAATGTTAACTCTCACTCTATTGCAATTCAAACTTAAGAGATTATTCGACAAATTATTTCTAGTATGAGTAATAATTTTATGGGTAATTCTTCTAAATCTGCATTATCAACTACTACAGGTACTAATTTTAAGAATTGGATCATTGATTCTGGAGCTTTTAATCATATGACTTTTGATAATTCTATCTTTAACTTTTCAAGTCCTATTACTTATTCACCTTCTATTCATACTGCTAATGGTTCAAATATGTCTGCTACTCATATTGGCTTTGTCTCATGTTCTCAAAATGTTTCTTCTGATAATGCTCTTTTGGTTCTATCATTTTCCATGAATTTGCTATCTATTGGTCAGTTATATGATCAAGGTCTTGATGTCATTTTTCACTCTTATGGTTATGTGCTGCAGGATTGCTTGACAAGAAAAATGGTTGGGATAGGTCGTAAAATTGGAAGATTATTTGTTTTGAAAAACTTACATGTGTTATATCATCCTTTTGGTCAATTTGATCATCATTTTGTGTGAAAATCTTTATTAGTTTCTGGTGTTCAAACGCTTTCATCTTTTTTCCTCCGACATTGTAGGTTAGCACATGTTTCTTGTTCTAGAGTTCAATATTTGGTATTTAGTGGAAAGTTAGGTTATGTTAAGTCAAAAACGTCTAATTGTTTTAGTTGCAAACTAGCAAAATAATCTACTTTACCTTTCAATAAAAGTGAATCAGTTTCTTTATCTTCTTTTGATCTTGTTCATTTTGATGTATGGGGCTCACATCGTTGATCTAGTATAGGAGGTTATTGTTATTATGTTATTTTTATTGATGATTATTTTAAGATACACTTGGATTTATTTGTTTCAGCATCATTTTGTATTTGCTTAAAATTTATCAAGATTTTTTTATCATGATCAAAACATAATTTTCTAAAACAATTAAACATTTTCGTGCTAATTCTACTCGAAGATATCAATTAGGTAATTTTAAAGAGTTTCTTGCTTCTTAAGGTACATTTCTTGAATCATCTTATATTGATATACCACAGCAGAATGATGTTATTGAAAGAAAACATCGCTATATCATGGAAACCACTAGAGCCTTATTGTTATCTTCATTAGTTTTAAAGAAAATTTAAGAGGAAGCTACACTTACTTCAGTTTATGTTATTAATCATACTCTTTGTTCTATCATTAGTGAAATTTCTCTTTTTGAATGTTTGTATAACAATACTCTTAATTATTCTGAGCTTCGTATTTTTGGTTTTACATGTTTTGTTTCACTTTCTAAAGTCCAATGTGATAAATTATTTTAAAAAACTGTCATTTGTGTGTTTTTGGGGTATGGTATTGGACAAAAAAGATATCATTGCTATGATTTTGTTGTACAAAAACTTCATGTTTCTCAACATGTTACTTTTTGAAAAAATATTTTGATGTGTTTATTACCTATTTTTCAAAAATCTACCAATGATCTTCATAAGTCTTTTGTCTTTTTTAAACCTTTCATTGATTTAAATTACTCTAATCAATCTTCTTATGTGCCCTAAAGTTCTCTAACTCTTCGGCAAATTCATCCAAATAAAGCTTATATCATCACTGACTCTACCATAAATAATCATGCACCACCATTGTCTAATTTGTTAGAGCCATTTGTCCCAAAACTTAAACTTTCAACACGTCAGCAAATTCCTTCAAAACATTATCATGATTTTCATTGTTTCTTATCTACAATTCTTTCTGTTTATGAACTTAAATCTTATCATGAAGCAAGTTTTAATCCTCTTTGGTAAGCAACTATGAAAGAATAATTAGATGCTTTAGAGAAAACTCATGCTTGGGATCATGTTGATTTACTTTTTGGAAAATCTGTAATGGATTGTAAGTGGGTGTACAAGGTAAAGACTAAATCAGATGGGTCAATTAAGAGATATAAAGTCATTTGGTTACTCAAGGATTTACACAAGAGTATAGTATTGACTATGAAAAAACCTTTGCTCCTGTAGCTCGAATGACTTTTGTTCGAACTCTTATAGCTATTACTTCTATTCGAGGATGGGCTTTATCACAAATGGATGTAAAAAATTATTTCTTGAATGGAGATCTTCGTGAAGAAGTTTATACGAAACCTCATCTTGGATTGTTTTGCCAAACTAATCAAGTGTGCAAGCTTCAACGAGCTTAATATGATCTTAAACGAGCACCATATGCTTGGTTTGAGAAATTCAGCACTACTATTCTTGACTCTAAATTTATGTAGAGTCTTTATGATTCAACATTGTTTATTCATCGATTTGAAAGAGATATTGTATTTTTGCTTCTCTATGTTGACGATATGGTGATAATTGGAGATAATAACCTTGGCATTTAGAATATAAAAAATCATCTTAGCAAAACCTTTGAGATGAAGGATCTTGGTCCAATATGATATTTTTTGGGAATTGAAGTTGTTTGTTCCTCTCATGGATATGTCTTATCTTAGGTGAAATATACATCTGATCTTATTTCTAAAGCTGGCTTATCTGATAATAAAATTGTTGACACTCTTCTTGAAACTAATGTTAAAATGAAAGCTCCTAATGGAGAACTTCTTAATGATGCTACTTTGTATAGATAGTTGGTTGGTAGTTTTATATATTTGACAGTTACAAGACTTGATATTAGTCATGCAGTTCAAGTTGTAAGCCAATTTATGACAGCACTTCGGACAATTCACTTTGTTGCAGTTCTTAGGATATTGAGATATTTTCGAGGAATGCTACATAAAGGTTTTATTGTTCTCATCAATTTCTAAACTTGAACTTCATCTTTTTCTGATTCTGATAGGACTGGTGATGTTAAAGATCGACAGTCTACAATTGGTTATTATGTTTTTCTAGGTGATTCTTTGCTATCTTGAAAAAACAAAAAGTAGATAGATGTGGCATGTTCAAGTGTTGAAGCAAAGTATAGAGCTTTATCAGACACTACATTAGAAATTATATGGTTGTGTCAGTTACTTATGAATTTAGGTGTTGACATGCCTACTCTTATTCCACTCTTTTGTGATAGTAAGAGTGTAATTCAAATTGCTCACAATGATATTTTTCATGAATGGTTGAAACATATTAAAATAAATTATCATTTTATTATACAAGAGATACACAAAGGTACCATTGTGCTACCGCATATTTCTTCCGAATCATAAGTGATAAATCTTTTTACAAAATCTCTTTTAAGTTCATGTTTTTGTTATTTAGTTTCTAAACTCTAGATGTTTCATTTCGAATCATCTTCAGTTTGAGGGATTGTTAAAATGTATATTATATTTAGTTGACTTATAAGGTTAAGTTTTATTTTTGAATACATCTTATGGGCTTTAAACCCATTGATACATTTATATATATATATATATATATATATATTTTTACACTGTTAGAAATAATATTGGTTTTTCACTCTCCCAGTTATCAGTTACAGGTAAAAAAAGACTTAATTAACAATTTTTAATTCTTTACTTAACTTGACCTAAGAAAAGAAAAAATTTTCGCAGTTGACTCCAATTATCCGATCCTTGCTAGATATATCTCTCTATAGCCATCCGGTCTATCTTTTATCCTTTAAAAGAATAAATTACAAATGTGGGGATTTGAATCAAAACCGTTAATTATATGGATAAATCGGAGCTGGAACAGATGCAACTTTGCTTTCCAAGAAAAAATAATAACCCATGAAGCAATCCTGTCACAGTCAACACAAATTAATTTACGGAACCTTCCAAGAATTGTAATGGTTTTCTAGAGAAGAAAAGTTTACCCAATTACTTTCTGTGGAAGACTAGAAAAAGACTTATTGTCAGTATTTAATTAATGAAACTGTGAAGCTAGTATTCTCAGTTGCAACAGAAAGATTCTTATAATTTCCCTGTTTTCATTTCTTTAATGGCTATGCTTTTATGTTATGACTGTTGAAATACAAGTTACTTTCCAAGTGCAATGAAGCAATTGGGACTTTTGAGGAATAATCAAAGAAACATCCGCGTGCTTTTGCATGGAACTATGCTTTCGACTTGATTCTCGTCAATTCGAAAATGAAAGGCCAAAGTTTCCAGGAGGACCCAGCCAATAGCTATGGATCAGACAAATTTGGAATGGGAACATCGGACCAACGACCCCTTTACATTTGACTACCAATTTAACAACCTAGTTATTGGATGTTTCGGCTACGCTTGCCTATCTATCTTCTTCTCTTCCTTGAGCAGCTGTTACAATCTTGCCTCTATGAAGAAAATTTCCAATTCCTACGCTTCATGCATATCACTTTTTTCTTTGCTTCACCTCAGCTTCTTGTTCAATTCCTGGAATTGTTTTTCCTCCTCGGACCAAGTAATTCTTGACGGCAGATATGCAGGAAACTCATCGTTTGATGGTAAACTTGGATTGGGGATGTAAATCTTTTCCCGGATTATTATGAAGAAACAAGGATCGGCCGTGTGATTTCAAATATAAACGGAAAGGTTCTGGGGAATCCATATGCAACTGCACGCTTCTTTCGTTCTTCTTTCACCTATAGTTTCCCTATCTGCCCCGGCCTCAAGTTTATTCGCCTTCATTTCTACCCTACTTCTTACACTGCCATGGACCAAATCTCCAGGGCCGAATTCTCTGTCACCTCTGGCAATTACACTTAAACAATTTTAGCCCTTCTGCAATGGCAAGCATTTTGAAATCAGCTTATTTCACTAAAGATTTCCTCCTTAACTTAAAGAAACAGTTTTTGAATATCACCTTCGCTCCATCACCAAATATTTCAGACGCTTTTGCCTTTGTAAATGGGATAGAGATTTACTCAATGTCCCTCAAACTCTCTGATTATGAAGTGAAGAAAACTTCCAATGCTACCTCCAGTCAAGACGAACCTGCGCTTCAGATACTTCACAGAATCAACGCAGGTAGTGACAGTCTGAATCAGCCGTTCGGGATTGGGCTGGATGACCATCTACACATACAGGGTTCTAGAAATGGCACTGCTATTGAAGCATATGATGTCATATAGACTACAATAAAAGCTCTTGGACATTAAGTGAATATGGAGCACCCGGGGACCTGTACAGTACAGTCAGGACAATTGGTGGTAGTGATGAGGCTGACAATGTGGGGTACAATCTGACATGGACATTTCCCGTTGACTCAGGTTTCAAATACATTGTTAGGCTTCATTTCTGAGAGATTCAACTATATGTAACAGAAGTGAAAGAGAGAGTGTTCAACGTGTATATCAACAACAAGACAGTGGAAAGCTGCCTGGATATAGTTTCTATAGCTGGTAGTCCTTTGGTTGCAATGCATAAAGACTATATAATCACGGTTTCAGGAATGAAAGAAGGAAGAAATGATCTTTGGCTTGCCTAGCAGCCTAACACTGATTCAAAGCCACAACTTGCTGATGTAATACTGAATGGAGTTGAGATCTTGAAGTTGAGCGATACTAGTAACAATCTTGCAGCTCATGTTCAAGTAGATAGTCGGGGCAAGACTACTCCATCTAATATCTACCTTGGATTGGTTCTGGGTATGGTTTTTGGAATTTGTCTAGTCTCTCTAACAGTCTACCTGGTTTCTCATTGGATTTCGAAACATTACGAGAAAAACCTTGGTAAAACAGGCAGCCTAAATGTTAAATCTTCAGATCATTGCCATTCAATTTCCCTTGGAAGATATAAAAGCTGCCACTAATAATTTCAGTGAAGCTCTTGTGCTTGGTTGTGGCGGGTTCGGTCAGGTTTATGAGGGTCTACTGGAAGATGGGTTCACCAAAGTGGCAGTTAAGCGCAAAAATCCTGAGTCCCACCAAGAAGTCCAAGAGTTCAAAACTGAAATCGAATTGCTCTCCACTTTTCGTCACATGAACATTGTATCTTTGCTTGGATATTGTCAAGAGGACAATGAGTTGATCCTGATATATGATTACATGGCTCATGGCACTCTACGTGATCATCTCTACGGGACTCAAAATCCACCACTGTTATGGACTCAGAGGCTCAAGATTTGCATTGGTGCTGCTCGTGGATTACACTAACTCCACACGGGCACAGAGCATTCCATCATTCACCGGGACATCAAATCAACAAACATACTCCTGGATCAATATTGGGTGGCCAAAGTCTCAGATTTTGGCCTGTCAAAAGTAGGCAAGACTGCGAGATCCTGTAGGAACCGAGTCAACTCAGGACCAAAGGGTACCTTTGGATATTTGGACCCTGAATATGGCAGAAACGGAACTTTAACTCGCAAATCAGATGTTTACTCTTCTGGTGTGGTTTTAATTTTGTTAGGAAAATAGGGTCCAGTCTCATGTAAGTGGTTTTGGATCAAGTAAAGGCCATGGGCCTTGATCTTTTATTTTACACAGAGCCCTAGCTATTTAATAAAAAAGAGGTGGGGTTGTTTAAGGTGTGTGTCGACAACCAAGCAGAGAAAAAGAAGAAAAGCCAAGAAAAGCAGAGAGAGAAAAAGGAGAAGGGAGAGTTGGTTAAACGAAAGTCGATCCGTGGTTCGATTGAGTTGGAACCTTGTCAGTAGGTTTATGATTCAGAGTTATACATTCTGAACGGTGAAGATTGGGTTTTAAGCTCTCTAGGAACAAATCTAGGGTGTATTTGTTGAATCACTTATTTGGTGAGATTTCTCCAATTGTTTCTCTAGTTGTTGATTAGTTCTAGTTTTAGCTAGAGAAGAACTTTGTATAACTATTATTTGATAGTGAAGATTTTTCTGGTGGCCCGTGGTTTTTTCCTATACACTGGAGGGTTTTTCATGTAAATTTTGGTGTGCTTTATTTTTTCTGCACATTTGATTATTGATTGTTGTTTATTGCTTCTGTATTGTTGTGATTATTGTTTCAGGCGCAACAAATTTTGTATATATTGTATAAGTTTATTTAAAGAAAATGAAAAATAAAAACAAATGTCAAACCTCTTATGCTCATTCAATACTTCATCAACAGACTGCAAGAGTTTTTCCACCGTTGCAGCGGCAACATCAAGTGATTCTTGTGTTTCAGCCTCAACTAAAACATGCAAGTTCCTATTCTTTGAAGGTTCGAGTGAAGGAGACCTAGCTCCCTCAAGTCTAACATCCAATGGCAATCCAGATGGCAACATTCTTTTAATCTCTAACAACCTACTATCCAAAGTTGGAATTTCAGGGTCAAATTGGATACCTCCAGTAAAATCTTTCATGAAATGAGGAAGGTGAATTACCGGCTTCGGCTCATCATCTGCCCACCGGGAATTTCTATTCTTGGTTCCATTGCCCAATCTCATCATTACCGCTTTGGTTGTTGTTTGAGTCGGAAGGCGGGTCCTACCTGCTCCTCCTTTGCCTTTGGCTGATGGTTTCCTCTAAAGCTTTTTTAGAACTAAACCCACAACACCGATAGAAGCAACATTGAAAATGAACAGCCTAAAAAGAAGGCTTCTTTTTTCTTTCTTCGTTTACGGAGATTCTAATTCAATAGCGCGTACCAACAGAGGTTAAGCGATCAGAACTTTGGTGAGCCATTGCCATAAATTACAGTGGTACAGAGTTGTTGATAGATTTATTTTGTTTGTTTAGTGTAGTGTTGTTGAGTTAAAAGGAGTTAGAAAGAAGAGACTAGAGAGGAGGGGAGGCGTTGGGAGTGATGGAGGGAAAAGGAAAGGATTAAGAAAAGCAAAAGGAAGGGAATATCTGCCTGTAACGTAGAGTTGGCAAAACACCACCTGTCCAACTGCTGCTTCCCCCAACCCGAGCAGGTTTTCCCTAAAACATTTATAAAAAAATGGACACGTGGTGGTTTTAGAATCCTTCGAGATTCTGTATAGATTATAGTAGATTCTGAATACTACGCTAAGTTGATAAGATCCATGCACGTGTTCAAATTTGGTGAAAATGATTTAATTAATTAAATTAAATATTTAGTTGGTTAAAAATTTTAATTGAAGATTTATCACACTTACTTAGATTAAGATAAAAGACACATAATTTGGTCAATTAAAGTTCAAAAACTCATAATCTAATCAATTAGAATTCACCTTTGAATCATTATTTATTTTATAACTAATTAAATTAAAATAATTTAAAAATAAAATCAAAGTAATTAATTTTTTTTTAAAAATTTTTTTACGTTACAAATTAAATCACATTTTATCGAAAACTATTCCAATACAACTCGATCAAACCCAATTCACCATTGCACATTTTTCATAATGTTATAGACATGTATCCTTGATAATTTTTTAAGTTAATTATTTTGTCCCTAGTTAATGACTTTTTATTAAATTAAAATATTGATTAGTTTTATTTATTTTTTTATTAACACTGAAGTTTTTAATTATTAAAATAAACTTTCCTTAATTAATTTTGTTTCTTAAATTAAAATATTAACTAATCATTTTATTTTCCTATTAAGTATTAATATTGAACTAAAGTAAATTATTGTGTTTGTTTAGAGGACCAATTTCAAATTAAATTGGTACCTTAATGCTTTGATTGGCCAAAAAATCCAATAATGAGATCTTCCCAATGTCATTTCATTATAGTCTTGCAATTTTTGGTTAGTGAGAATTTGAACAGATTTTGGTAAAAAAAAAAAAAACTAAAAGGTTAAATTAAAACATAATAAAAAAAAATCAATCAGGCGAGTATTTTGCACCATTATTGTGCTATATTTTTATGCCTTTCCACAAAATGGATGGAACATTTACTCTTGCCATAATGATGCAAGCTGCAACAAGTTAAGGACTAGCAGTTCATTTGAGAGTCTGATAAGAAGATTTTCATTGCACCGCAACGTGCATTTTATGAATGGACCCTTAAAAATTCAAAATAAAAAGCAAGAAATGGATTGATGGTGATTACAAGATTATATTAAGGTTAAGTATGAATTGTCAATTGTTGGTTATTGTTTTTCTTATAACCTTTTGATACAGGACATTTTCCAGGTAATTGGAAGACATGACTATTTTTTTTAATTTTCTTTTCTTGTTCCATGAATTGGGTATGATTATGATTTTTTTTTTGTAGGCAGATTTTAATTGATTATATCATTTATATAAAAAAATATAAATAAAAGTGTTAATAGTGATCGACTTAAATAGCTTTATAAATTTTAAAATTAATAAATTTATTCTTAAATATATATATTATTAAATTATTTAAATTTAATTAAAATCAACTAAAATTAAAAATAGAGTTTACATGAAATTAAATTGCTTAAATTTTTAAAATTTTGATTCCAAAAGTGTTAAAAGTAATTGGATAAAATATCTTTACTAAATATTTTTATAAATTTTAATTTAAATGAATTAAACTAAAAAACTATTAAACGTGATTGACTAAAATATTATTAAGAAAATTAAATCCAAAAATATTAAAAGTAATTGATTAAACTATCATTAAAATTTTTTTTTTTATAAAATTTAATTTAAATAACTTTTTTATTATTATACTAATTTTATTAGTAGAATGATTTTGCGCATCAAATGAAAATACAACTTTTCTTAATTTATTTATGTTTAATTTAAATCAATTAAAATTAAAAGTAGAGACTATTTAACATTTTAAAATTTTAATTCCAAAAGTGTTAAAGTGATTGGTTAAAATATATTTAGTAAATTTTTTTATAAATTTTAATTTAAATAATTTTTTTATTATTAGACTTTTTTTATAATTAGACTAAAAAGTGTTAAAGGTGATTGATTAAAATACCTTTAATAAAATTTTTGATGACTTGAATAGTGAAAAATCATATTATTTTTAGGGTTATAAAATACACGCATATATATACACACATATATAAATGGGTTTAAAGCCCACGAGATATATCCAAAAATAAAGCCCAACCTTATAAGTCAACTAAACATAATATATATTTTAACAACCCCTCAAACTAAAGATGGTTCGAAATGAAACATTTGGATTTTGGAAACTAAATAACAAAAACGTGAACTTGAAATAGACTTTGTAAAAATATTCGCTACTTGTAATTAAAAAAAAATGCAATAGCATGATAATGCCTTTGTGTATCTCTTGTCTGATAAAATGACAATCTATTCTAATATTTTTTGTCCATTCATGAAAATTATTATTATGAGCCAGTTCAATTACACTTTTACTATCACAAAAGAATGGAATAGAAGTAGGCATGTCAACACCTAAATCTATAAGTAATTGACATAACCACATAATTTCTGCTATAGCATCCAATAAAACTCTATACTTTGCTTCAACATGTAAACGCACCATAATTATTTGTTTTTTGCTTTTCTAAGATATTAAAGAATCACCCAAAAAAATATAATAACCAGTTGTAGAATGTCGATCATTAACATCACTAACTCAGTTAGAATAAAAAAAAAGCATGAAGTTTAAGTTTAAAAGTTGATAAGAACAACAAACCTTTATGTAGCATTCCTCGCAAATATCTCAATATCCTAAGAACTGCAGCAAAGTGAATTATCTTAGGTGCTGTTATAAATTGGTTTACAACTCGAACTACATGACTAATATCAAGTCTTTAACTGTCGAATATATAAGACTACCAACCAACTGTCTATTCAAAGTAGCATCATTGAGAAGTTCTCCATTAGTAGCTTTTATTTTGACATTAGTTTTGAGAGGAGTGTCAAACGTTTTATTATCAGATACACCAGCTTTAAAAATAAGATTAGAAGCATATTTTACTTAAGACAAGACATATCCATGAGAGGAATAATCAACTTCAATTCTTAAAAAATATCATAATGGACCACAATATTTCATCTCAAAGGTTTTGCTAAGATGATTTTTTATATTCTAAATACCAAGGTTATCATTTCCAGTTATCACCATATTATCAACATAGAGAAGCAAAAATACAATACATTTTCTAGATCGACGAATAAATAATGCTAAATCATAAAGACTTTCCACAAATCCTGAGTTAAGCATAATAGTGTTGAATTCTTAAGCCAAGAACGCGATACTTGTTTTAAGACCATATAAAGCTTGTCGAAGCTTGCACATTTGATTAGTTTGGCAAAACAATCCAAGAAGAGATTTTATATAAACTTTTTCACAAGTATCTCTATTCAAGAAAGCATTTTTTACATCCATTTGTGATAAAATCCATCATCGAATAGAAGCAATAGCTATAAAAGTTTGAACAGAAGTCATTCAAGCTACAAGAGCAATGGTTTCTTCATAGTCAATACCATACTTCTTAGTAAATCCTTTTGCAACCAACCTAGCTTTATATCTCTCGATAAACCCATCTAATTTAGTCTTTGCCTTGTACACCCATTTACAATCCATTATAGATTTTCAAAGAGGTAAATCAATAAGATTCCAAGTATGAGTTTTCTTTAAGGCATCTAATTCTTCTTTCATAGCTGCTTGCTAAAGAAGATTAGAACTTGCTTCACGATAATATTTAGGTTTACAAATAGAAAGAATGGTAGATAAGAAACAATGAAAATCATGATAACATTTTTAAGGAATTCGCTCACGTGTTGAACATCTAAGTTTTGAAACAAAACTGCTCTAATGAATTAGACAATGGTGGTGTATGATTACTTATGGTAGAGTCAGTAATGGGACAAGTTTTATTTAGATGAATCTACTGAGGAATTGGAGAACTTTGAGACACATGGGAAGATTAATTAAAGTCATTTAAATCAACAAAAGGATAAAAAAAGATATGAAACTCATGAGGATCATTGGTAGATTTTTTAAAATGAGGAAATGAATACATCAAAATATTTTTTTAAAAAGTAACAACTGAGAAATATGAAGTTTTTGTGCAATAGGATCATAGCAACAATATTGTTTTTGTCCAATACCATACCCTAAAAACACATAAATAGCAATTTTTTTTAGATAATTTATCACACTGAACTTTAGGAAGCAAAACAAAATATGTAAAACCAAAAATATGAAGCTTAGAATAATTAGGAGTATTGTTATACAAGCATTCAAAAAGAAAAATTCCACCAATGACAGATGAAAAAATTCAATTAATAACATAAACTGAAGTAAGTGTAGCTTTTCCCCAAAATTTCTTAAGAACCAATGAAGATAACAAGAAGGCTTTAGTGGTTTCCATAATATGATAATACTTTCTTTCAACAGCACCATTTTGCTATGGTGTATTAATATAAGATGATTCAAAAAAAGTATCTTGAGAAGCAAGAAACTCATTTAAATTACTTGATTGATACTCTCTAGCAGAATCAGCATGAAAATGTTTAATAGTTTTAAAGAACGGTGTTTTGATCATGGCGAAAAAATCTTGATAAATTTTAAGTAAATTCGAACAATGCTGAAACAAATAAATCCAATTGTACCTCGAATAATCATTAATAAAAATAACATAATAATAACCCCCATAGTAAGTAAACAAGATGGGCTCATATAGCAGAATGAACAAGATTAAAAGAAAATAAAGAAATTGATTCACTTTTATTGAAAAGTAAAATAAACTATTTTGCTTGCTTGTAACTAATACTATTATTGGACGTTTATAACTTAACATAACCTAAGTTGCTACTAGATACCAAATATTGAAGTCTAAGACAAGAAACATGTCCTAACCTACAATGCCAGAGGGAAAGAGATGAAAGCTTTTGAATGCCAGAAACTAATAAGGATTTTTGCATAAAATGATGATCATATTGACCAAAAGGATGATGTGACACATGTGTGTTTTCCAAAAAAAATAATCTTCCAATTTTATGGCTTGTCCTAACCATTTTCCTTGTTAAGCAATCCTACACCACACGACCATAAGAGTAAAAAAATGACATCAAGAACTTGATCATATAATTGACCAATAGATAGCAAATTCATAGAAAGTGATGAAACCAAAAAAACATTATCAAAAGAAACATTTTGAAAACATGAGACCGAGCCAATATGAGTAGTAGATATATTTGAATCATTAGTAGTATGAATAGAAGGTGAATAACTAATAGGACTTAAAGAGTCAAAGATAGAATTATCAAAAGTCATATGATTAAAAGCTCTAAAATCAATGATCCAATCATTAAAATCAGTACCTAGAGTAACTGATAATGCAGATGTAGAAGAATTATTACTCATAGAGTTGTTACTCATACTAGAAATAACTTTTTGAAAAATCTCTTGAGTTTGATTTATAGTGGAGTGAGAGTTAACATTAAAAGTTTCTATAGACAACGTTGCAGCAGCAACTCACCCCATTTTATGCAAGCCAAATTTTTTTTCAATTATGGGTAATTATGCTTTGTATGTCCTAACTCATGATAGTAGTAATGTTTAATCATAGAAGAATCCATTCATTGAGATGAGCAAAATGAATTGGAGATAAAATTTTTTAAACGTGCAGCAATTACTAAAATAGTATCATCTCTTCATCTGGATTGATTGAGGATGCCTCTTCTAGTTTCTTTAGCTATCAATTCTGACAAAACAATGTCAACAAAAAGAGAAGGGACATGATGTAGAATAGAAGCCCGAATAGACTCAAAATCATCTTGAAGTGCCATTATGAATTGTGTAAGATGACTTTCTTTCTGTGTCGTTAATATAATTCTACATCAACAATCCATTTAGGTTTTATAAAAGCTAATTGATCCCAAATAATTGACATTTTAGAATGAAAATAAGAAATTGATTGTCCCTTTCTTTGTTTCAAAGTAGCAAGATCCATCTCAAGCTTATATCTTCTAGCAAAATCAATTTGAACATAACATTTGTCAAGAAAATCTCAAACTTCCTTAGCAGTGTCAAATTTCCCAAGTTGCATACTAATTAAAGGAGCAACAATATTAACAATCCAAGTAACAATTTTGCTATTATTAATCTCCCATTATTCATATTCAAACACAAAATTTTCCAATTTGTCAAGAGCTTTTGGACATTTTTTTATCACCTGTAACATATTTCCAAAGTATTTTTCCTTTTAAAAAATTTCACATCAAATAAGACCAATGAATGTAGTTTGTTCCATCTAATTTCATTGTAATAGGCTGTGATGATTCCAAGAGAGCCATAAGAGAAAAATAATTCAAAGCCAATACACTAATTAACCCATAACAAGCCAATAAATTGATCAATTCGTAACAAGTGAAACAGATAAGCCAATTACATAGGTGAACAATCCAAAACCAATAAAGTATTTAGTTAACCTGTAGACAATGAATAAAAGTAGGAAAAAATTTTAGTAGCCTTTAATATGATTTTGGTAATCATTGATATAATTTCTTTAACTTATATTATAATTATAGTAATCATTTATATACTTTTGATAACTTTTATAAAATTTTGGTAATCTTGAATACAATTTTGGTAATCTTTGACAAGATTTTATTAATATATCGATATAAATTTAGTAAATTTTAATAAAATTTGGTAACTTATAATATAATTAATTAGTATTGCATGCGTAAATTAATGATGAATTAAAATAAATCAAACTAATAATTTATAAAAAAAAAGGGCTAAAAGTTATACAATATTAAAAAACTAAAACTATGAGCTTCAAAAACAAAAATGTAAGGATTGCATGAAATTAAATTATATGAATATCATATGCACAATATAAATAGCAATTGAATATTTTTAATAATATTTTATCAGCATGGAAAGAAATTGTTTTGACTAGAAAATGAAAGAGACATAATAATAAATGTCAACATACTTTGATTAGAAAGAAATATGCAAAATTTAAGGAGCTAAATATTTTTATGTTTAAAACAACCAAATTACGAATATAAATTACAAAAATAAAAGTGCTAACAACTCATTAAATTTATCATTCAATGAAAAAAATTAATTTTAAAAGCACCAAAATGGGAAAAATAGATATGAAAGATTAGTGAATTGGGATTTTAAAAGTAGAAGGGGGTAGACATGGCCAACAATACATTAAGAGTTAACTTAGTAGTAAACCTGTGATAGTAACTATAGACACCCAATTTGGTCCAGGCTCGAATCAATTTGGCCTGGTTCAAATGGGTAAGCCTATTTGCATTTTTATTTTTATTTTTTTAATTTTTTATTACTATTATTATTTATTAATATATATTTTTTAATTATTTATCTATTAACATATTTTATTATTTATCTATTAATATATATTTTTATTATTTATCTATTCATATATTATTATTTATCTATATATTTTTATCTATTATTATTACTATTATTATTTTTTTCTTGACTTTATATTTTTCTTGATTGATTTTCAGCTGGGATTAGGATTAGAAAAAATTGAAATTCTGTTGTGAATTTGGGATTCAATCAGAGTCTGGATTGGATTCAAAGATTGAATCCCAATCCAAGATGGAATTGGGATTGATCAAAAACTCTTATGATCAATCTCTATAAATAAGTCCATAAATCACACAAAAAACACATAGAAGAGAACAAAATAAAACAGAGGCAAAAAAAAAAATTTGAAGGCAGCTCTAGAATTTTTAGAAAATTTTTTGGAGATTTTAGGATTTTTTTTTGGAAAATTTCTAGATTCCGATGAATTTTTCGGTGAAACTTGAATTTTTCGACAAAGTTTCTGACAAACTTTGAAGTTTTCGACGTGTTTTTTCAGATTTTGGTAGAACATTCAACCGAAATCTGAAATTGTTTAGAGAAAAGGGGAGAAAAGAAGGGAAGAGAGAGAAAAAAGGAAGGAAAATCTGAAGGAAGATCGAGTTTTAACCTTATATACCATCTCCAACACGACTTCATTTTTGCGTTAGTAAACCTAGAGGATCTGTGCATTTTGTCAAGATCCGACCCAACCCATAGTGCACCCGAACCGGTGACCCTTTTCTCCGTCTGGGTTCCAACCGAGCCTTTTCCTACTAAGCCGCACATTTGAGTCGATTCTGTCTCTTAAGCCGAGCTAAGTCATTCCAAGGTTTTTTTTTTAATTTTTTTAATTTATTTTTATTTTTATTATTATAATTATAATAATAATTATTAATTTAGAATTATTTGGTATTCCTTAATTTTAATTTCAATTTTTTCTTTTTCTTTTCAATAATTTTTTTTCTAAAAAAATAAAAATTACAAAAAAAATATTTTTTTAAGAGAAAGTTGAAAGTATCAATTTTCTTGAAAAATAAAAGGTTTTAAAAAACATATATTTTTAGGGAAAAGTTAAAAGTATCAATTTTCTTCCAAATTAAAATTTCAAAAATTAAAAAAAAAATTTGAGAAAAGTTGGAAGTATCAATTTTTCTTAAAAATAAAAATTATCATGAAAAGCATTTTAAGAAAAAGTTAAAAGTATCAATTTTTCTTAAAATAAAAACTCTAAATGCTTTAAGGAAAAGTTGAAAGTATCAATTTTTTTTGTACAAAAACAATGAGTTTTTTTTTTTAAAAAAAAATTAAAAGAAAAAGGATTTGCATAAAAAATTGAATCATTATTCCTTTTTTTTTTTTTATCTCATTTCTTCTTTTCTTGAAAATTTTTAATATTGAATAATCCGACGATAGAGCATCTGTAAATAAAATAGTAGTTTTCTTGCATACTCTTTAGGTGAAGAGATTTTTTTAATTTTAGCTAAAAGTATTTGAGTTAATTAAGAATAATTTTTAATAATTAATTACTTGATAAAATTTTTAAGGCTTATTGAATAACACAAATTTAAGCTGGTACCATCTTTGATGGGCGTTGTGAGGGTGCTATAACCTTCCTCACATATAACCAAACTCTTGAGCCATATTCTGGTTAGTAGACCTGAACTTATTTTTTTAAGGACTTTTAGTCAAGCTTAGGTGTTCCTTGAAAGGATAAATTTCTAGGTGACCAATCGCACCTAAACAAAAAAGATTGGTAGCAACTCTTTAAGTCAATGTCAAGTGATAGATCCCCAGATCTAAACGTAATGACAGTTTGGCGACTCCACTGGGGACGTCTGAGAGTCAGGCCAGCAAATAAATTTATGTTATCCAAAAACATAATAAAATTGAACCTTTTGTATAGATTTTTTATTCATTCATATTTATTTACTTTGTTAATTTTGTCATTCATATGCATATGCATAACATGAGCTCTATACCTGAGCTCCTCCCTCTTGGAGGGAGTAAAGTACCTATTGCTTTTGTGAGGTTTAATGCTTTCGTAGTGGCTAGCGAAATACTCCCACTCAAATTGAACTTTTTTCGCTTGTAACCTGTAATGGGTGAGGATTGAGGTGCCTTACTAGTCTGTAATAGGCAATGATGTAAGGAACAATTTGGGAACCTTTAGACTTTTAACCTTGAACCACATATAGTTAACTTTAAGAATGCCTAACCTATAGATAAAGCCATCTCTCTCCCTTTAGAATTGACCAAAAGCATAGGGTTCATTCCTTTTATTTTGTATGATGTTTTAATTTACTTAGTTATTTATTTTTTTTCTCCTTATTTGGTATACTAACCTTTTGTTCTTATTCTTTTGCATTGTTTCATACTCATATCATAAAGTTGCATGAAGAACATTTGTTTGAAAGATGATATTCAACAAAAAATGTTTCATAGACTTCACAGAATGATTAGTTTGCTCCTCATCTGTATTAGCTCTTTGTGAGCCACCCAATGAAGTAAAGGTCCGGTCAGAAAAGACTTAACTAAAGAAAGAAGATTGCCTACCAATTGGTTATGATTCCACTTTGACATAAAAAACATCCATCCTCCTTAGATAAAATAATCTAGAAGATTTAGTTGATATATGGAAGAAGATGAGTCCGACTAGACAAGAAGAGTTTTACTAGAAGCATGGGCATATAGCACACCTCTTTGCAGTTAATGTTGACCATTAACTACTTAGAGCTGTAATGCATTTCTGGGATCCTGCATACAAGTGTTTCATTTTCAATGAAGTTGACATGACATCCACCATTGAAAAATATTCGACTTTGCTAGGTTTGCACCTCAAGGCTCCTGACAAGATATTTATTAAAAAACATAAATAAGGATTTCGTAAGAATTTGGCCCATCTCATGGGGATAGACAAGGAGATTATGGATTCTCATATAAAGGAAAAACAAGATAGGTTTGCCAACCTTGAAAGTTCTTTCATGATTTTTTAGTGCAACATGTCGACGAAGAATAGGGGTTAGACATATTTGCCTTAGCCATATACGGAATGGTGATATTTCCAAAAGTGCTGGGTTATATTGAACTAGCAATGATTGACTTTTTTAAAAGTATGATTAATGACTATAATCCTTCAATGATAGTATTAGCAGAGATTGTCAGATCTTTGAGTTACTATATTTGAAATAGAGGACATTTTATAGGTTGTATACAGTTATTGTACCTATGGATGAAAGCCACTTCAAATGAAAAAAAGGTGCTTTCTCGAAGCTTTATATCTATAATCGAGCTTTGATCAAGGAATTTTACGAAAGTAGGTGGTCAGAAGAAAAGTCTAAGAAAGAGTGGGAAACTTTATTACAAAAACTGATAAGCACTAAAGTAAAATGGTTGGTCTCATGGATTAATCGTGAACCTATGCTATATCAATATGGAGATAACACTGTGGTCCCACTACTGGGTTTATAAGGAGTAACAAGTCATACACCACTTCTAGTGAAAAGGTAGTTTAGGGTAAAATAGTTCATTCCCATGACGTATGAGCTTTATCAATCAGATTTTTCTTACAGTGGGCCAAAAGCATTTCAGAGGATGAATGAGATGATTAAGGCATGGAAAAACCCTCGTAGAATGAGTCCTAGACCATTCATTGATAAAGTCACTCAAGGCTACTTAGTTTGGAGAGTGAGACGAAGATAAGAAATGGTATTCGCTTATGAAAGCTTTCAATCGCCAATAAAAGAAAAGTTTGAAGAGACACCATCAGAATTGGAGCTTACGACAAAAGAATTTAAGTCTAAAAAAGATAAGTTAAAGTAAGAAATCCAAAAGCTTCGAGAGAAGAAAGATCAATGAAAAGATAAAGCTAAAAAACATGAAGTCAAAGTTTACAAGATTGCTATGGAATGTGACATAGCTGTTAAAGACTTATCAGAGTTACATTATGAACATAAGAGGTTGTGTGTGAGGGTACAAGCCAAAGAGATAACAATTATTGAGTTGACTGAAGAGAATGCGTGATTGAAATAAAAATATGCTGAATTGGAAGGAAAAAGCATCCAAGTACAGATAGAAAATAACATGTTGAACAATTACCTAAGTAGGTTAAAACAGCAGTTGAATGAACAAGAAGACTACATTACTGCATTGGTTAGAGAGCATAGAGAGTTATCATATCGAGTTTGGTGTGGTAAAAGAGAGAACTTAGGAAGACAAAAGTACATTGAGCACTTAACGACCCAAATTTGTAAAAGGGTATGTAAGGCAAGAGAGATGGTAGAATAGGCAGAGACATTGAAGCAAGTGGTAGCCTAGTAAGAGAACATGGGCAGCGTCTTCTAAACTTCATCGAAGAAGCTAGAGCCCAGTATAAACAGATCAAACAATTTTATGGTTATAACTCTAGGATGATAAACTCTATGTAAATGTAAGTTCTTTGAAATAAATGAAATATTTTGGTTGAGCACTATCTTAAGGCAAATGTTCTTTGCACACATGCATTTTCATTCATTGCATCCTCATTCATTACATTTAACAAAGTAACCATGAGATAGTCATATAAACTTGCTAATTCTAAGATATGGTATTCAAGATTCAAGGATAGCTCTATCCAGTAAGAACCCCATCCACTAATATAACACAAGAGCCAGAGCTAGACAAATGAAGCAAGAAAACTCTCATCGATTTGAAAAATTGGAAAAAACATAGGAAAAGATTGAGAATGAGTTGAGCAAGATTCTGGATGCTCTCAATAAGCTAAACAAGTGAAAATGAATAGAAAAAAAATAAGCCAACAAGGCCCCCCATCATAATAAGTGACTGACCCTTTATATCTTTCAGGTTTTGATCTACAACAAGCCCAGTCCACACAGGATATACCACCACAGTAGTTCACATATCCTGTATACCCTTGAAATGCCATCAGTTTCAAGCCCAGGGCATTACCATAGCTATGTAAATCTTGTCTTTACTGAAAAGGTAATAGAACCGATCCATGTTCCTGACCTAGATGACTTGAGATATAAGGAGAAAGAAAAGGCAAATGTGGTGGAATCTTAGGAAGGTTCGAAGATTAGTATGTTTGAACAAATGTTACGGGCTATAGAAGGAATTAGATTTTATGGTTCTATCAATGCTGCTAGGTTTTGCTTAGTCCCAGATGTAGTTATTCCACCAAAGTTCAATGTACCAAAATTTGAGAAGTATGATGGTATGAAGTGTCCAAAAACTCATATCACCATGTACTATCGGAAGATGGTAGCCCATGTCTATAATGAAAAACTATTAATACATGTTTTTCAAGATAGCCTTACAGGCTCTGCTGCCAGGTGGTATGTCCAGCTGGACAGAACCCGTATCCATTCTTGGAGCGATATGGTCCATGACTTCATCAATCAATATCGACATATTATGGATTTGGCTCCTGATTGTTTGTCTTTATAGAACCTAGAGAAAAAAACAAATGAGTCTTTTAAAGAATACACCCAGAGATGAAGAGATATAGCTTCTCAGGTGTAACCTCTTCTGACTGATAAAGAGACTACAGTGCTGTTTGTTAGCACTTTGAAATCTTCCTATTATGAAAAGATGATAAGAAATGTAACCAAAAATTTCGTTGACATGGTGATTTCAAGAGAAATTATTGAGAGTGCCATCAAGAATGACAAGTTGAAAGGAGTCGAAGCATCCAACAAAAGAGCCCCAAAAAAGAAAGAGACTAAAGTTCAAGCTGTGAGCTTTGATAGACAATAATTCAAGGGTTATTAACCCTACTCACTATAAGAATACCCTCCATATTACCCTTCTGTGAATAACACTTCCCCTTACTCATACCAACCAATCCTACAATCCTCTTATTCTCAAACATATTAACCTTCTTTTAGGCCTCAAAACACCATATACAGTCCTAACACTTAACTACCTTAAGACCTTAAACCCGTCTAGCTAGCTCAATAGGTGGTTCACGAGAGCAACGAACTACTCGTGAAAAGTCTGTATTTGACCCAATTCCCATGACTTATATAGAATTATGTCGTGAGCTTTACAACAGTCATCTAATTACTTCTAGCAAATTAAAGCCACTCAAAACGCCTTACCCTAAATGGTATGATCCCATAACCCATTGTGACTATCACTATGAGATTATTGGTCATTCCACTGAAAGTTACACTGCCTTAAAACACAAAGTGCAATGGCTAATCAAGGATGGAATTATTAGCTTTGATACAAGAGGGGTAACTGTACCAAACGTTAGTGACAATCCTTTGCCTAATCATAACGTAATGCCTTGAATTACGAATAGAAGTGTCATGTGAAGAGAAAAATTACAGATATTAAGACTCCTCCAAGTCAGCTGTTTGATGTTTTATGAAAAGCTAACATAATACAACCAGTAATTTTTGTTTCACAAAAATGTGCAAATAAGGCAGCTGTAAACACCTAATTTGGTCCAAGCCCGAATCAATTGGGCTTGGTCCAAATAGGAAAGCCTATTTGTATTTGTATTTGTATTTTTTTAATTTTTTATTACTATTATTATTTATTAATATATATATATTTTAATATTTAACTATTAACATATTTTATTATTTATCTATTAATATATATATTTATTATTTATCTATTCATATATTATTATTTATCTATTAATATATATTTTTATCTATTATTATTACTATTTTTACTATTGTTATTATTTGTTTTCTTGACTTTATGTTTTTCTTGATTGATTTTCGACTGGGATTAGGATTAGAAAAAATTAGAATTTTACTGTGAATTTGAGATTCAATCAGAGTCTGGATTGGATTCAAAGATTGAATCCTAATCCAAGATGGAATTGGGATTGATCAGAAACTCTTCTGATCAATCCTAGTTTCTGATCAATCCCTATAAATAGGTCCATAAATCACACATAAAACACACAAAAGAGAACATAAAGAAAACAGAGGCAAAAAAAAATTCGAAGGCAGTTCTAGAATTTTTAGGAAAATTTTTAGAGATTTTAGCATTTTTTTTTTGGAAAATTTCTAGAAAATTTCCAGATTTCGATGAATTTTTTGACAAAACTTGAATTTTTTGACAAAGTTTCTTATGATCTTTGAAGTTTTCGGCATATTTTTTCAGATTTCGGTAGAACATTCAACTGAAATCTAGAATTGTTTAGAGAGAAAGAGGAGAAAAAAAGGGAACTGAGAGAAAAGGGGAAGGGAAATCTGAAAAAAAATTGAGTTTCAGCTTTATATACCCCCTCCAACACGACGTCATTTTTGCATTAGTAAACCTAGAGGATCGATGCGTTTTGCCAAGATCCGACCCGACCCATAGCGCACCCGAACCAGTGACCCGCTTCTCCACCTGGGTTCCAGTCGAGCCGAGCCGTTTCCTACTAAGATGCACATTTGAGCCGATTTTATCTCTCAAGCCGAGCCGAATCCAAGTCGATTCGAGCCGTTTCAAAGTTTTTTTAAAATTTTTATTTATTTATTTATTTATTTTATTATTATAATTATTATTAATTTATAATTATTTGGTATTCCTTAATTTTAATTTTATTTTTTTTCTCTTTCTTTTCAATAATTTTTTTTCTAAAAAAATAGAAATTACAAAAAAATATTTTTTTAAGGGAAACTTGAAAGTATCAATTTCCTTGAAAAATAAAAGGTTTTAAAAATATATATTTTTTAAAAAAAGTTAAAAGTATCAATTTTTCTTAAAAATAAAATTTTCAAAAAAAATATTTTAGGGAAATTTCCCATGAAAGTAAAATTTTCAAACATATTTTTGAGGAAAAGTTGAAAGTATCAATTTTTCTCAGAATTAGAATTTCAAAAATTAAAACAAAAATCATTTTTGGGAAAAGTTGGAGTACTAATTTTTTTAAAAAATAAAAATTATCAAGAAAAATATTTTAAGGAAAAGTTGAAAGTATCAATTTTTCTTATACAAAAGCAATGAATTTTCTTTTTTTAAATAAAAGAAAAAGGATTTGCATCAAAAGTTGAATCATTATTCTTTTTTTTTATCTCATTTCTTCTTTTCTTTTCTTGAAAATTTTAAATGTTAAATAATCCGACAATAGCGTATCTGAAAATGAAACAATAGTTTTCTTGTATACTCTTGAGGTGAGAGGATTTTCTTAATTTTTTGTCAAAAGTATTGAAGTTAATTAAGAATAATTTTCAATAATTAATTACTTGGTAAAATTTTTAAGGTTTATTGGATAACACGAATTTAAGCTGGTACCATCTTTCGATGGGCATTATGAGGATGCTATAAGCTTCCTCACACGTAACTAAACTCCCGAACTTTATTCTGGTTAGTAGACTTGAACCTATTCTTTTAAAGACCCTTAGTTAAGCTTAGGTGTTCCTTGAAAGGATAAATTTGTAGGTGGCCAATCGCACCTAAACAAAAAAGATTGGTGGTGACTCCTTAAGTCAATTTCTAGCGATAAATCCCCAGATCTAAACGTTATGACAATAACAAATCAATATAAACTTAGTGGTAAACTATCAAGAACTCATTGCTAAATTAGTTATAATGTGAATGATAATAACAGAAATTAATGATAATTTAATATAAAATCAATATTAACTTAGAAGTAAATTATCATTAATTTAGTAATAAATTATTGATAATTTAATAGTAAATTATTTATAATTTAATGGTAAATTAATGATAAGTGTTAACTTAATAGTAAATTATAGTTTATGAACTTAGTGGAAACTTCTAAATAGAAAAATCAACCTAGAAAAAAATTAGATATTTATTTTTATTAAATTTCATTTTAAAATTTTTGTTATATTTATTTACTTTAAAAAATAAATTTAAAATTTCAATTTAATTTAGTATTACGATGATTTTTTCAATTTCATTACTAAAAACAAATATTTAATTATTTAATTATATTATAATTATAATATCGTTAAGAATCACTTGCAAAGCACATGTCACGAAAACTAATTCTTCCAAAATATAATCTAATTTATATAATCGGCTCACAAGATTCTATAAATGACAAGAAGAATGCAAGAAAATTTTGAGTTCTAACACTTTTTTCTGATTAAATTTTATTATAAAAAAATGCTCCAAATGAAGCCAAAAGCCGGCTTCTAAAGCATCAGTAAATCTTATATAAAAGAATGAATTAATGTTTAGTACATAAAAACATCTGAATTCATTGCTAAGAGACGAAAATGAATTCCACAGCAAAGCTTTTAATCCTTCTCACAAGTTTTCTGTGCCTGTTTCTCATCATAACTCTATTCAAAATCCTTCACAAATATTGGTGGATACCTTTCCGCATACAGTACGCACTGAGTTTACAGGGAATCAAAGGACCTCCTTGTGAATTCATCCATGGAAACAACAAAGCATCTGTCCAATTCAGAAAAGAAGCATTAAGCAAACCTATGGCTGCCTTGACTCATGATATATTTCCCAGGATGCTGCCTCAGTTTTAGTCCTGGATCAACATATATGGTGAGATAATTCCGAAGTTTTTCACTTGGAATTTGTTTCTAACTTCAAATAAAAAATGAACCCTTTCTTTTGTTCTTTTTTTAGAGAAGAATCATCTTACCTGGGAGAGAAATCAAGCTCAACTGGTAATTTCAGAACCAGAACTAGTCAAAGAGGTTCTTAAAAAAATTGAAGTATCTTTTCCGAAAAGGAAGGCTGAAAACTTTATCTATGAGATACTCGGGGACGGGCTTGTGTCAACCGAGGGTGAAAAATGGGCCAGGCAAAGGAAGTTGGCAAATCATGCTTTTCATGTGGAGAGCTTAAAAGTAAAACTTCGAAAGTCTATTTTGTACTGACATTAAGAGTTATGAATTAGTTTCTTACAAAATGGATGGTTGTGTTTGGCAGAACATAAATCCAGCAATAATTGCAGCCGTTGAGACAATGCTAGAGAAGTGGAAAGGCCAGGAAGGGAAAGAGATCGAAGTGTTTGAACAATTCGGGTTACTGACTTCAAAAGTTATATCTAGAACAGCTTTTGGTACCTGTTACTTGTAAGGGGAGAAGATTTTTCAAATGTTGATTAAATTATCAATACTTGCTAGCAGAAATTTTCATAAATCTCGGATTCCGGGCATCAGGTAAGTTAATTTGTAACCTTCTAATCTCACATAGACATTATAAAGATATGCTATGATATATGCATAGATTTAAATCCATAATGCTTTGTGAGATAGAATCACAGAATCTTCGAGTCAAATTGAATAATATCTCCCTTAGGTACCGTCTTTACATTATTAGTCTAGAGTCAAGAGTTTGTCCCTGATTTCCAATAGAGAGGAAATACTAGAAGTCACTTGAGTGCAAAATCTGAAATATGATCCAAAAGGATTTATTTCCTCCTTTTCTCCATGTATATGGCTTATACCTTTGTTTGCTTTTGCAGCAAGATTTGGAAAACTACTGATGAAATAGAATCAGAAAAGCTTGCTAAAGGAATACATGAATGTGTGATGGAAAATGGTTAAGAAAAGGGAAGAGAAAATACTGGCTGGCGCAGCTGACAGTTTCGGCAGTGATTTTCTAGGATCATTTGTAAATGCTTTCCATGATTCGGATGAGAAAAACAGGCTCTCCATAGAAGACTTGGTAGATGAGTGCAAAACATTCTACTTTGCTGGACAAGAAACCACTAATTCCTTGCTTGCATGGACAGTCCTTCTTTTAGCAATCCGTACAGATTGTCAAGAGAAAGCAAGACGAGAGGTGATCGAGGTATTTGGTGACAAAAATCCTCATTCTGAAGGCATTTCCAAACTAAAAACTGTAAGCAAAACTGCAATCTCTGACCATTTCAATAGTGCAGATGAACATGATCATCAACGAAACCCTGAGGTTGTATCCTCCTGTATCTGCCATGTCTAGAAACGTTTCAAGAGACGTTCAATTGGGAAAGCTCATTATTCCTGTTAATATGGAGGTTATGGTCCCAATCACAGCACTTCACCATGACCCTCAACTATGGGGTGATGATGGGCATCTTTTCAAAGCAGAGAGATTCGCAGAAGGTATTGCGAAAGCTACCAAATACAATGCGGCTGCATTCATTCCCTTCTCATTGGGACCTCGATCTTGCGTGGGTATGGGCTTTGCAATCACAGAAACAAAGACTGCTCTCTCAATGATCCTACAACGCTACATCATTACTCTCTCCCCAGCCCATATTCATGCGCCATTTCCTCAACCTATGGTTCAGCCAAAACATGGACTTCAAGTAATGCTTCATTCTCTACAGAGTGATGCCTAAAGTTTTTAATGCAATAACTGCTTCTATTAGTGTCTAAGATGGTAAAATATTCATAGTAAGTGAGAAACAGTTTTAAATAATGGTGTGATCAATGTACAACACACAGTTCTTACCAGCCATTTTTGGCTCCTGATTGTGTATCAATTCAAGTTTTTAAATTGGGTGATCCTTGACTTGCTGTCAAAGCCTTTCAGCTTTAAATAATTCGTTTCTCTTTTCCATAGTTGTTGGCTACTTACTGGCGCAGGGAACCGGGTAACTGGTGGATTTGTCGACTACTGTATCCAGAATGCCAGTTGCAGTAAGAAGGAAAAGCAAAAAACTTGGAGGTTATTTGATCACCACGAAGCTGCAAAAGGATTTCTGGCTCTTGGCTTAAACAAAACGGCATTATTTTTTTAATTAGCCTTCAACTCTTTTCAACAAAGGGGATTCTAATCTTACTCCAGAATATATGTGATTTTCCTAGTGTTATGGTTTGTAAATAATACTTTTAAAGTAAAAGGAAAAAGTGGGTTTGGTGTGTGAATGAAAAAGTTTGCGTTGTGTCATTATTCATGGCCCTGGATTATGTCTAAGGAAAGACAATTGGGTCCCTTGACCCCTTTAGGATCTCGTCCGGATGCTACAGTGGCCTAAAAGAAGCACATGGTTTTACAACTTTTGTTTTTTTGGAACTCATACCTGAATCTGCAAAACTCCATAACTGTATCTTGCATGGTTGTACTTGCAATAATTTGGCCTTTTGACAAGGTTTCAGCTTGAATCTTGCACCTTTTTTTTTATCAGTTGTTTTACAATATAAGTGCTTTCAATCTGATTAACTGGTAATTTTTGTGTGATATTGCCATGTCTGTAGACCAACTCATTCAAAAAGGCCATTTCGAAGTGGGGATATAATTGATCACCAAATCAACCTTGTATACTAGAATGTTCATGATATAAATGATAAAGATTTCTAGAAATCTGAATTCAAATTTTAGCATATTCAAATATTAAAAAGAAAATCTCATTTAAAAAAAATTATTGATCAAGATCCTCTATGATACTACATCAAATTTGCAAAATTAAAGTTCACATATTCTTTGATCTTTTCTACATTTCAAAAGAATAAGCCATTTTGTTTTCAAGCATTTAAAGTTTTTCTAATATTTTATAGTATTAATTTTTTTTTTCTTTACATTGTGATGTTATAAACTATTAAACACAATATTGAAATATTTCTTAAAATTAAAGTACAAATAGCCTATTTCATGTTAAATTAAATATGAATATTTGTTTTGAAATGAAAGAACTGAAATAGTATAAAAAAAAAGGGAGATATATAAGCATCTGCATGAGAACTAAGTAAGAACATCTAATTCTTTTTCTTTTTCTTTTTCTTCTTCTCTGCCTTCTTAATAGTAAGAATGTAGAAAGAATTGAATTCACTAATTTTTTTGGCCAATCAATTCACTAATTCAAGCTATATTTACATTTTTTATATACACGACTAGCAGTAGGGGTGCATAGAAACAAGAGGCAAATTGTATATATTTCTTATGATTCTATCAGCTATAACATTGTCATTATTTAAAATTTTCAAGTAGAAGATTAATTACCATAAAAGAACATTTGCTTTAAATTTTGTAAGTAGGATAAATATTAATGTTCTATGAAAATGAATGAATGAATCAATGTGGTTTAGTCATCAATTACTTACACGTAAGGATTTAAATGAAATATATATCTTATCATGAAGTAATGGTTCATAATTTTTTTTTCAATATATTACTTAGGTAAGTTATGTTAAAAAATTTTATTTCCAAATTTAATTAAACTTGTCCCTTGTTTGCAACCCCTTACCCTCTTTCAAGCCACAACAAGAAAAAAAAATTCTAAGAATTCGAAAAAAAAAAATTCAAAAGAGACTTTAATCAATTTTCTATTCTTTGCCTAAGCTTTGGATTAAAAGAAAATGTTTGAACAACAATACAAATCATTTTCTATCAATTCATCCAAATTTTTATTTCATTGTCTTAGTATAAATTAAGTACAAAGCATTAAAATTTTCTTCAGTTATACATATTTTGCAATGTATGTTATAACAAATTTGATTTTTTCTAATTGTTAGTAAATAAGAAAAAAAGTAGGTTAAAATAAATAAATATGACAATATATAATTAAATAAGTAAATTAATTACTAAGAAATAGATGCCTACCTTTCAATATATTAAAATAAATATTTTTATCGTTTACTTAATTGTGATTAAGATGGGTACCTTTTATGTGAATTTTTTTAATCAAGTTATTTGATTAAAATGTATTTTAATTTAAACATTTTAAATATCTTGTTCTCTTACCGCAATAATTCTATAATTCCAAATTGTTAAATATGTTCCTTTGCACCAGAATCTCTTATTAACTTCAGTTGTTTAGGGTAGGCCTAACAATCTCAAATACAATATGATGATAAAATATGAAAATAACACGAATAAAAGATACGAAGTTGACATGATTTAAAATTTTAGCAAAAATCATAATAGGTTTAACAAAACAAAAAAATATATATTTCATGTTTTTGTATCAATGTGAACTATAATATATAATTTTTGTATAAAACGTGATATAAATATATGAATTATCAGTATTTTAAATAATATGAATATACGAATTGTCAGATCTAGTTTAGTTGAATTTTTTATAATTGTTTTTAATCATAATTGCAATTAATATCAATTTTTTGCTAAATTAATATCAGTTTTTTTACAAAACTACTTTTTATTTAGTAATTTAACAAAATTTCAAATTTTTAATACGATTTCTAAAAATTGCAATCACAATAGTATATTTTACAACCCTAAAAATAATATTGGTTTTTCATTCTTCAAGTCACCATGGTATTACAGTTTTCGGTGACTGCTATTTCTATTTGTTTCAAGTCACTTTAATTTGCTATTGTTTGAACTTTTTTTCCTTAATAACTGGTTGTTGCATTTGGCTTTTTTTTTTTTGTCATTTTATGGAATTGGTTTTCATGCCATTGATTACAGCTTGGGTTTTGTGAAATTAGAATTGCCTTTGCCTTTTCCTGCTTTTATTCATTGGCTATAGGTTGACTAAATATTTTATTGATTCTGGATTACTCACCTGTGTAATTGACTTGTTTATTTCAGTTGTTGCAAATTGATTAGTTTATTGGCTTGTTATAGGTTGATCAGTGTATTGGCTTTGAATTGTTTTTTTTCATGGCTTTCTCGGAATCATCATAGCCTATTACAATAAAATTAGAT
Source organism: Durio zibethinus (assembly GCF_047325235.1). NCBI lineage: Eukaryota > Viridiplantae > Streptophyta > Magnoliopsida > Malvales > Malvaceae > Durio > Durio zibethinus. Next base: position 2,123,181 of record NC_143166.1, read on the forward strand.
GGAACAAACTACACTTATGGGTCTTATTTGATGCGAAACTTTTTTAAAGGAAAAAGACTTTGAAAATATGTTACAGGTGATAAAAAATGTCCGAGAGCTCTTGACAAATTAGAAAATTTTGTATCTGAATATGAACAATAGGAGATTAACAATAGCAAAATTGTTACTTGGATTGCTAATATTGTTGCTCCTTTAATTAGTATGCAACACGAGGAATTTGAAATTACTAAGAAAGTTTGGGATTTTCTTGAAAAACATGATATTCAAACTAATTTTGCGATGGATCTTATTAATTTGAAACAGAGAAAAGGACAATCAATTTCTAATTTTTATTCTAAAATGTCGATTATTTAGGATCAATTAAATTTTATAGAACCTAAATGGACTATTGATGCATAATTATATTACTATATAAAGAAGGAAGTTATCTTGCATAATTCATAATGGCACCTTAAGATAATTTAAAGTCCATTCATGCTTCTATTCTACATTGTGTCCCTTCTTCTTTTGTTGATGTTGTTTTGTCAGAAATGGTGGCCAAAAAAACTAGGAAAGGGATCCTCAATAAATCCAAAGGAAGGGATGATACTATTTTAGTAGTTGCTGTACGTCCAAAAAATTTTACCTTTAATTTAGTTGGCTGATTTCAACAAAAGGATTTTTCTAAAATTGAATGTTACTATTGTCATAAATTAGAACATACAAAGCATAATTACCCATAATTGAAAAAACATTTTGGCTTGTATAAAATGGGGCGAGTTGCTATTGTGATATCATCTATAGAAACTTTTAATGTTAACTTTCACTCCACTGTAGGTCAAACTCAAAAGAATAGTCAATAGGTTTTTTCTAGTATGAGTAACAACTCTATGGATAATAATTCTTTTACATCTGCATTGTCAAGTACTACAAGTACTAATTCTAATGATTGGATCATTGATTCTAGAGATTTTAATCACATGATTTTTGATAATTCTATCTTTGACTCTTTAAGTCATATTACCTGTTCACCTTCTATTTATATTGTTAATGATTCAAATATTTTTAATACTCACGTTAGCTCTGTTTCATGTTATCAAAATGTTTCTTTTGATATTGTTCTTTTGGTTCCATCACTTTCCATGATTTGCTATCTGTTGGTCAATTATGTGATCAAGGTCTTGATGTCATTTTTCACTCTTATGGTTGTGTGGTGCAGGATTCCTTGATAGGGAAATTGTTGGGACAGGGCATAAAATTGGAAGATTATTTGTTTTAGAAAACTTACATGTGTCATATCATCCTTTTAGTCAATTTGATCATTATTTTGTGTGAAAATCCTTATTAGTTTTTGGTGTTCAAAAGTTTTAATATTTTTCACTTTGGCATTGTAAATTAGGACATGTTTTTTGCTTTAAACTTCAATATTTGGTATCTAGTGGTAAGTTTGGTTAAGTTAAGTAAAAAAACATCCAATAATTGTATCAGTTGTAAATAGCAAAATAGTCTGCTTTACCTTTCAATAAAAGTGAATCAATTTTTTTTTTATTTTCTTTTGATCTCGTTCATTCTAATGTACAGGGCCTATCTCATTTACCTACTATGGGGGGTTCTTGATATTATGTTATTTTTATTGATGATTATTTGAGGTACACTTTGATTTATTTGTTTCAGCATTATTCATATTTACTTGAAATTTATCAAGATTTTTCTACCATGATCAAAATACAGCTTTCTAAAATAATTAAATGTTTTCATGCTGATTTTACTAGAGAATATCAATCAAGTAATTTAAAAAAGTTTATTGTTTCTCAAGGTAGTCTTCTTAAGTCATCTTGTACTGATAAACCGTAACAGAATGGTGTTGTTGAAAGAAAACATCATCATATCATGGAAACCACTAGAGCCTTGCTGTTATCTTCATTGATTCCTAAGAAATATTAAAAGAAAATTGCACTTACTTCAGTTTGTGTTAGAAAACGTATTCCTTCTTCTATCACTGGTGAATTTTCTACTTTTAAACGTTTATATAACAATACTCCTAATTATTTTGAGCTTCATATTTTTGGTTCTACATATTTTGTTTCATTTCCTAAAGTTTAGTGTGATAAATTATCTTAAAAAACTACAATTTGTGTGTTTTTAGGGTATGGTATTGGACAAAAAGGATATTGTTGCTATGATCCTATTGCATGAAAACTTAGTGTTTCTCAACATGTTACTTTTTGGGAAAATATTTTGATGTATTCATTGCCTCATTTTCAGATCTATTAATGATCTTCATGAGCCTTTTATCCTTTTTGATAGTTCTCCAACTCCTCAGCAAATTCATCCAAATGAAGCTTGTCCCATCACAAGCTCTACCATAAGCAATCTTGCATTACTACTATCAAATTCGTTAGAACCGTCTATCCCATAACTTAGACATTCAACATATGAGCGAATTCTTTCATAAAGTTATCATTATTTTCATTGTTTTTTATCTACAATTCTTTCTATTATTGAACCTAAATCTTATTGTGAAGCAAGTTCTAATCCTCTTTAGCAAGTAGCTATAAAGAAGAATTAGATGCCTTAGAGAAAACTCATACTTAGGATCTTATTGATTTACCTCTTGAAAAATCTATAGTGGGTTGTAAGTGGGTGTACAAGGTAAAGACTAAATCAGATAGGCATATCGAGAGATATAAAGCTAGGTTGGTTGCAAAATAATTTACACAAGAATATGGTATTGACTATGAAGAAACCTTTGCTCTTGTAGCTCGAATGACTTCTATTTGAACTCTTATAGCTATTGCTTCTATTTGAGGATGGGCTTTATCACAAATGGATGTAAAAAATGCTTTGTTGAATAGAGATTTTCGTGAAAAAGTTTATATGAATAGTTTTGGAAAGACTTGGAGTTCAATTTATTGAAAAAGGAAAGATTACACAGAGAATAAATTTTGAAAAGAAATCCTAGATTCAATTGAATTAATTTCTCCCAAATTGAAGGGATTCAATTCCTGTATAAAAAACCTTAAATCTAAGATCAAAAAGGGAGCCTTAAAGTAATTCACTTCAAGATCAAACAAAAATCATTGGCAAGAGAAAAAATTTAAGTAAAGTTTTAAACCAATAAGGAAGAAGCAATCAAGCAAAAAAATTTACAAGAAGATCCAGTTTGAGTTTTTAGAAAGAAGACTAAGATTTATAGTATGAAGCATCAGTTTTTGAAAGGTGAAAAATTATTGAAACTTGTGATTCATTGAGGTAATATTTGCTTTCTTTGTTTTGTGATTTTTGTATAAATTTTATAATATTTAATTGCTTACTCTTATTTTTATATTTATTTGCATGGTTTATATATTTTTATTTGCTTGATTATATATTTAATTATATATTTATTTGCATAGTTTATATAGTTTTATTTGTATGATTATATATTTAATTGCATGTTTATTTGTATAATTATTAATATTATTATTTGTATGATTATATATTTAATTATATGTTTATTTGCATGATTTACATTGTTAATTGCATGATTATTAATTTATTTATTTGTGTGATTATATGATTATTAATATATTTATTTCCATAGTTATTTGTTGTTATTATTGTATGATTTTATGTTTGTTGCATGATGTGATATTATATATATTATCGCATGATTAATATTATATTTGAATGATATTTAATTGCATGTTTCTATATTTATTGTGTGCATAATTGCATGATTATACACAATTACTAATATATTTGTGTGATTATTTTTGATTACATGATTATATATTTGCTTGAATGGTTATTAATATATTTGTATGGTATTTTATATTATTGCATGATAATATATTTGTATGATATTATATATTTACATGATTGTTATTATTGCATGATAATTAACATATTTGCATGACATTCTTGCATGAATATTTTAGTATGATCTAGGCATGATATTATTACATGATATTGGGTATGATTTATAATATATTTATATGATAATTTTTGCATGGTATGATTTAATATTTATTGCATGATTACTTGATATTTTTGATAGAATTTTTGTATCACCATGTTTGTAAATAAATAAAAAGATTGGAATTGTTTGATTTGTATGATAAAATCATCTTTGATTAAGGTTTAATTTAGATAGCACATAATTAATTTGGTACTAATTTTGAGTGTAAAAGGGTGCTAATACTTTCCTTGCACGTACCCGACTCTTGAACCTTAGTTTTATTGATGTAGACCAAAACCTATTCTTTTTATGGACCTTTAGCTTAGGCTTAGGATAACCTTAAAAAGGATAGATTCACATAGGTGGCCAATCACACCTAGGTAAAAACACATCGGTAACGACTCCATGATTTTTGTGTCTAATTGGTAGTTTTCCCAAACTAAACATTATGACAATTTGGTAACTCCACTAGAGACATTAGAGAGTCAAGCCATTAGTGTTGTCTTAAGCCTTACTTTGATAGTTTTTATTATGTAATTATTTATATGGACTAACTTATTTGTTTGTGAATTCTCATTTGTTTGTTTTGTAGATATTATCTTTTATTCACACCTATTTATTTGATTATTCAGCATGTCCTTTTACACACTACACTTGCATTCATGCATAAGCTCTATACTTAGGCTTCATCCTTAATTAGGATGGAGCAAGTACCTACACTTTCGTGAGATAATAACCTTCATATGAACTAACAAAAACTCTCACTCAAATTAAACCATTTCCATTTTAGCCTATAATGGTGGGCAAAGATTGGGATGTCTTACTAGTTTATAATGGACAATGATGTGGGGAACAGTTTGGTAGCCTTTAGATTGTTAAGTCTTTGAACTCAGCATGTACATGAACTCTAAGGATTCAAACCTAAGCTAGAGCCCTACCTTCTCTTTACTTAGAAAAAACCTAAATATGACACATGATGGGACATTTATTATTCTTGTAAGTTTATGTTATTATTTGTATATATTTTTGCATACTAATCTTTTATATTTTGTTATTCTTTACATATATTATATTATGTTAACTAACATTTTTTTTCTTCACTTTATTGTACATGCATAGATCATTAGATTTATATAAGGAGTGTTTGTCACAAAACAATCTTAACAAAAAGAATCTTAATTATATCCATAAAGAGCTTATCAAAGTTCCCAATGTGCCTGAGAATAAAGCCCAGGGAAGCTCAACTTAAAGGAGGTGATTATTTGCCAACCAATTATGCAACTACTCTATTTGCCAAAATACATCTCAATCTTAAAAAAAATGATCTTAGCAATTTAGTTAGTATTTGGAACCAATGGAGTGTTAATGCCAAAGAGACTTTCCAAAAGAAGTTTGGGGACCTTGCATTACTTCTTTCAATCCTTGTTGATGATCAGCTTATTAGGGTCATGGTTCAATTTTAGGAACCTTGATATCATTGCTTTATGTTGAATGAGGTTGACATGGTGCCAACTATTGAAGAATATTCAACTTTCATTCACTTGGATCTTTCCAATCCTAATAAGGTATATTGGAAAAATAAAAAGACTAGTTACCAAAAAAAGCTACTCAAATGATGGCCATAGATATCCAAACTGTTGATAATTGGGTAAAAGGAAAAAAGTGAAAGTGTTGGTATTCCTTGGTCTATTGTTAGTGACTTTATATCCAAATATTTAAGCATTGAAAGAGGAATGGATTTGATGGCATTGGCTTTATATAGGATGATGGTATTTCCAAAAGTAATTGGTTTTATTAATGTTGCAATGGTGGATTTCTTTGATCAACTTGGTTACCAAATCAACCATATTCCCTCAATTTTGGCTGACACTATTAGATCTTTAAATTATTGCTGCTGAAATGGAAATGGTCATTTTACTCTATATGCCCAATTGTTAACCATTTGGATGAAAAATCATATAAAAAATAATGGTGGTAAATTTCACAGGCCCTATTTCACTTCAAGCACTCCTATTAAAAAATTTTGTGAAAATCTTACACAAAAGTCCAAAGAAGCATGGATCTTATTTTTATGTAAGCTCGTTAGCTAAAATGTGATATAGAGAGCTGTTTTGATACCTTATAGACCAATGTTGCATGGTTGTGAAGATAAGCTTTGGGTTTCTCTCTTAGGCCTTTTGGGTGCAGTGAGTTATTCTCCCCGTCATGGTACAAAGCTATGAACAATTTATCCTAGCCACTTCTAGACTTAGTAAAATGGAGTTCTCATATATTGAAACTGATGCCTTCATAAAGGTAGCCAAAATCTTACAAACTTTGAATTTTGCCTCTAAAGGAAGATAGAAAGAGATGCTTAAATGAAGTTACCCTTGAGTACTTTGTGTGGCACATTAGACAAGGTAAATACATTAAAATCCTTGAAAAAACAACTTTAAATGGCCTAATGAAATCATCACCTCTTATCCCCTATTGATAGTGAAAAACGCTAAAAGATAGCTTCAAGTTGAAAAAGATGAATTAGAGGCTAAAAAGAGAGTTAAAAGGAAGAATGGACAAAAAGGTTCAAGCACTCAGATAAGAAAGAGGTGAATGGAAGAATCTTTTTTTTTTTATCTCAACATCACACAGTCATCCGCCAATCATGAGTTAGCCTAACTTTTAAAAGAAAATATACAATTACAAGCAAAGATACAAGAAAAAAAGAAAATATTCACCAAGTACAAAAGCATGACCAAATGCTTAGTGGAGTAGTGATCAAAATTGAAACACAAATGGATGTTGTTACTGAAAAATGTGAGCAAACAAAAGAGCCATATGTGAGAAAACATAACTAGTTAGAGTGCCTACTTGATCAAATCATTATGACTACTTACAAAAGTCAAGGACATGGTAGAAAAAATTTAAGAATGGAAGACAAAGGTGCCACTAGTGTAAAACATATGGCCAAAAGCTACTAGCTTTCCTTAATGAAGTGTAAAGCTAATATCAACAAATTAGAGATTTCTTTCCATAATAAATTTTAGACTTTTCATAGATGTAATATTGGATTTAGTTGGAAATAACTTTCAATTCAATAAAAATTTTCTTTGTTAAAAATTATTATGTGGAAAATCCTCTTTATTGCATTCATGCATTCATGCATTCATATATAAACATCTCTCTAAAGTGCATTATAATAAATTATCCCAATTCTTAAAAATTATGAAAAATCAAGATTCAAGTATAACTCAATCTTCAAATAATCTAAGTGCTACAACACTAGATATCAAGCAATGATCATGGAAGAAGAATACACTCTTCAACTCCAAAAGCTAAAGAAAGCACAAGAAGAACTGAAAAGGCAGTTGGAAACTATTACCAAATTGTTAAAAAACATTAGCAAGATGAGGAAAGTGATGGAAGATGTGGTAATACAAAATGAGACTAATCCATTATATCCTTTAATTTTGGCCCATATTCAGCACATATATCCTAAAGAGCCTAGCACTAAATGCCATTTACTACAAGTTATCTTTATATGCAGACTGAGATGATGACACCTGTTACTCATGCTCTCATTTCCCTTATTCTTAACGTCAAGACATCTAATCCTACACAAGATTCAAATCTTAATGATCTCAAGGAATAAGAAAACCTGAAGATAAGGTCTGTTGAATTAAAAAAAGCTCTGGTTCTCAAAAGATAGACCTCATAGAAAAAGGCTTAGAGCCATTAAAGGAATAGAATTTTATGGGCCAATAGATGTTGTAGACACCCAATTTGGTCCAGGCTCGGATCAATTAGGCCTGGTCCAACTGGGTAAGTCTATATATATATATTATTTTTATTTTTTGTATTTTACATTTTTATTTTATTTTTATTATTATTATTATTATTTTATATATGTATATATATTCTTTTCTTTTCTTTTATTATTTTTTTTATCTTAGGTATTTATGTATTTATTAATATGTATATATCTTTATTATTATTTTTTTCTTTTTTTTGTTAATATTTATGTAATTATCTGTTATTTAATTTTAATTTATCTGTTAATTTTTTTTATTTATCTGATTTATTTTCATTTGATTTTTTTTTATTTTTTTTATTTATCTGACTGGAAATTGAATTGGGATTCAATCAGAAGAGTCCAGATTGGATTCAAAGATTAAATCTCCGTCTAAAAAGGAATAGGGATTGATCAGAAACTCTTCTGATCAATCCCTATAAATAGATATAGAACACAGAAGCAAATGACACAGAAAAAAATAGTGAGTAAAGTTACTGATTTGAGAGAAAAAGGGCGTATAGAAGGCCAAGAAAAGGTTTAAAAGTGTTCAAGGAATTAGCAAAAATTTTTTGAAGATTTTTGGTGATTTTTTTCTAGGAATTTTTGGAAAATTTCAGATTTCGGTTGAATTTTCTGACAAAAGTTGCATTTTTTGACGAAAATTCCAGCCAACTTTGAAATTTTCGGTGAGCTGCCCAGTTTTCGATGAAGGATCCCAAAAACCGACCAACTTTTCGGCCAACTTTTGACCAACTTTCGATGAAAAACTCAGATTTTGATGAAATTTTCTAGAATTCGGTGAACATTCAACCGAAGTTTTTCGATCGTTTAGAGAGAAACGAGAGAAAAAAAGAAGAAGAGAGAGAGAGGGGAGAAGCTTTCTGTCGAAAAACAGAGGGAAGAGTCTTATATATCCTCTCAAAATGACGTCGTTTTTGCCTTAAGTGACCCAGAGGATCCGTGCATTTTGTCGAGATCCGACCCGACCCGAGCGTCGACCCGCTTCCTGACCCGCGCGTGTCTCCCCCCTTCGAGCCGATAGCTGAGCTGAGCCGGAGTCCCAAGTTACTTCTCCGAGCCGTTTCTCTTCTTTGAGCCGAGCTGAACCGAGCCGTACTCCAAGCTGCTCCAGGTTTTTTTTTTTAAAATTTTTTTTATTTATTTGTTATTTGTTTATTTTTTATTTATTAGATTAGGTTTATTTAATATTCTTTTTATCTTTATTTTATTTTTATTTTTGTTTTACTCTTCTTTATTTTTTATTTTTATTTATTTTCACTTTTATTAAAAATCAAAAAAATATTTTTGGGGAAGAGTTGAAAGTATCAATTTTTCTTAAAAATAAATTTTCAAAAAATATTTTTGGGAAAAAGTTGAAAGTGTCAATTTTTCTTAAAAATAAAATTTCAAAAAAAAGGCTTTTTGAGGAAAGGTTGAAAGTATCAATTTTCTTTAAAAATAAATTCAAAAAAATATTTTTGGGGAAAAGTTGAAAGTATCAATTTTCTTTGAAAATAAAATTTCAAAAAAAGGGTTTTTGAGGAAAAGTTAAAAGTATCAATTTTCCTTAAAAATAAATTCCAAAAAATATTTTTGGGAAAAAGTTAAAACTATCAATTTTCCTTGAAAATAAAATTTCAAAAAAAGGGTTTTGAGGAAAAGTTGAAAGTATCAATTTTCCTTGAAAATCAAAGTTTCCAAAAAAATATTTTTGGGGAAAAGTTGAAAGTATCAATTTTTCTTAAAAATAAATTTCCAAAAAAAATATTTTTGGGGAAAAGTTGAAAGTATCAATTTTCCTTAAAAAATCAATTTCAAAAAATCAATTTTTGAGAAAAAGTTGAAAGTATCAATTTTCCTTAAAAATAAATCTTCAAAAAAAATTTTTGGGGAAAAGTTGAAAGTATCAATTTTCTCTGCATAAAAATAATCATTTTTTTCTTTTTATTTAATGTTAAATAATCCGACGATGGAACCTCTGCAAGGGAAATAATAGTTTTCTTGCATACTCCTGAGGTGAGGGGGTTTTCTCAATTTTTTGCTAAAACTATTAGAGTCAATTGAAAATAATTTTCAATAATTAATTACTTGATAAAGTTTTAAAGCTCATTGGATGACACAAATTTAAGCTGGTACCATCTCTTGATGGGCGTTGTGAGGGTGCTATAACCTTCATCACACGTAACCGAACTCTCGAACCCTGTTCTTTTTAGTAGATCTGAACCTATTATTTTAGGGACCCTTAAACTTAGGTGTTCCCTAAAATGATAGATTCTTTAGGTGACCAATCGCACCTAGATAAAAAAGATTGGTGGCGACTCCCTTAAGTTAATGTCTAGCGATAGATCCCCGGATCTAGATGTTAGACAGCTTGACGACTCCGCTGGGGACTTTGAAAGTCAGGCTAGCAAATAATCTGTGTTATCCAAAAGCCTAATAAAATTGAACCTTTTTGTATATATGTGTTATTATTCATTCATGTTTATTTACTTTGTTAATTATGTCATTCATGTACATGTGCATAACATGAGCTCTACACCCGAGCTCCATCCCTCTAGGAGGGAGTAAAGTACCTATTGCTTTCGTGAGGTCTAATGCCTCCGTAGTGGCTAGTGAAATACTCCCACTCAAATTGAACCTTTTTCGCTTGTAGCCTGTAATGGGTGAGGATTAGGGTGCTTTACTAGTCTGTGATGGACAAGGATGTAAGGAACAATTTGAAGACCTTTAGACTTTGACCTTAAAATCGCATATAGTGAACCTTAAGAGTGCCTAAACCTAGGATAGAGCCTTTTCTACCCAATGATAAATATACCCTGAAATTAAGACACAAAAAGGGTGTTTATCTAATCATTTTAATTGTTTAACTTTGTGTTTCATTTTCATTATCATATGTAATATTATACATCAGCATCACTTTCATTTCATCCATGAAACTAACTATGTTGTTTGTCTGATTGTATGCATATGCATTATTTTCATGATCATGTTTTAACACAATCATTTGCATCCATTTCATACTAGATTCATTCAGAAAAATGTACATTTCATTCGTGCATCAAAGCATCATACATAAAGCATAGCATAACATTTCTAATCATAAGTATGGTACTCAAGGTCTAAGGATAGCTCCATCTAGCGAGAACCCTGCCAATCGATACAACACAAGATCCAGAGCAAGACAAATGGAGTAGGAAAATTCTCATAGATTTGAAAAGATAGAAAAAGCACAAGAGAAGATTGAAAGTGAGCTCAGCAAGATTATGGAGGCTCTTAATAACATGAATAAAGGAAAAAAAGTTGAAGAAAATACAAGCCAACAAGTTCCCTCGCTGCAAGAAGTGGTTGACCCTTTATATCCTCTAAGTTTTGGCCCACCTCAAGCCCAGTCTGTTCAAGATGTTCCATCATAACACTTCGTATATCCAATATATCCTGGAATGCCATCAGCTTCTAACCCAAGGCAGTATAATAGCTACGTAAATCCTGTCTTCACTGAAAAGGCAGCAGAATCAATTCCTGATCTAGATGATTTAAAGGAGAAGGAGAAAGAAAAGATAAGAATGGAAGTTCAGGAAAGCTTCAAGATTAGTATGCTAGAGCAAAGGCTACGGGCTGTGGAAGGATTTAGCTTTTATGGGTCAGTAGATGCTGCTGGGCTCTACCTAGTCCATGATGTGGTTATTCCTCATAAGTTCAAAGTACCAAAATTTAAAAAATATGATGGTACAAAGTGTCCCAAAACTCACACCATCATGTATTGTCAGAAAATGGCAGCTCATGCTCATGATGAAAAACTCTTAATGCATGTCTTTCAGGATAGCCTTACAGGCTCAGTGGCCAGATGATATGTTCAGCTGGACAAAACTAGCATTTGTTCTTAGAGCGATATGACACATGACTTCATCAGTCAATATCGACATATTATCGATTTGGCCCCTGATCTTTTGTCTTTACAGAATCTAGAGAAAAAGGTAAATGAGTCTTTTAAAGAGTATGCCCAGAGGTCGAGGGATGTTGCTTCTCAAGTACAATCTCTTCTGACTGAAAAAAAAACTATAGTGTTATTTGTCAGCACTTTGAAGTCTTCTTATTATGAAAAGATGATAGGGAATGCAATAAAGAATTTTACTGACATGGTGATCTCTGGAGAAATTATTGAAAGTGCCATTAAAAATGGTAAGTTGAAAGGAGAAAAAACCAAGAAGAAATCAGAAAAGAAAGAAGCTCAAGCTCAAGCTGTGAACTTTGATAGACAACAATTCAGGGTTATCAACCCTATCCATCCCAAGGTTACTCTCCATACTATCCTACTGTGAATAATGCCTCATCCTACCCATACCAGCTAGCTCCACAACCACCTTATTCATCCACATAAATCAATTTTTAACCCTCAAGATCTTACATATAGCCTTAACATTCAAGCTCCTGTAAGAACCCAAATTCGTCCTATTAACCCAACAAGTGGTTCATGAGAACAACGGACTACTCGAGAAAAACCTGTATTTGATCTAATCCCTATGACTTATACAAAGTTATATCGAGAACTCTATAATAGCCATTTGATTGCCCCTAGCCATGTGAAACCGCTTAAACCACCCTATCCAAAGTGGTATGATCCTACAGCCCGCTGCGATTACCATTATGGAATTATTGGCTATTCTACTGAAAATTTCACTGCTTTAAAGCATAAGGTACAATGGTTGATCAATGATGGAATGGTAAGTTTTGATCAGGAAAAAGTAACAACACCTAATGTTAGCGTACTGAGTGAAAGTCAAGAACAGAAGGGATCCGGAGAGTCACAATGAATTGAGGGGCAAGATGTCAATAGAGATTTTTCACCTGATCATATAGGGGGATAATTTTTAAGAATGGAGATAAGGCTGGTTGAAGGTTTTTTTTGTCATTTTAAGATTTTTTTTCGAGTAATGTTAGATTTCTTTTTTTGCAATATGATTTCACTTGTTATCATCTTAATAAAGGCAAGTTAATGCATTTCATTATATTTTTCTCTTTCACTTGACCATTACTCCATGCTCTGTTACCTTTCATAACTTTATACTCCCATTCTTAAATTTTAGATGATGAATATTTAGACAATGATAACAATAATTCTAAGATTTAATTTTGAGAACTCATCCATATTAATATGAGGAGATGATTTAAGCAAAAAAAAAGAGGTAAGCCATTACCAAAGGTGAAAGATATGTAATCTTTTATACATGATCATGAGCTTTGTTCAATAGATGATGTTTAAGAAAATTATTCACAATTGAGATGAAAAATGGCCATCTTTCTTTTACCATTTGAAAAACCATTTATTGTTACCCCTTTGAGCCTATTATGATTTATTTTTCGGAGGAACCCCAATCAAGGATCACCCTCTACACCGAGGGGCAATTTTTGAAAAAAATCACAAAAGGTCTCAAAAATAAAAAAAAAGAAAAAGAAAAATAAATGCCACACATGACTTGGGGCAAGGTAATGAGAATTCTTTGTGTGAGAAAAGAAAAAGTAGTGAAACGATGTGGGGCAAAATGTCAAGTTATATAAAATGATCCTTTCGTTTTGAACCTTGTTAATACATGTTTTGAGCCTATTATATCCATTTTTTTTATGACCCTTCACCTTGGCCTACATTACAACCTTGAAAAGTCCATTTGAATCAAGTGTGAATACTCAACTTGAATGATCATATGTTGAGCAAAGGTATACTCATGATAAAGCAATGGAATCATGCTACTTTGCTTTAAAGTTTGATATATGAAAGATATCAACAATGGATGAAAAATGAGAAAAAAAAAAAAGATGATGAAAAAAAAAAAAAAAAGAATGAATGAATGAAAAAATGAGAAAACTCAAATTGAAAACCTGAAAGGGTGATTTTGGTAAAGGAAAATCCAGGTCAAATGGTTCACATGAATGGAAGATCAAAGACATTTGAAGATCCCTCAAAGACTGGGGCAAAGTTCGCCAAGCTCAAGATAACTTTAACAGTAAATGGAATGAGTTTTTAAAAAAAGAATCTTAGATTAATGTTGAGAATTGTCTGAATATTCATCATTTGGACATACAATTCATCCTAATGACATGTATCTAATTTATTTCCTTTCCCATTTTTTTTGTACCGAAATAGATTTTCATTGATTATCTTTACCATAATTCACCTTGTGTTTTTTTATTGTTACACCCCTAGAATGAATTGAAAAAATGCTTGATTGCATTGTATTTGTCAAGATTTGAAATGATAATGAATGAATGAATATGGGTTTAAAAGAGTCTTGCATTCATTTGAAAAGAAATCTAAGATGATGGTGGTAACAAAATGAAAAAATGGTAGAAACTTAAAAGAGATGATTTGAAAGGATATATGATGCCACCAAATGGAGAATATGATGAGGCAAATCTTGAAAAGTGGTATAACCAAGTGATGAGTTTAAGGATGAATTGGTCGATATGACTTGCAAGTTATGATTGAATGATGAAAATAATCAGTGGACAAAGTTTGTTTTGGAATGGTTAATGCTGATACACCCATGAGTAATGACCCAGTGATGGTGGATAAAACTTGTTTTGAAATTTGTTAGTGCTGAGAAATTCATTGAATGATGGTCAAGTGATGATCGATTGATGAAGCTTATTCCAAAGTATTGAGAAACTGAACAAGGAAGAATGTGAGTGAAAAAGATAATTGAGAGCTACATTGGTTTGATCTTAAAAGAACAGTATAATTGGATCTCTGAAGAATCAAAAGGCTTGATGCCCAAGGAAAAAGCTTGAAAAACTTGAGTACCATACATTGAATAGGAATTAATTGGCCAACATTTGCATAACATGCATTGAAATTCATGCACATTGCATAGCATACACTATTTTCAAGAAAGTATAGTGTATAAATTCAAGAAACAGGGGTGTTTCAACATCCCACATAGAGAAGACAGGTATGAAGATATTTTTGAGAAGAAACTTGTCAGGTAAGTTCATAATCCTTGAAATAGGATCTCTTTTGGTATCAGGGTTGATTTATAAGACCTTTGGGCATAATCTCCTGAAATTCCTTCAAACATAACTTTCAACTCCTTTGGACATGAGTGTCAGGGAGCAATTTACTTTTCCAAAGTCATGGTGACTCTGTTTAGAGGAGCAATTTACCTTTCCAAAGTCGTTGTGCTTTCCAAAGTCGTGGTGCCTCTGTTTACAGGAGCAATTTATTTTTCAAAGTTCTGTTACCTCTATTTAGAGGAGCAATTTACTTTCCTAAAGTCGTGGTGTCTCTGTTTAGAGGAGCAATTTACTTTTCAAAGTCATGGTGCCTCTGTTTAGAGGAGCAATTTATTTTCCAAAGTCGTTGAGCCTCTGATTAGTGGAGCAATTTACTTTCCCAAAGTCGTGGTGCCTCTGTTTAGAGAAGCAATTTATTTTTCAAAGTCGTTAAGCTTCTGATTAGAGGAGCCATTTATGTTTCTCAAAGTCGTTGAGCCTCTGCTTAGAGGAACTTTGGTCAAAAAAACAAAAAGCAAAAAACAAAAAAAACAAAAAACAAAAAAAAAAAAAAAAAAAAAAAAAAACAAAAAATGAAGATGTTGAGTTGAGTCTTGATTGAGTGTCTACGTCTTTGCGCAATTTCTGTTTCACAGAAAATGTAAAAAGAGGGGCAACTGTAAACACTCAATTTGATCCAGGCCCAGATCAATTGGGCTTGGTCCAAATGGGTAAGTCTATATATATATATTTTATTTTTATTTTTTGTGTTTTACATTTTTATTTTTATTTTATTTTTATTATTATTATTTTATATATGTATATATATATTTTTCTTTTATTATTATTTTTATCTTAGGTATTTATGTATTTATTAGTATGTATATATCTTTATTATTATTTTTTTTTCTTTTTTTTCTGTTAATATTTATGTAATTATCTGTTATTTAATTTTAATTTATCTGTTAATTTTTTTTATTTATCTGATTTATTTTCGTTTGATTTTTTTCTTTTTTTTTTATTTATCTGACTGAAAATTGG
Organism: Durio zibethinus; assembly: GCF_047325235.1. Lineage (NCBI taxonomy): Eukaryota > Viridiplantae > Streptophyta > Magnoliopsida > Malvales > Malvaceae > Durio > Durio zibethinus. Next base: position 2,138,894 of record NC_143166.1, read on the forward strand.
ATTGAAATTCAATCAGAAGAGTCCAGATTAAATTCAAAGATTGAATCCCCGTCCAAAAAGGAATAGGGATTGATCAGAAACTCTTCTGATCAATCCTTATAAATAGATACAGAACACAGAAGCAAAGGACACAAAAAAAAAAGTGAGTAAAGCTATTGATTTGAGAGAAAAGGGGCGTATAGAAGGCTAAGAAAAGGTTTAGAAGTGTTCAGAGAATTAGCAGAAATTTTTTGAAGATTTTTGGTGATTTTTTTTCTAGGAATTTCTGGAAAATTTCAGATTCCGGTTGAATTTTCTGGCAAAAGTTACATTTTTCGATGAAAATTTCGACCAACTTTAAAGTTTTCGGTGAGTTGCCCAGTTTTCGATGAAGGATCCCAGAAATTGACCAACTTTTCGGCCAACTTTCGGCCAACTTCCAGTGAAAAACCTAGATTCCGGTGAAATTTTCCAGAATCTGATGAACATTCAACCGGAGTTCTTCGACCTTTTAAAGAGAAGCGAGAGAAAAAAAGAAGAAGAGAAAGAGAGAGGGGAGAAGCTTTCTGCTGAAAACAGAGAGAGGTGCCTTTATACCCTCCCAAAACGACGTTGTTTTTGCCTTAAGTGACCCAGAGGATCCGCGCGTTTTACCGAGATCCAACCCGACCCGAGCGTCGACCCGCTTCCTGACCCGCGCGTGTCTCCCCCCTTCGAGCCGATAACTGAGTCGAGCCGGGGTCCCAAGCCGCTTCTCCGAGCCGTTTCTCTTTCTTGAGCCGAGCCGAGCCGAGATGTACTCCGAGCCGCTCCAGGTTTTTTTTTTAATTTTTTTTATTATATTTGTTTATTTGTTTATTTATTTATTTATTTATTTATTAGATTAGGTTTATTTAATATTCTTTTTATCTTTATTTTATTTTTATTTTTGTTTTACTCTTCTTTATTTTTTTATTTTTATTTATTTTCACTTTTATTAAAAATCAAAAAAATATTTTTGGGGAAGAGTTGAAAGTATCAATTTTCCTTAAAAATAAATTTCCAAAAAATATTTTTGGGGAAAAGTTGAAAGTTTCAATTTTTCTTAAAAATAAAATTTCAAAAAAAGGGGTTTTGAGGAAAAGTTGAGAGTATCAATTTTCTTTAAAAATAAATTTCAAAAAATATTTTTGGGGAAAAGTTGAAAGTATCAATTTTTCTTGAAAATAAAATTTCAAAAAAAAGGTTTTTGAGGAAAAGTTGAAAGTATCAATTTTTCTTAAAAATAAATTCCAAAAAATATTTTTGGGAAAAAGTTGAAAGTATCAATTTTTCTTGAAAATAAAATTTCAAAAAAAGGGTTTTGAAGAAGAGTTGAAAGTATCAATTTTCCTTGAAAATCAAAGTTTTCAAAAAAATATTTTTGGGAAAAAGTTGAAAGTATCAATTTTCCTTAAAAATAAATTTTCAAAAAATATTTTTGGGGAAAAGTTGAAAGTATCAATTTTCCTTAAAAAATAAATTTCAAAAAATCAATTTTTGAGGAAAAGTTGAAAGTATCAATTTTCCTTAAAAATAAATTTCCAAAAAAAAAATATTTTTGGAGAAAAGTTGAAAGTATCAATTTTTCCTACACAAAAATAATCATTTTTTTCTTTTTATTTAATATTAAATAATCCGACGATAGAACCTCTGTAAGTGAAACAGTAGTTTTCTTGCATACTCCTGAAGTGAGGAAATTTTCTCAATTTTCTACTAAAAGTATTAGAGTCAATTGAGAATAATTTTCAATAATTAATTACTTGATAAAATTTTAAGGCTAATTGGATGACACAAATTTAAGCTGGTACCATCTCTTGATGGGCGTTGTGAGGGTGCTATAATCTTCCTCACACGTAATCGAACTTCCGAACCTTGTTCTGGTTAGTAGACCTGAACCTATTATTTTAGGGACCCTTAAACTTAGGTATTCCCTGAAAGGACAGATTCTTTAGGTGACCAATCGCACCTAGATAAAAAAGATTGGTGGCGACTCCCTTAAGTCAATGTCTAGCGATAGATCATCGGATCTAGATGTTATGACAGATGCTATTAGATTATGCTTGGTTCCTGGTGTCATGATTCCACCAAAGTTTAAAGTGCTTGAGTTTAAAATGTTTGATGGGACCGAATGCCCTACTTCACATATTATGATGTATTATCGCAAGATGGTTGCATATGCTCATAATAAAAAGTTGTTCATCCATGTTTTTTAAGACAGTCTTACTAGTTTAGCTGCTAAGTGGCATGGGCAACTACATAAATCTCACATTCGTGGGTGGAGAAAACTTGTAAGGACTTTCATTACACAATACAAACACATTATAGATCTAACACTAAATCACATGTCTCTACAAAGAATGAAAAAGAAAGATACTGAAAGTTTCAAAGAATATGCCTAAAGATAAAGGGATATTGCTGTCCTAGTTCAACCACCATCACTGAAAATGAGATCACAATCTTATTTGTCAATACTTTCAAGACTCCCTACTATAAAATAAGGATTGAAAATGCTACTAAAAATTTCAATGATATGGTAATTTCTGAAATATCATTGAAAATGCCATCAAGAATGAAAAACTTGAAGGTGGTGATGCAAATAAATGGGTAGTGCTAAAAAAAAAAAAGAAAGAGATGCTCAAGCTTTAATTCATGAGGGGCAACAAGTTGGAGGCTTCACTCCATATTATCCTTACCTGATGTACAAACCTTACTACCCAACCATCAACAATGTTTCCCCAAGTCTTTATACTTGTGAACTAGTCATACAGTCATCTAACTCTTGGTCAGTTGCTTAACTTAAAAATCAGGTGAAAAGAGAAAAAGCTTTTATAGATCAATTCCTATGACATACACTGAGCTACTCCCTTAACTCATTAAAAACCACAGTGGGGCATAATTTTGAAAGAGTTTTTATAAATGTCTATCACCTTAAGAACTTTAAGAAATAATGTAATTTTGTAACATTTGACTATTTTATCTCAACCTTTTATTTATCTTTCATCATTTCCATAAGTGATAGATGCATTTTCATTACATTTTTTTATTGTTCAATTGCTTTTATATACATGCCTTTCATATTTCACCTACTCCTATCTTTTAAATAATGAATGTTCAAATAATCATGACAATAATTTTGGATTCGATTTTGAAATAATTATTCATATTGATGGAATTGATAAATTGAGACTTTTAATCTATTGGGATCATTAAAGTAAAAGAGAATAGGTTTTATGAAATGAAACTAGCATGAGATTTTGCTTATTTGTAGACTGAAGTGATGTGGTATGTGGTTTTCTTATGATGATTCACTCAAAGTTTGCTCTTAATCAATAAATGTTCTTCCTTGAGAGTATTTATATTTGAAATGAGAAATGACCATCTTTTTTCTACCCTTCACGCAAGGAGTAAAATTATCCATTTGTTATCTCATTTAAGCTTATTGAATTTTTTTTGAAAAAACCTTAACTAAAGATCACCCTCTACATTAGAGAGCAAAGTTTGAAAAGGTTTGATCATAAAGAAAAAAATAAAGAAAAAAGAATGTGAAGATCTTTATTGATTTCAAGGACAAAACAAAAAACCTCTTTGGTGCTCAGATCTTTCTTGAAAAAGGATGAAAAATGCAAATAAAAAAATGTAAAGAAAAGAAAGAAAAAAGAAAAAGAGAGAACTAATGAAGAATGGGGCAAAAAACCAAGTTGCATCATATGATAAAAAATGATCCTTTTATTTATAACCTTTTGAACTAATTTTGGGCTTATTATATCTTTTTTTTTTTAATAATCCTCTCACCTTAGCCTATGTTACATCTCTTAAAAGTCCAATTGGATCGAATGTGAAAGGTCGAAGTAGAGTGTCATGAATTGAACTAAGATAAACTTATCATGGGATTGTTGGAAATTTTGATTGAGATGTCACTGCTAGATTAAAAGAAAAGGGAAAATGAGAAGGAAAAGATGTGATAGATGTTCAAAAAAAAAAAAGCAAAAACAAAAAAACAAAGAAAAAATGAAGACTTCAACTAAAATCCTAAAAGGGCAATTTAAGTAATAAAAAAGAAACTTAGGAAAATAGCCTTGATAAAGATCCTCAAGAAATAGGGATAATGCTTGAATTGATGAAATATTAAGAATATCAATGGAATGAGCTTTGGAAAAAAATTTAAAATTAATTTGTCTAGAATTGTCTGAATATTCATTATCTTAGATGTTGTGTATCCTTGCTAGTGTTTATCTTGATGATTCATTTTGAAATGATTTCTTTGCCTATTTATTCTTTACCAGACTTATTCTTATAATGAATACCCTTTCTTTGATTTTTCTTGTTCTTCACCATTTATTTCTTCCCATGATGAATTAAAGAAATGTGATGGGTTACATTTGGTATTGAATTGAAATAATGATGAATGAATAAAGAACTATTATGAAATATCCTTGCATTATTTTTAAGTGACTAAGGCATATTAAAAATGAAATGTGAAAAATGAAAGAAGTTTAAAATGATTTTAATCTTTGTTGCTTACAAATGAAAAGAAACATTTCAAATGTTGAAATCAAATGATAAAGCTAATGAAGAAGAATTTTGGATAACAAATTAGTTGATACAGTTGCTAGCCGATTTCAAAGAATTTGAAGAAAAACATGATGAAAAGCTGAAAAGAAGACACAAAAAAGAGTCTTGAGATCCCATTAAAATAAGAAAACTTTGGATTTAGATGATATAATGGATAAGACTACTTAATAATGCATAATAGCTCATGTTAAAAACCACAAGTGTTGATGAGTTAAAATGAGTCAAAATATAAATCAAGAGTTTTGATAACTCCTGGATTTACCATAATTGAAAATGAATTGCATAGCATACATTGCATTTATCACATGCATTACATGCATGCATCATATTGAGAATATGACACTCATTTATGGCATTCATCATGCATATTTGGAAAAGAAAAAAAAGTTTAAAGTTTGAAATTGCATAGGAATTTTCCATTCATGTGTTGTATTCACTACATTCATTACATGTTGCATATATCATCTTATTTATTGCACTTATGCACTTCATGTTTGGAAAAGAAAGATCAAAGTTTAAGCTATGAAATTAAGATGGAATTTTAAAAAATCTTTGGCTCATGCATTCATTGCATGCATACATTGTGTTTATCATATTCATCCCTTGCATTATGCATGTTTAAAAGGAAGAAAAATTAAAGTTTGAATCTTGAAATTGAATTTGAGAATTGTAGAAAATCGTTTCATTCAAAACTTTAGTTGTGGTAGAATATTTTATTTTTCAAAGTTTCAAAGCCTCCGTTGTAAAGGAGCATTTTATTTTTCAAAAGTTTAAAAACCTTAGTTGTGAGGAGCATTTTTCAAAAAAAAAAAAAAGTTTCAAACCTCTGAGGAGGAGCTTTTTCAATTTTTTTTTCAATTTTTCTTGACCCGAACAACATGGATGTCTTTTGTCTTTGTACAATTCCTATTTCACAAAAAATGTATAAAAAGGTATAACTGTCGACACCCTATTTTGCCTAGAGATTTTTTGAAATTCATTTGATTTCAAATTTTAATTTTGATTATGCAATTGAGCCTTAATTGGAAAAGTAAATTTTAGGCCCAAAGATTAAGCCCTAAATTTTATTTGTATTTTAATTTTTTTAGTTTAATTTTTGGTTTATTTTTTATTTTTTTAGTTAAAAAAGACAAAGTCAATTAGTAAAAAAAAATTTTCAAAAGAATAAAAATAAAAAAAATGTAGGATTTTGCATAGAAAATCTTGGATTTAATTCAACTCTTGGAGTCAATTCAACTCTTGAATTCTATCTCAAATTTTAACTTTAATAATTGAATAATTTTGGAAAGACTTGAGGCTTAATCTATTGAAAAAGGGAAGATTACACAAAGAATAAAATTTATAGTGAAATCCTAGATTCGGTTGAATTAATTTCTTCCAAATCGAAAGGGATTTAATCTTTATAGAAGGACCTTGAATCTAATATCAAAATGAGGGTCTCACAGCAATTCACTTTAAGATCAAACAAATATCATTGAAAAAGAGAAAAAATTTGGGCAAAGTTTTGAACCAACAAGGAAAAAGCAATCAAGAAAAAAATTTTGCAAGAAGATCTAGTTAGAGTTTTTAGAAGGAAAGCTAAAATTTATAGTAGGAAATATCAATTTTTAAAAGCAAAAAATTGTTGGAACCTGTGATTTATTGAGGTAATATTTGCTTTCATTTTTTTTTTTTTGTGATTTTTGCATAACTTTTATAATATTTATTGTTTACTCTTATTTTTCTTTTATTTATTTGCATGGTTTATATATTTTTAATTGCATGATTATATATTTAATTGCATGCTTATTTACATGATTATTAATTTATTTATTTGTGTGATTGCATGATTATATATTTAATTGTATGTTTATTTGCATGATTTACATTGTTAATTGCATGATTATATATTTAATTGCATGATTATTAATTTATTTATTTATGCGATTGTAGGATTATTAATATATTTGTTTGCATAGTTATTTATTATTATTATTGCATGATTTTATATTTATTGCATGATATAATATTTTATGTTATTGTATGATTAATATTATATTTGAATTATATTTAATTGCATGTTTCTATATTTATTGTGTGCATAATTGCATGATTATACATAATTACTAATATATATGTGTGATTATATTTGATGACATGATTATATATTTGCTTGAATGGTTATTAATATATCTATATGGTGTTTTATATTATTGCATGATATTATATATTTACATGATTGCTATTATTGCATGATAATTAATATATTTGCATGACATTTTTGCAAGAATATTTTAGTATCATCTAGGCATGATATTATTACATGATGTTTAGTATGATTTATAATATATTTGCATGATAATTTTTGCATGGTATGATTTAATATTTATTGCATAATTACTTGATATTTGTTATAGAATTTTTGTATCACCATGTTTTGTAAATAAATAAAAAGATTAGAATTGTTTGATTTGCATGATAAAATCATCTTTGGTTATGGTTTAATTTAGATAACACATAATTAATTTAGTACCAATTTTGGGTACAAAGGGGTGCTAATACTTTTCCTGCACGTAATTGACTCCCAAACTTTAGTTCAGTTGATGTAGACAAGAACCTATTCTTTTTAAAAACCTATAGTTTAGGCTTATGATAACTTAAAAAGGATAGATTCATGTAGGTGGCAAATCACACTTAGGTAAAAAAGATTGATGCCGATTCCATAATTTTTGTGTCTAATAAGTAGTTTTTCTCAACCTAAACGTTATAACAAAAAAAAAAGTTGCATTGAAGATGTTTTATGTACTTGATCTAAATTTGGAACCAATTTCAAAATAAACTTTTAAAGATTCTGATGTTGTTAAGGCAACAAAAGGCAAACATTGATAAGATGAATGAGTCTGTCGAGGTTATATTTTGAATTCATTATCTGATCGTCTATATGACCTATATAGAAATATGAAAACACCAAAAGAGATATGGACTGCTCTTGAACACAAATACATGAACAAAAAGAAAGGTAAGGATAAGTTTTTGGCTTTGAAATACTTTGAATTTTCAATAACTGATGACAAACCAATCATGGACCAAGTGCACTAGTGACAAATTTTGGTTTCTAAGTTAAGGGAGCTAGAAATAAAGGTTCCTGATTCACTTCAAGTCAGAGCTATTTTGTCAAAACTTCCTCCTTCTTGGAATGAATATAGGAATAAAGTTCTGCATTCAATAGATATTTTCACTATTGAAGAATTTCAGACTCACATACAAATTAAAGCAAAAAATCGTGCAAGAGATGCACACTTTCTTAGAGGTTCCAACGTGAATTATATGAGTGGACAAAATTCTAAAAAACCCACAAGTCTTCTGATAAATTTCAAAACATTTTTAACGTCAAGAAGAATGGATTTAAGAAATCCAAATTTAATAAGAATAAAATGTGTTTCCATTGTGAAAAGAAAGGACATTTGATTAAAGATTGCAGATTTAAAAATGTTGGAATTAAGATTGGTTCCAGTTTTAAAAGCAAGGCAAATCTACTTGAGCAAGAAATTAATGAACTTGTTGCAATAGTGACTGACATATAAATTGGAATGATCATTGAAGTTCATATGGCCACTACAAATAAGTCATCTAATTGGTGGCTAGATTCTGGTGCAACAATTCATGAAGAATAGTTCAAGACTTATGAAGAATGCAAGAGACCAGAAAACATCATTATAGGAAATCATGTTCCTACCAAAGTGATTGGAAAAGGAACAATTGAATTGAAATTCACCTTAAGACAAAAACTAACTTTACTTAATGTTTTTCATGTTCTTGAGATTAGAAAGAATTTTGTATCTGTAAATCTATTATGTAAGAAAGGCTTTAATATTGTAATAGAGTATGATAAAGTTATAGTGTCCAAAAATGGTGTATTCATTGGAAAAGGATATTCCAATGATGGTATGTTTAAACTAAGCATTAATGAAATAAATAATGTTTCTGCTTATATTGTTGAGCATTCTTCTTTTTTATGGCATACTAGATTAGGACATTTAAATTATAAAAATATGAATCATATGACTTAGGATAGTTATGTAACATACCAAAAAAATCATGACATTAGATGTGAAATCTGTGTCAAAGCAAAAATGACTAATAAACCTTTTCCTAAAACTGAAAGAAATACAGAATTATTAAAACTCATACATTTTGATATTTGTGAGTTAAATGGTTTATTAACAAGAGAAGGAAAAATGTATTTTATAACATTTATAGATGATAGTTCTCATTATACTTTTGTGTATCTAATGAGAACAAATGATGAAGCTTTTGATAAATTCAAAGAATATAAATTAGTTGTTGAAAATCAAAATTCTTCAAATTGATAGGGGTGGTGAATATTTTTTCGATTCATTTTCTCTTTTTTGTGAAGATAATGGAATTATTCATCAAAAGACAGTCCCTTATGCACCCCAACAAAATGGTTTTGTCAAAAGAAAAAATATAACCTTGGTTGATATTGTAAATAGTATCTTGTTAAATGCTAAATTACCTCTAAATCTTTGGGGAGAAGCACTTTTAGCAGCATGCCACAAACATAATAGAATTCTTTCAAAGAAATTCTTAAAGACACCATATAAACTTTGGAATCATGGTAGAAAATCAAATTTGGATTATTTTAAAGTGTGGGGTTGCATTGCCTTTTATAAAATACCTCATCCTCATAAATCAAAATTATGACCTAGAGATATTAAAAGTATTTTTATTGGTTATGCATAGAATTCAAAAGCATATAGACGATTTAAATATTAATGTTATTATCGAATCTATTCATGTAAAATTTTTTGAAAATAAGTTTATATGTGATACTGAAATTGATGTGGAGAAACAAATTGAAATGATTCCTATGACTAGAAATAAAAGAAAAGAAAGTAATGATTTTGTTGAACTTAGAAAGAGCAAAAGAACTAGAAAAGAGAATATTTTACCTTCTGATTTTGTTTCTCCAAATTCTATAGTATTTATAGTAGAAGGAAATAGAACCAAAGTGTTTAAGAAAACAAGAATTCTACTAAATATAGATGAAGGCCCTAAAACATTTAATAAAGCTATAACTTCAAGAGATGTTGTTTTTTGGAAAAAAGCTATTAATGATGAAATGGACTCAATCATGTCCAATAATACATGGGTTTTGGTAGATTTACCTTCAGGTTTTAAACCGATAAGATGTAAATGGGTGTTTAGAAAGAAATATAATATAGATGGTTTTGTACAAACTTTTAAAGCAAGATTAGTTACAAAAGGTATCAAACAAAAGAAAGGCATAGATTATTTTGATACATATGTTCTGGTAGCTAGAATAACATCCATTAGAGTTCTTATATCTTTGGCTTCATTTATAAATTACATGTGCATCAAATGGATGTTAAAACAATATTTTTAAATGGTGACCTAAAGGAAAAAGTATACATGAAACAACCAAAAGGTTTTATTCTTCCAGGTAATGAGAATAAAGTTTGTAAATTAATTAAGTCTCTTTATGGGCTAAAGCAAGCTCCTAAACAATGGCATGAAAAGTTTGATTCAACCATAGTAGCCAATGGTTTTAAACATAATAGAGTGGATAAGTGTATTTACTTAAAATTTGCTAAAGAATATGGAGTTATAATATGTCTTTATGTGGATAATATGCTAATTTTTAGTACTAATATAATTGGCATAAATGAAACCAAAAGATATTTGATTTCTAACTTCAAAATGAAAGATTAAATGATGTTAATACCATTTTGGAAATTAAAGTTAAGAGATATAACAAGCATTTCGTACTTAATCAAAGTTATTATATTGAGAAACTACTTAATAAGTTTAAGTGTCTTAATATAAAAGAAGCCAATACTCCATATGATACAAGTATAAAATTAATAAAAAAATCAAGGTTATGTAATTACACAACTTGAATATACTAGTGTTATTGGAAGTATTATGTATGCTATGCATTATACTAGGTCAGATATAGCTTTTGCTGTTTACAAGCTATCAAGATATAAAAGTAAACCTAGTATAAGTCATTGGAAAACCATAGAAAAAGTTCTAGATTATCCTAAAAGAACTAAAGATTTTGGCTTATTTTATTTCTGAGATCCAATTGGTTTGGAAGGATATTCATATTCAAGTTGGATCACTAGTATAAGTGACAATAAATCCACTTCAGGATGGATGTTTGCCCTTGGATATGGTGCAATTAGTTGGGCATCCAAGAAAAAAACTTGCATTTCACATTCAACTATGAAATCTGAATTTCTAGCTTTAGCTACAACAAACAAAGAAGCTAAATGGCTAAAAAATTTATTAATGGATATAGAGTTGTGGCCACAACCAATGACAGCCATTTCTTTGTACTGTGATAGTGAAGCTACTATGTCTAGAGCTTATAGTGAAATTTATAATGGAAAATCTAGACATATTAGTTTAAAACATGATTATATCAAAGAATTATAAAAAATGAGATAATTAACATAATATATGTTAAATCTACTAACAACTTAGCAGATCCTCTTACCAAGGCACTACCTAGAAATTTGGTAAGAAGCACCACAATTGGAATGGGTTTAAAATTCCTTTTAGACACCAATAATGGGAACCTAACTTTGAATTAGTAACCTCTAATTGCAAAGTTTAACAGTTAACAACGAGTTTTTATTATGTGTTTGTAAACACTAGTCAACCCATTCTAAATATTTGGAATACTAGTATAAGCCATTGCATAAATGAAGGATGAGATTGAACTCTTAATGGAGTTTATAATTAAATGTCTATAGCAATAGAGACATAAATAAGAAACTTCTCCTACATAAACATAGAAGTGGTGCCGCTTCAACAAGAAAGTTGGAAACTTTCTTGTAAATGTTTATAAATAAGGATAAGCACATGGCTATAATAATGCTAAAGCGGTTATAAACCTCTGACAGAATATTAAATAAGTATTATATGTGTTATATCTTCAATTTTAACACTAGGAGTTAAGGTTTAATCTATGGACGCCATAAACTTTGTTAGAATTTTAAGGTATATATGCTAATTGAAGGTTTCAATTAAAAGATACTTTCTTGTATTCATAATATTTATTTGTGTGAAAGGTTAAAAATTAAGCACCTACATTCCAAACCAGTGGGGGATTGTTGGTAATTTAGAATGTAGTGTATCCCACATTGAGTAAAAAGATTATTTATATGTGGTTTAAAAGAGATTACTTATATTATTTAAGTAATTGAGCTAAATGTTAGAGTGGGCCAAGTCAGACAATTTTAAAAGTCAAAGATGGGCACTTGGGCACTTAGGGCACTTAGGCTTGTTTGGCAAATAGATTTAATTTTTAAATCTTTTAAATTTTGTATTATTTATTTATTTCAAAATATTACTAATTTTGAATAAATATGTCTAAACAAGAAAACATGACTATTTAAATAAAGTTTATTTCAGCAACAAAATATAACTATACAGAATATCATGACTTTTTTAAATGGCTTGATTAGTGACTGTTCATTTGTTATAAATAGATCTTTTTACTTGACCAATTTCACTACTTCTGATTTAGAGAGTTTTTAAGGCTTTATTGTATCCTATAGGTATAATTGCCTTTAAGATAGTGTTCTTTACGACTCAAAATCATATTTTATTCTTTCTTATTATTTCTATTTTCTTAAATTTTCTAACAAAAGTCTTGTGTGCAAGACCAGCTGTTAATCGTGAGCCAGAAGAGGATGATCAGTCAAACGTAAGATTGGCTAGATGGGTTGTTCATTGCTATCGAAGTGAAAAATTTGATGTCTTGATTGAAACATACCTAAGAGGAAAGATCATGTCCGAGTGCCTTACCACATTAGTGGACATTACAGTAAGGTGCCTAGCCAGTAGGCCAATAGATCGACCATCAATAAGTGATGTGCTCTGTAAACTCGAACAAGCATTGCTGTTGCAGGAAAAGGCTGATGTTAATCTCCAAATCAAAGATGTATGACCAAATAGTGATAGCAGTAACAGAGCATTAATATTTTGGATACATATTGTACAAATTATAATAGAATTTGAATGCTACAATAAAATTGGTAAGATGCATGCACATGTCCAAATTTGGTGAAAATGTTTTAATCAATTAAATTAAATATTTAATTGGTTAAAAATTTTAATTGAAGATTTACTAAAATCACATAGATCAAGATCCAGTCAATCAGAATCCACTTATAAATAATCATTTTTTATATCTAATTAAATGAAAATAATTTTAAAATAAAATCAAAGTGATTAAATTCTTTTGAAATTCTCTAACATGCCAAGTGAGATGATATTTTATAGGAAGTTTTTGTATAATAGCCTCCATTGTCAATTATGCAGTTTACCAATAGCATATTTGCTATTTCCATCCTCTCAATTTTATCAAGCTGCTCCAATCCAACCCAACCCACTATTACACATTCTTCATAATGCTATAGACATATATGTCCTTGATAATTTGTTAAGCTAATTATTTTATCCTTAATTAATGATTTTTTATTAAATTAAAAAAATGATTAGTTTTATTTTTTATTAACACTAAAGTTTTTAATTATTAAAATAAACTTTCCTTAATTAATTTTCTTTCTTAAATTAAAATATTGACTAATTATTTTATTTTCTTATTAAGTATTAATGATGAACTAAAGTAAACTCTTTTTTTTGTTTGGAGGACCATTTTTCAAATTAAATTGGTACCTTGATTCTTTGATTGGCCAAAATAATCTAATGATGAGATGTCCTCAATATGTCATTTCATTATAGTCTTGCATTTTTTGGTTAGTGAAAATTTAAAAAGATTTTTGTAAAAAAAAAAATACTAAAAGGATAAATTAAACATAATCGAAAACAATCAATTATGCAAGTATTTTGTATCATTATTATGCTACATTTTTATGCCTTTCCACAATATGGATGGAACATTATCCATGTCATAATGATGCAAGCTACAACAAGTCATGGGCTACCAGTTCATTTGGGAGTTCGATAAGCAGATTTTCATTACATTGCCATGTTCGTTTTATCAATGGATCCTTAGAAACTCTAAATAAAAAGCAAGAATTGGATTGAAGGTGATTAGAAGATTATATTAAGGTTAAGTATGAATTGTCAAATGTTGGTTATTGTTTGTCTTATAACCTTTTGATGCAAGACATTTTCTAGGTGATTGGAAGATATGACTAATTTTTTACTTTCTTTTCTTGTTCAATGAATTGGGTATGATTACGATTTCTTCTGCAGATAGATTTTGGTTGATTATATCATCTATATATAAAAATATAAACTTTAAAAGTGTTAATAGTTATTGACTTAAATATTTCTATAAATTTTTAAATTAACAAATTTATCTTTACATATATAAAGTTTTATCAATTTATTTAGGTTTAGTTTAAATCAACTAAAATTAAAAATAGATTTTATGTGAAATTAAATTACTTAAAATTTTAATTTCAAAAGTGTTAAAAGTGATTAGCTAAAATATCTTTAGTAAATGTTTTTATAAATTTTAATTTAAATGTATTTTTTATTATAAACTCTTTTTATTATTAGACTAAAAAGGTGTTAAAAATGATTGACTAACAATAATATATATAGATGATTTTAATTCTCAAAATATTAAATGTGATTGATAACAATATCATTAGTAATTTTTTATAAATTTTAATTTAAATGACTTTTTTTAATTACCTCCTTTTTTTATAAGTATAATAATTTTTCACATTAAATAAAGATACAAATAGAATGAGATCAAAGTTTAACATGCATAAGAATAAAGCTATTATATGGAATTTGTAGTTTTACTTGTTATCAAAATAATTCTATAGGTAGTTAATGTTGATAAATAAATTCATTAAAGATAATCATAATTAAGTCATTTAACTATATTTATTTTTTTTATTTTTTGTCTTTCAAATTTTTTGTTTTAATATATTACTTATATATGTATGTTAATGATTTTGTTATTTATATGTTTTATGAATTGATCATTTGATTATTGATAACATAATTAAATCTTTTTAGTTCTTAAAAATAATTTTTTTAATATATTATTTTTACAGTTTAGTTTGACCCCTATAATTAATTTCTTTTTTTTTTCTCTAGAATTTTGTAATTGTTATTCCCAAGAATAAAACTAATATTAAATTAAATGCAAATAAAATTTACCCTTCCATTAATAATTAGCAATATGTGATTCATTGAACTTTTTTATTGAACTTTCTACTTGTAAAATTAGATGATTCAGGAGGTGGTGGAATTACAAGTAACTCAAGATTGGTTCCGTCAAATTGCTATAAGAATTATTTACTATGATCGAAATAATAATTAATTTAATTTTCTTTTAACTTTTATCTTAATATGCACATGTATGATTAATTTATATCTCAAGATTGATATCTAAAGATTATTTAAAATTTCTTAATTATATTAAATTACTCACTTTTTTTGTAATCTAGGTAATTGAACAACCTAATGTGAATTATTCTAAGTAAAAAAAATATCAAGTGAAGTAAAATTAATTGTTTTTGGAGAATTATTTCAACAAAATTCATTGGAATTGGCTTTTAAATGTGTTTATGTCAAAGTTATATTCATTCATAAAAATTTATGTTGTTAATACTGACAAGAAAATCATTATAAATTGTATAAGTAGTATATAATAAGTATGTATCTATGTTGTTAATATTAAAAATTATGTATTTTTAATATTTTTATTTAATAAAAATTTATGCATAATAAAATTTTTTAAATAAAAGAAAAATTAAGCTTTCAATTTATATAATGTACAATGACATTCAATTGATGGAAGCACCAATCCAAAATTATCCTAAGTAGAAAAATGAAATAAAAGATTAAATGATTATGCATAACTCTATCTTTTTCATATGACAAAGAAAATTAGTATTATATGATGTTTAAATAAAAAATACACAAATGTATTAATTTCAAATTTCTTTAGGATTAATGTGAAACTCTTTTATTTAGAAAAACATTGTATACTCCTTTATTTTCTTTTTTATGTTAGTTGAAGAATATTCATTGTGATATACAAAATTTTAAGATTGTCATATTAGGTAATATTTGTTCAAAGAATTGAAATTCATCAAATTAATTATCACATTACATTTACTATAAAAATATTATTATAAATTAAAATTTAACTAAACATAAAAGTGATAAAAGAGCATTTATTAGTAAAATTCATTTGATAAATCTTTATTTAATTGTATATTTAGTACTTCAGTCATTTTGAATTTTTACTTTTCATTCTTTCAAGTTAGATTTTAGATATAGGATCAACAACCAATTGGGTTGAGTCAAGTTTTATTATATACTTTTATTCATATAGTACTCAATTATTCATTTATGCAACTATGCAAATTTGACTTAATAATTGGTTTATACTTCAACTAATTCAACCACAAAAACAATAAAAATAAGACATTGAAGATGAATGGAAAAAGAAAAAAACTTAAATAAAGAACTTTTAAATTGTTACAAAAGATGAATAAGAAAAATTGGATTTTCATTGGGTTACTATATCAATTTGGATTATGGTTATGTTCAATCATTTTGGGTTTTAAATAAATATTAAGTTGTTAGTTTTAAAAATCAATTGAAATTGAGTTAAATTAGTTCATTTTTATAATTACGTATATTATATTATTTTTAATTAAATTAAAATTTAAAATGAGTAAAAATTTATTTATACTCAATTTGAATTTTGAATTAATTAATTCATATTCTTTGAACTATACTTTTATGACATCGATAATAAATTTCAAAATAGAATGAAAGTACAATACAATAAAAATTTAATTAATTGCAAAAATGATGGAGATACTAAAAATAATTCAAGAAGAAAATTTTTATGTTCAAGTTTTACAGAGATTAAAAATATATTATCTTTTGAGAATTTTAAATTTGTATTACAAAACTATTAATTTAAATCAATGAGTTTATAATTGCTTATTTGTTGATCAAGTTGTTGCTATATGAAATGAGTAAAACAATTCAAATATTTCATGTAAAAGAGATATCGTAATTCATACTTATTTAGGAAGACAACATAGATTTAAATATTAGTTAGATTGTTATGATCCCTTACAATATATTTTTAGTTTTTTCGAATAGAGAAGTTCATTAGTATCAAAATATTAAAAAAATCATTTTGAATGATGGTAAGAGGAATGAAGTAATAATTAAAAATATATTATATTTTGTTTGTTAGAAGAAATTTTTTATGAAGAATGCGAAGATAATTATTGTTAATTGAATAGTTTAAAATTATTGTCTATTTAATTTTTATAAATTTTATTTAGTACATTTGTTTTCATTACTTTTATCATATATTTAACAAAATTTTTAAATAAAATTATATATTTAAAAATAGAAACATAAGACAAAATTTATTATTTCCATTAGTGACAGAACATTTTAAAAGTTTTAATATTTTATATGTAATTGTACTTCGTTAACAATTTAGAAAACACATACACTAATAATTTAATGAAATCATCAATAAAATTTATCTTAATGTGTACTATTTTATCACAAACTAAAAACCTTAAAGAATATTTTAAAAATATTGACTTAATATATATTTGTATATATTTATTTAATTTAGTTTTAATATTTGCATTAATATAAAAAAGTTATTATTTTAACTTATTATTATTTGCTAAATCATTGATAGTAAATTAAGAACATTTACTCATATTTTTTAAGTTATTTATACCTGAACTTTTTCTTCGTTCTTTCTTTCATTTACAAATTATATTTTCTAACATAAATTGTGATTATTTTTTTGGATATATACAAATAAATGATAATATAGTAATAAATAATTAATAGCTTAGTAATTAATCATTAAAACTTAAATATAATCAGTATAATTTAATAATAATTATTGATAACTTAGTAGTAAATTAGTGATAACTTAATAGTAGACGAATGATAATTTAATAGTCAATAATTGATAGCTTTTTAGCAAATTAATAATAATAC
Organism: Durio zibethinus; assembly: GCF_047325235.1. Taxonomy (NCBI): domain Eukaryota; kingdom Viridiplantae; phylum Streptophyta; class Magnoliopsida; order Malvales; family Malvaceae; genus Durio; species Durio zibethinus. Next base: position 2,156,486 of record NC_143166.1, read on the forward strand.
AATAATAAAATGCGTAATACCTTGATGGTAAAGTAATTATAATAGAGTTGTAAATGCATAACAACATAGTACTACATCAATGATAACTTAATAAAAAATAAGTGATAACTTAATAGTTAATTATTGATAAGTTAATAATAAATTAGTGATAATTTAATAGTAAATTAGTGATAATTTAATAGTAAATCAATTTTAGTTTAATAGTAATTAATTTATTGTAGTAAATCATAAACAAATTACTAGTAAATCAATTATAAATTAGAAGTAAATAATTGATAATTTAGTAGCTAACCATTGAAAATTTAAAAGTAAATTAGTATACCTTAATAGTAAATCGTTGATAACATAATAGTTAATTAGTGATAACTTAATAGTAAATTATGCATAATTTAATATTAATAAATAATAATTTGGTAGTGAATCATTGATAATTTAATGGTAAATTGGTGATAATTTTGTAATAAATAATTAAAAATTTCGTAGTAAATTAATGATAATATAATACTAAATACAAAAAAATATAATAGTAAATTATTAATAATTTAATAGTAAATTGATAACTTAGTAGTAAATCATTAATAACATAATAGTAAATTAATAATAACTTAGTTATAAACTATTGATAATTATGTGGTAAATTAGTTAATCATTAATAACTTTTTAGTAAATAATCAGTAAATTAGCAGTAAATCACGGATAATTTAATGATAAACCATTTATAACTTAATAGCAAATCATTCATAAAGTAGTAGTAAATAATTGATAAGTTAATAGTAAATAATTGATAACTTAGTAGTAAATAGCTTTATAATTTTAATCATTAATAACTTTCTTTATTTTTAAACTTGCTAGAGAATAAACCCTTATTACTAGCAGAAATGAAATCAAAACTTTTATTTTGGAGTTAGGATAAACCTACTATGAATCTATTCAGAAAAAAAAAAAAGTGAAAGATTTTAAAACTTGAACAAAATAATAATGTTATTATATAAAAAGAACATTATCTCATATATTATTAGTGGACTTTTAAATTTCATATTTCATAGTTATAAATATCTAACAATATATTAGTAAATTAATAATAGGTTAATAAAAAACAAGTGATAATTTGCTAGTTAATAATTGATAACTTAATAATCAATTAATGATAACTTAATAGTAAATTTGTGATAATTAATAGTAAATCAGTTTCAGTTTAAAAGTAATTAATTAATAAACTTAGTAGTAAATAATAAATAACTTAGTAAGAAATCAATAATAATTGTGTTATTAATAATTGGAAACTTAAAATAAATTAATATAATTTAGTAGTAGTTAATCATCAATAACTCAATAGTTAATCAATAATAACTTAATAGTAAATTATAGATAATTTAATATAAATTAGTTATAACTTGATAATAAATCATTGTTAATTTAGTAATAAATCTATGGTGATTTTTTAGTAAATAATAAAAAATTTAAGTAGTAAATCAATGATAACATAATAGTAAATTACTAATAATTTAGTTGTAAATCAATGATAATTTATAGTAAATTAATTAATAATTGGTAATTTTATCATAAATTATCGATAAATTAATAATAAATCAGTTATTATTTTATAACAAATTATCAATAATTTAATAATAAATTATTAATAATTTAATAGTAAACCAATTATAAATTAGTAATAAATCATTCATAAATTAGTAGTAAATCAATATTAATTTAATAATAAATCATTGATAATTTAGTTGTATATCATTGATAGCTTAATAGCAAATCATTAATAACATAGTAATAAATCAATAATAACTTAATTATCAATTACTAATAAATTTTTTATACTTAAAGTTGGCAAGAATTGACCTTTGATACTAATAGAAACGGAACTAAAAATTTCATCTTTGGAGGTTAAGATAAACTTACCATAAATTTATTTAATAAAAAAATTATAAATTTGAATAAAACAATAATGTTATTATATAAAAAGAAAATTATCTTATACTAGAACTAAACTCATACTTTCTTACTAGAATCTGTTGTTAAATATATGATGACACAAATTTTATCAATAATTACCAAAAATATATCATAAGTTCCCAAAAAATTACTAAAATTACATCAAGAGGTTATTAAAATATTGTCAAAGATTAGTAAAATTGTATCAATTGTTACTAAAATTGTATCAATAGTTATCCAAATTATATCATAAATTACCAAAATTGTATTCAAGTTACCAAAAATTTATCAAAGGTTATCAAATTTTACTTATATTATATCAAAATTAAAATTGAATTATTAGTATTTATTATTATTATTATTATTATTATTATTATTATAGTATAAAAAATTATTTATTGACATGAATTTCTAAAGATAAAAATTACTCATGCATTATACATGTATCACATTCTAAAATATAATCTAATTTATATAATCGGCTGACAAGATTCTAGAAATAACATCAAAAGATTATTAAAATTTTTTCAAAAATTATCAAAATTATATCAATGATTATCAAAATTGTATCAATAATTACCAAAATTATATCATAAGTTACCAAAATTGTAGTGAAGTATCAAAATTTACCTATATTATATCAAAATTGAAATTAAATAATTAGTATTTATTATTATTATAGTATATAAAAAATTATTTATTAACACAAATTTCTAAAGATAAGAATTACACGTGCATTATGTATGTATCAACTTCCAAAATATAATCTAATTTCTAGAATCAGCTGACAAGATTCTAAAAATGACACCAATTAATAATGCAAGAAAATTTTGAGTTTAATTAATTTTCTTTTCTTGTTTCCTTTTGATTCCTTTCGTATTAAATTTGTTATGCAATTCTATAAAAAATATCCAAATGAAGCCAAAAGCGGGCTTCTAAAGCGTTAGTCTTCAGCTCATAAAAGCTTAATGTTTAGTACATAAAAACATCTGAATTCATTGTTAAGAGACGAAAATGAATTCCACAGCAAAGCTTTTAATCCTTCTCACAAGTTTTTTGTGCCTGTTTCTCCTCATAGCTCTATTCAAATTCCTTCACAAATATTGGTGGATACCTGTCCGCATACAGTACGCACTGAGTTTACAGGGAATCAAAGGACCTCCATATGAATTCATCAATGGAAACAACAAAGCAACTGTCCAATTCAGAAAAGAAGCATTAAGCAAACCTATGGCTGCCTTGACTCATGATACATTTCCCAGGGTGCTGCCTCAGTTTTGCTCCTGGATCAACATATATCGTGAGATGATTAGTATGTTTTTCACTTGGAATATGTTTATAACTTCAAATAAAAAAATGAACCCTTTTTTTGTTCTTTTATTAGGGAAGAATTATCTTACCTGGGAAGGAACTCAAGCTCAACTGGTAATTTCAGAACCAGAACTAGTCAAAGAGTTTCTGAAAAATATCGAAGGATCTTTTCCAAAAAAGAAGGCTGAAAACTTTATCTATAAGATACTCGGGGACGGGCTTGTGACAACCGAAGGTGAAAAATGGGCCAGGAAAAGGTAGCTGGCAAATCGTGCTTTACATGGGGAGAGCTTAAAAGTAAAACTTCGAACAAAGTCTATTTTGTACTGACATTTAAGAGTTATGAATTAGTTTCTTACAGAATGGATGGTTGTGTTTGGCAGAGCATGAATCCAGCAATAATTGCTGCTGTTGAGACAATGCTAGAGAAGTGGAAAGGCCGAGAAGGGAAAGAGATTGAAGTGTTTGAACAATTCAGGTTACTGACTTCAGAAGTTAATCTAGAACAGCTTTTGGTAGCTGTTACTTGGAAGGGGAGAAGATTTTTCAAATGTTGACTAAATTATCAATACTTGCTACCAGAAATCTTCATAGATCTCGGATTCCTGGCAACAGGTAAGTTAATCTGGAATGTTCTAACCTCACGTTGAGACATTATAAAGATCTGCTATGATATATGCAAATATTTAAATTCATAAGTTTTTGTGAGATACAATCACCAAACTTTCGAGTCAAATTGAATAATATCTTGGTTAGGTGTGGTCTTCACTTGATTAATCTAGACTCTAGAGTTTGCCCCTGATTTCCAAATAGAAAGGAAATACCTAGAAGTCACTTGAGTGCAAAATCTGAAATATGTTCCGAAAGGATTTAGTTTTTCTCCTTTTTCCATGTATCGGGCTTATACCTTCGTTTGCTTTTGCAGCAAGATTTGGAAAACTACTGATTAAATAGAATCAGAAAAGCTTGCTAAAGGAATGCATGAATGCGTGATGGAAATGGTTAAGAAAAGGGAAGAGAAAATAGTGACTGGAGAAGCTGACAGTTTCGGCAGTGATTTTCTAGGATTACTTGTAAATGCTTTTCATGATTCGGATGAGAAAAACAGGCTCTCCGTAGAAGACTTGGTAGATGTGTTCAAAACATTCTAGTTTGCTGGGCAAGAAACCACTAATTCCTTGCTCGCATGGACAGTCCTGCTTTTATCAATCCATACAGATTGGCAAGAGAAAGCAAGACGAGAGGTGATCGAGGTATTTGGTGACAAAAATCCTCATTCTGAAGGCATTTCCAAGCTAAAAACTGTAAGCAAAACCGCAATGTCTGACCATTTCAATAGCGTGTATTACCAGCATTTAATAAATTATAAATTTATTTTGCTCGCAGATGATCATGATCATCAATGAAACCCTGAGATTGTATCCTCCTGTATCTGCCATGTCTAGAAATGTTGCAAGAGATGTTCAATTGGGAAGGCTCATTATTCCTTTTAATTTGGAGGTTATGTTCCCGATCATAGCACTTCACCATGACTCTCCACTATGAGGTGATGATGTGCATCTTTTCAAACCAGAGAGATTCGCAGAAGGCATTGCCAAAGCTACCAAATACAATGCGGTTGCATTTATTCCATTCTCATCGGGACCTCGATCTTGCGTGGGTATGAGCTTTGCAGCCACAGAAACAAAGACTGCTCTCTCAATGATCCTACAACGCTACACTATTACTCTGTCCCCAGCCTATATTCATGCGCCATTTCCTCAACTTATGCTTCAGCCACAACATGGACTTCAAGTAATGCTTCATTCTCTACAGAGTGATGCCTAAAGTTTTTAACGCAGTAGCTGTTTCTATTAGCGTCCAAGATGGTAAAATATTCATAATAAGTGAGAAACAGTTTTAAATAATGGTGTGATCAATGTACAACACACAGTTCTTACCAGCCATTTTTGGCTCCTAATTATGTATCAATTCAAGTTTTTAAATTGGGTGATCCTTGACATACTGTCAGAGCCTTTCATTTTTAAATAATTTGTTTCTCTTTTCCATATTTCTTGGCTACTTACTGGTGCAGGGAACCGGGTAACTGGTGGATTTGTCGACTACTGTATCCAGAATGCCAGTTGCATGGTAGTTGCAGTAAGAAGGAAAAGCAAAAAACTTGGCGGTTATTTGATCACCACTAAGCTGCACAAGGATTTCTGGCTCTTGGCTTAAACAAAACAGCGTTACTTTTTTAATTAGCCTTCAACTCTTTTCAACAAAGGGAATTCTAATCTTACTTCAGTATATATGTGATTTTCCTAGTGTTATTGTTTGTAAATAAAACTATTAAAGTAAAAGGAAAACGATGGTTTGGTGTGTGAATGAAAAAGTTTGTGTTGTGTCATTATTCATGGCCCTGGATTATGGCTAAGAGAAAGACAATTGGGTCCCTTGACCTCTTTAGTATCTCTTCCGGATGCCACATGGCCTAAAAGAAGCACATGATTTTACAACTTTTGTTTTTTTGGAACTCATACCTGAATCTGCAAAACTCCATAACTGTATCATGCATGGTTCTACTTGCAATAATTTGGCCTTTTGACCTGGTTTCTGCTTGAATCTTGCAACTTTTTTTATCAGTTGTTTTACAATATAAGTGCTTTCAATCTAATTAACTGGTAAATTTTGTGTGAGATTGCCATGTCTGTTGACCAACTCATTTGAAAAGGCCATTTCAAAGGGGGGATTGACCACCAACTCAACCTTGTATGCTAGAATGTTCATGATATAAATGATAAAGATGTCTAGGAATCAGAATTCGAATTTTAGCATATTGAAAGATCAAAATAAAATCTCATTTTTTTTTTCAAAAAAAATATTGATCAAGATCCTCTACAATACTACATTAATTTTAAAAAATTAAAGTTCATATGATCTTTGATTTTTCTACATTTCAAAAGAATAAACCATTTTCTTTTCAAACATTTAGAGTTTTTTTTTTCTAATATTTTATAGTATTAATTTTTTTATTTCTTTACATTATGATGTTATAAACTATTAAAATCAATATTGGAAATTTTCTTAAAATTAAAGTGCAAAAAGCCTATTTCATGTTAAATTAAATATGAATATTTGTTTTGAAATGAAAGAAGTGAAATAATATAAAAAAAGGGAGATATATAAGCATCTGCATGAGAACTAAGTGAGAACATATATTTCTTTTTCTTTTTCTTCTCCTCCAACTTAATAGTAAGAATGTAGAAAGAATTGACTTCACTAATTTTTTTGGCCAATCAATTCACTAATTCAAGCCATATTTAAATCTTTTGTATATACAAGTAGCAGTAGGGGTAACAAGAGCCAAATTGTATATATTTCTTATGGTTCTTTCAACTATAACATTGTCATTATTTAAAATTTTATTTAAAATTTTTTAGCAGAAGATTAATTACCAAAAAAGAACATTTGCTTTAAATTTTGCAAATAGGATAAATATTAATTTTTATGAAAATGAATGAATGAATCAATGTGGTTTAGTCATCAATTACTTACACGTAATAATTTAAATGAAATATATATATGTTAACGTGAAGTAACGATTTCATAATTTTTTTTTCAATTATATTACTTAGGTAAGTCATGTTGAAAAATTTGATTTCCAAATTTAATTAAACTTGTCCCTTGTTTGTAACCCCTTACCCCCTTTCAGGCCACAACAAGAAAAAAAATTCTACGAACTGAAAAAAAAAATTCAAAAGAGGCTTCAAACAATTTTCTATTCTTTACCTAACCTGTGGATTAAAAGAAAATGTTTGAAAAACAATACACATCATTTTCTATCAATTCATCCAAATTTTTATTTCATTGGCTTAGTATAAATTAAGTACATAGCATTAATTTTCTTTAGTTATACAAATTTTGCAATGTATGTTATAACAAATTTGATTTTTTCTAATTGTTAGTAAATAAGAAAAAAAGTTGGTTGAAATAAATAAAATATGAGAATATATAGTTAAATAAGTAAATTACTTAGTAAGTGAGGCAGAAAATAGATGCCTACCTTTCAATATATTAAAATAAATATTTTTATCTTTTACATAATTGTGATTACGATAGGTACCTTTTATGTGAATTTTTTTAATCAAATTATTTGATTAAAATGTATTTTAATTTAAACATTTTAAATATTTCGTTCTCTTACCACAATAATTCCACAACGCCAAATTGTTAAATATGTGCTTTTACACCACAATCTCTTATTAACTTCAGATGTTTAAGGTAAACCTAACAATCTCAAATACAATATGATGATAAGACATAAAAACAATATGAATAAAAGATATCAAGTTAATACAGTTTAAAATTTTTGCAAAAATCATAAATATGTTTAACATAATGAAAAAATATTTTTCATGTTTTCGTAACAATATGAATTGTGGCATGTAATTTTCGTATAAAATAGGGTACAAATACATAAATTATTAGTATTTTATATGACATAAATACATGAATTGTTAGATCTAATTTAGGGTGAATTCTTGATAATTGTTTTTAATCATAATTGCAATTAATATCAATTTTTTTGCAAATTAATATCAATTTTTTTACAAAACTACTTTTTATTTAGTAATTTAACTAAATTTCAGTTTTTTAGTAAGATTTCTAAAAATTGCAATCACAAAAGTATAATATCTATCTTGTCATTTTTGTTTTAATAAGACTTTTCTTTAATTTGTTGATTAGTATTACAATAAAATTGTATTTAATTCCATTTTTTATACTTTGAAATTCATTTGTAAAGTTTTGTCAACTTACATGTGATACATAAGAATTAAAAAAAGCATAAATTTAAAATATTTTATTTGTGACTATAAGTTATTGGAGTTTTACTCTGAAACAAGTTCTTACTGTTAAAATGTATATTATGTTTAGTTGACTTATAAGGTTGAGTTTTATTTTTGGATATATCTCATGGGCTTTAACTTATTTATACATTTGTATATATGTATTTTATAATCCTAGAAATAATAATGGCTTTTCACTTTTCAAGTCATCATAATATCAAAGTTTTTGGTGTCTGTTATTTCTCTTTGTTTCAGATTACTTTGATTTGCTATTGTTTGACCTTTTTTTTCTTTGATAAATGGTTGTTGCATTTATATTTTTTTTGTTTTGTCATTTTGTGAAATTGGGTGGAATTAGTTTTTGTGCCATTGACTACATCTTGGATTTTGTGAAATTGGAATTGTCTTTGTCTTTTCCTATTTTTATTTATTGGCTGTGGGTTGACTAAATACTTTATTCGTTCCCGATTGTTCACTTATGAAATTGGCTTGTCTGTTTCAATTTTTATGAATTGATCAGTTTATTGGCTTGTTATGGGTTGATCAGTGTATTGACTTTGAATTGTTTTTTCTTATGGCTCTTTCAGAATTATTACAACCCATTACAGTGAAATTAGATGGAACAAACTACACTAATTGGTCTTATTTGATATGAAACTTTGTAAAAGGAAAAAGACTTTGGACATATGTTACAGGTGATAAAAAATGTCCGAGAGCTTTTGACAGATTAGAAAATTTTATGTTTGAATATGAACAATGGGAAATTAATAATAGCGAAATTGTTACTTCATTTGCTAATATTTTTGCTCCTTCATTTAGTGTGCAACTTTAGAAATATGGCCTTACTAAGGAGTTTTAGGATTTTCTTGAAAAACATTATGTTAAACTGATTTTGCTCGAAGATATAAACTTGATAAGGATCTTGCTATTTTGAACCAGAGAAAGGGACAATCAATTTTTTATTTTTATTCTGAAATGTTGATTATTTAGGATCAATTAGCTCTTATGGAACCTAAATGGACCGTTGACACAGAATTATATTATCGATACAGAGAAGAAAGTCATCTTGCACAATTCATAATGGCACTTCAAGATGATTTTGAGTCCATTTGTGCTTCTATTCTACATCGTGACCATTTTCCTTCTGTTAATGTTGTTTTGTTAGAATTGATGGTTGAAGAAACTAGGAGAGGCAACCTCAATCAATCCAAAGGAGGGGATGATATTGTTTTACTAGCTACTGCATGTTCGAAAAATTTTATCTCCAATTCATTTGGCTCATTTCAACAAAAAGATTCTTCTAAGATTGAATATTATTACTATCACGAGTTGGGACATACAAAGCATAATTTTCTAGAATTGAAAAAGAAATTTGGCTTGCATAAAATGGGTCGAGTTGCTACTACAACGTCATTTACAAAAACTTTTAATGTTAACTCTCATTCCACTACATATCAAACTTAAGAAATTATTCAATAGGTTATTTCTAGAATGAGTAACAACTTTATATGTAATAATTCTTCTACATATGCATTGTTAACTACTATAGGCACTAATTTTAATGATTGGATCATTGATTTTGGAGCTTTTAATCATATGACTTTTGATAATTCTATCATTAACTCTTCAAGTCCTATTACTTGTTCACCTTCTATTCATACTATTAATGGTTCAAATATGTCTGCTACTCATATTGGCTATGTCTCATGTTCTCAAAATGTTTTTTTTTATAATGTTCTTTTGGTTCCATCACTTTCCATGAATTTGCTATCTGTTGGTCAATTATGTGATCAAGGTTTTAATGTCATTTTTCACTCTTGTGGTCGCGCGGTGTATGATTGCTTGACAGAGAAAGTGGTTGGGACAAGCCGTAAAATTGGAAGATTATTTGTTTTAGAAAACTTCAAGTGTCACATCATCCTTTTGGTTAATTTGATCATCCTTTTGTGCAAAAATCCTTATTAGTTTATGTTGTTCAAAATCTTTGATCTTTTTTCCTTTGGCGCTATAGGTTAGGACATATTTTTTGTTCTAAAGTTCAATATTTGGTATCCAGTGGCAAGTTAGGTTATGTTAAGTCAGAAACGTCTAATAATTGTATCAATTGTAAACTAGCAAAATAGTCTGCTTTACCTTTCAATAAAAGTGAATTAGTTTCTTTATCTTCTTTTGATCTTGTTCATTGTGATGTGTAGGGCCCACCTCGTTTACCTACTATAAGGGGTTCTTATTATTATATTATTTTTATTGATGATATGGTGATAACCGAAAATGATAACCTTGGTATTCATAATATAAAAAATCATCCCAGGAAAACCTTTGAGATAAAGGATCTTGGTCCATTATGATATTTTTTAGGAATTAAAGTTGATTGTTCCTCTCATGGATTTGTCTTGTCTAAAGTGAAATATGCTTTTGATTTTATTTTTAAAGTAGGCTTATCTGATAATAAAATTATTGACACTCCTCTTGAAACTAATGTCAAAATGAAAGCTATTAATGGAGAACTTTTCAATGATGATACTTTGTATAGACAGTTGATTGGTAGTCTTATATAATTGACAGTTACAAGACCTGATATTAGTCATGCAATTCAAGTTGTAAGCTAATTTATGACAACACCTTGGACAATTCACTTTGCTATAGTTCTTAGGATATTAAGATATTTGTGAGGAATGATATATAAAAGGTTTGTTGTTCTCATCAACTTCTAAACTTGAACTTTGTCTTTTTTTTATTTTGATTGGGTTGGTAATGTTAATGATCGACGTTTTACAACTGGTTATTATGTTTTTCAGGGTAATTCTTTGATATCTTGAAAAAGCAAAAAGCAGACAGTTGTGGCACATTCAAGTGCTAAAGTAGAGTATAGAGCTTTATCAGACACTACAACAGAATTCATGTGGTTTTGTCGGTTACTTATGGATTTAGGTGTTGACACGTCTACTCCTATTATACTCTTTTGTAGTAGTAAAAGTGCAATTCAAATTGTTCACAATGATATTTTTTATGTATAGATGAAATTTATTAAAATAGATTATTATTTTATCCAATAAGAGATACACAAAGGCACCATCATGCTACCACATATTTCTTCTGAATCACAAGTGACAGATCTTTTTACAAAGTCCTTTTCAAATTCGTGTTTTTATTATTTAGTTTTTAAACTTCAAATGTTTTATTTCGAACCATCTTCAATTTAAAGGGCTATTAAAATATATGTTATGTTTAATTGACTTATAAGGTTGTGCTTTATTTTTGGATATATTTTATGAGCTTTAAACCCATTTATATATTTATATATATGTATTTACAACCTTAGAAATAATATTGGTTTTTCACTCTTCAAATCATCACTTACAGAGGTAAAAAGAGACTTAATTAACAATTTTTAATTCTTTACTTAGCTTGACCTAAGTATAGAAAATTTTTTTTAAGTTTGACTCCAATTATACGATTCTTGCTAGATATTTCTCTCTATAGCCATCCGGTCTATCCTTTATCCTTTAAAAAAATAAATTACAAATGTGGGGATTTGAATCAAAACCGTTAATTTTATGAATAAATCGGAGCTGGAACAGATGCAACTTTGCTTTTAAAGAAAAAATAATAACCCATGAAGCAATCCTCCCAGTCAACACAAATTAATTCACGGAAACTTCCAAGAATTTTAATGGTTTTCTAGAGAAGAAAAGTTTACCCAATTAGTCTCAGTGGAAGACTAGAGAAAGACTTATTGTCAGTATTTAAGTAATGAACTGTGAAGCTAGTATTCTCAGTTGCAACAGAAAGATTCTTATAATTTCTTTGTTTTCATTTCTTTAATGGCTATGCTTTTATGTTATGACTGTTGAAATTCAAGTTACTTTCCCAGTGCAATGAAGCAATTGGGACTTTTGAGGAATGATCAAAGAAACATCCGCGTGCTTTTGGATGGAACTATATTCTCGACTTGATTCTCGTCAATTCGAAAATGAAAGGCCAAAGTTTCCAGGAGGACCAACACATTAGCTATGGATCAGACAAATTTGGAATGGAAACATCGGACCAACGACCCCTTTACATTTGATTACCAATTTAACAACCTAGTTATTGGATGTTTCGGCTACGCTTGCCTATCTATCTTCTTCTCTTCCTTGAGCAGCTGTTACAATATTGCCTCTATGAAGAAAATTCCCAATCCCTACGCCTCATGGATATCACTTGTTTCTCTGCTTCACCTCAGCTTCTTGTTCAATTTCTGGAATTGTTTTTCCTCCTCGGACCAAATAATTCTTGACTGCGGAAATGCGGGAAACTCATCGTTTAATGGTAAAACTTGGATTGGGGATGTAAATCTTTTCCCGGATTATTATGAAGAAACATGGATCGGCCCTGTGATCTCGGTTATAACCGGAAAGGTTCCGGCGAATCCATATGCAACTGCAGGCTTCTTTCGTTCTTCTTTCACCTATAGTTTCCCTATGTCCCCTGGCCTCAAGTTTATTCGCCTTCATTTCTACCCTACTTCTTACACTGGCCGAATTCTCTGTCACCTCTGGCAATTACACTTTTTTAAACAATTTTAGCCCTTCTGTAATGGCAAGCATTTTGAAATCACCTTATTTCACTAAAGATTTCCTCCTTAACTTAAAGAAACAGTCCTTGAATATCATCTTTGCTCCATCACTACATGCTTCAGACGCTTTTGCTTTTGTAAATGGGATAGAGATTTACTCAATGTCCCTCAAACTCTCTGATTATGGAGTGAAGGAAACTTCCAATGCTACGTCCATTCAAGACGAACCTGAGCTTGAGATACTTCACAGAATCAACGTAGGTATAGTAACAGTCTGAACAAGCCGTTCTGGATTGGGCTGGATGACCAACTATACAGACAGGGTTCTAGAAATGGCACTCCTATTGAAGCATATGATGATCATATAGACTACAATACAAGCTCTTGGACATTAAGTGAATATGGAGCACCGGGGGACCTGTACAATACAGCCAGGACAATTGGCGGTAGTGATGAGGCTGCCAATGTGGGGTACGATCTGACATGGACATTTCCTGTTGACTCAGGTTTCAAATACATTGTTAGGCTTCATTTCTGCGAGATTCAACTATATGTAACTGAAGTGAAGCAGAGAGTGTTCAACGTGTATGCCAACAACAAGACAGTGGAAAGCAGCCTGGATATAGTTGCTATGGCTGGAAGTCCTTTGGTTGCAATGCATAAGGACTATATTATCACAGTTTCAGAAGTGAAAGAAGAAAGAAATGATCTTTGGCTTGCCTTGCAGCCTAACACTGATTCAAAGCCACAACTTGCTGATGTAATACTGAATGGAGTTGAGATCTTGAAGTTGAGCGATACTAGTAAAAATCTTGCAGCTCATGTTCAAGTAGACAATCCGGGCAAGACTACTCCATCTAATATCTTCCTGGGATTGGTTCTGAGTGTGGTTTTTGGAATTTGTCTAGTCTCTTTAATAGTCTACCTGGTTTCTCATTGGATTTCGAAACGTTACGAAGAGAAACCTTGGGAAAACAAGCAGCCTAAATGTTAAATCTTCAGATCATTACCGTCAATTTCCCTTGGAAGAGATAAGAGCTGCCATTAACAATTTCAGTGAAGCTCTTGTGCTTGGTTGTGGCGGGTTCGGTAAGGTTTATCCGGGTTAGCTGGAAGATGGGTTCACCAAAGTGGCAGTTAAGCGCAAAAATCCTGAGTAACACCAAGGAGTCCAAGAGTTCAAAACTGAAATCGAATTGCTCTCCACTTTTCGTCACATGAACATTGTATCTTTGCTTGGATATTGTCAAGAGGACAATAAATTGATCCCGATACATGATTTCTTGGCTCATGGCACTGTTCGTGATCATCTCTACGGGACTCAAAATCCACCACTGTCATGGACTCAGAGGCTCAAGATTTGCGTTGGCGCTGCTCGTGGATTACACAACCTCCACACGGGCACAGAGCATTCCATCATTCACCGGGACATCAAATCAACAAACATACTCCTGGATCAAGATTGGATGGCCAAAGTCTCAGATTTTGGCCTGTCAAAAGTAGGCAAGACTGCGAGATCCTTTAGGAACCTAGTCGGCTCTGGACCAAAGGGTACCTTTGGATATTTGGATCCTGAATATGGCCGAAACAGAACTTTAACTCGCAAATCAGATGTTTACTCTTTTGTTGTGGTTTTATTTGAAGTCTTATGTGCAAGACCAGCTCTTAATCGTGAGCCAAACGAGGATGATCAGACGAACGTAAGCTTGGCTAGATGGGCTGTTCATTGCTATCGAAGTGAAAAAATTGATATCCTGATTGAACCATACCTAAGAGGAAAGATCATGTCCGAGTGCCTTACCACATTTGTGGACATTGCAGTAAGGTGCCTCGCCAGTAGGCAAATAGATCGGCCATCAATAAGTGATATGCTCTGTAAACTCGAATAAGCATTGCTGTTGCAGGAGAAGCCTGATGTTAATATCCAAATCAAAGACGCATGACAAAACAGTGATAGCAGTAGCAGAGCATTGATATTTCGGATACATATTGTACAAATTATAATAGAATCTGAATGCTACAATAAATTCGTAAGATGCATGCACGCGTCCAAATTTGGTGAAAATGTTTTAATCAATTAAATTAAATATTTAATTGGTTAAAAATTTTAATTGAAGATTTACCAAAGTCACGTAGATCAAGATCCAGTCAATCAAAATTCACCTATAAATCATCACTTTTTATATCTAATTAAATTAAAATAATTTTAAGATAAAATCAAAGTGATTAAATTCTTTTGAAATTCTCTAACATTCAAGTGAGGTGACATTTTATAGGAAGCTTTTGTCTTAAAACCTTTTGATGCAGGACATTTTCTAGGTGATTGGAAGATATGACTAATTTTTTTTCTTTCTTTTCTTCTTCCATGAACTGGGTATGATTGTGACTTCTTTTGCGGATAGATTTTGGTTGATTATATTATTTATATATAAAAATATTAATTTCAAAAGTATTAATAGTGATTGATCTAAATATTTTTATAAAATTTTAAATTAACAAATTTATCTTTAAATATATAATTTTTATTAATTTATTTTAGTTTAAATCAACTGAAATTAAAAATGAAGTTTATATGAAATTAAACTACTTAAAATTTTAATTTAAAAAGTGTTAAAAGTGATTAGCTAAAATGTTGGGAATATTGACTCAAATCCCATAAGATATTTGTTTGGGATTTGTTTGAGATTTGTCAGATATTGCTTGATGGACAAGAAGATTTACAAAAGAAGAATTCCAAGAGAAAGAAGATTCTTAATAGGTAAGTTTGACTTGCAAGAGAAGAATTCTAAAAGGAAAGGGATTCTTAATAGGCAAATTTGACTTACAGGAGAAGAATTCTAAGAGGAAAGGGATTCTTAATGGGCAAGTTTGTATGGTTATAAATAGGTGAAGTCTCTACAAGGTTAGGTATGAGAAAAATATGTAAGAGAGTTGTAGGATTTTGTGGGATAAACACCTCATAGGAGTATTGGGGCTCTACGTCTTATGGGTGTGTATGTTTGTTTGTGAGTGGACTAGAGGAGACTGAGAGGGTCTACATAGGTATGATGTATGGGAACATATGGGTATGTGTTTGGTTGTGTTGAAAAGGTGCACAAGAGTTTGGGTTTGTGTTTGTTTGGGTTGAGAATACTCCATAAGACTAGAGGAGATTGAGAGTGTCTTATGAGTATTGATTGTTGAGTGAGGTTGATGATTTGATGTAAGTTTGTAATTCTCTACAACTAGTGGATCTTGTTTCTCATCCGTGGATGTAGGTCAATTGGACCGAACCACGTTAAATTATTGTCTCTTGTGTGTTTGATTTATTGTTTGATTTCGCTTCTACTGGTGTGATTGGATTGGAAGCTTTTAGCCAACAAATGGTATCAGAGCTGTGGTGATCCCCAATAAGTGGTATCAGAGCTGAAGGTTCGAAATGTGAGAAAAGTTGAAGATTCAAGATGTGAAAAGAGCCGAATGTTCGAGATGTGAAAAAGCTGAAAGTTCGAGATGTGGGAAGAGCTAAAGGTTTGGGAAGTGCATGGTTTGAGACATGGGAAGAAGCAAGTCCAGAAGAGCTCGATTCGAGAGAAGAGTTAGAGTTTAAGTTTTGAAGATTGATGATTAATTTGTATGAAGCGTGAAGACACAAGAGAAGAGAAGATGATTGTGAGACTTTCATTACAGGTGGAGCCAAACATGTCTAGCATGAAGATAAATGATTGATGGAATTTGAGTCAAAGTGGAGATTGTTGGGAATATTGACTCAAATCCCATAAGAGATTTGTTTGGGATTTGTTTGAGATTTGTCAGATATTGCTTGATGGATAAGAAGACTTACAAAGAAGAATTCCAAGAGAAAGAGGATTCTTAATAGGTAAGTTTGACTTGCAAGAGAAGAATTCTAAAAGGAAAGGGATTCTTAATAGGCAAATTTGACTTACAGGAGAAGAATTCTAAGAGGAAAGGGATTCTTAATGGGCAAGTTTGTATGGTTATAAATAGGTGAAGTCTCTACAATGTTAGGTATGAGAAAAAGATGTAAGAGAGTTGTAGGGTTTTGTGGGATAGACACCTCATAGGAGTATTAGGACTCTACGTCTTATGGGTGTGTATGTTTGTTTGTGAGTGGACTAGAGGAGACTGAGAGGGTCCACATAGGTATGATGTATGGGAACATATGGGTATGTGTTTGGTTGTGTTGAAAAGGTGCACAAGAGTTTGGGTTTGTGTTTATTTGGGTTGAGAATACTCCATAAGACTAGAGGAGATTGAGAGTGTCTTATGAGTATTGATTGTTGAGTGAGGTTGATGATTTGATGTAAGTTTGTAATTCTCTACAACTAGTGGATCTTGTTTCTCATCCGTGGATGTAGGTCAATTGGACCGAACCACGTTAAATTATTGTCTCTTGTGTGTTTGATTTATTGTTTGATTTTGCTTCTACTGGTGTGATTGGATTGGAGGCTTTTAGCCAACAAATAGTATCAGAGCTGTGGTGATCCCCAATAAGTGGTATCAGAGCTGAAGGTTCGAAATGTGAGAAAAGTTGAAGATTCAAGATGTGAAAAGAGCCGAATGTTCGAGATGTGAAAAAGCTGAAAGTTCGAGATGTGGGAAGAGCTAAAGGTTTGGGAAGTGCATGGTTTGAGACATGGGAAGAAGCAAGTCCAGAAGAGCTCGATTCGAGAGAAGAGTTAGAGTTTAAGTTTTGAAGATTGATGATTAATTTGTATGAAGCGTGAAGACACAAGAGAAGAGAAGATGATTGTGAGACTTTCATTACAGGTGGAGCCAAACATGTCTAGCATGAAGATAAATGATTGATGGAATTTGAGTCAAAGTGGAGATTGTTGGGAATATTGACTCAAATCCCATAAGAGATTTGTTTGGGATTTGTTTGAGATTTGTCAGATATTGCTTGATGGATAAGAAGACTTACAAAGAAGAATTCCAAGAGAAAGAGGATTCTTAATAGGTAAGTTTGACTTGCAAGAGAAGAATTCTAAAAGGAAAGGGATTCTTAATAGGCAAATTTGACTTACAGGAGAAGAATTCTAAGAGGAAAGGGATTCTTAATGGGCAAGTTTGTATGGTTATAAATAGGTGAAGTCTCTACAATGTTAGGTATGAGAAAAAGATGTAAGAGAGTTGTAGGGTTTTGTGGGATAGACACCTCATAGGAGTATTAGGACTCTACGTCTTATGGGTGTGTATGTTTGTTTGTGAGTGGACTAGAGGAGACTGAGAGGGTCCACATAGGTATGATGTATGGGAACATATGGGTATGTGTTTGGTTGTGTTGAAAAGGTGCACAAGAGTTTGGGTTTGTGTTTATTTGGGTTGAGAATACTCCATAAGACTAGAGGAGATTGAGAGTGTCTTATGAGTATTGATTGTTGAGTGAGGTTGATGATTTGATGTAAGTTTGTAATTCTCTACAACTAGTGGATCTTGTTTCTCATCCGTGGATGTAGGTCAATTGGACCGAACCACGTTAAATTATTGTCTCTTGTGTGTTTGATTTATTGTTTGATTTTGCTTCTACTGGTGTGATTGGATTGGAGGCTTTTAGCCAACAAATAGTATCAGAGCTGTGGTGATCCCCAATAAGTGGTATCAGAGCTGAAGGTTCGAAATGTGAGAAAAGTTGAAGATTCAAGATGTGAAAAGAGCCGAATGTTCGAGATGTGAAAAAGCTGAAAGTTCGAGATGTGGGAAGAGCTAAAGGTTTGGGAAGTGCATGGTTTGAGACATGGGAAGAAGCAAATCCAGAAGAGCTCGATTCGAGAGAAGAGTTAGAGTTTAAGTTTTGAAGATTGATGATTAATTTGTATGAAGCGTGAAGACACAAGAGAAGAGAAGATGATTGTGAGACTTTCATTACAGGTGGAGCCAAACATGTCTAGCATAAAGACAAATGATTGATGGAATTTGAGTCAAAGTGGAGATTGTTGGGAATATTGACTCAAATCCCATAAGAGATTTGTTTGGAATTTGTTTGAGATTTGTCAGATATTGCTTGATGGACAAGAAGACTTACAAAAAAGAATTCCAAGAGAAAGAGGATTCTTAATAGGTAAGTTTGACTTGCAAGAGAAGAATTCTAAAAGGAAAGGGATTCTTAATAGGCAATTTTGACTTACAGGAGAAGAATTCTAAGAGGAAAGGGATTCTTAATGGGCAAGTTTGTATGGTTATAAATAGGTGAAGTCTCTACAATGTTAGGTATGAGAAAAAGATGTAAGAGAGTTGTAGGGTTTTGTGGGATAGACACCTCATAGGAGTATTGGGGCTCTACGTCTTATGGGTGTGTATGTTTGTTTGTGAGTGGACTAGAAGAGACTGAGAGGGTCCACATAGGTATGATGTATGGGAACATATGGGTATGTGTTTGGTTGTATTGAAAAGGTGCACAAGAGTTTGAGTTTGTGTTTGTTTGGGTTGAGAATACTCCATAAGACTAGAGGAGATTGAGAGTGTCTTATGAGTATTGATTGTTGAGTGAGGTTGATGATTTGATGTAAGTTTGTAATTCTCTACAACTAGTGGATCTTGTTTCTCATCCGTGGATGTAGGTCAATTGGACCGAACCACGTTAAACTATTGTCTCTTGTGTGTTTGATTTATTGTTTGATTTCGCTTCCGCTGGTGTGATTGGATTGGAGGCTTTTAGCCCAACATAAAATATCTTTAGTAAATGTTTTCATAAATTTTAATTTAAATGTATTTTTTTATTATAAACTCTTTTTATTATTAAACTAAAAAAGTGTTAAAAATGATTTACTAACAATAATATATATAGATGATTTAATTCTAAAAATATTAAAAGTGATTGATAACAATATCATTAGTAATTTTTTTTATAAAATTTAATTTAAATGACTTTTTTTAATTATTTGACTCCTTTTTTATAAATATAATTAATAATTTTTCTCATTAAATAAAGATACAAATAGAATGAGATTAAAATTTAATATGCATAGGAATAAAACAATTATATGGATTTTGCTTATTTACTTGTTGTCAAAATAATTCTATAGGTAGTTTATGTTGATAAATAAATTCATTAAAGATAACATAATTAAGTCATTTCAGTATATAAATATATATATATATATATTTTGCCTTTCAATTTTTTGTTTTAATATATTAATTATATATGTGTGTTAATGATTTTATTATTTATATGTTTTATGAATTGATTATTTGATCACTATAGTATAATTAAATCTTTTTAATCTTTTAAAATAATTTTTTAACATATCATTCTTACAATTAGTTTGACTTCTAGAGTTAATTTCTCTTTTTATTCTCTAGAATTTTGTAATTGTTATTCCCAAGAAGAAAACTAATATTAAATTAAATGCAAATAAATTTTACCCTTCCACCAATCATTAGCAATATGTGATTCATTGAACTTTTTTATTGAACTTTCTACCTACAAAATTAGATGATTCTGGAGGTGATGAATTAAAAGTAGCTTAGGATTGGGTTTCGTCAAATTATCATAAGAATTATTCACCTTAATCAAAATAATAATTAATTTAATTTTTTAAAAACTTTTATCTTAATATGCATATATATGATTAATTTATATCTCAAGATTGACATCTCAAGATTATTTAATCTTTCTTAATTATATTAAATTACTAGCTTTTTTTTTTTATCATCCAAGTGATTGAACGATCTAACGTGAATTATTCTAAGTAAAAAAATTATCAAGTGAAGTAAAAGTAATTATTTTTGGTGAATTATTTTGACAAAATTCATTGGAATTAGCTTTTGAATGTATTTATGCTAAAGTTTCATTTATTCACAAAAACTTATGCTGTTAATACTAAAAATGAAATCATTATAAATTGTATAAGCATTATGTAATAAGTTTGTATTTATGTTGTTAATTTTAAAAATTATGTATTTTAATATTTTTATATAATAAAAATGTATGCAAAATAAAATTTTTTAAATAAAAGAAAAATTAAGCTTCTAATTGATATAACATATAATTACACTTAATTAATGGAAGCACCAATCCAAAATTTTCCTAAGTAGAACAATGAAATGAAAGTTAGCGCTATATGATGTTTCCATATGATAAAGAAAGTTAGCGCTATATGATGTTTCAATGAAAAATACACAAGTGTATTGATTTCAAATTTCTTTAGAATTAATGTGAAACTCTTTTACTTAGAAAAACATTGTATACTCCTTTATTTTCTCCTTTATGCTAGTTGAAGAATATTCATTGCGATATCAAAAGTTTTAAAGTTGTCATATTAGATAATATTTGTTCAAAAAAATTGAAATTAATCAAATTAATTATCACATGACATTTAATTTAAAAATACTATTATAAATTAAAATTTAACTAAATATAAAAATGATATAAGTGCTTTTATTAATAAAATTCATTGGGTAAATATTTATTTAATTGTGTATTTAGTACCTCAATTATTTTAAATTTTGACTTTTCATACGTTCAAGTTAGATTTTAGATATAGAATCAATGACCAATTGGGTTGAGTCAAGTTTTATTATATACTTTTATTCATAGAGTACTCAATTGTTCATTTGTGCAGCTGTGCAAATTTAACTTAATAATTGGTGCATACTTTAACCAATTCAACCGCATAAACAATAAAAATTAGACATTGAAGATGAATGAAAAAAAAAACTTAAATAAATAACTTTTAAATTGTTACAAAAGATGAATAAGAAATATTGAATTTTTATTGGGTTACTATATCAATTGAGATTGTAGTAATGTTCAATTATTTTTGGGTTTTAAATAACTATTAAGTTATTAAAATCAATTGAAATTGAGTTTAATTAGTTCATTTCTATAACTATGTATATTATATTATTTTTAATTAAATTAAAATTTAAAATAAGTAAAAAAGTTTTATACTCAATTTGAATTTTGAATTATTTGAAGTTTGAATTGATTAATTCATGTTCTTTTAACTATACTTTTCAAAATAGAATGAGAGTACAATATAATAAAAATTTAAGTGCCAAAATGATGGAGATACTAATAATAATTCTAAAAAAAAAATTTTATGTTCAAGTCTTACAGAGATTAAAAATATATCTTCTTTTGAAAATTTGAAATTCGTATTGCAAAAATATTAATCTAAATCAATGAGATTATAATTGCTTATTTGTTAATCAAGTTCTTGCTATATGGATTGAGGAAAACAATTCATATATTTGAAAAGATATCGGAATTCATACTTATTTAGGAAGACAATATAGAGTTAAATATTATTTATATTATTATGACCTTTTACAATATTTCTTAGTCTTTCCAAATAGAGAAGTTCATTAGTATCAAAATATTAAAAAGTTATTTTAAATTATGGTAATAAGAATGAAGTAATAATTAAAAATATGCTATTTTTTGTTTATTAGAAGAAATTTTTTATGAAGAATGTGTAGGTAATTATTGTGAATTAAATATTTTAAAATTATTGTCTATTTAATTTTTATAAATTTTATTTAGTAAATTTGTTTTCATTATTTTTATCATATATATAACAAAATTTTTGCATAAAATTATATATTTAAAGATAGAAACATAAGGCAAAATTTATTACTTCCATTAGTGACAGAATATTTCAAAAATTTTAATATTTTATATGCAATTGTATTTCACTAACAGTTTTGAAAACACATACACTAATAATTCAATGAAATCATCAATAAAACTTATCTTAATGTGTACTACTTTACCACAAATTAGAACATTTAAAGAATATTTTAAAAATATTGACTTAATATATATATATTTGTATATATTTATTTAATTTAGTTTTAATATTTGCATTAGAATAAAAAATTATTATTTTAACTTATTATTACTTACTAAATCATTGATAGTAAATTAAGAACATTTACTCATATTTTTTAAGTTATTTATATTTGAACATTTTCTTCTTTCTTCCTTTCTTTTACAAATTACATTTTCTAACATATATTGTGATTACTTTTTTTTTGGATATACACAAATTAGTGATAATATAGTAATAAATAATTATTAGCTTAGTAATTAATCATTGAAAATTTAATTGTATTAAATATAACTTAGTAATAATTATCGATAACTTAGCAGTAAATTAATGATAACTTAATAGTAGATTAATGATAATTTAGTAGTCAATAATTGATAACCTTTTAGTAAATGAGTAATAACACAATAATAAATGCATAATACCTTAATAGTAAATTAATTATAATATAGTTGTAAATGCATAACAATATAGTACTAAATCAAGGATAACTTAATAAAAAATAAGTGATAATTTAGTAGTTAATTATTGATAAGTTAGTAATAAATCAATGATAACTTAATAGTAAATTATTGATAATTTAATAGTAAATCAATTTCAGTTTAATAGTAATTAATTTATAGTAGTAAATCATAAACAAATTAGTAGTAAATCAATTATAAATTAGAAGTAAATAATTGATAATTTAGTAGTTAACCATTGAAAATTTAAAAGTAAATCAGTATAATTTAATAGTAAATCATTAATAATATAATAGTTAATTAGTGATAACTTAATAGTAAATCATTTATAATTTAAAATTAATCAATAATAATTTGGTAGTAAATCATTGATAATTTAATGGTAAATTGGTGATAATTTTATAATAAATAATTAAAAATTAAGTAGTAAATTAATGATAACATAATACTAAATATATAAAACTATAATAGTAATCATTGATAATTTAGTAGTAAATTGATAATGTAGACACCCAATTTGATCTAGGCCCGGATCAATTGGGCCTGGTCCAAATGGGTGGGCCCATTTTATTTTATATTTTATATTTTATATTTTATATTTTTTTTCTTTTTTCTTTTTTCCTTGTATCTTATGTATTTATTATTTATTTATTTATTATTACTATTTATTTATTTATTTATTTATTTATTTTTATTTTTTATCTGTTAGTATATGTATGTATTTATTATTATTTATCTATTTATCTATTATTATTTATCTATATTATTATTATTATTATTTATCTATTACTATTTTTATTTATCTAATTATTTTCTTTTAATTATCTATTAACATTTTTTATTTGATTTGATTTTCTTTTTCTTTTTATTCGATTGAGATTGGGATGGAAATTTGGGAATCCTACCGTGAAATTGGGATTCAATCAGAGTCCATATTGGATTCAAAGATTGAATCTCAATCCAAGGAGGAGTTGGGATTGATAAGAAACTCTTCTGATCAATCCCTATAAATAGATCCACGAATCAAAGGACCAGAACACAGAAATGCATAAACTGATTGAGAGAGAGTGAAAAGAGAAAGAAAAAGGCATCCAGAAAGGTCAGAGGCAATTTCAGGATTTTTTAGAAATTTTGGCGAATTGTTTTTTTGGAAAATTTTCAAATTCTGATTGAATTTTTCGACGAAGTTTGAATTTTTTGATGACTTTTCTGGCCAAGTTTGAATTTTTTGGCCAATTACCCAGTTTTCGATAACTATTGCCAAAAATCGATCAGCTTTGCGGTGAGCTTCAGACGAAAAACTCAAATTTTGATGAAAATTTTCAGAATCCAACAAGATTCAACCGGAGTTCTTCGTTTGTTTAGAGAGAGAAGAGAGAAAAAGAAGGGAAGAGAGAGAAGAGGAGAAGGAAATTCTGAAAAAAAATCGACCTTCAACCTTATATACTCTCCCTAAAAGATGTCGTTTTTGCGTTAGTAAACTCACAGAATTCGCGCGTTTTGCCAAGATCCGATCCTACCCAAGCGCCAACCCGCTTGTCACCCGAGTGCAAAGTCGAGCTAAGCCGAGCCGCCTATACCCGAGCCGCATCTTCGAGCCGTTCTTTCTTTCTTAAGCCGAACCGAGCTAAGCCGCTAAGCCGAGCCGTTCCCAGGTTTTTCTTTTCTTTTCATTTATTTATTATTTATTATTATTATTATTTATTAGATTAGAATTGTTTAATACTTTTTATTTTATTTTTTTATTTTTATTTTCATTTTTTATTTTATTTTTTTATTTTATTTTCTTTAAAGTTTTTCAAAAAAAAATTTTTTTGAAGAAAAGTTGAAAATATCAATTTTTCTTGAAAATAAGCTTTCTAAAAAAATTTTTTGAGGAAAGTTGAAAGTATCAATTTTCCTTGAAAATAAGCTTTCAAAAAAAATATATTTTTGAAGAAAAGTTGAAAGTATCAATTTTCAAGTATCAATTTTTCTTGAAAATAAGCTTTCTAAAAAATATTTTTAAGGAAAAGTTGAAAGTATCAATTTTCTTTAAAAATAAGTTTCTAAAAAATATTTTGGGGAAAAGTTAAAAGTATCAATTTTTCTTGTAACCAAAGCAATGAATTTTTGAAGAGGAAAGGATTTATATTTAAAACAATCATGTTTTTTTTTTCTTTTTCTTTTTTTTTTCTTAGATTTTCTTTAATATTAAATAATTCGACGATGGAGCCTCTGCAAGTGAAACAGTAGTTTTCTTGCATACTCTTGAGGTGAGAGAATTTTCTCAATTTTTTGCTAAAAGTATTAGAGTTAATTGAGAATAATTTTCAATAATTAATTACTTAGTAAAATTTTAAAGCTTATTGGATAACACAAAATTAAGCTGGTGCCATCTTTCGATGGGCGTTGTAAGGGTGCTATAACCTTTCTCACACGTAATCGTACTCCCGAACCCTATGCTGGTCAACAGACTCGAACCTATTCTTTTAGAGACCCTTAAACTTAGGTGTTCTCTAAAAGGATAGATTCCTTAGGTTGCCAATCGCACCTAGATAAAAAAGATTAGTGGCAACTTTTTCAAGTCAATGTCTAGCGATAGATCCCCGGATCTAGACGTTATGACAGCTTGGCGACTCCGCTGAAGACCTCTGAGAGTTAAGCCAGCAAATAAATTTGTGTTATCCAAAAGCCCAATAAAATTGAACCTTTTGTATAGATTTTTTTTTATTCATTCATGTTTATTTACTTTATTAATTATGTCATTCATATGCATATGCATAACATGAGCTTTATATCCGAGCTCTGTTCCTCTATAAGGGAGTAAAGTACCTATTACTTTCGTGAGGTTTGATGCCTCTGCAGCGGCTAGCGAAATACTCTCATTCAAATTGAACCTTTTTTGCTTGTAGCCTGTAATGGGTGAGAATTAGAGTGCCTTACTAGTCTGTGATGGACAATGATGTAAGGAGCAATTTGGGAACCTTTAGACTTTAACCTTAAATCACATATAGTGAACCTTAAGAGTGCCTAACCTATAAATAGAGCCATCACTTTTCTCTTTTAGAATTGACCAAAAGCATAGGATTCATTCCTCTTATTCTGTGTGATGTTTTAATTTACTTAGTTATTTTTTTTTCTGGGCATACTAACCTTTTCTCTCATTCTTTTGCATTGGTTCATGCTCATATCATAAAGTTGCATAAAAAACATTTGCTTGAAAGATGGTCTTCAACAAAAATTTTTCATGGACTCCACAAAACGACTAATTTGTTCTTCATCTATATTAGCACCTTGTGAGTCACCCAACGAAGTAAGGGTCCAGTCAAAAAAGATTTAACTGAAGATAGGGGATTGTTTACCAATCGGATATGATTCTACCTTGTCTCAAGAAACATCTATCCTCCTCAAACAAAATAATCTAAAGGATTTGGTTGATATATGGAAGAAGATGACTCTGTCAAGACAAAAGTAGTTTTGCCAAAAACACGGGCATATAACACACCTTCTAGCATTAGTTGTCGACGATCAACTAATCAGAGCTGCAGCATAATTCTGGGATCCTGCATACAAGTATTTCATTTTCAATGAAGTTGATATGACACCAACCATCGAAGAATATTTGATTTTATTGAGTTTACACCTCAAGGCTCCCAATAAGATATATGTCATAAAACACAAGTCAAGATTTCATAAGGGTTTGGCTCAACTCATGGGGATAGACAAAGAAGTTATGGATTCTCATACAAAGAAGAAACAAGAACAGGTTTGCCTACCGTGGAAGTTCTTTCATGAGTTTCTATTGTAACATGCCAATGAAGAACGGGGGTTAGATGTATTTGCCTTAGCTATATACAGAATAATGATCTTCCTAAAGGTTTTAGGTTATATTGAGATAGCGATGGTTGACTTTTTTGAGAGTGTGATCAATGGCTATAATCCTTTAACGATAATATTAGCAGAGACTATCAGATCTTTGAGTTACTACCGTCAAAATGAAGGGCACTTTATAGGTTGCATAAAGTTATTGTACTTATGGATGAAAAGCCATTTCGAATGGAGAAAATGTGCTTTCTCGAAGCTTTATTCCATAATCGAGCTCCGATCAAGGAATTATGTGAAAGTGGGTGGTCAGAACGAAAATCTAAAAAGGAATGGATAACTTTCCTACAAAAATTGACCAGTATCAAAGTAAGATGGTTGGCCCCATGGATGAATCGTGAGCCTATGTTGTATCAATATGGGGATAATATAGTGGTCTCACTTCTGGGTTTATGGGGAGCGACAAATTATGCACCACTCCTAGTAAGAAGGTAGTTTGGGGTAGAACAGTTCATTCCTATGACGCATGGGCTTTATCAGTTAGATTTCACTTACAGTGAGCCAAAAGCATTTCAGAAGATGAATGAGATGATTAAAGCATGAAAAAAATCATCAAAGAGTGAGTTCTAGACCGTTTACTGATAAAGTCACTCCAGGGTATTTGGTTTAGAGAGCAAAATGAAGATAAGAAATGGTATTCACTTATGAAAGCTTTCAACTGCCAACAGGAAGAAAGCTTGAAGAGACACCATCAGAATTAGAGCTTGCGACAAAAGAATTTGACTCTAAAAAGGGTAAGTTATAGCAAAAAATCCAGAAACTTCGAGAAGAAAAAGACCAATGGAAAAATAGAGCTAAAAGACATGAAGCCAAAGTTTGCAAGATTGTTAGAGAGACATGATATGACTGTTGAAGACCTAGCAGAGCTACACCAAAAACATAAGAGATTATGCGTGAGAGAAAGGGCCAAAGAGATAATGATTATTGAGCTAACTGAAGAGAATACAAGATTGAAACAAGAATATGCTGAATTGGAAGAAGAAAGTACCCAAGTACAAACAGAGAATAACATGCTGAATAGTTATCTAAGTAGGCTGAGACAAAAGTTAAATGAACAAGAAGACCATATTACTGCATTGGTTAGGGAGCATAGAGAGTTATCATACCAAGTCTGATGTGGTAAAAGAGAAAACTTAAAAAGACAGAAATACATTGAGCACCTAAAAACCCAAATTTGTAAAAGGGTATGCAAGGCAAGAGAGATGGTGGAAGAGACAGAGGCATTGAAACAAGTGGTGACCCAGTAGGAGAGCATGGGCAGCGTCTATTAAACTTCATCAAAGAAGCCAAAGCCCAATATGAACAGATCAAACAATTTTATGGTTATAATTCTAGGATGATAAACTCAATGTAAATAAAAGTTTTTTGGAATAAATGAAATCTTTTAGTTAAATACCATCTTTAAGGCAAATGTTCTTTGCATACATGCATTCTCATTCATTGCATTCTCACTCATTACACTTAACAAAGTAACCATGGAATAGTTAAGCAAATTTGCTAATTCTAAAATATGGTACTCAAGGTTCAAGGATAGCTCCATCTAGCGAGAACCCTATTCATCGATACAATATAAGAGCCAGAGCTAGACAAATGGAGCAGAAAAACTCTCACAGATTTTAAAAGCTAAAAAAAGCATAGGAAAAGATTGAAAATGAGTTGAGCAAGATTCTAGATGCTTTCAATAAGCTGAACAAGGGGAAAAAAGTAGAAGAAAATACAAGCCAACAAGTTCCCCCATTACAAAAAGTGGCTGACCCTTTGTATCCTCCAGGTTTTAGTCCACCTCAAGCCCAGTCTATACAAAAGGTTCCACCACAACACTTTGCATATCTTACATATCCTGAAATACCATCAACCTCCAATCCAGGGCATTACCATAGCTATGTAAATCCTGTCTTTACTGAAAAGGTAGTAGAATCGATTCCTGATCTAGATGACTTGAAAAATAAAAAGAAAGCAAAAACGACAGAGTCTTAAGAAGATACAAAGATTAGTATGCTGGAACAAAGGTTACGGGCTGTAGAAGGGATTGGATTTTATGGTTCTGTTGATGCTGCTGGGTTGTGCTTAGTCTCGGATGTAGTCATTCCACCAAAGTTCAAAGTACCAAAATTTGAGAAATATGATAGTACGAAGTGTCCTAAAACTCATATCACCATGTATTGTAAGAAGATGGCAACTTATGCCCATAATAAAAAACTATTGATGGATGTTTTTCAAGATAGCCTTACAAGCTCTACTGTCAGGTGGTATGTTCAGCTGGATAAAACCCACATTCGCTCTTGGAGTGATATGACTCATGACTTCATCAGTCAATATTGACATATTAACGATTTAGCTCCTGATCGTTTGTCTTTATAGAACCTGGAGAAAAAGGTAAATGAGTCTTTTAAAGAATATGCCTAGAGATGGAGAGATGTAACTTATCAGGTACAATCTCCTCTGACTGAGAAAGAGACTACAGTGCTATTTGTTAGCACTTTGAAACCTTCCTATTATGAAAAGATGATAGAAAATACAATAAAAAATTTTGTTGATATAGGAATTTCGAGAGAAATTATCGATAGTGCCATCAAGAATGGCAAGTTGGAAAAAAGTGAAGCATCTAGCAAAAGAGTCCCAAAGAAGAAAGAAACTGAAGCTTAGGTTGTGAGCTTTGATAGACAACAATTTAGGGGTTATCAACCCTACTCACCACAAGGATACCTTTCATATTACCTTACTGTAAATAACACTTCCTTTTACTCATACCAACCATTTGTACAGTCACTTTATCCCCAAACATATCAACCTCTTTTTAGGCCTCAGAATACCACATATAGTCCTAACACTCAGCCTACCCCAAGACCCCAAACTCGTCCAGCTAACCTAATGGATGGGTTACGGGAACAACGAACTACTCATGAAAAACATGTATTTGACCCAATCCCAATGACTTATACAGAATTATATCGTGAGCTTTATAACAGTTATCTGATTGCTCCTAGTAAATTAGAGCCTCTCAAGCCACTTTACCCTAAGTGGTATATCTCACAGCCCATTGTGACTATCACTATAGGATTATCTATCACTCCATAAAAAATTACACCGTTTTAAAACACAAAGTGCAACGGTTGATTAAGGATATAATGATTAGCTTTGATACAGAAAGGGTGACTACACCAAATGTTAGTGGCAATTCCTTGCTTAATCGTAATGTGAATGCTCTAAGTGAAGAACAAGGGTGCCATTTGAAGAAAAAAGTGACAGATATTAAGACATCTCTTAGTCAGCCATTTGATATTTTATGAAAAATTGACATGATACAACTAGTGAGTCCACACAGTTATCATGGAGTATATATAGTCGGCACTAGTTGTAAATATCATGGTGGGGCAATGGGCCACTCTATCAAAACTTGTGAGCAGTTTTATCAAAAGGTGCAAAAGCTCTTAAATTTATACCAGATAGAGGTCTATGAAAAAAGATAAGACTTAAAAGGTGTTGAAGTGTCCATGACTGATAAGCCTACAAAGTTGTTTCCAAAGTCGGTGACAATTCATTGTGGGAACAAGCCAAAGTTAATCATAGATAAACTCATTCCCAGGCTGATAACTTTTAAAGTTTTGACTCCCTTTCCATATAAGGATGATAAAGTTGTACCCTAAAAATATGGCTACGATACAATAGTTTAGGGGCAAGAAGGGGATGTCTCTAAAGTTGACACCTCCAATATAACTGGTGTAAGAGGCATTACCCAAAGTAGAAGGTGCTACACTTCAGAAATGTTGGTGAAGGATAGAAAAGAGAAAGCCAAAGAAGTAGAAGAGCGAAATAACCTTGAAGTAAAATCTGAAGAAGATCACCCGAAGTCAGTGTCAGAAAAAGAGGCTTACTAATTCCTGAAGCTGGTACAACATAGTGAGTATTCAGTTGTTGAACAGTTGAACAAAATGCTAGCACGAATCTCATTACTATCACTGTTATTAAATTTAGAGCCACACCAAAATACCCTGCTGAAAGTATTGAACTAGGCATATGTGGCATATAATGTATCTATTGATTATGTGAATCACCTAGCTGAAAATCTAGTAGGCCAAATTACATTTTATTCAGCGATGATGAAATTTTCTTGGAGGGAAGGAAAACTGCCAAGGCTTTGCATATCACGGTCAAGTGCAAGAGCCATATCATAGCTAAAGTACTTATTGATAATGGCTCCACTATCAATGTCATGCCTATGTCAATTTTGGCAAGGTTACCCATTGACTACTCTCATATGAAAGATAGTCAAATGATTGTGAGAGCTTTTGATGAGACTAGAAGAAAAGTTCTAGGGGATATCGAGATGCCTTTGTAAATTAGGCCGTGCACTTTTAATGTGAAGTTCCAAGTGATGGATATCTTTTCATCCTACAGTTGTCTATTGGAAAGGTCATGGATTCACATGACAAGAGCTGTGCCCTCTACCTTGCACCAAAAGATCAAGTTTAATGTAAAAGATCAATTAGTAGTGGTAGTTAGAGAGAAAGACATGCTAGTGACCCAACCGTTGAATGCTCCATATGTAGAGGCTACCGAAGAAGCTGTAGAATACTCCTATCGATCTTTTGAGCTAGTTAATTCTGTAGGTGAAGGACCTAAAAATTAGCCATTTTCAAGGATAGTAATGAGCCAAGTTATTAATAAGGGCTGGTATCCAAGATTAGGGCTAGGCAAGAACTTACAGGGAATAAAGAAACCTCCGACAATGATAGACAATAGTGAAAGGTTAGGCCTAGGCTATGAGGTAGCAGAATGAAAGATCAAGAGAAGGCCAGTAAGAAAAATAACGAGACTAATGGTTATCCTACACCTGTATGAGACTTTCAGACCTAAAAGATTCATGTACCCAGATACAAGAAAAAGCATGGAAAGAGTTTTTGCCCAGTTAACCATTAATGCTATTGAAGATGAAGTGGGGCTTAATCAAAAGGGGTGAGTCCGTCTTTGTCTGCCAGATTATGAGCTAAACAATTGGAGTGCCATTGAAGTGCCTGTGACTTTTGAAACTAATACAATGTAATTGTAACATCCCAATAGCTATTGCCCAAGGCATTGGGGTGATCTTTCTTGTTTGGTTCATTTATCTTTTATTATTTTAATAAAAATTAGGAATGATGTATTTTCATTCATTTCTTCTTGTGTCTTCATTATTGCCATCTTTCCAAACACATCTTGCCAACATATCTCATTTCATTCAATTTTAGGTCTTTAAATAAACATGAAGATAATTATGATAACAATCAAGAGGTTAGTTTTGAGAATTCAATTAACATTGATGAACTTGACAATGAAGAGAATTCTAAGGATTATGTTATGCCTCTAAACTTAATGAGATTGATTGAACAAGAAAATAAGTCAATTGAACCTCATCAAGATATAGTTGACTTGGTAAATCTGAGAGATGAAGAGAATAAGAAAGATGTCAGAATTGGCACTTCACTTTCATCAGGAGATAGACAACGTTTGGCAGATCTACTTTAGGAATTCATGGATGTATTTGCTTAGTCTTACCAAGATATACCAGGGTTGAGCACAAAGATAGTAGAGCACAGATTGCCTCTAAAGCCAGAATGTAAGTCGGTTCAACAGAAACTGAGGTGAATAAAGCCTGAAATGCTACTAAAGATTAAATAAAAGGTGAAAAAATAGTTTGATGCAGGTTTTCTACAAGTGGCTAAGTATCCAGAATGGGTAGCCAATATAGTACCAATTTTTAAGAAAGATGAAAAAGTATAAATGTGTGTAGACTATCGTGATTTGAATAAGGCTAGTCCAAAAGATAACTTTTCTTTGCCTCATATCAACACATTGGTAGATAACACAGCTAGGCATTCAACTTTCTCTTTTATGGATGGTTTCTCAGGGTATAATCAAATAAAAATGGCTGCAAATGATATGAAAAAGACCACTTTCATAACCATGTGGGGAACTTTTTATTACAAGGTCATGCCTTTTGGGTTAAAGAATACTGGGACAACATATCAAAAGGCCATGGCAACACTCTTCCATGATATGATGCATAAAGAGATTGAAGTGTATGTAGACGATATGATTACAAAATCTTGTGAGAATGAAAATCATGTCACCAGCCTCAAAAAGTTATTTGAGAGATTAAGAAGGTTTTAGGTCAAGTTAAACCCAGCCAAGTGCACCTTCGGGGTAAAATCAGAGAAGTTACTAGGTTTTGTGATCAGTGAAAGAGGAATTGAAATCGATCCAGACAAGATACAGGTCATTCAGAATTTGTCACCTCCTAGTACACCAAAGAAAGTTTGAGGTTTTCTGGGAAGATTGAATTACATTTCTCGATTTATCTCTCAGCTTACCTATAAATGTGATCTCATATTTAAGCTTCTCTGCAAGAATAATCCTGAAAAATGGAATGAGGAATGTCAAGTGGCTTTTGATAAAATTAAGTAATACTTATCGAACCCTCTAGTGTTGGTGCCACTTATTTCAGAAAAACCTTTAATTCTATACTTAACAGTATGTGAAAATTCAATGGGATATGTGCTGGGGCAACAAGATGAGTCTAACTAAAAAAAGAGAGCTATTTACTATCTGAGTAAAAAGTTCATAGAATATGAATCCAAGTATTCCTCATTAGAGAAAATGTATTATGCATTAACGTGGACTGCTAAAAGACTCAGACAATATATATTTTATCATACCACATGGCTCATAGTAAAACTAGATCCAATTAAATACATCTTTGAAAAGCCTTCTTTGTTTGGAAGAATTGCTAGATGGCAAGTAATGTTATCAAAATATTATATTATATATGTAAGCCAAAAGGTAATAAAATGGGGCACTATAGTGGAGTTCCTTGTAGATCGTGTTACTGAAGAATATGAACCAATGAGGTTGGAATTCCCTTATAAAGATCTAATGACTATTTTCTAATTGGAGAACGGGGAGCATGGAGAAAAACATTGAAGAATGTATTTTGATGGAGCTGCCAATGCCTTAGGACATGGAATTGGGGCAATTCTGATCTTTTCAGAAGAATAATATTGTCCTATAATAGCAAGATTAAATTTTAATTGCACAAATAACATTACTGAATATGAGGTATGTGTTATGGGCTTACAAGCTACTATAGATAGAAGAGTGAAAGCATTAAAAGTGTTTGGGGACTTAGCTCTAGTTATATATCAGTTGAAAGAAGTATGAGAGACAAGAGATTCAAAACTCATTCCATATCATAAGTATATTTTAGAGTTGATAAAACAATTTGAAGATATCAGTTTGACCATTTACCTCGAGAAGAGAATCTGATTACCGATGCATTGGCTACTCTGGCTGTAATGATTTGAATTAATGACAATACTGACATTCATCCCATCAAGCTAGATGTTAAGGATATACCAGCTCATTGTTTCAATGTAGAAGAGGAAGAAGATGGGAAACCCTGATATTATGATATCTTACAGTATATTAAGGATCAGCAATACCTAGTTCAAGCAACAAAAAATGATAAAAGGGTCATCTAAAGATTGGCTATAGCTTTTTCCTGGATTGAGGTGTTCTGTATAAAAGAAATCGTGATCAAGTATTACTAAGATGCATAAGTAAGGCTGAAGCGAAGAAAATCATTGAAGAGATGCATGACGAAATATGTGAGGCACATACCAATGAATATATGATGGCAAGACAGATCATGAGAGTAGGATATTACTAGTTGATAATAGAGAGTGATTGCATTGACTATGCTCGTAAATACCATAAATGACAGATATATGCTGATAAGATCTATGCTCTGTCATCTGCTTTACATGTTATGGCACCACCATGGCTATTCTCAATGTAGGGCATGGATGTCATTGGTCCTATCATCCCAAAGGCTTCTAATGGCATAGATTTATTTTTGTGATGATAGATTACTTCATAAAATGGGTGGAGGCAGCATCATATACAAACGTAACACAATCTATGATTTACAAGTTCATAAAAAAAGAGATCATTTGTAGATATGAACTTCCAAAGAGAATTATTTTAGATAATGCCAAGAATCTAAATAGTAAGATGATGTAAGAAATATGTGCTCAATACAAGATCAAGCATCATAACTAGGCACCATACAGTCCGAAAATGAATGGGGTAGTTGAGGCAGCCAACAAGAACATAAAAAGAATTTTTAAGAAGATGACTGAGACTTATAAAGATTGGCATGAGAAGTTACCATTTACACTGCATGCATATCGAACGTTAGTGCATACCTCTATTGGGGGCAATCTCATTTTTTTTGGTTTATGGGATGGAAATTGTACTATCAGTAGAAGTGAAGATCTCATCCTTGAGGGTTCTAAAAGAAGTTGAGTTGAAAGAAGCTGAATGGATTCGAGAACGTTATGAATAGTTAAATTTCATAGAAAAAAGATTGATTGCATTATACCATGGTCAGCTATACCAAAGAAGAATGATAAGGGCTCATGACAAAAAGATTCGACCCTATTACTTTTGAGAAGGAGAGTTGGTCTTGAAGAGAATCCTTTCAATCCAGCACGATAATAGAAGAAAATAGACTCTGAATTGGGAAGGACCGTATGTGGTGAAACGGGCTTTCTCGAGTGAAGCGTTGATATTAACTGAGATGGATAGAAATGATTTACCCCATCTTATAAATTCTGATGATGTGAAAAAATACTGTTCTTGAAAAAAAATGAAAAAAATGAAAAAAAAAATAAAAAAAATGAAAAAAAAAGTGAATGAAAAATGAGGACTCAAGGCGAAAACCCTAAAAGGGCAATTTGAGTCATAGGGGGTCTATCTAAGTTAAAAACCTAAAAAAACAGCTTAGATAAAGAGAATACAACATCAAATTTGAAAATTCATTGGCATGGAGACTAGCAAATTTGAAAGAGCTCTAAGTTGTTGAATGCATCAAATGGTTGGATTTTCAGAAAAACCTTGAGATATGTTATCATGATTATCCGATTGTTCATTTTTGGGCTTTATCCCCCATACTTATCCTTGTAATTCTTCCTTGGCCAAAGTTTGCCAACATTTTGTTAATAAAAGACATTTTATTTTACTCTTTGTGTGCCTCTTCTATTGACAGTTTTTCAACTTTTCTTATTCTTTTCTTCTTAATACTCTACAATCGAAGAAATGTGCAAATGCATTCTTACTTGTTGAGTTTGAAATAATGATTGATAAATGAATAATGGCATGAAAGATTTTTACATTACATTGAAGAAGTCAAGAGTGATAAAAGCATAATCGAGATGTTCAGTTCCTGATAAGGACATTGAATTTGGAAAGAGATTTCTTACAAGAAGAATGTGAGTGGAAGAGATGATTGAGAGCTATACTGGCTCGATCTTAGAAGAGTAGCGTAACTTGGTCTTTGAAGAATCAAAGGGTTCGATGCCCAAGAAAGAGCTTAAGAAACTTGAGTACCATAATTGAATAGGAATTAGTTAGCCAACATTTGCACAGCATACATTGAATTTCATATGCATTGCATAGCATAAACTAAATTCAAGAAATATAGTGCATAAATTCAAGAAGCAATGGTATTCCAACATCCCACATAGAGAAGACAGATGTGAAGACATTTTCAAATTTGAGACAAAGCTTGTCAGGTAAGTTTCTAATCTTTGAAATAGGATATCTCTCGATATTAGGGTTGATTTACAAGACCTTTGGACATATCTCCTGAAATTCTTTCAAACACAATTTTTAACTCCTTTCGACATGATTGTCAAGAAGCCTTTTTTTTAAGTTGTGATGCCTCTAATTAGAGGAGCCATTTATTTTCAAAGTCGTTGAGCCTCTAATTAGAGGAGCTTTATTTATTTCCAAAGTTATTGAGCCTCTGATTAGATGAGCCATTTATTTTTAAAGTCGTTGAGCCTTTAATTAGAAGAGCTTTATTTATTTTCAAAGTCGTTGAGCCTCTAATTAGAGGAGCTTTATTTATTTCCAAAGTTGTTGAGCCTCTGATTAGAGGAGCCATTTATTTTCAAAGTCGTTGAGCCTGTGATTAGAGGAGCTTTATTTATTTTCAAAGTCGTTGAGTCTCTGATTAGAGGAGCTTTATTTATTTTCAAAGTTGTTGAGCCTCTACTTAGAGGAGTTTTGATCAAGTTTTTAACACAAAAAAAAATGAAAAAAAGAGGT
Source organism: Durio zibethinus (assembly GCF_047325235.1). Taxonomy (NCBI): domain Eukaryota; kingdom Viridiplantae; phylum Streptophyta; class Magnoliopsida; order Malvales; family Malvaceae; genus Durio; species Durio zibethinus. The sequence goes on from NC_143166.1 coordinate 2,193,375, forward strand.
CAAGTGGAGTCTTGAATAGGTGTCTACGTCTTTGCGTAATTTTTGTTTCACAAAAAATGTGCAAAAAGGGGTAGATGTAGACACCCAATTTGATCTAGGCCCGGATCAATTGGGCCTGGTCCAAATGGGTAAGCCCATTTTATTTTTTATTTTTATTTTATATTTTTTTCTTTGTATCTTATGTATTTATTATTTATTTATTTATTATTACTATTTATTAATATATATTTATTATTATTATTTATCTGTTAGTATATGTAAGTATTTATTATTATTTATCTATTTATATATTATTATTTATCTATTATTATTATTATTTATCTATTAATATTTTCTTTTAATTATCTATTAACATTTTTTATTTGATTTGATTTTCTTTTTCTTTTTATTCGGCTGAGATTGGGATGAAAATTTGGGAATCCTACCGTAAATTTGAGATTCAATCAAAGTCTATATTGGATTCAAGGATTGAATCCTAATCCAAGGAAAAGTTGACATTGATCAAAAAATTTTCTAATCAATCCCTATAAATTGATCTACGAATCAAAGGACCAGAACACAAAAACGCAGACACTAATTGAAAGAGAGTGAAAAAAGAAAGAAAAAAGTGTCTAGAAGGGTCAGAGGCAATTTTAGGATTTTTTAAAAAATTTTGGTGAATTTTTTTTCTAGAAATTTCTGGAAATTTTTCAGATTTCGGTTGAATTTTTTACGAAGTTTGAATTTTTCGACCAGCTACCCAATTTTCGACAACTATTTCCAAAAATCGATCAGCTTTTCGGTGAACTTCCAATGAAAAATTTTGATTCCAGTGAAAATTTTCAGAATCTGGAGAGATTCAATCGGAGTTTGTTCATCTGTTTAGAGAGAGGGGAGAGAAAAAGAAGGGAAGAGAGAGAAAAAGAGAATCGAATTCTGAAAAAAATTTGACCTTCAGTCTTATATACCCTCCTAAAAACGACGTCATTTTTGCGTTAGTAAACCCACAGGATCTGTGCATTTTGCCAAGATCCGACTCGACCCGAGTGCCAACCCGCGTGTGACCCGAGTGCGAAGCCGAGTCGAGCCGCCTACACCCAAACCGCGTCTTCGAGCCGTCCTTTCTTCCTCAAGCCGAGCCGTTCTCAGGTTTTTTTTTTCTTTTCATTTACTTATTTATTATTTATTTATTTATTTATTATTATTATTATTTATTGATTATATTAGAATTGTTTAATATTTTTTATTTTATTTTTATTTTTTTATTTTAATTTTCAATTTTTATTTTATTTTATTTTCTTTAAAGGTTTTCAAAAAAAAATATTTTTGAAGAAAAGTTGAAAGTATCAATTTTCCTTGAAAATAAGTTTTTCAAAAAAATATTTTTGAGGAAAAGTTGAAAGTATCAATTTTTCTTGAAAATAAGCTTTCAAAAAAAATATTTTTGAAAAAAAGTTGAAAGTATCAATTTTCCTTAAAAATAAGTTTCTAAAAAATATTTTGAGAAAAAGTTGAAAGTATCAATTTTTCTTGTAACAAAAGCGATGAATTTTTGAAGAGGAAAGGATTTATATTTAAAGCAATCATGTTTTTTTTTCTTTTTCCTTTTTATTTTATTGGATTTTTTTTAATGTTAAATAATCCAACGATGGAAACTCTGCAAGTGAAATAGTAGTTTTCTTGCATACTCTTGAGGTGAGAGAATTTTTTCAATTTTTTGCTAAAAGTATTAGAGTCAATTGAGAATAATTTTCAATAATTAATTACTTGGTAAAATTTTAAGGCTTATTGGATAACACAAAATTAAGCTGATACCATCTTTCGATGGGCGTTATAAGGGTGCTATAACCTTCCTTACACGTAACCATACTCTCGAACCCTGTTCTGGTTAACAGACTTGAACCTATTCTTTTAGAGACTCTTAAACTTAGGTGTTCCCTAAAATGATAGATTCCCTAAGTGGCCAATCGCACCTAGATAAAAAAAGATTTGTGACGACTCCTTCAAGTCAATATCTAGCAATAGATCCCCGGATCTAGACGTTATGACAGATAACTTAATAATAAATCATTAATAATGTAGTATTAAATTATTAATAACTTAGTTATAAATCAGTGATAATTTGGTAATAAATTAGTTAATCATTGATAACTCTTCAGTAAATCATTAGTAAATTATAACTTTATAAAACATCATCAATAACTTAGTAGTAAATTATCAATAATTTAATGGTAAATCATTTATAACTTAATCACAAATCATTCATAAATTAGTACTAAATAACTAATAACTTAATAGTAAATAATTGATAACTTAATTGTTAATCATTAATAACTTGATAATTTTGTAATAAATAATTAAAAATTAAGTAGTAAATTAATGATACATAATACTAAATACATAAAAATATAATAGTAAATCATTGATAATTTAGTAGTAAATTGATAACTTGATAGTAAATCATTAATAACATAGTAGTAAATTATTAATAACTTAGTTATAAATTAGTGATAATTTAGTAGTAAATTAGTTAATCATTAATAACTTCTTAATAAATCATCGATAAATTAATAGTAAATCATCATAACTTTATAATATATCATCAATAATTTAGTAGTAAATCATCACTAATTTAATGATAAATCATTCATAGCTTAATCGCAAATTATTCATAAATTCGTAGTAAATAATTGAAAACTTAGTAGTAAATAATTGATAACTTAATTGTTAATCATTGAGAATTTTGTTTATTTTTAAACTTGCTAGGGATTAAACCCTGAATACTAGCGGAAATGAAATAAAAACTGTTATTTTGGAGTTAGGGTAAACATACTATGAATCTATTCAATAAAAAAATTAGTGAAAAAATTTCAAATTTGAATAAAATAATAATGTTATTATATAAAAAGAACATTATCTCATATATTATTAATGGATTTTTAAATTTCATATTTCATAGTTATAAACGTATAACAATATATTAGTAAATTAATAATAGGTTAATAAAAAAAAGTGATAACTTAATAGTTAATAATTGATAACTTAATAATAAATTAATGATAACTTAATAGTAAATTAGTGATAATGTAATCCCTACAAGGGGTTTAGTTTTTAGCGACATTTTTTTAACCGTTTAGCGGTATTTATTAACACCACTATAATATTGCGGTGTTTTAAAAAAAATGCCACATAGAGTGTCGCCTATACACAAGTCGTTGTGAATAGTGGCATTTTTGAAAAAACGCCTCAATATTAACGGCGTTTGTATGTGAAGTGCCGCTATTTTAACAACGTTTATATCTTAGAAACGCCGCTATTTCAGTGGCATTTTTATGAGAAAAACGTCATTTTGCTGTAGTTAATAGTTAATCAGTTTCAGTTTAATAGTAATTAATTAATAAACTTAGTATTAAATAATAAATAATTTAGTAATAAATCAATAATAATTGTGTTATTAATCATTGAAAACTAAAAAGTAAATCAATATAATTAAGTAGTAGTTAATCATCAATAATTTAATAGTTAATCAATAAAATAACTTAATAGTAAATTATAAATAATTTAATATAAATAAGTTATAACTTGATAATGAATCATGGTTAATTTAGTAATAAAATCAATGACATTTTTTAGTAAATAATAAAAAAATTAACTAGTAAATCAATGATAACATAATAGTAAATCACTAATAATTTAGTGGTAAATATATGATAATTTAGTAGTAAATTAATTAATCATTGATAATTTTATAGTAAATTATTGATAAATTAATAGTAAATCAATTAAAATTTTATAACAAATCATCAGTAATTTAATAGTAAATCATCAACAATTTAATAGTAAACCAATTATAAATTAGTAGTAAACCAATATTAATTTGTAATTAATCATTGATAATTTAGCTGTATATCATTGATAGTAGTAAATCATTGATAATATAGTTTTAAATCAATAATAACTTAATTATTAATTAATAATAAGTTTTTTATACTTGAAGTTGGCAGGAATTGACCTCAGTTACTAACAGAAGCGAAACTAGAAATTTCATCTTGGGAGGTTAAGATAAACCTACCATAAATCTATTTAATAAAAAATTTAATGAAAAAATTATAAATTTGAATTAAACAATAATGTTTTATATAAAAAGAAAATTATCTTGTACTAGAACTAAACTCATACTTTCCTACTGTAATCTATTGTTAAATATATGATGATACATATTTTATAAATAATTACTAAAAGTATATCATAAGTTATCAGAAAATTACTAAAATTACATTAAGAGGTTACTAAAATTTTATCGAAGATTATAAAAATTGTGTCAATAGTTACCGATATTGTATCAATAGTTACCAAAATTATATCATAAGTTACCAAAACTGTATTAAAATTACCAAAAGTTTATCAAAGGTTATCAAATTTTACTTATATTAATCAAAATTAAAATTAAATTATTAGTATTTATTATTATTATTATTATTATTATAGTGTAAAAAATTATTTATTGACATGAATTTCTAAAGATAAGAATTACTTGTGTAGTATGCATGTATCAACTTCTAAAATATAATCTAATTTATATAATTAGCTAACAAGATTCTAGAAATAACATCAAAAGTTTATTAAAATTTTGTTAAAAATTATCAAAATTGTATCAATGGTTATCAAAATTGTATCAATAGCTACAAAATTATATCATAAGTTACCAAAATTGTATTGAAGTTAACAAAAATTTATCAAAAGTTATCAAAATTTATTTATATTATATCAAAATTAAAATTAAATTATTAGTATTTATTATTATTATTATTATAATATAAAAAAATTATTTGTTGACATAAATTTATAAAGATAAGAATAACACGTCCATTATGATTGTATCAACCTCTAAAATATAATCTAATTTATAAAATCAACTAACAAAATTCTAGAAATGACACTAATTAATAATGCAGGAAAATTTTGAGTTGTAATTTTATTTTATTTTCTTGTTTCCTTTGATTCCTTTCTGATTAAATTTTGTTATACAAATCTATCAAAAAAATCCAAATGAAGTCAAAAGCGGGCTTCTAAAGCATCAGTCTTCGGCCCATAAAAGCTTATATAAAATGGAAATTAATGTTTAGTACATAAAAACATCTGAATTCATTGTTAAGAGACGAAAATGAATTCCACAGCAAAGCTTTTAATCCTTCTCACAAGTTTTTTGTGCCTGTTTCTTCTCATAACTCTATTCAAATTCCTTCACAAATATTGGTGGATACCTTTACGCATACAGTACGCACTGAGTTTACAGGGAATCAAAGGACCTCCATATGAATTCATCCATGGAAACAACAAAGCATCTGTCCAATTCAGAAAAGAAGCATTAAACAAACCTATGGCTGCCTTGACTCATGATATATTTCCCAGGGTGCTGCCTCAGTTTTACTCCTGGACCAACATATATGGTAAGATGATTCCGATGTTTTTCACTTGCAATATGTTTCTAACTTCAAATAAAAAAATGAACCTTTTTTTTTGTTCTTTTATAAGGGAAAAATTATCTTACCTGGGAAGGAACTCAAGCTCAACTGGTAATTTCAGAACCAGAACTAATCAAAAAGGTTCTGAAAAATATCGACGGATCTTTTCCGAAAAAGAAGGCCGAAGGCTTTATCTATAAGTTACTTGGGGACGGGCTTCTGACAACCGAAGGTGAAAAATGGGCCAGGCAAAGGAAGTTGGCAAATCATGCTTTTCATGGGGAGAGCTTAAAAGTAAAACTTCGAACAAAGTCTATTTCGTACTGACATTTAAGAATTATGAATTAGTTTCTTACAGAATGGATGGTTGTGTTTGGCAGAGCATGAATCCAGCAATAATTCCTGCCGTTGAGACAATGCTAGAGAAGTGGAAATGCCAAGAAGGGAAAGAGATCGAAGTGTTTGAACAATTCAGGTTACTGACTTCAGAAGTTATATCTAGAACAGCTTTTGGCAGCTGTTACTTGGAAGGGGAGAAGATTTTTCAAATGTTGACTAAATTATCAATACTTGCTACCAGAAATCTTTATAAATCTCGGATTCCTGGCATCAGGTAAGTTAGTAAGTTAATTTGTAATGTTCTAATCTCACATCGAGGCATTATAAAGATCTGTTTAAATATATGCAAATATTTAAATCCATAATGTTTTTGTGAGATAAAATCACCAAACTTTCTGAGTCAAATTGAATAATATCTTGGTCTGGTGTGGTCTTCACATGATTAATCTAGACTCTGGAGTTTGCCCCTGATTTCCAAATAGAAAGAAAATACCTAGAAGTCACTTGAGTGCAAAATCTGAAATATGATCACAAAGGATTTAGTTTTTCTCCTTTTCTCCATGTATACGGCTTATACCTGTGTTTGCTTTTGCAGCAAGATTCGGAAAACTACTGATGAAATAGAATCAGAAAAGCTTGCTAAAGGAATACATGAATGTGTGATGGAAATGATTAAGAAAAGGGAAGAGAAAATAGTGACTGGAGAAGCTGACAGTTTCCGTAGTGATTTTCTAGGATTACTTGTAAATGCTTTCCATGATTCGGATGACAAAAACAGGCTCCCCGTAGAAGACTTGGTAGATGAGTGCAAAACATTCTACTTTGTTGGACAAGAAATGACTAAGTCCTTGCTCACATGGACAGTCCTGCTTTTATCAATCCATTCAGATTGGCAAGAGAAAGCAAGACGAGAGGTGATCGAGGTATTCGGTGACAAAAATCCTCATTCTGAAGGCATTTCCAAACTAAAAACTGTAAGCAAAACCGCAATCTCTGACGATTTCAATAGCGTGCATTACCAGCATTTAATAAATTATAAATTTATTTTGCTCACAGATGAACTTGATCATCTATGAAACCCTGAGATTGTATCCTCCTGTATTTGCCATATCTAGAAAGGTTGCAAGAGATGTTCAATTGGGAAAGCTCATTATTCCTGTTAATATGGAGATTATGATCCCGATTATAGCACTTCACCATGACCCTCAACTATGGGGTGATGATGTGCATCTTTTCAAACCAGAGAGATTCGCAGAAGGTATTGCCAAAGCTACCAAATACAATACGGCTGCATTCAGTCCCTTCTCATTGGGACCTCGATCTTGCGTGGGTATGGGCTTTGCAACCACAGAAACAAAGATTGCTCTCTCAATGATCCTACAACGCTACACTATTACTCTCTCCCCAGCCTATATTCATGCGCCATTTCCTCAATTTATGCTTCAGCCACAACATGGACTTCAAGTAATGCTTCATTCTTTACAGAGTGATGCTTTTTAAAGCAATCTATTAGTGTCCAAAATGGTAAAATAGTCATGATAAGTGAGAAACAGTTGTAAATAATGGTGTGATCAATGTACAACACACAGTTCTTTCCAGCCATTTTTGGCTCCCAATTATGTATCAATTCAAGTTTTTAAATTGGGTGATCCTTGACATGCTGTCAGAGCCTTTCAGTTTTAAACAATTTCTTCCTCTTTTCCATATTTCTTGGCCACTTACGGGTGCAGGGAACCGGGTAACTGGTGGATTTGTCGACTACTGTATCCAGAATGCCAGTTGCATGGCAATTGCAGTAAGAAGGAAAAGCAAAAACTTGGCGGTTATTTGATCACCACTAAGCTGCACAAGGATTTCTGGCTCTTGGCTTAAACTTTTATTTTGGAGCTAGGGTAAACATACCATGAATCTATTCAATAAAAAAATTAGTGAAAAAATTTCAAATTTGAATAAAATAATAATGTTATTATATAAAAAGAACATTATCTCATATATTATTAATGGATTTTTAAATTTCATATTTCATAGTTATAAACATATAACAATATATTAGTAAATTAATAATAGGTTGATAAAAAATGTGATAACTTAGTAGTTAATAATTGATAACTTAATAATAAATTAATGATAACTTAATAGTAAATTAGTGATAATGTAATCACTACAGGAGGTTTGGTTTTTAATAGTATTTTTTTAACTGTTTAGCGACGTTTATTAATGCCACTATAAGGTTGCGGCGTGTCATAACGTCTAGATCCGAGGATCTATCACTAGACATTGACTTTTAGGGAGTCGTCACCAATTTTTTTTATCTAGGTGCGATTGGCCACCTAAGGAATTTATCTTTTCAGGGAACACCTAAGTTTAAGGGTCCCTAAAAGAATAGGTTCAAGTCTACTAATCAGAACAGGGTTCGAGAGTTCGGTTACGTGTGAGGAATATTATAGCACCCTCACAACGCCCATCAAAAGATGGTATCAGCTTAATTTTATGTTATCCAATAAGCCTTAAAATTTTAGCAAGTAATTAACTATTGAAAATTATTCTCAATTGGCTCTAATACTTTTAGCAGAAAATTAAGAAAATTTTCTCACCTCAAAAGTATGTAAGAAAACTATTGTTTCATTTACAGAGGCTCCATCATCGGATTATTTAACATTAAAAAAAATAAAAAGAAAAAAATGATTGCTTTTGTGCAGGGAAAATTGATACTTTCAACTTTTTTCCCAAAAATATTTTTTTGTGAAAAGCTTATTTTCAAGGAAAATTGATACTTTTCAACTTTTCCCCAAAAATATTTTTGGAAAACTTTAATTTCGAGGAAAATTGATACTTTCAACTTTTCCTCAAAAAAACTTTTTTTGAAAATTTATTTTTAAGGAAAATTGATACTTTCAATTTTTCCTCAAAAAAAATCTTTTTTGAAAATTTATTTTTAAGGAAAATTGATACTTTCAATTTTTTCCCAAAAATATTTTTTGAAAACTTTTAATTTCGAGAAAAATTGATACTTTCAACTTTTGCTCAAAACCTCTTTTTTGAAAATTTATTTTTAAGGAAGAATGTTTTTTTAACTTTATTTAAAGAAAATAAAATAAATAAAAATAAAAAAAATAAAAATATTAAACAATCCTAATATAATAATAATAATAAATATATAATAAAAATAAAAATAGAAAAACGAAAATAAAAAAATAAAAATATTAAACAATCCTAATATAATAATAATAAATTAATTAATTAAAAATTAAAAAAAAAGCGAAAAAAAAACCAGAGAACGCCTCGGCTCAGCTTGAAGAAGAAAAACAGCTCGAAAACTCGGCTCGAGATTCTAACACACCAAAACCCTTTTTTAGCTTCTATTTCTTCTCTTTGTTTGCTTTTTTCTGTGTGTTTTCTTCTGTTCTTCCAGCACCTATTTATAGGGATTGATCAAAAGAGTTTCTAATCAATCCCAACTCTTTCTGGGATTTGGATTCAATCTTTGAATCCAATCCCAACTCTGTCAATTCTCAAATCACAGTCAAATTCATTCCAAATTTTTTATCCTAATCTTAACCAAAAATTAATCAAAATAAAAAGATAAATATATTAATAGATAACCAAAAAAAATAATTAGATAAATAAAACTATTAATAGATAAATAATAATAATAATAATAATAATAATAATAAGAGATAAATAATAATATGTATATCAACAGATAAATAATAAAAATGAAAAATATATATATATTAATAGATAGTAATAATAAATAATAACTAAGATACAAAAAATAAAAATACCAAAATAAAAAAATAAAACGGGCCTACCCATTTGGACCAGGCTTAATTGATCCGGGCCTGGACCAAATTGGGTGTCTACAATTGTCCCTCTTTACGCATTTTCTGTGAAACAGAAATTGCGCAAAGACGTAGACACCCATTCAAAGCTCCACTCGACCTTTTTTTTTGTTTTTTTTTTCGTTAAAATTTAATCAGAACTCCTCTAAGCAGAGGCTTAACGACTTTGAAGAACATAAACAAAACTTCTCTAATCAGAGACTCAAATACTTTTGAAAAATAAACAAAACTCCTCTAATCAGAGGCTCAACGACTTTTTGGAAAATAAATGGCTCCTCTAATCAGAGGCTTAACAACTTTTGGAAAATAAAAGGCTCCTCTAATCAGAGGTAATTTTTTTTGTTTTTTTATTTATTTTTTTAAAAAAATTGATCAAAGCTCCTCTAAGCAGAGGCTCAACAACTTTGAAAAATAAATGGCTCCTCTAAACAGAGGCACCACGACTTTGGAAAGTAAATTGCTCCTCTAAACAGAGGCAACGAAACTTTGAAAAAATAAATTGTTCCTCTAAACAGAGGCACCACGACTTTGAAAAGTAAATTGCTCTTCTAAACAGAGGCAACGAAACTTTGGAAAAATAAATTGCTCCTCTAAACAGAGGCAACGAAACTTTGAAAAAATAAATTGCTCCTTGACAATCATGCCCAAAGGAGTTATAGATCGTGATTGAAGAAATTTTGTAATGGGAACTCAAAGATTCACAATTTGAGTTCAACATTCATAGGTTCAGATTCGCAAGAACCTTTCAACTTTGTAAGAATTTACTGAAATTTGATTCTCAAGATTTCAGTTTCGTTCAAATTTGCAAGATCTCAAGATTTGCATTTGCAACTTGTAAGACTCGCATCAAAGATCCTCATTTGAATTTTGGAGGCTCACATCCAAAAGTTCAAGGCTTTTTAAAGGTTCGCATTTGGCAAGCTTATGATTCACATCCAAAAATTCAAAGCTTCTCATTTGAGTTCAAAGACTCAGCAATAAAACTTAGAGTTTCACATCTAAGTTCAAAGGTTCTCATTTAAAAAAATTTAGAGATTCATATCCAAAAAGTTGAAGCTTTGTATTTTGGAGATTCACATCTAAAAGTTTAAAACTTTTCATTTGTTCGAAGATTCACATTTGATGAACTTTAAGGTTTCACTCCTCAAAGATTCTCATTTTGAAACTCTGAGATTTTCATTTGAGGTCTCAAATATTCCCATCAAAATATTCACAATTTCTTTTTCAAGTGACTCAAAATTTTGCATAAATAAATGTTATGACCAAAGATGCAAATGTTTTCTTAATGATGCAAATGTGGCAACCTATATTCTCATAGTGCCATGCATGTCTAAACAAAGTTTAATTCATCAAATTATGTGTATGTACTATTCAAGCAATGATGCCACCATGATGCATGTAATGCAAATGTTAATAATGTCATGAAATCCTAAATAATTGTGAAATATGGTCCTCAAGACCCTACCATCTCACACTCTCCCCTTATTTAGCTTCTCAACATTTTAGAACAAGCTTCATCAATTGATTATCATTGTTTCCATTACTTGATCACCATCCAAAGGTTTCTCAGCACTAACAAATTTTACCTATTACCCCACATGCCAGGCTTATCAGCACTAACCATTTCAAAATAAATTTCATCTTCTGTCACTTGGTCATCATTCATAAGCTTCTCAATACTAGTCATTTCAAAATAAATTTCATCATCTGCCACTTGGTCATCGTTCATAAGCTTTTCAGCACCAGTTTCGTCTATTGCCCCATATCATTTTCATCACTTAATCATAACTTATAAGTTATATCGACCAATACATCCCTATATTCATCACTTGATTATACCACTTTTCAAGATTTGCCTCATCTTCATTTTATTGTCCAATCCATCATCATATTCTTCATTTGGTCACATCATATGTCCTTTCACATCATCTCTTTTAGGTTTTTACCATTTCTTCATTTTGTTACCACCATCATCTTAGATTTCTTTTCAAATGAATGCAAGACTCTTTTAAGCACATATTCATTCATTCATTATCATTGCAATTCTTGACAAACACAATGCAAATAAGTATTTTCTCAATTCATTCTAGGGGTGTAACAATAAGAGAACACAAGGTGAATTATGGTAAAGATAATCAATGAAGATCTATTTTGGTACAAAATAAATGGGAAAGGAAATAAATTGGATACATGTCATAGGGATGAATGGTATGTCCAAACGATGAAGATTCAGACAATTCTCAATATTAATCTAGGATTTTTTTTCAAAAACTTATTCCATTTATTGTTGGAGTCATTTTGAGCCTGGTGAACTTTGCCCCATTTTTTAAAGATCTTCAGATATCTCTGATCTTTCATCTATGTGAACCATTTGACCTAGATCTTTTTCTACCAAAATCACCCTTTCAGGTTTTCAATTTGAATCTTTTTTTTCATTTTTTCTTCTTTTTTTCTTTTTTTTTTCTTTTTTTTTCATCATTTTTTTTCTTTTTTCTCATTTTTCATCCATTGTTGATATCTTTCACACATCCAACTTTAGAGCAATGTAGCATGATTCCATTATTTTATCATGAGCATACCTTCGCTCAACATATGATCATTCAAGTTAAGCATTCACACTTGATCCAAATGGGCTTTTCAAGGTTGTAATGTAGGTCAAGATGAGGGGTCATAAAAGAAATGGATATAATAGGCTCAAAACATATATTAAAAAGGTTTAAGACCGAAGGATCATTTGATGTAACTTGACATTTTACCCCCACATCATTTCACTATTTTTTCTTTCCTCACACAAAGGATTCTCATTACTTTACCCCAAATCATGTGTGGCATTTTTTTTCTTTTGCTTTTTTTTTCTCTTTCCATCTTTTAGACCTTTTGTGATTTTTTTTTCAAAAATTACCCTCTAGTGTAGAGGGTGATCCTTGGTTGGGATTCTTTAGAAAAAGAAATCATAATAGGCTCAAAGGGGTAGCAATGAATGATTTTTCGAGTGGTAAAAGAAATATGGCCATTTTTCATCTCAATTGTGAATACTTTTCTTGAACGTCATCTATTGAACAAAGCTCATGAACCTGTACATCTTCAAGACATGTCTATCTCACCTCTGGTAACAACTTACTTTTTGCTCAAATCATCTCCTCATATTATTGTGGATGAGTTCTCAAAATTAAATCCTAGAATTATTGCAATCTTTGTCTAAATATTCATCATCTGAAATTTGAGAATGAGAATGTAAATTTATGAAAAGTAATAGAGCATGGAGTACTAGTCGAGTGAAAGAGAAAATGTAATGAAATGCATTAACTTGCCTTTATTAAAATGATAATAAGTGAAGTCATATTGCAAAAAGAAATCTAACATTACTCGAAAAGAAAACCTAAAATGACAAAAAAAACCTTCAACCAGCTATATCTTTATTTTTCAAAATTATCCCCCTATGCGATCAGGTGAAGAATCTCTATTGACATCTTGCCCCTTAATTTATTGTGACTCTTTGGACCATTTTTGACCAATGTGTTCTTGATTGTCACTCAGAGTGCTAACATTAGATGTTGTTGCTTTTCTTTGATCAAAACTTACCATTTCATCATTGATCAACCGTTGCACCTTATATTTTAAAGCAGTACAATTTTTAGTAGAATGGCTAGTAATTCCATAGTGGTAGTCACAGTAGGCTGTAGGATCATACCACTTTGGATAGGGTGGCTTAAGCGACTCCACATAGCTGGGGGCAATCAAATGGCTATTATAGAGTTCTCGATATAACTTCGTATAAGTCATAAGGATTGGATCAAATACAAGTTTTTTTCGAGTAGTCCATTGTTCTTGTGAACCACTTGCTAGGTTAATGGGGTGAATTTGGGTTCTTGCAGGAGCTTGAATGTTAAGGCTTTATGTAAGATCTTGAGGGCTAAAAATTGATCGGTATATGGATGAATAAGGTGGTTGTGGAGTTAGTTGGTATGGGTAGGATGAGGCATTATTCACAGTAGGATAATATGGAGAGTAACCTTGAGGTGGATAGGGTTGATAACCTCTGAATTATTGTCTATCAAAGCTCACAGCTTGAGCTTGAGCTTCAGGTTCTTTCTTTTTTGATGCCTTCTTGATTTCTACTCCTTTCAACTTACCATTTTTTATGGCACTTTCAATAATTTCTCCAGAGATCACCATGTTGGTGAAATTCTTTGTTGCATTCCCTATCATCTTTTCATAATAAAGAGACTTCAAAGTGCTAACAAACAACACTGTAATTTTTTTCTCAGTCAGAAGAGGCTGTACTTGAGAAGCAATATCTTTCCACCTCTGGGCATACTCTTTAAAAGTCTCATTGGCCTTTTTCTCTAGGTTTTGTAAAGACAAACGATCAAGGGCTAAATCGATAATATGTCGATATTGACTAATAAAATCATGGGCCATATCGCTTCAAGAGCAAATACGAGTTCTGTCTAGCTAAACATACCACCTAGCCGCTGAACCTGTAAGGCTATCCTGAAAGATATGCATCAAGAGTTTTTCATCATGAGCATGAGCTACCATCTTCCTACAATACATGGTGATATGAGTTTTGGGGCACTTCGTACCATCATATTTTTTAAATTATGATACTTTAAACTTATGAGGAATGACCACATCAGGGACTAAGCAAAGTCCAGCAGTATCAACTGAACCATAGAAACCAAATCCTTTCACAGCTCGTAGCCTTTGTTCTAGCATACTAATCTTGGAGCTTTCCTGAGTTTTCACTCTTATCTTTTCTTTCTCTTTCTCTTTCAAATCATCTAGGTCAAGAATTGATTCTATTACTTTTTCAGTAAAGACATGATTTACATAGCTATGATAATGTCTTGGGTTGGAAGCTGATGGCAATCCAGGATATGTTGGATATACGAAGTGTTGTGGTGGAACCTCTTGTGCAGACTGGGCTTGAGGTGGGCCAAAACCTAGAGGATACAAAGGATCAACCACTTCTTGTAATGGGAGAACTTGTTGGCTTGTATTTTTTTCAACTCATTTTTCCTTATTCATCTTATTGAGAGCATATAGAATCTTGCTCAACTCATTTTCCATCTTCTCCTGTGCTTTTTCTATCTTTTCAAATCTGTGAGAATTTTTCTGCTCCATTTGTCTGGTTCTGGATCTTGTGTTGTATCGACGGACAGGATTCTCGTTAGATGGAGCTATCTTTGAACCTTTAGCACCACAATTATGATTAGAAATGTTATGTTATGCTTTATGTATGATACTTTGATGCACGAATGAAATGTACATTTTCTTGAATGAAATCTAATATGAAATGGATGCAAATGATTATGTTAAAACATGATCATGAAAGTAATGCAGATGCATACAATCAGACAAATAACATAGTTAGTTCCATGGATGAAATGAAAGTGATGCTGATGCATAATGTTACATATGATAATGAAAATGATGCACAAAGTTAACCAATCAAAATGATTAGATAAACACCCTTTTTGTGTCTTAATTTCAGGATATATCTATCATTGGGTAGAAAGGGCTCTATCCTAGGTTTAGGCACCTCTAAGGTTCACTATATGTGGTTCAAGGTTAAAATCTAAAGGTTTCCAAATTGCTCATTACATCATTTTTTATCACAGACTAGTAAGGCACCTTAATCCTCACTCATTACAGGCTACAAGCGAAAAAAGGTTCAATTTGAATAGGAGTATTTCGCTAGTCACTGCGGAGGCATTAGACCTCACGAAAGCAATAGGTACTTTACTCCCTCCTAAAAGGACGGAGCTCAGGTATAGAGCTCATGTTATGCACATGCATATGAATGACATAATTAACAAAGTAAATAAACATGAATGAATAATAACACATATATACAAAAAGGTTCAATTTTATTAAGCTTTTGGATAACATAAATTATTTGTTGGCCTGACTCTCAGAGTTCCCCAATGGAGTTGTCAAGCTGTCATAACATCTAGATCCGGGGATCTATTGCTAGACATTGACTTTTAGGGAGTAGCCACCAATCTTTTTTATCTAGGTGCGATTGGCCACTTAAGGAATCTGTCTTTTCAAGGAACACCTAAGTTTAAGGGTCCCTAAAAGAATAGGTTCAGGTCTACTAACCAGAACAGGGTTCGAGAGTTCGGTTAGTGTGAGGAAGATTATAGCACTCTCACAACGTCCATCAAAAGATGGTACCAGCTTAATTTTATGTTATCCAATAAGCCTTAAAATTTTACCAAGTAATTAACTATTAAAAATTATTCTCAATTGGCTCTAATACTTTTAACAGAAAATTAAAAAAATTCCCTCACCTCAAGAGTATGCAAGAAAACTACTGTTTCATTTACAGAGGTTCCATCATCGGATTATTTAACATTAAAAAAAATAAAAAGGAAAAAATGATTGTTTTTGTGCAGGAAAAATTAATACTTTCAACTTTTCCTTAAAAATTCATTTTTGAAAACTTATTTTTAAGGAAAATTGATACTTTCAACTTTTCCCCCAAAAATATTTTTGTTTTTGGAAACTTTAATTTTGAGGAAAATTGATACTTTCAACTTTTCCTCAAAATCTTTTTTTTTTGAAAATTTATTTTTAAGGAAAATTGATACTTTCAACTTTTTTTTGAAAATATTTTTTAAAAACTTTTAATTTCGAGAAAAATTGATACTTTCAACTTTTCTTCAAAAATATTTTTTGGAAAACTTTAATTTCAAGGAAAATAGATACTTTCAACTTTTCCTCAAAAAAAAATCTTTTTTGAAAATTTATTTTTAAGAAAAATTGATACTTTCAACTTTTTTTCAAAAATATTTTTTGAAAACTTTTAATTTCGAGGAAAATTGATACTTTCAACTTTTCCTCAAAACCTTTTTTTTGAAAATTTATTTTTAAGAAAAATTGTTTTTTTAACTTTATTTAAAGAAAATAAAATAAATAAAAATAAAAAACGAAAATAAAAAATAAAAATAAAAATAAAAATAAAAATATTAAACAATCCTAATATAATAATAAAAATAAATAAATAAATAATAAAAATAATAATAGAAAAACGAAAATAAAAAAATAATAATATTAAACAATCCTAATATAATAATAAAAAATTAATTAATTAATTAAAAATAAAAAAACGAAAAAAAAACCTGGGAATGGCTCGGCTCGGCTTGAGGAAGAAAAACAGCTCGGAGACTCGGCTCAAGATTCTAACACACCAAAACCCTTTTTTAGCTTCTGTTTCTTCTCTGTGTTTGCTTTTTTCTGTGTGTTTTCTTCTGTTCTTTCAGCACTTATTTATAGGAATTGATCAGAAGAGTTTCTGATCAAGTTCAACTCTTTCTGAGATTTGGATTCAATCTTTGAATCCAATCCCAACTCTGTCAATTCTCAAGTCACAGCCAAATTCATTCCAAATTTTTTATCCTAATCTTAACCAAAAATTAATCAAAATAAAAAGATAAATATATTAATAGATAACCAAAAAAAATAATTAGATAAATAAAACTATTAATAGATAAATAATAATAATAATAATAATAATAATAATAAGAGATAAATAATAATATGTATATCAACAGTTAAATAATAAAAATGAAAATAAAATATATATATATTAATAGATAGTAATAATAAATAATAAGTAACTAAGATACAAAAAATAAAAATACCAGAATAAAAAAATAAAACGGGCCTACCCATTTGGACCAGGCTCAATTGATCCGGGCCTGGATCAAATTGGGTGTCTACACGACGTTTGCGAAAAAATGCCACACAGAGTGTCGCCTATACATGCGTCGCTATAAATAACGGTATTTTTGAAAAAACGCCTCAATATTAGCGGCATTTGTATGTGAAGCACCGTCATTTTAATGACGTTTATATCTTAGGAACGCCGCTATTTTAGTGACATTTTTATGAGAAAAATGTCATTCTGCTGTAGTTAATAGTCAATTAGTTTTAGTTTAATAGTAATTAATTAATAAACTTAGTAATAAATCAATAATAATTGTGTTATTAATCATTGAAAACTTAAAAGTAAATCAATATAATTTAGTAGTAGCTAATTATCAATAATTTAATAGTTAATCAAATTATGAATAATTTAATATAAATAAGTTATAACTTGATAATGAATCATGGTTAATTTAGTAATAAATCAATGACATTTTTTAGTAAATAATAAAAAAAAATTAAGTAGTAAATCAATGATAACATAATAGTAAATCATTAATAATTTAGTGGTAAATAAATGATGATTTAGAAGTAAATTATTAATAAATTAATAGTAAATAAGTTAAAATTTTATAACAAATCATTAGTTATTTAATAGTAAATCATCAATAATTTAATAGTAAACCAATTATAAATTAGTAGTAAATCAATATTAATTTGTAATAAATTATTGATAATTTAGCTATATATCATTGATAGTAGTAAATCATTAATAATATAGTTGTAAATCAATAATAATTTAATTATAAATTATTAATAAATTTTTTACACTTGAAGTTGGCAGGAATTAACTTCGGTTACTAACAGAAGCGAAACTAGAAATTTCATCTTGGCAGGTTAAGATAAACCTACCATAAATCTATTTAATAAAAAATTTAATGAAAAAATTATAAATTTGAATTAAACAATAATGTTATTATATAAAAAAAAAATTATCTTATACTAGAACTAAACTCATACTTTCCTACTGTAATATATTGTTAAATATATGATGACACATATTTTATAAATAATTACTAAAAGTATATCATAAGTTATTAGAAAATTACTAAAATTACATTAAGAGGTTACTAAAATTTTGTCGAAGATTATAAAAATTGTTTCAATGGTTACCGATATTGTATCAATAGTTACCAAAATTATATCATAAGTTACCAAAATTGTATTAAAATTACCAAAAGTTTATCAAAGGTTATCAAATTTTACTTATATTAATCAAAATTAAAATTAAATTATTAGTATTTATTATTATTATTATTATTATTATTATTATTATTATTATTTTAGTATAAAAAATTATTTATTGACATGAATTTCTAAAGATAAGAATTACTTGTGTAGTATGCATGTATCAACTTCTAAAATATAATCTAATTTATATAATTAGCTGACAAGATTCTAGAAATGACATCAAAAGTTTATTAAAATTTTGTTAAAAATTATCAAAATTATATCAATAGTTATCAAAATTATATCATAAGTTATCAAAATTGTATTGAAGTTACCAAAAATTTATCAAAAGTTATCAAATTTGATTTATATTATATCAAAATTAAAATTAAATTATTAGTATTTATTATTATTATTATATAAAAAATTATTTATTGACATAAATTTATAAAGATAAGAATTACAGGTGCATTATGAATGTATCAACCTCTAAAATATAATTTAATTTATAATATCAGCTGACAAAATTCTAGAAATGACACTAATTAATAATGCAAGAAAATTTTGAGTTGTAATTTTATTTTATTTTCTCTGAAATATAATCTAATTTATAATATCAGCTGAAAAAATTCTAGAAATGACACTAATTAATAATGCAAGAAAATTTTGAGTTGTAATTTTATTTTATTTTCTTGTTTCCTTTGATTCCTTTCTGATTAAATTTTATTATACAAATCTATCAAAAAAATCCAAATGAAGTCAAAAGCGGGCTTCTAAAGCATCAGTCTTCGGCCCATAAAAGCTTATATAAAATGGAAATTAATGTTTAGTACATAAAAACATCTGAATTCATTGTTAAGAGACGAAAATGAATTCCACAGCAAAGCTTTTAATCCTTCTCACAAGTTTTCTGTGCCTGTTTCTTCTCATAACTCTATTCAAATTCCTTCACAAATATTGGTGGATACCTTTACGCATACAGTACGCACTGAGTTTACAGGGAATCAAAGGACCTCCATATGAATTCATCCATGGAAACAACAAAGCATCTGTCCAGTTCAGAAAAGAAGCATTAAACAAACCTATGGCTGCCTTAACTCATGATATATTTCCCAGGGTGCTGCCTCAGTTTTACTCCTGGACCAACATATATGGTAAGATGATTCCGATGTTTTTCACTTGCAATATGTTTCTAACTTCAAATAAAAAAATGAACCCTTTTTTTTGTTCTTTTATAAGGGAAAAATTATCTTACCTGGGAAGGAACTCAAGCTCAACTGGTAATTTCAGAACCAGAACTAGTCAAAAAGGTTCTGAAAAATATCGAAGGATCTTTTCCGAAAAAGAAGGCCGAAGGCTTTATCTATAAGTTACTTGGGGACGGGCTTCTGACAACCGAAGGTGAAAAATGGGCCAGGCATAGGAAGTTGGCAAATCATGCTTTTCATGGGGAGAGCTTAAAAGTAAAACTTCGAACAAAGTCTATTTCGTACTGACATTTAAGAATTATGAATTAGTTTCTTACAGAATGGATGGTTGTGTTTGGCAGAGCATGAATCCAGCAATAATTGCTGCCGTTGAGACAATGCTAGAGAAGTGGAAAGGCCAAGAAGGGAAAGAGATCGAAGTGTTTGAACAATTCAGGTTACTGACTTCAGAAGTTATATCTAGAACAGCTTTTGGCAGCTGTTACTTGGAAGGGGAGAAGATTTTTCAAATGTTGACTAAATTATCAATACTTGCTACCAGAAATCTTTATAAATCTCGGATTCCTGGCATCAGGTAAGTTAGTAAGTTAATTTGTAACGTTCTAATCTCACGTCGAGGCATTATAAAGATCTGTTTAAATATATGCAAATATTTAATCCATAATGTTTTTGTGAGATAAAATCACCAAACTTTCGAGTCAAATTCAATAATATCTTGGTCTGGTGTGGTCTTCACATGATTAATCTAGACTCTGGAGTTTGCCCCTGATTTCCAAATAGAAAGGAAATACCTAGAAGTCACTTGAGTGCAAAATCTGAAATATGATCACAAAGGATTTAGTTTTTCTCCTTTTCTCCATGTATACGGCTTATACCTGTGTTTGCTTTTGCAGCAAGATTCGGAAAACTACTGATGAAATAGAATCAGAAAAGCTTGCTAAAGGAATACATGAATGTGTGATGGAAATGATTAAGAAAAGGGAAGAGAAAATAGTGACTGGAGAAGCTGACAGTTTCCGTAGTGATTTTCTAGGATTACTTGTAAATGCTTTTCATGATTCGGATGACAAAAACAGGCTCTCCTTAGAAGACTTGGTAGATGAGTGCAAAACATTCTACTTTGTTGGACAAGAAATGACTAAGTCCTTGCTCACATGGACAGTCCTGCTTTTATCAATCCATTCAGATTGGCAAGAGAAAGCAAGACGAGAGGTGATCGAGGTATTCGGTGACAAAAATCCTCATTCTGAAGGCATTTCCAAACTAAAAACTGTAAGCAAAACCGCAATCTCTGACGATTTCAATAGCGTGCATTACCAGCATTTAATAAATTATAAATTTATTTTGCTCACAGATGAACTTGATCATCTATGAAACCCTGAGATTGTATCCTCCTGTATTTGCCATATCTAGAAAGGTTGCAAGAGATGTTCAATTGGGAAAGCTCATTATTCCTGTTAATATGGAGATTATGATCCCGATAATAGCACTTCACCATGACCCTCAACTATGGGGTGATGATGTGCATCTTTTCAAACCAGAGAGATTCGCAGAAGGTATTGCCAAAGCTACCAAATACAATACGGCTGCATTCAGTCCCTTCTCATTGGGACCTCGATCTTGTGTGGGTATGGGCTTTGCAAACACAGAAACAAAGATTGCTCTCTCAATGATCCTACAACGCTACACTATTACTCTCTCCCCAGCCTATATTCATGCGCCATTTCCTCAATTTATGCTTCAGCCACAACATGGACTTCAAGTAATGCTTCATTCTTTACAGAGTGATGCCTAAAGTTTTTAAAGCAATTAAAGCAATCTATTAGTGTCCAAAATGGTAAAATAGTCATAATAAGTGAGAAACAGTTGTAAATAATGGTGTGATCAATGTACAACACACAGTTCTTACCAGCCATTTTTGGCTCCTAATTATGTATCAATTCAAGTTTTCAAATTGGGTGATCCTTGACATGCTGTCAGAGCCTTTCAGTTTTAAATAATTTCTTCCTCTTTTCCATATTTCTTGGCCACTTACTGGTGCACGGAACCGGGTAACTGGTGGATTTGTCGACTACTGTATCCAGAATGCCAGTTGCATGGCAATTGCAGTAAGAAGGAAAAGCAAAAAACTTGGCGGTTATTTGATCACCACTAAGCTGCACAAGGATTTCTGGCTCTTGGCTTAAATAAAACAGCATTATTTTTTTAATTAGCCTTCAACTCTTTTCAACAAAGAGGATTCTAATCTTACTCCAGAATATATGTGATTTTCCTAGTGCTATTGTTTGTAAATAATACTATTACAGTAAAAGGAACAAGAGGGTTTGGTGTGTGAATGAAAAAGTTTGTGTTGTGTCATTATTGATGGCCCTGGATTATGGCTAAGGGAAAGACAATTGGGTCCCTTGACCCCTTTAGGATCTCTTCCGGATGCTACAGTGGCCTAAAAGAAGCACATGGTTTTACAACTTTTGGTTTTTTGGAACTCATACCTGAATCTGCAAAACTCCATAACTGTATCTTGCATGGTTGTACTTGCAATAATTTGGCCTTTTGACAAGGTTTCAGCTTGAATCTTGCAACTTTTTTTTTTATCAGTTGTTTTACAATATAAGTGCTTTCAATCTGATTAACTGGTAATTTTTGTGTGATATTGCCATGTCTGTAGACCAACTCATTCAGAAAGGCCATTTCAAAGTGGGGATATAATTGACCACCAAATCAAGTTGTATACTAGAATGTTCATGATATAAATGATAAAGATTTCTAGAAATCAGAATTCAAATTTTAGCATATTCAAATATCAAATAGAAAATCTCATTTAAAAAAAACTATTGTTCAAGATCCTCTATGATACTACATCAAATTTGCAAAATTAAAGTTCACATATTCTTTGATCTTTTCTACATTTCAAAAGAATAAACCATTTTGTTTTCAAACATTTAGAGTTTTTTCTAATATTTTATAGTATTATTATTTTTTTTATTTCTTTACATTGTGATGTTAGAAACTATTTAACATTGAAAATTTTCTTAAAATTAAAATACAAATAGCCTATTTCATGTTAAATTAAATATGAATATTTGTTTTGTACTGAAAGAAGTGAAATGGTATAAAAAAAGGGAGATATATATGCATCTGCATGAGAACTAAGTAAGAACATATAATTCTTTTTCTTTATCCTCTTCTCTGCCTTCTTAATAGTAAGAATGTAGAAAGAATTGAATTCACGAATTTTTGTGGCCAATCAATTCACTAATTCAAGCCATATTGAAATCTTTTATATACACAAGTAGCAGTAGGGGTGCACAGAAACAAGAGGCAAATTGTATATATTTCATGTGGTTCTATCAACTATAACATTGTCATTATATAAAATTTTCAAGTAGAAGATTAATTACCATAAAAGAACATTTAGGAACATTTAAGAATCAAAATTAGTTTTTAAAAAATTTTATTTAGGGATATCATAAAAATTTTCAAATTAAAGAAATACTTTCAAAACCTCAAACATAAAGATAGAATTTAAAAATAATCTTTCTATTTAAGATTTATCATAACATTCTTTCTAAAATAATAAAATAACATTCTTTGTAAATGATAATTACTGATGACTCTCTAACATCTAGACAAAGTATTAATAATTATATTTCACAAGAATACTACTTTAATTTTATTTATTTAAAATTAAAAGATTTTAAGAAAACTTTTTATGCAATAAAAAAATGAATAATATAATTAATATTAAACATCAACAAACATATATATAAATTATGAATACACACATTATTCTAAAAAATTAGTTATTAAAATGAGTTTGGGATTTTTGGTAGGTTTGGTCTAATTTTTTTAAAAAATAAATTTTTATATTTGTACATATTTTATATATATTTCTTCTCTTTTTTTAAAATTATTATTATTATTATTATTATTATTATTATGCATAAATTTAAAGTGTATGAAATATAAAATATACCAAATATAAATTAAAATATGAACGACTAAATTAAAATGAGCATAGGAATCCAAATAATCAAAAAATTACCAATGTATAAAGTTAAACTAAAACATCATGAAAATATACATATAGGAATGATTGAATTTAAATATACATGACAATGAATCTTTATTAGGAACCATATAAAAAAAATCATTTAAAGAATTTAAACTAAAAACAGAAACTTGGACCTAACCTATTCGAGGGCAACAAAAGGATATTGTCTTCCTCCCCTACGTCTTAAAGCTTTCATTCAAAAAAACATCAAATAAAACTATGGCTTTGCCTTTTTTAATACCTTCATGCTTCAATCCTAGAGAAAGTAAGTCAACCGTGTAGTCCCCACTCATTTTAAACAAAGTTCTAATTTTGTCCTATCTTTGCTTTCCTTATTTTAATAATTTTTCTATTCTTCCATCTTAAAAACAATGCAACCCGTAGCGCCCCCCCCCAATTCCGTTTAAACAAAGCTTTAGCTTTGTCCTATCTATGGCTTTCCTTACCATGGGACTCTTTTCTCCCTATAAACAATATATATATATATATATATATATAAACAACTTGAAGAAGTCCCAGGTTCTGGCCCAGCAATTTCCTTTCACTCCCACAACTATCACGCCAAGGTAACCAAAAACGCCTAAAAAACAAACATATACAGAGAAACAGTAGAAGAACACAATTGGACTTTAACCCAAAGTTAGCTTTGGAATCTTGAAACTCCATGCACAGTCCCTGTTTTATAATTACCACTCCTGTATAAGCAATATATATATATATATATATATATAAACAACATAGAGGAGGTCCCATGATTTTTGTTTTGTAAAATACCTACCATTCTTAAACTTTTTGGACTTTAACAGAACCTATCTACGCTAGCTGCCATAAACCATAAAGCATGAATGAACTTTTAGAACTCCTTACAGTCTTCCCACAAAGAGATTTTAACCATAACCCAAAATACAATGAAAGCAAAGTCAACAACAGATAAAGCTTGGAGTTTCAAGCTTCAAGAACGAACCAAAATAGCATACAAGCTTATATTCCATGCAAGAAACGAATCATAAACAGTAAAGATGGCAACTTTGGACCCCTATTATGTATAGTCCAAATATGAAAAAGAAGTGAGTGGCTAAAAAGGCAAACAACTTATATGACTTTAATCCTCTGCAAGTCTTATGTAAGCTAGAAAAGAAAAGGACAATCTCTTAAAAACTTTACCTATGCGTTCCCCCCTTTTTTATTCTGGAAGCCATTTCATTGTTTACAAATATATATATATTTATTTACGAAGTCCATGGACTCTCTTTCTTTCATTTACAAGTAACTATTTAAAACCCAACTACATCTTTTACGTGGAGAAAGATGAACAACAAGGAAACACCTATTTTCTGCCTCAACTGGGACCGTATAAACAAAAGTAAACTTTATGGCAACCCCCAATGCATCAGAAGCAGGAGGAAACTATGCAACAAAAAAAAAAAAATGAAGTGAAGGACAGAAACAAGAAGCAGGCGTTCATAGGAAAAGATGCAGGGAGAGAGAATCACCTTTCTGTTGCGGTTTATAGCTTTGTTTCAAATAAAAAAAAAAAACTCTTTAGTTTTTCTGTCTACGGCTGATCACGAACCTCATTCTCGCTTTCAGTTTCTTCTCTTTTTTTTTTTTTATATTTTTCTTTTCTCTTGGTCGCCACCTAGGAGCTTTCCTTTCTATTTCTGGTTTCCTCGAAAACTCTCTTCTTTTTTCGTGATTCTCCTTTTCTATCATCCTCCAGCTCTCTCTTTTTTCCTCTTTGGTTTTTTTGGACCCCTCTTTTTCCCAGACTGTCCTCCTCTTTTATGCTTGAAAGCCTTCCTTTCCAAGCTTTAGGATTTGTCTTCTTCCACGCTTCACTAAGGCCCCTCTTTTGCAAGCCACTAACTCTATTTTTTTGTCTGCTGCAGGTTGGGTTTGTACACGGGTCACCAGCTTCTGTTCAGCTGCATGTTCCACCTTTACTTACATGCATTCACGTGACTAAGACGGGCCTTTGCCTGGGCTCCTTCCATAAGGACTATATTTGGTCCATAAATAAAACAACTATAGGTGTACAAATGAGCCATATTCGGCTGGGAATTGGGCCGTGTAATAGGCTATCTTTGGGCTTTTATGGGTTGTAAATGGGCCTCAAAAATGGTTTACGTAATGGTCATAAATTAATGGTTTCGGTCCATGTTTGAAAATGGGTCCGAGTCAATTATGTTAAAAAAATGTTTCAAATAAAATTCGATATTTACATGGATCTAGCTACTTTGAAATAGAAAAAAGGACAATCAATTTTTTATTTTTATTTTGAAATGTTAATTATTTGGGATCAATTAGCTCTTATGAAACCTAAATGGACTATTGATGCATAATTATATTACCGATACAGAGAAGAAAGTAGTCGTACATAATTCATAATAGCATTTTAAGATGATTTTGAATCCATTCGTGCTTTTATTTTACATCGTGTCCCTTCTCTTTCTATTGATGCTATTTTGTCATAATTAATGGTCAAAGAAACTAGGAGGGGCAGCCTCAATCAATCTAAAAAAGGGGATGATATTGTTTGAGTAGTTACTGCATATCTAAAAAATTTTATCCTCAATTCATTTGGCTCATCTCAACGAAGGGATTCTTCTAAAATTGAATGTTACTACTGTTACGAGTTGGGATATACAAAGTATAATTGTCTGTAATTGAAAAAGAAATTTGGCTTGCATAAAATGGGGCGAGTTGTTGCTACGACATTGTTTACAGAAACTTTTAATGTTAACTCTCACTCTGTTGCAATTCAAACTTAAGAGATTATTCAACAGATTATTTCTAGTATGAGTAATAACTTTATGGGTAATAATTCTTCTACATCTGCATTGTCAACTACTACAGGTACTAATTCTAAGAATTAGATCATTGATTCTGGAGCTTTTAATCATATGACTTTTGATAATTCTATCTTTGACTTTTCAAGTCCTATTACTTGTTTACCTTCTATTCATACTGCTAATGGTTCAAATATGTCTGCTACTCATATTGGCTTTGTCTCATGTTCTCAAAATGTTTCTTTTGATAATGCTCTTTTGGTTCTATCATTTTCCATGAATTTGCTATCTATTGGTCAATTATATGATCAAGGTCTTGATGTCATTTTTCACTTTCATGGTTATGTGCTGTAGGATTGCTTGATAAGAAAAATGATTGGGATAGGTCATAAAATTAGAAGATTATTTGTTTTGGAAAACTTACATGTGTTATATCATCCTTTTGGTCAATTTGATCATCATTTTGTGCGAAAATCTTTATTAGTTTCTAGTGTTCAAAAGCTTTCATCTTTTTTCCTCTAACGTTGTAGGTTAGCACATGTTTCTTGTTTTAGAGTTCAATATTTGGTATTTAGTGGCAAGTTAGGTTATGTTAAGTCAAAAACATCTAATAATTGATTCAGTTGCAAACTAGAAAAATAATCTACTTTACCTTTCAATAAAAGTGAATCAGTTTCTTTATCTTCTTTTGATCTTGTTCATTTTGATGTATGAGGCCCACATCGTTGATCTACTATAGAAGGTTCTTGTTATTATGTTATTTTTATTGATGATTATTTAAGATACACCCGGATTTATTTGTTTCAGCATCATTTGTATTTGCTTAAAATTTATCATAATTTTTTAAAACAATTAAACATTTTCGTGCTAATTCTACTTGAAGATATCAATTAGGTAATTTAAAAGAATTTCTTGCTTCTTAAGGTACATTTCTTGAATCATCTTATACTGATATACCATAGCAGAATGGTGTTATTGAAAGAAAACATCGCCATATCATGGAAACCACTAGAGCTTTATTGTTATCTTCATTGGTTCTTAAGAAAATTTAAGGGGAAGCTGCACTTACTTCAGTTTATGTTATTAAGAATATTCCTTTTTCTATCATTAGTGAAATTTCTCCTTTTGAATGTTTGTATAACAATACTCCTAATTATTTTGAACTTTGTATTTTTGGTTTTACATGTTTTGTTTCACTTTCTAAAGTCCAGTGTGATAAATTATTTTAAAAAACTATCATTTGTGTGTTTTTGGGGTATGGTATTGGACAAAAAAGATATCATTGCTATGATTTTGTTGTACAAAAACTTCATGTTTCTCGACATGTTACTTTTTGAAAAAATATTTTGATGTGTTTATTACCTATTTTTCAGAAATCTACCAATGATCTTTATAAGTCTTTTGTCTTTTTTAAACCTTTCGTTGATTTAAATTACTCTAATCAATCTTCTTATGTGCCCTAAAGTTCTCCAACTCTTCGGCAAATTCATCCAAATAAAGCTTATATTATCACTGACTCTACCATAAGTAATCATGCACCACCATTGTCCAATTTGTTAGAGCCATTTGTCCCAAAACTTAAACGTTCAACACGTGAGTAAATTCCTTCAAAACATTATCATGATTTTTATTGTTTCTTATCTACAATTTTTTTTGTTTATGAACCTAAATCTTATCATGAAACAAGTTTTAATCCTCTTTGGTAAGCAACTATGAAAGAATAATTAGATGCTTTAGAGAAAACTCATGCTTGGGATCATGTTGATTTACTTTTTGGAAAATCTGTAATGGATTGTAAGTGGGTAATGTACAAGGTAAAGGCTAAATCAGATGGGTCTATTAAGAGATATAAAGCCAAGTTGGTTGCATAAGGATTTACACAAGAGTATAGTATTGACTATAAAGAAACCTTTGCTCCTGTAGCTCGAATGACTTTTGTTCGAACTCTTACAGCTATTACTTCTATTCGAGGATGGGCTTTATCACAAATGAATGTAAAAAATTCTTTCTTGAATGGAGATCTTCATGAAGAAGTTTATACGAAACCTCATCTTGGATTGTTTTGCCAAACTAATCAAGTGTGCAAGCTTCAATGAGCTTTATATGGTCTTAAACGAGCACCATATGCTTGGTTTGAGAAATTCAGCACTACTATTCTTGACTCTAGATTTATGTAAAGTCTTTATGATTCAACATTGTTTATTCATCGATTTGAAAGAGATATTGTATTTTTGCTTCTTTGTGTTGATGATATGGTGATAATTGGAGATAATAACGTTGGTATTTAGAATATAAAAAATCATCTTAGCAAAACCTTTGAGATGAAGGATCTTGGTCCAATATGATATTTTTTGGGAATTGAAGTTGTTTGTTCCTCTCATGGATATGTCTTGTTTTAGGTGAAATATACTTCTGATCTTATTTCTAAAGCTGGCTTATCTGATAATAAAATTGTTGACACTCTTCTTGAAACTAATGTTAAAATGAAAGCTTTTAATGGAGAACTTCTTAATGATGCTACTTTGTATAGATAGTTGGTTGGTAGTTTTATATATTTGACAGTTACAAGACCTGATATTAGTCATGCAGTTCAAGTTGTAAGCCAATTTATGACAGCATTTCGGACAATTCACTTTGTTGTAGTTCTTAGGATATTGAGATATTTGCGAGGAATGCTACATAAAGGTTTTGTTGTTCTCATCAATTTCTAAACTTGAACTTCATCTTTTTCTGATTCTGATAGGGCTGGTGATGTTAAAGATTGACATTCTACAACTGGTTATTATGTTTTTCTGGGTGATTTTTTGATATCTTGAAAAAATAAAAAGCAGATAGATGTGGCATGTTCAAGTGTTGAAGCAAAGTATAGAGCTTTATCAAACACTACATTAGAAATTATATGGTTGTTCAGTTACTTATGGATTTAGGTGTTGACATGCCTACTCTTATTCCACTCTTTTGTGATAGTAAGAGTATAATTCAAATTGCTCACAATGATATTTTTCATGAATGGATGAAACATATTAAAATAAATTATCATTTTATCATACAAGAGATACACAAAGGCATCATTGTGCTACTGCATATTTCTTCTGAATCATAAGTGATAGGTCTTTTTACAAAATCTCTTTTAAGTTCGTGTTTTTGTTATTTAGTTTCTAAACTCTAGATGTTTCATTTCGAATCATCTTCAGTTTGAGGGATTGTTAAAATGTATATTATATTTAGTTGACTTATAAGGTTAAGTTTTATTTTTGAATACATCTTATGGGCTTTAAACCCATTGATACATTTATATATATATATATATATATATATATTTTACACTCTTAGAAATAATATTGGTTTTTCACTCCCCCAGTTATCAGTTACGTAGGTAAAAAAAGACTTAATTAACAATTTTTAATTCTTTACTTAACTTGACCTAAGAAAAGAAAAAATTTTCGCAGTTGACTCCAATTATCCGATCCTTGCTAGATATTTCTCTCTATAGCCATCCGGTCTATCTTTTATCCTTTAAAAGAATAAATTACAAATGTGGGGATTTTAATCAAAACCGTTAATTATATGAATAAATCGGAGCTGGAGCAGATGCAACTTTGCTTTCCAAGAAAAAATAATAACCCATGAAGCAATCCTGTCACAGTCAACACAAATTAATTTACGGAACCTTCCAAGAATTGTAATGGTTTTCTAGAGAAGAAAAGTTTACCCAATTACTTTCTGTGGAAGACTAGAAAAAGACTTATTGTCAGTATTTAATTAATGAAACTGTGAAGCTAGTATTCTCAGTTGCAACAGAAAGATTCTTATAATTTCCCTGTTTTCATTTCTTTAATGGCTATGCTTTTATGTTATGACTGTTGAAATACAAGTTACTTTCCAAGTGCAATGAAGCAATTGGGACTTTTTGAGGAATAATTAAAGAAACATCCGCGTGCTTTTGCATGGAACTATGCTTTCGACTTGATTCTCGTCAATTCGAAAATGAAAGGCCAAAGTTTCCAGGAGGACCCAGCCAATAGCTATGGATCAGACAAATTTGGAATGGGAACATCGGACCAACGACCCCTTTACATTTGATTACCAATTTAACAACCTAGTTATTGGATGTTTCGGCTACGCTTGCCTATCTATCTTCTTCTCTTCCTTGAGCAGCTGTTACAATCTTGCCTCTATGAAGAAAATTTCCAATTCCTACGCTTCATGGATATCACTTTTTTCTTTGCTTCACCTCAGCTTCTTGTTCAATTCCTGGAATTGTTTTTCCTCCTCGGACCAAGTAATTCTTGACGGCGGATATGCAGGAAACTCATCGTTTGATGGTAAACTTGGATTGGGGATGTAAATCTTTTCCCGGATTATTATGAAGAAACAAGGATCGGCCGTGTGATTTCAAATATAACCGGAAAGGTTCTGGGGAATCCATATGCAACTGCACGCTTCTTTCGTTCTTCTTTCACCTATAGTTTCCCTATGTCCCCCGGCCTCAAGTTTATTCGCCTTCATTTCTACCCTACTTCTTACACTGCCATAGACCAAATCTCCAGGGTCGAATTCTCTGTCACCTCTGGCAATTACACTTTCTTAAACAATTTTAGCCCTTCTGTAATGGCAAGCATTTTGAAATCACCTTATTTCACTAAAGATTTCCTCCTTAACTTAAAGAAACAGTTTTTGAATATCACCTTCGCTCCATCACCAAATATTTCAGATGCTTTTGCCTTTGTAAATGGGATAGAGATTTACTCAATGTCCCTCAAACTCTCTGATTATGAAGTGAAGGAAACTTCCAATGCTACCTCCATTCAAGACGAACCTGCGCTTCAGATACTTCACAGAATCAACGTAGGTAGTGACAGTCTGAATCAGCCGTTCGGGATTGGGCTGGATGACCATCTACACATACAGGGTTCTAGAAATGGCACTTCTATTGAAGCATATGATGTCATATAGACTACAATAAAAGCTCTTGGACATTAAGTGAATATGGAGCACCTGGGGACCTGTACAGTACAGTCAGGACAATTGGTGGTAGTGATGAGGCTGACAATGAGGGGTACAATCTGACATGGACATTTCCCGTTGACTCAGGTTTCAAATACATTGTTAGGCTTCATTTATGAGAGATTCAACTATATGTAACAGAAGTGAAAGAGAGAGTGTTCAACGTGTATATCAACAACAAGACAGTGGAAAGCTGCCTGGATATAGTTTCTATAGCTGGTGGTGCTTTGGTTGCAATGCATAAAGACTACATAATCACGGTTTCCGAAATGAATGAAGGAAGAAATGATCTTTGGCTTGCCTAGCAGCCTAACACTGATTCAAAGCCACAACTTGCTGATGTAATACTGAATGGAGTTGAGATCTTGAAGTTGAGCGATACTAGTAACAATCTTGCAGCTCATGTTCAAGTAGATAATCGGGGCAAGACCACTCCATCTAATATCTTCCTTGGATTGGTTCTGGGTA
The DNA here is from genome assembly GCF_047325235.1 of Durio zibethinus. Taxonomy (NCBI): domain Eukaryota; kingdom Viridiplantae; phylum Streptophyta; class Magnoliopsida; order Malvales; family Malvaceae; genus Durio; species Durio zibethinus. Next base: position 2,225,412 of record NC_143166.1, read on the forward strand.
TGGTTTTTGGAATTTGTCTAGTCTCTCTAACAGTCTACCTGGTTTCTCATTGGATTTCGAAACATTACGAGAAAAACCTTGGTAAAACAGGCAGCCTAAATGTTAAATCTTCAGATCATTGCCAGTCAATTTCCCTTGGAAGAGATAAAAGCTGCCACTAATAATTTCAGTGAAGCTCTTGTGCTTGGTTGTGGCGGGTTCGGTCAGGTTTATGAGGGTCTACTGGATGGTTTCTATAGCTGGTGGTCCTTTGGTTGCAATGCATAAAGACTATATAATCACGGTTTCAGAAATGAAAGGAGGAAGAAATGATCTTTGGCTTGCCTAGCAGCCTAACACTGATTCAAAGCCACAACTTGCTGATGTAATACTGAATGGAGTTGAGATCTTGAAGTTGAGCGATACTAGTAAAAATCTTGCAGCTCATGTTCAAGTAGATAATCGGCGCAAGACTACCCCATCTAATATCTTCCTTGGATTGGTTCTGGGTATGGTTTTTGGAATTTGTCTAGTCTCTCTAACAGTCTACCTGGTTTCTCATTGGAGTTCGAAACATTACGAGAAAAACCTTGGTAAAATAGGCAGCCTAAATGTTAAATCTTCAGATCATTGCCAGTCAATTTCCCTTGGAAGAGATAAAAGCTGCCACTAATAATTTCAGTGAAGCTCTTGTGCTTGGTTGTGGCGGGTTCGGTCAGGTTTATGAGGGTCTACTGGAGGATGGGTTCACCAAAGTGGCAGTTAAGGGCAAAAATCCTGAGTCCCACCAAGAAGTCCAAGAGTTCAAAACTGAAATCGAATTGCTCTCCACTTTTCGTCACATGAACATTGTATCTTTGCTTGGATATTTTCAAGAGGACAATTCCTGATATATGATTACATGGCTCATGGCACTCTACGTGAACATTTCTACTGGACTCAAAATCCACCACTGTCATGGACTCAGAGGCTCAAGATTTGCATTGATGCTGCTCGTGGATTACACTACCTCCACACGGGCACAGAGCATTCCATCATTCACCGGGACGTCAAATCAACAAACATACTCCTGGATCAATATTGGGTGGCCAAAGTCTCAGATTTTGGCCTGTCAAAAGTAGGCAAGACTGCGAGATCCTGTAGGAACCGAGTCAACTCAGGACCAAAGGGTACCTTTGGATATTTGGACCCTGAATATGGCAGAAACAGAACTTTAACTCGCAAATCAGATGTTTACTCTTCTGGTGTGGTTTTAAGTTTGTATATAGTGTATAAGTATATTTAAAGAAAATGAAAAATAAAAACAAATGTCAAACCTCTTATGCTCATGCAATACTTCATCAACAGACTGCAAGAGTTTTTCCACCGTAGCAGCGGCAACATCAAGTGATTCTTGTGTTTCAGCCTCAACTAAAACATGCAAGTTCCTATTCTTTGAAGGTTCGAGTGAAGGAGACCTAGATCCCTCAAGTCTATCATCCAATGGCAATCCAGATGGCAACATTCTTTTAATCTCTAACAACCTACTATCCAAAGTTTGAATTTCAGGGTCAAATTGGATACCTCCAGTAAAATCTTTCATGAAATGAGGAAGCTGAATTACCGGCTTCGGCTAATCATCTGCCCACCGGGACTTTCTATTCTTGGTTCCACTGCCCAATCTCATCATTCCCGCTTTGGTTGTTGTTTGAGTCGGAAGGCGGGTCCTACCTGCTCCTCCTTTGCCTTTGGCTGATGGTTTCCTCTAAAGCTTTTTTAGAACTAAACCCACAACACCGATAGAAGCAACATTGAAAATGAACAGCCTAAAAGGAAGGCTTCTTTTTTCTTTCTTCGTTTACGGAGATTCTAATTCAATAGCGCGTACCAACAGAGGTTAAGCGATCAGAACTTTGGTGAGCCATTGCCATAAATTACAGTGGTACAGAGTTGTTGATAGATTTATTTTGTTTGTTTAGTGTAGTGTTGTTGAGTTAAAAAGAGTTAGAAAGAAGAGACTAGAGAGGAGGGGAGGCGTTGGGAGTGATGAAGGGAAAACGAAAGGATTAAAAAAAGCAAAGGAGAGGGAATATCTGCCTGTAACGTAGAGTTGGCAAAACACCACCTGTCCAACTGCTGCTTTCCCCAACCCGAGCCGGTTTTCCCTAAAACATTTATAAAACAATGGACACGTGGTGGTTTTAGAATCCTTCGAGCATCTGTATAGATTATAATAGAATCTGAATGCTACGATAAGTTGATAAGATCCATGCACGTGTCCAAATTTGATGAAAATGATTTAATCAATTAAATTAAATATCTAGTTGGTTAAAAATTTTAATTGAAGATTTATATCACAGTTACTTAGATTAAGATAAAAGACACATAATTTGATCAATTAAAGTTCAAAAACTCATAATCTAATCAATTAGAATTCACCTTTGAATCATTATTTATTTTATATCTAATTAAATTAAAATAATTTAAAAATAAAATGAAAGTGATTAAATTATTTTAAAAATTTTTTTTATGTGACAAATTAAATAATATTTTATCGAAAACTATTCCAATACAACTCGATCCAACCCAATTCACCATTGCACATTCTTCGTAATGTTATAGACATGTATCTTTGATAATTTTTTAAGTTAATTATTTTGTACTTAGTTAATGACTTTTTATTAAATTAAAATATTGATTAGTTTTATTTATTTTTTTATTAACACTGAAGTTTTTAATTATTAAAATAAACTTTCCTTAATTAATTTTGTTTCTTAAATTAAAATATTAACTAATCATTTTATTTTCCTATTAAGTATTAATATTGAACTAAAGTAAATTATTATTTTTGTTTAGAGGACCAATTTCAAATTAAATTGGTACCTTAATGCTTTGATTGGCCAAAAAATCCAATAATGAGATCTTCCCAATGTCATTTCATTATAGTCTTGCATTTTTTGGTTAGTGAGAATTTAAACAGATTTTGGTAAAAAAAAAAAAAAAACTAAAAGGTTAAATTAAAACATAATAAAAAAAAAAATCAATCAAGCGAGTATTTTGCATCATTATTGTGCTATATTTTTATGCCTTTCCACAAAATGGATGGAACATTTACTCATGCCATAATGTTGCAAGCTGCAACAAGTTAAGGACTAGCAGTTCATTTGAGAGTCTGATAAGAAGACTTTCATTGCACCGCAACGTGCATTTTATGAATGGACCCTTAAAAATTCAAAATAAAAAGCAAGAAATGGATTGATGGTGATTACAAGATTATATTAAGGTTAAGTATGAATTGTCAATTTTTGGTTATTGTTTTTCTTATAACCTTTTGATGCAGGACATTTTCTAGGTAATTGGAAGATATGACTGTTTTTTTAACTTTCTTTTCTTGTTCCATGAATTGGGTATGATTACGACTTTTTTTGTAGGTAGATTTTAATTGATTATATTATTTATATAAAAAAATATAAATTTTAAAAGTGTTAATAGTGATCGACTTAAATAATTTTATAAATTTTAAATTAACAAATTTATTCTTAAATATATATATATATAAATTTTATTAATTTATTTAAATTTAATTAAAATCAACTAAAATTAAAAATATAGTTTACATGAAATTAAATTGCTTAAATTTTTAAAATTTTGATTCCAAAAGTGTTAAAAGTAATTGGATAAAATATCTTTACTAAATATTTTTATAAATTTTAATTTAAATGAATTAAACTAAAAAACTATTAAACGTGATTGACTAAAATATTATTAAGAAAATTAAATCCAAAAATATTAAAAGTAATTGATTAAACTATCATTAAAATTTTTTTTTATAAAATTTAATTTAAATGACTTTTTTATTATTATACTAATTTTATTAGTAGAATGATTTTGCGCATCAAATGAAAATACAACTTTTCTTAATTTATTTATGTTTAATTTAAATCAATTAAAATTAAAAATAGAGACTATTTAACATTTTAAAATTTTAATTCCAAAAGTGTTAAAGTGATTGGTTAAAATATATTTAGTAAATTTTTTTATAAATTTTAATTTAAATAATTTTTTTATTATTAGACTTTTTTTATAATTAGACTAAAAAGTGTTAAAGGTGATTGATTAAAATACCTTTAATAAAATTTTTGATGACTTGAAGAGTGAAAAATCATATTATTTCTAAGGTTGTAAAATACACACACACACACACACATATATATACACACATGTATAAATGGGTTTAATGCCCACGAGATATATCCAAAAATAAAGCCCAACCTTATAAGTCAACTAAACATAATATATATTTTAACAACCCCTCAAACTGAAGATGGTTCGAAATGAAACATTTGGATTTTGGAAACTAAATAACAAAAACGTGAACTTGAAATAGACTTTGTAAAAAGATCCGCTACTTATAATTCAAAAAAAAATATGCAATAGCATGATAGTGCCTTTGTGTATCTCTTGTCTGATAAAATGACAATATATTCTAATATGTTTTGTCCATTCATGAAAATTATTATTATGAGCCAGTTGAATTACACTTTTACTATCACAAAAGAATGGAATAGAAGTAGGCATGTCAACACCTAAATCCATAAGTAATTGACACAACTACATAATTTCTGCTATAGTATCCGATAAAGCTCTATACTTTGCTTCAACATGTAAACACACCATAATTATCTGTTTTTTGCTTTTTTAAGATATTAAATAATCACCCAAAAAAATATAATAACCAGTTGTAGAATATCGATCATTAACTTCACCAACTCAGTTAGAATCAGAAAAAGCATGAAGTTTACGTTTAAAAGTTGATAAGAACAACAAACCTTTATGTAGCATTCCTTGCAAATATCTCAATATCTTAAGAACTGTAGCAAAGTGAATTATCTGAGGTGCTATTATAAATTGTTTCACAACTTGAACTACATGACTAATATCAAGTCTTGTAACTGTCAAATATATAAGACTACCAACCAACTATCTATTCAAAGTAACATCATTGAGAAGTTCTCCATCAGTAGCTTTCATTTTGACATTAGTTTTAAAAGGAGTGTCAGACATTTTATTATCAGATAGCCAACTTTAGAAATAAGATTAGAAGTATATTTCACTTGAGATAAGACATATTCATGAGAAGAATAATTAACTTCAATTCTTAAAAAATATCATAATGGACCACAATATTTCATCTCAAAAGTTTTGCTAAGATGATTTTTTATATTCTGAATACCAAGGTTATCATTTCCAGTTATCACCATATCATCAACATAGAGAGGCAAAAATATAATACCTTTTTTAGATCAACGAATAAATAATGCTAAATCATAAAGACTTTACACAAATCCTGAGTCAAGCAAAATAGTGTTGAATTCTCAAGCCAAAAATGCGATACTTGTTTAAGACCATATAAAGCTTGTCGAAGCTTGCACACTTGATTAGTTTGGCAAAACAATCCAAGAAGAGGTTTTATATAAACTTCTTCACAAGTATCTATATTCAAGAAAGCATTTTTTACATCCATTTGTGATAAAATCCATCATCGAATAGAAGTAATAGCTATAAAAGTTTGAACATAAGTCATTCAAGCTACAAAAGCAATGGTTTCTTCATAGTCAATACCATACTCCTTAGTAAATCCTTTTGTAACCAACCTAGCTTTATATCTCTCGATAGACCCATCTAATTTAGTCTTTACCTTGTACAACCATTTATAATCTACTATAGATTTTCAAAGAGGTAAATCAATAAGATTCCAAGTATGAGTTTTCTTTAAGGTATCTAATTCTTCTTTCATAGCTGCTTGCCAAAGAAGATTAGAACTTGCTTCACGATAAGATTTAGGTTTACAAATAGAAAGAATGGTAGATAAGAAACAATGAAAATCATAATAACATTTTGAAGGAATTTGCTCACGTGTTGAACATCTAAGTTTTGAAACAAACTGCTCTAATGAATTAGACAATGGTGGTGCATGATTACTTATGATAGAGTCAGTAATGGGATAAGCTTTATTTAGATGAATCTGCTGAGGGGTTGAAGAACTTTAGGAGACATGGAAAGATTGATTAAAGCCATTTAAATCAGTAAAAAGATAAAAAAAGATATGAAACTCATGAGGATCATTGGTAGATTTTTTAAAATGAGAAAAATACATCAAAATATTTTTCTAAAAAGTAACAACTGAGAAATACGAAGTTTTTGTGCAATAGGATCATAGCAACAATATTGTTTTTGTCCAATCCCATACCCTAAAAACACATAAATGGTAGTTTTTTTAGATAATTTATCACATTGAACTTTAGGAAGCAAAACAAAATATGTAAAACCAAAAATACGAAGCTTAAAATAATTAGGAGTATTGTTATACAAGCATTCAAAAAGAGAAATTCCAACAATGACAGATGAAAAAAATTCAATTGATAACATAAACTGAAGTAAGTGTAGCTTTCCCCTAAAATTTCTTAAAAACCAATAAAGATAACAAGAAGGCTTTAGTGGTTTCCATAATATGATAATACTTTCTTTCAACAGTACCATTTTGCTATAGTGTATTAATACAAGATGATTCAAAAAGAGTACCTTGAGAAGCAAGAAACTTATTTAAATTACTTGATTGATACTCCCTAGCAGAATCAACACGACAATGTTTAATAGTTTTAAAGAACAGTGTTTTGATCATGGCAAAAAAATCTTGATAAATTTTAAGTAAATTCAAACAATGTCGAAATAAATAAATCCAATTGTACTTCTTATAATTATTAATAAAAATAACATAATAACAATAACCCCCATAATAGGTAAGATGAGCCTCATATAGCAGAATGAACAAGATTAAAAGAAAATAAAAAAATTGATTCACTTTTATTGAAAGGTAAAATAAACTATTTTGCTTGTTTGTAACTAATACAATTATTGAATGTTTCTAACTTAACATAACCTAACTTGCTACTAGATACCAAATATTGAAGTCTAAAACAAGAAACATGTCCTAACCTACAATGCTAGAGGGACAAAGATGAAAGCTTTTGAATACTAGAAACTAATAAGGTTTTTTGCATAAAAGGATGATCATATTGACCAAAAGGATGATGTGACACATGTATGTTTTCCAAAAAAAATAATCTTCCAATTTTATAGCCTATCCTAACCATTTTCCTTGTTAAGCAATCCTACACCACATGACCATAAGAGTAAAAAAATGACATCAAGACCATGATCATATAATTGACCAATAGATAGCAAATTCATAGAAAATGATGAAACCAAAAAAACATTATCAAAAGAAACATTTTGAAAACATGAGACTGAGCCAATATGAGTACTAGATATATTTGAACCATTAGCAGTATGAATCGAAGTTGAATAAGTAATAGGACTTGAAGAGTCAAAGATAGAATTATCAAAAGTCATATGATTAAAAGCTCTAAAATCAATGATCCAATAATTAGAATTAGTACCTGGAGTAGTTGATAATGCAGATGTAGAAGAATTATTACCCATAGAGTTGTTACTCATACTAGAAATAACCTGTTGAATAATCTTTTAAGTTTGATTTACAGTGGAGTGAGAGTTAACATTAAAAGTTTCTGTAAATAACGTTACAACAGCAACTCACCCCATTTTATGCAAGCCAAATTTCTTTTTCAATTCTGGGCAATTATGCTTTGTATGTCCCAACTCATGACAGTAGTAATGTTCAATCATAAAAGAATCCATTCATTGAGATGACCTAAATGAATTGGAGATAAAAATTTTTAGACGTGCAACAATTACTAAAATAGTATCATCTCCTTATTTGGATTGATTGAGGATGCCTCTTCTAGTTTCTTTAGCTATCAATTCTGACAAAACAATGTCAACAAAAGAAGAAGGGACATGATGTAGAATAGAAGCCCGAATGGACTCAAAATCATCTTGAAGTGCCATTATGAATTGTGCAAGATTACTTTTTTTTTCTGTGTCAGTAATATAATTCTACATCAACAATCCATTTAGGTTTTATAAGAGCTAATTGATCCCAAATAATTGACATTTCAGAATGAAAATAAGAAATTAATTGTCCCTTTCTTTGTTTCAAAGTAGCAAGATCCATCTCAAGCTTATATCTTTTAGCAAAATCAATTTGAACATAATATTTGTCAAGAAAATCTCAAACTTCTTTAGCAGTGTCAAATTTCCCAAGTTGCATACTAATTAAAGGAGCAACAATATTAACAATCCAAGTAACAATTTTGTTATTATTAATCTCCCATTATTCATATTCAAACACAAAATTTTCCAATTTGTCAAGAGCTTTTGGACATTTTTTTATCACCTGTAACATATTTCCAAAGTCCTTTTCCTTTTAAAAAATTTCACATCAAATAAAACCAATTAGTGTAGTTTGTTCCATCTAATTTCACTATAATAGGCTGTGATGATTTTGAGAGAGCCATAAGAGAAAAATAATTCAAAGCTAATACACTGATTAACCTGTAACAAGTCAATAAATTGATCAATTCGTAACAAGTGAAACAGATAAGCCAATTACATAGGTGAACAATCCAAAACCAATAAAGTATTTAGTTAACCTGTAGCCAATGAATAAAAATAGGAAAAATTTTAGTAGCCTTTGATATGATTTTGGTAATCATTGATATAATTTCTTTAACTTATATTATAATTATAGTAATCATTTATATACTTTTGATAACTTTTATAAAATTTTTTTAATCTTGAATACAATTTTGATAACCTTTGACAAGATTTTATTAATATATTGATATAAATTTAGTAAATTTTAATAAAATTTGGTAACTTATAATATAATTAATTAGTATTGCATGCATAAATTAATGATGTATTAAAATAAATCAAACTAATAATTTATAAAAAAAAAGGCTAAAAGTTATACAATATTAAAAAACTAAAACTATGAGCTTCAAAAAAAATGTAAGGATTGCATGAAATTAAATTATATGAATATCATATGCACAATATAAATAATAATTGAATATTTTTTAATAATATTTTATCAGCATGGAAAGAAATTGTTTTGACTAGAAAAAGAAAGAGACATAATAATAAATGTAAACATACTTTGATTAGAAAGAAATATGCAAAATTTAAAGAACTAAATATTTTTACGTTTAAAACTAACGAAATTACGAATATAAATTAAAAAAATAAAATTCCTAACAACTCATTAAATTTATCATTCAATAAAAAAAACTAATTTTAAAAGCACCAAAATGGGAAAAATAGATATGAAAGATTAAGGGTGAATTGGGATTTTAAAAGTATAAGGGGGTAGACATAGGCCAACAATACATTAAAAGTTAACTTAGTAGTAAACTCGTGATAGTAACTGTAGATATCCAATTTGATCCAGGTCTGGATCAATTGGGTCTGGTTCAAATGGGTAAGTCCATTTGCATTTTTATTTTTATTTTTTTTTTAATTTTTTATTACTATTATTATTTATTAATATATATTTTATTTATTTATCTATGAACATATTTTATTATTTATCTATTAATATATATATATTATTATTTATCTATTCATATATTATTATTTAATATTATTATTTATCTATTAATATATATTTTTTTATCTATTAATATATTTTTTTTATCTATTATTATTACTATTATTATTATTTTTTCTTGACTTTATCTTTTTCTTGATTGATTTTCGGCTGGGATTAGGATTAGAAAAAATTGAAATTCTCCCGTGAATTTGGGATTCAATCAGAGTCTGGATTGGATTCAAGGTTTGAATCTTAATCCAAGATGGAATTGGGATTGATCAAAAACTCTTCTGATCAATCTCTATAAATAGGTCCATAAATCACACAAAAAATACACAGAAGAGAACATAAAGAAAACAGAGGCAAAAAGAAATTAGAAAGGCAGCTCTAGAATTTTTAGGAAAATTTTTGGAGATTTTAACATTTTTTTCTGGAATAGGTCCATAAATCACACAAAAAATACACATAAGAGAACATAAAGAAAACAGAGGCAAAAAGAAATTAGAAAGGTAGCTCTAGAATTTTTAGGAAAATTTTTGGAGATTTTAACATTTTTTTCTGGAAAATTTCTGGAAATTTTTCATATTTCGATGAATTTTTCGACGAAACTTGAATTTTTCGACGAAGTTTCTAGCGAACTTTGAAGTTTCCAGTGTGTTTTTCCAGATTTCAATAGAACATTCAACCGAAATCTGGAATTGTTTAAAGAGAAAGAGGAGAAAAGGGGAAGGGAAATCTGAAGAAAGATTGAGTTTCAGCCTTCTATACCCTTTCCAACACGACGTCGTTTTTACATTAGTAAACCCAAAAGATTCGCGGGTTTTGCCAAGATCCGACTTGACCTATAGCGCACCTGAACCAGTAACCCACTTCTCCGCCTGGGTTCTAGCCAAGCTGAGCCAAGCTGTTTCCTGCTAAGCCGCACATTTGAGCCGATTCTGTCTCTCAAGCCGAACCGAATCCAAGTTGAGCCAAGCCGTTCCAAGGTTTTTTTTTTTAATTTTTTTAAAATTTATTTATTATAATAATAATAATAATTATTATTATTAATTTAAAATTATTTGGTATTCCTTAATTTTAATTTTAATTTTTTTCTTTTTCTTTTCAATAATTTTTTCTAAAAAAAATAAAAATTACAAAAAAATATTTTTTTAAGGGAAAGTTGAAAGTATCAATTTTTCTTAAAAATAAAAATTTCAAAAAAAAATATTTTAGGGAAATTTCCCTTGAAAGTAAAATTTTCAAAAATATATTTTAGGAAAAGTTGAAAGTATCAATTTTCTTCAAAATTAGAATTTCAAAAATTAAAAAAAAAACATTTTTGGAAAAATGTTGGAAGTACCAATTTTTCTTAAAATAAAAATTATCAAGAAAAATATTTTAAGAAAAAGTTGAAAGTATCAATTTTCCTTATACAAAAGCAATGGGTTTTTTTTTTAAATAAAAAGAAAAAGGATTTGCATCAAAAGCTGAATCAATATTCCTTTTTTTATCTCATTTCTTTTTTTTTTCTTGAAAATTTTTCTTGTTAAATAATCCAACGATGGAGCATCTGCAAATGAAACAGTAATTTTTTTGCATACTCTTGAGGTGAGGGGATTTTCTTAATTTTTTGCCAAAAATATAGGAGTTAATTAAGAATAATTTCCAATAATTAATTACTTGGTAAAATTTTTAATGCTTATTGGATAACATGAATTTAAGTTGGTACCATCTTTCGATGGGCGTTGTGAGGGTGCTATAACCTTTCTCACATGTAACCGAACTCCTAAACCCTGTTCTGGTTAGTAGACCTGAATCTATTCTTTTAAGGACCCTTAGTCAAGCTTAGGTGTTCCTTGAAATTATAAATTCCTAGGTGGCCAATCGCACATAAACAAAAAAGATTAGTGGTGACTCCTTAAGTTAATGTCTAACGATAGATCTCCATATCTAAACATTATGACAGTTTGGTGACTCCACTATGTACATCTGAGAGTCAGGCCAGCAAATAAATTTGTGTTATCCAAAAGCCTAATAAAATTGAACCTTTTGTATAGATTTTTTATTCATTCATATTTATTTACTTTGTTAATTCTATCATTCATATGCATATGCATAACATGAGCTCTATACCCGAGCTCTGTCCCTCTATGAGGGAGTAAAGTACCTATTGCTTTCATGAAGTTTAATGCCTCCATAGTGGCTAGTGAAATACTCTCACTCAAATTAAACCTTTTTCGCTTGTAACCTGTAATGGGTGAGGATTGGGGTGACTTACTAGTCTATAATGGACAATGATGTAAGGAACAATTTGGGAACCTTTAGACTTTTAACCTTGAACCACATATAGTGAACTTTAAGAATGCCTAACCTATAGATAGAGCTATCTCTCTCCCTTTAGAATTGACCAAAAGCATATGGTTCATTCCTTTTATTTTGTGTGATGTTTTAATTTACTTAGTTATTTATTTATTTCTCCTTATTTGGTATACTAACCTTTTTTTCTCATTCTTTTGCATTGGTTCATGCTCATATCATAAAGTTACATAAAAAACATTTGCTTGAAAGATGATCTTCAATAAAAAGTGTTTCATGGACTCCACAGAACGATTAGTTTGCTCCTCATCTATCTTAGCTCTTTGTGAGCCACCCAACGAAGTAAAAGTCCGATCAAAAAAGACTTAACTAAAGAAAAAAGATTGTCTATCGATTGGCTATGATTCCACTTTGGCCCAAGAAACATCCATCCTCCTTAAACAAAATAATCTAAAAGATTTGATTGATATCTAGAAGAAGATGAGTTTGACTAGACAAGAGGAGTTTTGCTAGAGGCATGGACATATAGCACACCTCTTTGCAGTTAATGTCAACCATCAACTCATTAGAGCTGCAGTGCAATTCTGAGATCCTACATACAAGTGTTTCATTTTTAATGAAGTTAACATGACACCCACCATTCAAGAATATTCAACTTTATTAGGTTTGCACCTCAAGGCTCCTGACAAGATATTTATCAAAAAACACAAATCAAGATTTCGTAAGAATTTAGCCCATCTTATAGGGATAGACAAGGAGATTGTGGATTCTCATATAAAGAAGAAATAAGAACAGGTTTGCCTACCTTGGAAGTTCTTTCATGATTTCCTAGTGCAACATGCCGACGAAGAACGGGGTTTAAACATATTTGCCTTAGCCATATACAAAATGGTGATATTTCCAAAGGTGCTAGGTTATATTGAAAGAGTAATGATTGACTTCTTTGAAAGTGTGATTAATGGCTGTAACCCTTCAACGGTAGTATTAGCAAAGACTGTTAGATCTTTGAGTTGCTATCATCGAAATACAAAGTGTTTTATAGGCTACATATAGTTATTGTACCTACAGATGAAAAGCCATTTTAAATGGAAAAAATGTGTTTTCTCGAAGTTTTATGTCCGTAATCGAGCTCTGATCAAGAAATTCTATGAAAGTGGGTGGTCAAAAGAAAAGTCTAAGAAATAGTGGGTAACTTTCTTATAAAAACTGACAAGCATTGAAGTAAGATGGTTGGTCCCATGGATGAATCGTGAACCTATGCTATATCAATGTAAAGATAACACTGTAGTCCCACTACTGGGTTTATGGGAAGCAACAAGTTATGCACCACTTCTAGTGAGAAGGCAGTTTAGGGCAGAACAGTTTATTTTTATGACGCATGAGCTTCATCAATCAAAATTTTCTTACAGTGAGCCAAAAGCATTTCAAATGATGAATAAGATGATTAAGGCATGGAAAAACCCTAGTAGAATGAGTCATGGACCATTCATTGATAAAGTCATTTAGGGGTACTTAGTTTGGAGAGTGAGACGAAGACAGGAAATGGTATTCGCTTATGAAAGCTTCCAATCACCAACAAGAGAAAAGTTTGAAAAGACACCATCAAAATTGGAGCTTGCGACAAAAGAATTTGAGTATGAAAAAGATAAGTTAAAGCAAGAAATCCAAAAGCTTCGAGAGAAGAAGGATCAATGGAAAGATAGAACTAAAAAGCATGAAGTCAAAGTTTATAAGATTGCTAGGGAACGTGACACAGCTGTCAAAGACTTATTAGAGTTACACCATGAACATAAAAGCTTATGTGTGAGGGTACAAGCCAAAGAGATAACAATTATTGAGTTGATTAAAGAGAATGCGTGATTGAAACAAGAATATACTGAATTGAAAGAAAAAGTACCTAAGTACAGATAAAGAATAACATGTTGAATAGCTACCTAAGCAAGTTGAGATAGAAGTTGAATGAACAAGAAGACTACACTACTACATTGGTTAGAGAGCATAGAGAGTTATCATACCAAGTTTGGTGTGGTAAAAGAGAGAACTTAGGAAGACAAAAGTACATTGAGCACTTAACGACCCAAATTTATAAAGGGATATACAAGGCAAGAGAGATAGTAAAAGAGGTAGAGGCATTAAAGTAAGTGGTGGCCCCAGTAAGAGAATATGGGCAGCATCTCTTAAACTTTATCGTGGAAGCCAGAGCCCAGTATAAGTAGATCAAATAATTTTATGGTTATAACTCTAGGATGATAAACTCTATGTAAATGAAAGTTTTTTGGAATAAATGAAATCTTTTGGTTGAGAACTGTCTTAAGGAAAATGTTCTTTGCACACGTGCATTTTCATTCATTGTATCCTCATTCATTATATTTAACAAAGTAACCATGAGATAGTCATATAAACTTGCTAATTCTAAGATATAGTATTCAAGGTTCAAAGATAGCTCTATCCAATAAGAACCTCACCCATCGATATAACACAAGAGTCAGAGCTAGACAAATGGAGCAAAAAACTCTCATCGATTTGAAAAATTGAAAAAAGCACAGGAAAAGATTGAAAATGAGTTGAGCAAGATTCTGGATGCTCTTAACAGGCTAAACAAGGAAAAAAGAATAGAAAAAAATATAAGGCCCTTCATCACAAGAAGTGGCTGACCTTTTATATCTTTCAGATTTTGGTCTATAACAAGCTTAGTCCATACAAGATGTACTACCACAGCAGTTTACATATCCTGTATGCCCTAGAATGTCATCAGTTTCAAACCCAGGGCATTACCATAGCTATGTAAATCATGTCTTTACTGAAAAGGCAATAGAACCGATCTAAGTTCTTGATCTAGATGAGTTGAGAGAGAAAGAGAAATAAAAGGCAAAGATAATGGAATCTCAAGAAGATTTGAAGATTAGTATGCTTGAACAAAGATTACGGGCTATAGAAGGAATTGAATTTTATAGTTCTATCGACGCTGCTAGGCTTTGCTTAGTCCCAGATGTAGTAATTCCACCAAAGTTTAAAGTACTAGAATTTGAGAAGTATGATGGTAAAAAGTATCCAAAAACTCATATCACCATGTACTGTCAGAAGATGATAGCCCATGCCCATAATGAAAAACTATTAATGCATGTTTTTCAAGATAGCCTTACAGGCTCTGCTGCCAAATGGTATGTCCAGCTAGACAGAATCTGTATCCATTCTTAGAGTGATATGGCCCATGACTTCATCAATCAATATCGACATATTATGGATCTAGCTCCTGATCGTTTGTCTTTACAGAACCTAGAGAAAAAGGTAAATGAGTATTTTAAGGAATACGTCCAAAGATGGAAAGATGTAGCTTCATAGGTGCAACCTCCTCTAACTAAGAAATAGACTATAGTGCTATTTGTCAGCACTTTAAATCTCTCTATTATGAAAAGATGATAAGGAATGCGACTATAAATTTCGTTGACATGGTGATTTCAAGAGAAATTATTGAGAGTGCCATCAAGAATGACAAGTTGGAATGAGTCAAAGCATCTAACAAAAGAGCCCCACAGAAAAAAGAGATTAAAGCTCAAGCTGTGAGCTTTGATAGACAACAATTCAAGGGTTATCAACCCTACTCATTACAAGAATACCCTCTATATTACCAATCTATGAATAACACTTCCCTTACCCATACCAACCAATCCCACAATCCTCTTATCCCTAAACATATCAAACCTCTTTTAGGCCTCAAAACACCATATACAATCCTAACACTCAACCTACCTCAAGACTTCATACCCATCCAACTAGCCCAATAGGTGGTTCACGAGAGCAACGAACTACTCGTGAAAAATCTGTATTTGACCTAATTCCTATGACTTATACAGAATTATATCATGAGCTTTACAATAGTTATCTACTTGTTCTTAGAAAATTAGAGCCATTCAAGCCATCTTACCCTAAGTGATATGATCCCATAGCCCATTGTGACTATCACTGTGGGATTGTTGGTCATTCCATTGAAAGTTGCACTACCTTGAAACATAAAGTGCAATGACTAATCAAGGATGGAATGATTAGCTTTGATACATGAGGGATAACTGCCCCAAACGTTAGTGACAATCCTCTTATCCTTAAACATATCAAACCTCTTTTAGGCCTCAAAACACCATATACAGTCCTAACACTCAACCTACCTAAGACCTCATACCCATCCAACTAGCCCAATAGGTGGTTCACGAGAGCAACGAACTACTCGTGAAAAATTTGTATTTGACCTAATTCCTATGACTTATACAAAATTATATCATGAGCTTTACAATAGTTATCTACTTGTTCCTAGAAAATTAGAGCCATTCAAGCCGTCTTACCCTAAGTGATATGATCCCATAGCCCATTGTGACTATCACTGTGGGATTATTGGTCATTCCACTGAAAGTTGCACTATCTTGAAACATAAAGTGCAATGACTAATCAATGATGGAATGATTAGCTTTGATACATGAGGGATAACTGTCCCAAACGTTAGTGGCAATCCTTTAACTAATCATAACGTAAATACCCTGAATTACGAACAAGAGTGTCATGTGAAGAGAAAAGTTACAGATATTGAGACTCTTCTCAGTCAGCTATTTGATATTTTATGGAAAGCTAACATAATAGAACTAGTGAGTTTGTACAACTATCACGGAGCATATGTAACAGGCACTAGTTGTAAATATCATAATGGGGCAATTGGTCACCCTATTGAAACTTGTGAGTAGTTTCACCAAGAGATACAAAAGCTCTTGGATTCATACCAGCTGGAAGTCTATGAAAAGAAAGAAGTTTTAAAAAGTATTGAAGTATCCATGACTGATAAGCTTGTAAAATTATTTTCAAAGCTAGTAATAATTCACTGTGGGAACAAGCTAAAGGCAATCATAGACAAACTTATTCCTAGGTCAGTAACTTTTAAAGTCTCAGCTCCATTCCTATATAAAGATGATAAAATTATACCTTAAAAATATGGCTGCGATACAATAGTTTAGGGGCAAGAGGAGAATATTTAAAACTGACGCCTCTAACATAACAGGTGTAGGGGGCATCACCTGAAATAGAAGATGCTACACTTCAAAAATGCTGGTGAAGGCAAGGAAAGAAAAAGTCAAGATAGGTAAAGAACGAAATAACCTTGAAGTGAAACTTGAAGAGGATTGTCCAAAGCCAGTGTCAGAAAAAGAAGCTTGTGAATTTTTAAAACTACTAAAGCATAGTGACTATTCAGTTATTGAACAATTGAACAAAATGCTGACATGAATCTTATTATTATCATTGTTGTTAAACTTAGAACCACACTGAAATGCTCTGTTGAAGGTGTTAAACCAAACATATGTGGCACATAATGTATTTGTTGAATATGTGAACCACTTAGCTGGAAATCTAGTCATGCCAAATTACATTTCATTTAGTGATGATAAGATTCCCCTAGAAGAAAGGGAAAGTGCCAAGGCTCTGCGTATCACAGTCAAGTACAAGAGCCATATCATGGTTAAAGTCTTTATTGATAATGGCTCTGCTATCAATGTCCTACCCGTGTCAACTTTGGTAAGGCTACCTATCGATTACTCCTATATAAAGGACAGTTAAATAGTTATGCGGGCTTTTGATGAGACCAAAAGGGAAGTCTTGAGAGATATCGAAATACCTTTACAAATTGGGCCATGCATTTTTAATATGAAGTTTCAAGTGATAGATACATCTTTATCTTATAGCTGTCTACTATAAAGGCCATGGATTCACATGACAGATGTTGTGTCTTTTACCCTACACCAAAAGATCAAGTTTAATGTAAAAGGTCAAGTTTAATGTAAAAGGTCGATTAGTAATGGTATTTAAAGAGAAAGATATGCTAGTGACTCAGCCATTGAATATCTCATATATGAAAGCTTCTGATGAAGCAATTGAATGCTCTTATCAATTTTTTGAGTTAGTTAATTTTATGGGTGAAGGATTTAAAAATCAACCCTTTTTAAAGGTAGTAATGAGCCAAGTCATCAATAAAGGTTGGTATCCATAAGTAGTGCTAGGTAAGAACTTAAAGGGAATAAGAGAGCCTCCAACAGTGGTGGACAACAGTGAAAGACTAGGCCTAGGTTATGAAGCAGAAAGATGAGAGATTAGAAATAGGCCAATAGGAAAAATAGTAAGATTAATGATCATTCCACACTTATACGAGACTTTCGTGCTTGGAGAATTCATGTACTCAAATAAAAAAGAAGATTGTGAATAAATCATGGAAGAGGCATTCGTCCAATTGACCATCCATGCTATTGAAGATGAAACGGGGCTTGAACAAGAAGGGTGGGTCTGTCCTTGTCCATCAAATTATAAGCTAAACAATTAGAGCACCATTAAAATGCCTTTTATCCTCGAGACTAATCCAATGTAATTGTACATCCCAATAGCTATTGCCCAAGGCATTAGGGTGATCTTTCTTGTTTGGGTCATTTATCTTTTATTATTTTAATAAAAGTTAGGAAGGATGTATTTTCATTCATTTTTTCTTGTGTTTTTATTTTTGTCATTTTTTTATTTTTTCAAACACATATTGTCAATATATCTCATTTCATTCAATTCTAGGTCTTTAAATGAACAAAAAGATAATTATGATAACGATCAAGGGATTAATTTTGAGAATTCAATTAACACTGATGAACTTGACAATGAAGATGATTTTGAAGAATATGTTATACCTCTGGATCTAATGAGGTTGATTAAACAAAAAAGTAAGCCAATTGAACTTCATCAGCAGATAACTGACTTGGTAAATCTAAGAGATGGGGAGAATAAGAAAAAGGTCAGAATTGACACTTCACTTTCATCAGAAGATAAGCAACGCTTGGAAGATTTACTTCAAGAATTCATAGATATGTTTGTTTGGTCTTACCAGGATATGCCAGGACTGAGTACAGAGATAGTAAAGCACAAATTTCCTCTAAAATCAAAATGTAAGCCAGTCCAATAGAAACTGAGGGGAATGAAGCCTGAAAGGCTACTAAAGATCAAAAAAGAAGTGAAAAAGCAATTTGATGCAAGTTTCTTACAAGTGACTAAGTATTCGAATGGGTAGCCAATATAACACTAGTTCTTAATAAAGATGGAAATGTACGAATGTATGTAGACTATTGTAATTTGAATAGGGCTAGCCCAAAAGATAACTTTTCTTTGTCTCATATCAATATACTGATAGATAATACAGCTAAGCATTTAATGTTTTTCTTCATTAATGGGTTCTTAGGGTATAATCAGATAAAAATGGCTGTAGATGATATGAAAAAGACCACTTTTGTGACCATGTAGGGGACTTTTTGCTACAAGGTTATATCTTTTGGGTTAAAGAATGCTGATGCAACATACCAAAGAGCCATGGTGACACTCTTCCATGATATGATACACAAGAAAATTGAGGTGTATGTGGACGATATGATTACAAAATCTCATGAAAATGAAGATCATGTCACCAATCTCAAAAATCTATTCGAAAGGTTAAGAAAATTCTAATTCAAGTTAAACCTGCCAAATGTACTTTCAGGGCAAAGTCAGGGAAGTTGCTAGGATTTATAGTCAGTGAAAGAGGGATGGGGTCGATCTAAACAAAATATGAGCTATTCAAAATTTGTCACCTCCCAGTATACCAAAGAAAGTTTGAAGTTTCTTACGAAGATTGAACTTCATCTTGCGATTTATATCTCAGCTTACCTATAAATGTGATCCCATTTTTAAACTTTTTCGTAAGAATAATCATGAAGAATGCAACGAGGAATGTCAAGTAGCTTTTGATAAAATTAAGCAATACTTGTCAAATCCTCTAGTGTTGGTGCCACCTGTTTCAAGAAAACCCTTAATTTTATATTTGATAGTGTGTGAGAATTCAATGGGATTTGTCCTGGGGCAGCAAGATGAATATGATCAAAAAGAGAGAGCTATTTACTATCTGAGTAAAAAAGTCATAGAATATGAATCCAAGTATTCTTCATTGGAGAAAACATGTTGTGCATTAGCTTGGACTGCCAAAGACTCAGATAATACATGCTCTATCACGCCACTTGACTCATAACAAAATTGGATCCAATTAAATACATCTTTGAGAAGCCCTGAGAGAATTGCTAGGTGGTAAGTAATGCTCTCAAAATATGATATGATATATGTAAGCCAAAAGGTAATAAAAGGAAGTGCTATAGCTGAGTTTCTTACGGATCATGCTACTAAAGAATATGAACCAATGAGATTGAAATTTCTCAATGAAAATCTAATGACTGTTTTCCAGTTAGAAAAAGAGAAACATGAAGAAAAGTGTTGAAAGATGTATTTTGATAGAGCTGTCAATGCCTTGGGACATAGAATTGGGGTAGTTCTGATTTCTCTAGAAGAACAATACTACCCTATAACAACGAGGTTAAATTTTAATTGCACAAATAACGTCACTGAATATGAGGCATGTGTATGGGTTTACAAGCTGCTATAGATAAAAAGTTAAAGCACTAAAAGTGTTTGGGGATTCGGCTCTAGTTATATATCAATTGAAAGGAGAATGAAAGACGAGAGATTCAAAACTTGTCTCATATCACAAGTATATTTTAGAGTTCATAAAGCAATTTAAAGATGTCAAGTTTGATCATTTACCTCGAGAGGAGAATTTGATAGCTGATGCCTTGGTTACTCTGGCTGTAATGATCTGAATTAATGATAATACTGACATTCAGTCTATCAAGTTAGATGTCAAAAATATGCTAGCTCACTGCTCTAATGTAGAAGAGGAGGAAGATGAGAAGCCCTAGTATTATGATATTTTACAGTATATTAAGAACCAGTAATACCCAGTTCAAGCAACGAAAAATGATAAATGGGTCATCCGAAGATTAGCTATGAACTTTTTTCTGGATGGGGATGTTCTGTACAAAAGGAGCCATGATTAAGTATTGTTGAGATGCGTAAGTAAAGTTAAGGCAAAGAAAATTATTGAAGAGGTGCATGATAGAATATGTGGGGTACATGCCAATGGACATATGATGGCAAGACAGATCATGAGAACAGGGTACTATTGGTTGACAACGGAGAGTGATTGTATTGACTATGCTCGTAAATGTAATAAGTGCCAGATCTATGTTGATAAGATCTATGCTCTGCCATCTGCTCTACATGTTTTGGCACCATCTTGGCCATTTTCGATGTAGGGCATGGATGTCATTGGTTCTATTACCCCAAAGGCTTCTAATAGACATAGATTTATTTTTGTGATGATAGATTACTTCACGAAATGGGTGAAGGTAGCATCTTATGCAAATGTAACATGATCTGTGGTTTGTAAGTTTATGAAAAAGAGAGATCATCTGTAGATATAGACTTTTGAAGAGAATCATTTTGGACAATGCTAAAAATTTGAATAGCAAGATGATGTAAGAAATATGTGCCCAATACAAGATCAAGCATCATAACTCAACACCATATCGTCCGAAAATAAATGGGATAGTTGAGGCAGCTAACAAGAATATAAAAAGAATTCTTGAAAAGATGATTGAGACCTATAAAGATTGACATGAGAAGTTGTCATTTGCTCTGCATGCATGTCGAACATCAGTGCACACCTCTACTAAGGCAACTTCATTTTCTTTGGTTTATGGGATGGAAGCTATATTACTAGTAGAAGTAGAGATCCCATCCTTGAAGGTGCTAAAAAAAGTTGAACTGAAAGAGGTTGAATGGATTCAAGAGTGCTATGAACAGTTAAATTTCATAAAAAAAAAAGAGATTAATTGTATTGTGCCATGGTCAGCTATATCAAAGAAAGATGGTAAGGGCTCATGACAAAAAAGTTTAACCTTGTTGTTTTCGAGAAGGAGAGTTGGTTTTAAAATGAATTCTCTCAAATCAACAAGATAATAGAAGAAAATGGACTCCGAATTGGGAGGAGCCATATGTGGTGAAACAAGCTTCCTCGAGTGGAGCATTGATGCTGGCTGAGATGGATGAAAATCATTTACCCCATCCTATAAATTCTGATGTTGTGAAGAAGTATTATGCCTGAAAAAAAAGAAAAAAATGAAAGAAAAAAAAATGAAAAAGAAAGACTCAAGGCGAAAACCCCAAGAGGGCGGTTTGAGTCAAATTTGAGGTTTATCTAAGTTGAAAACCTGAAAAGGCAGCTTAGATAAGAAGAATATAGCATCAAATCTGAAAATTCATTGGCATGGAGACTAGTATATTTTGAAGAGCTCTAAGTTGTTAAGCGTATCAAATGGTTGGGTTTTCAGAAGAACCTTGAGATGTGTTATCATGATTATCCGATTATTTATTTTTGGGCATTATCTCCTCATACCTATCTTTGTAATTCTTTTTTGGCCAAAGTTTGACACCTTTTTTGCTAATAAAAGACATTCTTCTTCATTCTTTGTGTGCCTCTTTTGTTAATTATTTCCAAACCATTCTTATTCTTTTCTCATTAATGCTTTGCAATGGAAGAAATATGTGAATACATTCTTACTTTTTGATATTGAAATAATGATTGATAAATGAATAATAGCATGAAAGATTTTTACATTACATTGGAAAGGTCATGAGTGATAAAGGCAAATTTGAGATGTTCAGTTCCTAATAAGGACATTAAATTTGGAAAGAGATTACCTACAGAAAGGATATGAGAATTAAATGAAATAGATGATTTAAAAGTTACACTGACTTGGTCTTTGAAGAACAAAAGGTTCGAGGCCCAAGAAAAGAGCTTGAGAAACTTGAATACCACAATTGAATAAGAATTAATTAGCCAACATTTGCATAGCATGCACTGGATTTCACACGTATCGCATAACATATATTACAATCAAGAAAGTATAGTGCATAAATTTAAGAAGTAGGGGTATTCTAGGATCCCATATGAAGAGGACAGATGTGAAGATTTTTAAATTCTCGTTTGAGAAAAAGCTTGTGAAGTAAGTTTCTAATCCTTGAAAAATGATATCTTTTGGTATCAGGAACGATTTGTAAAACCCTTTGGCATAATCTCCTAAAGTTCCTTCAAACATGATTTTTGACTCCTCTAGATGTGATTGTCGATGAGCCTTTTACTTTCAAAGTTCGTTGTCTCTGTTTAGAGGAGTTATTTATTTTTCGAAGTTGTTGAACCTCTGTTTAGAGGAACAATTTATTTTTCAAAGTTGTGGTTGGCTCTGTTTAGAGGAGCAATTTATTTTTCAAAGTTATGGTTGCCTCTGTTTAGAGGAGCAATTTATTTTCAAAAGTTGTAGTGCTTCTGTTTAGAGGAGCAATTTACTTTCTAAAAGTAGTTGAGCCTTTGTTTAGATGAGTAATTTACTTTTTCAAAGTCGTTAAGCATTTGATTAGAGGAGCTTTGTTTATTTTTCAACAGTTGTTGAGCCTCTGCTTAGAAGAGTTTTGTTTATTTTTCAAAAGTCATTGAACCTCTGCTTAGAGGAGCTTTGATCAAAATTTTAATACAAAAAAAAAGAGTCGAGTGGAGTCTTGAATGGGTGTCTATGTCTTTGTACAATTTCTGTTTCACAGAAAATGTGCAAAGAGAGACAACAGTAGACACCCAATTTGGTCTAGGCCCAGATTAATTGGGCCTGGTCCAAATAAGTAAACCCATTTGCATTTTTATTTTTATTTTTTTAATTTTGTATTACTATTATTATTTATTAATATATATATTTTTAATTATTTATCTATTAACATATTTTATTATTTATCTACTAATATATATTTTTTATTATTTATCTATTCATATATTATTATTTATCTATTAATATATATATTTTATCTATTATTATTACTATTATTATTATTATTTTTTCTTGACTTTATCTTTTTCTTGATTGATTTTCGGCTGAGATTAGGATTAGAAAAAATTAAAATTCTGCTGTGAATTTGGGATTCAATTAGAGTTTGGATTGGATTCAAAGATTGAATCCCAATCCAAGATGGAATTGGGATTAATCAGAAACTCTTCTGATCAATTCCTATAAATAGGTCCATAAATCACACAGAAAACACACATAAGAGAACAAAAAGAAAACAGAGGCAAAAAAAATTCGAAGGCAGCTCTAGAATTTTTAGGAAAATTTCTAGAAAATTTTCAAATTTCGATAAATTTTTTGGCAAAACTTGAATTTTTCGATGAAGTTTCTGGCGAGCTTTGAAGTTTTCGACATGTTTTTCCATATTCTGGTAGAACATTGAACCAAAATCTAGAATTTTTTAGAGAGAAAGAGAAGAAAAAAAAGAAGAGAGAGAAAATGAGAAGGGAAATCTGAAAGAAGACTGAGTTTCAGCCTTATACACCCTCTCCAACATGACGTTGTTTTTGCGTTAGTAAACCCAGATGATCCGCGCGTTTTGTAAAGATCTGACCTGACCCATAGCACACCCGAACTAGTGACCCGTCTCTTCGCCTGGGTTTCAACCGAGTCGAGCCGCTTCCTACTGAGCCGCACATT
The DNA here is from genome assembly GCF_047325235.1 of Durio zibethinus. Lineage (NCBI taxonomy): Eukaryota > Viridiplantae > Streptophyta > Magnoliopsida > Malvales > Malvaceae > Durio > Durio zibethinus. The sequence goes on from NC_143166.1 coordinate 2,249,640, forward strand.
TGAGCCGATTCTTTCTCTCAAGCCGAGCCGAGCCATTCCAAGGTTTTTATTTTATTTTATTTATTTATTTATTATTATTATTAATTTAAAATTATTTGGTATTCCTTAATTTAAATTTAAATTTAAATTTTTTCTCTTTCTTTTCAATAATTTGTTTTAGAAAAAAAATTACAAAAAAATACTTTTTTAAGGGAAAGTTGAAAGTATCAATTTTTTTAAAAAATAAAAGGTTTTAAAAAAATATATTTTTAGGAAAAAGTTGAGAGTATCAATTTTTCTTGTACAAAAGCAATGAATTTAAAAAAAAAAAAGGATTTGCATCAAAAGTTGAATCATTATTCTTTTTTTTATCTCATTTTTTCTTTCCTTTCTTGAAAACTTTTGATGTTAAATAATTCGACGATAGAGCATTTGCAAATGAAATAGTAGTTTCTTGCATACTCTTGAGGTGAGGGGATTTTCTTAATTTTTTGCCAAAAGTATTGGAGTTAATTAAGAATAATTTCCAATAATTAATTACTTAGTAAAATTTTTAAGACTTATTAGATAGCACGAATTTAAGCTGGTACCATCTTTCAATGGGCGTTGTAAGGGTGCTATAACCTTCCTCACACGTAACAAAACTCCCAAACCCTGTTCTGGTTAGTAGACCTGAACCTATTATTTTAGGGATTTTTAGTCAAACTTAGGTGTTCCTTGAAATAATAAATTCCTAAGTGGTTAACCACACCTAAACAAAAAAGATTGGTGGTGACTCCTTAAGTCAATATCTAGCAATAATCCCCAGATCTAAATGTTATGACAGTTTGGTGACTCCACTGGGGATGTTTAAGAGTCAGGCCAGCAAATAAATTTGTGTTATCCAAAAGCCTAATAAAATTGAACCTTTTGTTTAGATTTTTTATTCATTCATATTTATTTACTTTGTTAATTTTGTCATTCATATGCATATGCGTAACATGAGCTCTATACCCGAGCTCCGTCCCTCTAGGAGGGAATAAAGTACCTATTGCTTTCATGATGTTTAATGCCTCTCCAGTGGCTAGCAAAATACTCTCACTCAAATTGAACCTTTTTCGCTTGTAACCTGTAATGGGTGAGGATTGGAGTGCCTTACTAGTCTATAATGGATAATGATGTAAGGAACAATTTGAGAAACTTTAGACTTTTAACCTTGAACCACATATAGTGAACTTTAAGAATGCCTAACCTATAGATAAAGCCATCTCCCTCCCTTTAGAATTGACCAAAAGCATAGGGTTCATTCCTCTTATTCTGTATGATGTTTTAATTTACTTAGTTATTTATTTATTTCTCCTTATTTGGTATACTAACCTTTTTTTCTCATTCTTTTGCATTGGTTCATGCCCATATCATAAAGTTGCATAAAGAACATTTGCTTGAAAGATAATATTCGACAAAAAATATTTTATGGACTCTATAGAATGATTAGTTTGCTCCTCATTTGTATTAGCTCTTTATGAGCCACCCAACAAAGTAAAGGTTCGATCAGAAAAGACTTAACTAGAGAAAAGGGATTGTCTACCGATTGGCTATGATTCCATTTTGACCCAAGAAACATCCATCCTCCTCAGACAAAATAATATAAAGGATTTGGTTGATATATTGAAGAATATGAGTTTGGCTAGACAAGAGGAGTTTTGCCAGAGGTATGGGCATATAGCACACCTCTTTGTAGTTAATATCGACCATCAACTAATTAGAGCTACAGTGCAATTCTGGGATCTTGCATACAAGTGTTTCATCTTCAATGAAGTTGACATGACACCCACCATTGAAGAATATTCGACTTTGTTAGGTTTGTACCTCAAGGCTTTTAACAAGATATTTGTTAAAAAATACAAATCAAGATTTCGTAAGAATTTGGCTCATCTCATAGAGATAGACAAGGAGATTATGGATTCTCATATAAAAAAGGAACAAGAACAGGTTTGCCTATCTTGGAAGTTTTTTCATGATTTTTTAGTGCAACATGCCGACGAAGAACGAGGGTTAGATATATTTGCCTTAGCCATATACAAAATGGTGATATTTCCAAAGGTGATGGGTTATATTGAAATAGCAGTGATTGACTTCTTCGAAACTGTGATTAATGACTATAACTCTTCAACGGTAGTATTAGCAGAGACTGTCAGATCTTTGAGTTACTGTCATCGAAATGGAGGGCATTTTATAGGTTGCATACAATTATTGTACCTATGGATGAAAAGCCACTTCAAATGGAGAAAAGGTGCTCTCTCAAAGCTTTATGTCCGTAATTGAGCTCCGATCAAGGAATTTTGTGAAAGTGGGTGGTCAAAAATAAAGTCTAAGAAAGAGTGGGTAACTTTCTTACAAAAATTGACAAGCACTGAAGTAAGATGGTTGGTCCCATGGATGAATCATGAACCTATGCTATATCAATGTGAAGATAACATTGTGGTCCCACTACTGGGTTTATGGAGAGCAACAAGTTATGCACTACTTTTAGTGAGAAGGCAATTTGGAGCAGAATAGTTCATTCCCACGATGCATGAACTTTATCAATCAAATTTTTCTTACAGTGAGCCAAAAGTATTTCAGAGGATGAATGAGATGATTAAGGCATGAAAAAACCCTCGTAGAATGAGTCCTGGACCATTAACTGATAAAGTCACTCAAGGGTACTTAGTTTGGAGAGCAAGATGAAGACATAAAATGGTATTCACTTATGAAAGCTTCCAATCACCAACAAGAGAAAAGTTTGAAGAGGCATCATCAGAATTAGAGCTTGCGACAAAAGAATTTGAGTCTGAAAAAGATAAGTTAAAGCAAGAAATCTAAAAGCTTCGAGAGAAAAAGGATCAATGGAAAGATAAAGTTGAAAAGCATGAAGTCAAAGTTTGCAAGATTGCTAGGGAATGTGACACAGCTGTCAATGACTTATCAGAGTTACACCACGAACATAAGAGGTTGTGTGTGAGGGTACAAGCCAAAGAGATAACAATTGTTGAGCTGACTGAAGAGAATACATGATTGAAACAAGAATATGCTAAATTGGAAGAAGAAAGTACCCAAGTACAGATAGAAAATAACATGTTGAACAGTTACCTAAGCAGATTGAGACAAAAGTTGAATGAACAAGAGGACTACATTACTGCATTGGTTAGAGAGCATAGAGAGTTATCATACCAAGTTTGGTGTGGTAAAAGAGAGAACTTAGGAATATAGAAGTACATTGAGCACTTAACAAGCCAAATTTGCAAAGGGATATATAAGGCAAAAGAGATAGTAGAAGAGGTAGAGGCATTGAAGCAAGTGGTGGCCCCAATAGGAGAACATGGGTAATGTCTCATAAACTTCATCGAGAAAGCCAGAGCCCAGTATGAGCAGATTAAACAATTTTATGGTTATAACTCTAGGATGATAAACTCTATGTAAATGAAAGTTATTTGGAATAAATGAAATCTTTTGGTTGAGCACTATTTTAAGGTAAATGTTTTTTGCACACATGCATTTTCATTCATTGCATCCTTATTCATTACATTTAACAAAGTAACCATGAGATAGTCATATAAACTTACTAATTCTAAGATATGGTATTCAAGGTTTAAGGATAGCTCCATCCAGCAAGAACCCCGCCCATCGATATAACACAAGAGCTAGAGCTAGATAAATGGAGCAACAAAACTCTCATCGATATGAAAAACTGGAAAAAGCCCAAAAAAAGATTGAGAATGAGTTGAGCAAGATTCTAGATGCTCTCAACATGCTAAACAAGGGAAAAAGAATAGAAAAAAATATAACCCAATAAGGCCCCCCATCATAAAAAGTGGTTGACCCTCTATATCCTCTAGGTTTGGGTTCACAACAAGCCCAGTCCATATAGGATATACCACCACAGCAGTTCACATATCCTATATACCCTAGAATGCCATCAGTTTCAAATCCAAGGCATTACCATAGCTATGTAAATATTGTTTTTACTGAAAAGGTAATAGAACCGATCCAAGTTTCTGATCTAGATGACTTGAGAGAGAAGGAGAAAAAAAAGGCAAAAGTGGTGGAAACTCTGGAAGATTCGAAGATTAGTATGCTTAAACAAAGGTTACGGGTTATAGAAAGAATTGGATTTTATGGTTCTGTTGATGCTACTGGGCTTTTCTTAGTCCCGGTTGTAGTCATTCCACCAAAGTTTAAAGTACCAAAATTTGAAAAGTATAATGGTACGAAGTACCCAAAAACTCATATCACCATGTACTATCGAAAGATGGCAGCCCATGCCCATAATGAAAAACTATTAATACATGTTTTTCAAGATAGCCTTACAGGCTCTGCTGCTAGGTGGTATATCCAGTTGATAGAACCCGTATCCATTCTTGGAGCGATATGGCCCATGACTTCATCAGTCAATATCGACATATTATGGATCTAGCTCCTGATCATTTGTCTTTACAGTACCTAAAAAAAAAAAGGTAAATGAGTCTTTTAAGGAATACGCCCAGAGATGGAGAGATGTAGCTTTTCAGGTGCAACATTCTCTAACTGAGAAAGAGACTATAGTGCTATTTATCAACACTTTGAAATCTCTCTATTATGAAAAGATGATAGGGAATGCAACCATAAATTTCGCTGACATGATGATTTCAGGAGAAATTATTGAGAGTGCCATCAAGAATGGCAAGTTGGAAGAAATCGAAGCATCTATCAAAAGAGCCCCAAAGAAGAAAGAGACTGAAGCTCAAGCTGTGAGCTTTAATAAACAACAATTCAAGGGTTATCAACCCTACTTACTACAAGAATACCCTCCATATTACCCATCTATGAATAACACTTCTCCTTACCTATACCAACCAATCCCACAATCCTCTTATCCCTAAACATATAACCCTCTTTTAGGCCTCAAAACACCATATACAATCCTAACACTCAACCTACCTCAAGACCTCAGACCCGTCTAACTAGCCCAATGGGTGGTTCATAAGAGCAACGAACTACTCGTGAAAAGCCTATATTTGACCCAATTCCCATGACTTATATAAAATTATATCATGAGCTTTACAACAATCATCTAATTGCTCATAACAAATTAAAGCCACTCAAGCCACCTTACCCTAAGTGGTATGGTCCCACAGCCTATTGTGACTATCACTACGGGATTGTTAGTCATTCCACTAAAAGTTACACTATCTTGAAACATAAAGTGCAACGGCTAATCAAGAATGGAATGATTAGCTTTGATACAAAAGGGGTAACTACACCAAACGTTAGTGGCAATCTTTTACCAATCATAATGTAAATGCCATGAATTACGAACAAAAGTGTCATGTAAAGAGAAAAGTTACAGATATTAAGACTCTTCTCAGTCAGCTATTTGATATTTTATGAAAAGCTAACATGATACAACCAGTGAGTCTGCATAGTTATCATAGAGCATATGTAGTAGGCACTAGTATAAATATCATAATGGGGCAATTGGTCACCCTATCGAAACTTATGAGCAGTTTCACCAATAGGTACAAAAGCTCTTAGATTCATACGAACTGAAAGTCTATGAAGAGAAAAAAGTTTTAAAAAGTATTGAAGTATCCATGACTAACAAACCTGTGAAATTACTTCTAAAGGCAGTAATAATTCACTGTGGAAACAAGCCAAAGTCAGTCATAGACAAACTCATTCCTAGGCCGGTGACTTTTAAAGTCTCAGTTCCATTCCCATATAAAGATGATATAGTTGTACCTTAGAAATATGGTTGTGATACAATAGTTCAAGGGCAATGGGAGAATGTCTCTAAGACTGACACCTCTAACATAATAGGTGTAGGGAGCATCACCCGAAGTGGAAGATGCTACACTCCAAAAATGCTGAAAAAAGCAAAGAAAGAAAAAACCAAGATAGGTGAAGAGCGAAATAACCCCGAAGTGAAACCTAAAGAGGATCGTCCAAAGTGAGTGTTAGAAAAAAAAGCTTATGAATTCCTAAAGCTAATAAAGCATAGTGAATATTCAGTTGTTGAACAATTAAATAAAATGTCGGTATAAATCTCATTATTATCAATGTTGTTAAACTTAGACCACACCGAAAAGCTCTGTTGAAGGTGTTAAACCAAGCTTATGTGGCACATAATGTGTTTGTTGAATATGTGAACCATTTAGCTAAAAATCTAGTCATGCCAAATTACATTTCATTCAGTGATGATAAGATTCCCCCAGAAGGAAGAGGAAGTGTTAAGGCTCTGTATATCACAGTCAAGTGCAAGAGCCATATTATGGATAAAGTCCTTATTGATAATGGCTCTGCTATTAATGTCCTACCCATGTGAACTTTGGTAAAGCTGCCTATCGATTACTCTTATATGAAAGACAGTCAAATGGTCATGCGAGCTTTTGATGAGACCAGAAGAGAAGTCCTGAGAGATGTCAAAATTTTTTTACAAATTGGGTCGTGCACTTTTAATGTAAAGTTTAAAGTGATGGATATATTTTCATCTTATAGCTGCCTGGTAGGAAGGCCATGGATTCACATGATAGGTGCTGTGCCCTCTACCCTACACCAAAAGATCAAGTTTAATATAAAAGGTCGATTGGCAGCGGTATTTGAAGGGAAAGATATGCTAGTGACTCAGCCATTGAATGCCCCATATATAAAAACTGCTGATGAAGTAATTGAATGCTCTTACCGATCTTTTGAGTTAGTCAATTCTATGGGTGAAGGATTTAAAAATCAATCCTTTCAAAGGTAATAATGAGCCAAGCCATCAATAATGATCGGTATCTAGGAGTAAGGTCGGGTAAGAACTTACAGGGAATAAGAGAGCCTCCAATAGTGGTAAACAACAGTGAAAGGCTAGGCCTAGGTTATGAAACAGAAGGATGAGAGATCAGAATGAGACCAACAGAAAAAATAGTAAGATTAATGATCATCCCACACTTATACGAGACTTTCAGGCCTGAAGGATTCATGTACCCAAATAAAAAAAAAGATTGTGAACAAAGCAGGGAAAATGCATTCGCCCAGTTGACCATCCATATTATTAAAGATGAAACAGGGCTTGAACAAGAGGGGTGGATCTACCCTTGCCCACCAGATTATGAGCTGAACAATTAGAGTACCATTAAAATGCCTTTTACCCTTGAGACTAATCCAATGTAATTGTACATCCCGATAGCTATTGCCCAAGGCATTGGGGTGATTTTTTTTGTTTGGGCATTTATCTTTTATTATTTTAATAAAAATTTAGAAAAATGTATTTTTATTCATTTCTTCTTGTGCTTTCATTTTTGTCATTTTTTTCATTTTTTTCAAACACATCTTGCCAATACATCCCATTTTATTCAATTTCAGGTCTTTAAATGAAAAAAAAGATAATTATAATAACGATCAAGGGGTTAATTTTAAGAATTCAATTAACACTGATGAACTTGACAATGAAAATGATTCTGAAAAGTATGTTATACCTTCGGATCTAATGAGGTTGATTGAATAAGAAAATAAGTCAATTGAGCCTCATTAGGAGATAACTAACTTGATGAATCTAAGAGATAGGGAGAATAAGAAAGAGGTCAGAATTGACACTTTATTTTCATCGGGAGATAGGCAACGCTTGGAAGATTTACTTCAAGAATTCGTAGATATATTTGCTTGATTTTACCAGGATATGTCAAGGCTGAGTATGGAAATAGTATAGCACAGATTGCTTCTAAAGCCAAAATATGAGTCAGTCCAACAGAAACTGAGGTGAATGAAGCCTGAAATGCTACTAAAAATCAAAGAAAATGTGAAAAAATAATTTGATACAGGTTTCTTACAAGTGGCTAAGTATCCAAAATGGGTAGCCAATATAGTACCAGTTTTTAAGAAAGATGGATAGGTACGAATATGTGTAGACTATTGTGATTTGAATAGGGCTAGCCCAAATGATAATTTTTTTTACCTCATATCAACACACTAGTAGATAACATAGCTAAGCATTCAATGTTTTCCTTCATGGATGGGTTTTTAGGGTATAATAAGATAAAAATAGCTACGGATGATATGGAAAAGACCACTTTCATGACCATATGGTGGACCTTTTGCTACAAGGTCATATCCTTTGTGTTAAAGAATGTTGGGGTAACATACCAAAGAGCCATGGTGATGCTCTTCCATGATATGATGCATAAAGAGATTGAGGTGTATGTGGATGATATGATTACAAAGCTATTCGAGAGGTTGGAAAAATTCTAACTCAAGTTAAACCCTACCAAGTGTACTTTTAAGGCCAAGTCAGGGAAGTTGCTAAGATTTGTGGTTAGTGAAAGAGAGATTGAGGTTGATCTAGATAAAATACAAACTATTCAAAATTTGTCACCTCTTAGTACACCAAAGGAAGTTCGAGGTTTCTTGGGAAGATTAAACTACATCTCATGATTTATATCTCAATTTACCTATAAATGTGATCCCATTTTTAAGCTTCTCTGCAGGAACAATCCTGGAGAATGGAAGGAGGAATGCCAAGTAGCTTTTGATAAAATTAAGCAATATTTGTCAAATCCTCCAGTATTGGTGCCATCTATTTTAGGGAAACCCTTAATTTTATATTTGACAATATGCGAGAATTCAATGGGATGTGTGCTAGGGCAGCAAGATGAATATGGTCGAAAGGAGAGAGCTATTTACTATCTGAGTAAAAAATTCATAGAATATGAATCCAAGTATTCTTCATTGGAGAAAATGTGTTGCGCATTAGCTTGGACTACTAAAAGATTCAGACAATACATGTTCTATCACACCACTTGGCTCATAGCAAAACTAGATCTAATTAAATACATCTTCGACAAGCCTTTTTTGTCTAGGAGAATTGCTAGGTGACAAGTAATGATCTCGGAATATGATATCATATATGTAAGCCAAAAGGTAATAAAATGGAGTGCTATAGTTGAGTTTCTTACGGATCGTGCTACTGAAGAATATGAACCAATGAGATTGGAGTTTTTTTATGATGATCTGGTGACTGTTTCTCAGTTAGAAAAAGAGAAACATGAAGAAAAATATTGGAAGATGTATTTTGATGGAGCTACCAATGCCTTGGGACATGAAATTGGGGCAGTTTTGATTTCTCCAGAAAAACAATACTACCCTATAACATCAAGGTTAAATTTCAATTACACAAATAACGTCGTTAAATATGAGGCATGTGTCATGGGTTTACAAGCTGTTATAGATAGAAAAGTTAAAGCATTAAAAGTGTTTGGAGATTCGGTTTTAGTTATATATCAATTGAAAGGAGAATGAGAGACGAGAGATTTAAAACTCGTCCCATATCACAAGTATATTTTAGAGTTGATAAAGTAGTTTAAAGATGTCAAGTTTGATCATTTACCTCGAGAGAAGAATTCAATAGTTGATGCCTTGGCTACTCTGGTTGCAATGATCCAAATTAGTGATAATATTGACATTCATCCTATCAAGTTAGATGTCAAAGATATGCCAGCTCACTGCTCTAATATAGAGGAGGAGAAAGATGGAAAGCCCTGGTATTATAATATCTTGCAGTACATTAAGAACCAACAATACCCAGTCCAAGCAATGAAGAACGATAAATGGGTCATCCGAAGATTAGCTATGAACTTTTTCCTGGACGAGGATATTTTGTACAAAAAGAGCCATGATCAAGTATTGTTGAGATACGTAAGTAAAGCTGAGGCAAAAAAAAAATTATTGAAGAGGTGCATGATGGAATATGTGGCGCACATGCCAATAAACACATGATGGCAAGACAGATCATGAGAGCAGGGTACTATTGGTTGATAATGGAGAGTGATGGCATTGACTATGCTCGTAAATGTCATAAGTGCCAGATCTATGCTGATAAGATCCATGCTTTACCATCTATTCTACATGTTTTGGCACCACCTTGGCCATTCTTGATGTGTGGCATGGATGTCATTGGTCCTATTATCCCAAAGGCTTCTAATGGGTATAGATTTATTTTCGTGATGATAGATTACTTCACGAAATGGGTGGAGGCAGCATTATATGCAAATGTAACATGATTTGTGGTTTGCAAGTTCATAAAAAGAGAGATCATCTATAGATATGAACTTTCAGAGAAAATCATTTCGAACAATGCTAAAAATCTGAATAACAAGATGATGCAAGAAATATATGCCTAATACAAGATCAAGCATCATCACTCAGCACCATACTGTTCAAAAATAAATGGAGTAGTTGAGGCAGCTAACAAGAATATAAAAAGAATTCTTGAGAACATGACTGAGACCTATAAAGATTGGCATGAGAAGTTGCTATTTGCTTTACATACATATCGAAAATTAGTGGGCACCTCTACTGGGATAACTCTATTTTCTTTGGTTTATAGGATAGAAGTTGTATTACTAGTAGAAGTAGAGATCCCATCCTTGAAGATGCTAAAAAAAGTTAAACTGAAAGTGGCTAAATGGATTCGAAAGCACTATGAACAGTTAAATTTCATAAAAGAAAAGAGATTGACTGCATTGTGCCATGGTCAGCTATATTAAAGAATGATGGTGAGGGCTGATGACAAAAAAGTTTGACCTCATTGTTTTTAAGAGGGAGAATTGGTCTCAAAATGAATTCTCCCAAATCAACATGATAATAGAGAAAAATGGACACTGAATTGGGAAGGGCCATATGTGGTGAAATGGGTTTTCTTAGGTGGAGCATTGATACTGGCTGAGATGGATGGAAATGATTTGCCATATCCTATAAATTCTGATGCTGTGAAAAAGTATTATGCTTGAAAAAAAAATGAAAAAAATGAAAAAAAATAAAAAAAATGAAAAAAAAATTAAGAAAATGAAAAAGGATGACTCAAGGCGAAAACCCCAACAGGGTGGTTTGAGTCAAAATGAGGGTTTATCTAAGTTGAAAACCTGAAAAGGTAGCTTAGATAAGGAGAATACAGCATCAAATCTAAAAATTCATTGGCATGAAGACTAGTATATTCTGAGAAGCTCTAAGTTGTTAAGTGCATCAGATGGTTGGGTTTTCAGAAGAACCTTGAGATGTGTTATCATGATTGTCCGATTGTTCATTTTTGGGCATTGTCTCCCCATACCTATCTTTGTAATTCTTTCTTGGCCAAAGTTTGATACCTTTTGCGCTAATAAAAGACATTCTTCTTCATTCTTTGTGTGCCTCTTTTGTTGATTATTTTCAAACCATTCTTATTCTTTTCTCATTAATACCTTGCAATGGAAGAAATGTGTGAATACATTCTTACTTTTTGATATTGAAATAATGATTGATAAATGAATAATAGCATGAAAGATTTTTATATTACATTGGAAAGGTCAGGAGTGATAAAGGCAAATTTGAGGTGTTCAATTCCTAATAAGGACATTGAATTTGGAAAGAGATTGCTTGCAGAAAGGATATGAGAATTAAATGAAAGAGATGATTAAGAGTTACACTGATGTGGTTTTTGAAGAACAAAAGGTTCGAGGCCCAAGAAAAAAGCTTGAGAAACTTGAGTACCACATTTGAATAAGAATTAATTAGCCAACATTTACATAGCAATCATTGGATTTCACACGCATTGCATAACATATACTACATTCAAGAAAGTACAGTGCATAAATTCAAGAAGCAAGGGTATTCTAGGATCTCATATGGAGAAAACAGATGTGAAGATTTTTAAATTCTCGTTTGGGAAAAAGCTTGTGAAGTAAGTTTTTAATCCTTGGAAAATGATATATTTTGATATCAGGAACGATTTGTAAGACCATTTGGCATAATCTCCTAAAGTTCCTTCAAACATGATTTTTGACTCCTCTGGACGTGATTGTCGAAGAGCCATTTACTTTCAAAGTTTGTTGCCTTTATTTAGAGGAGTTATTTATTTTGCAAAGTTGTTGAACCTCTATTTAGAGGAGCAATTTATTTTTCAAAGTTGTGGTTGCCTCTGTTTAGAGGAGCAATTTACTTTTCCAAAGTCATTGAGCCTCTGTTTAGAGGAGCAATTTACTTTCCCAAAGTCATTAAGCCTCTGATTAGAGGAGTTTTGTTTATTTTTCAAAAGTCATTGAGCCTCTGCTTAGAAGAGCTTTGTTTATTTTTCAAAAGTCATTGAGCCTCTACTTAGAGGAGCTTTGATCAAAATTTTAACACAAAAACAAAAAAAAAAGCAAAAAAAGAAAAAGGGTCGAGTGGAGCTTGAATGGGTGTCTACGTCTTTGCGCAATTTCTGTTTCACAAAAAATGTGCAAAGAAGGGCAGCTGTAGACACCCAATTTGGCCCAGGCCTGGATCAACTGGGCCTGGTCCAAATGGGTAAGCCCATTTGCATTTTTATTTTTATTTTTTTAATTTTGTATTGCTATTATTATTTATTAATATATATTTTAATTATTTATCTATTAACATATTTTATTATTTATCTATTAATATATATATATATTATTTATCTATTCATATATTATTATTTATCTATTAATATATATTTTTATCTATTATTATTACTATTATTACTATTATTATTTTTTTCTTGACTTTATCTTTTTTTTTATTAATTTTCGGTTGGGATTAGGATTAAAAAAAAATTGGAATTCTGTCGTGAATTAGGGATTCAATCAGAGTCTAGATTAGATTCAAAGATTGAATCTCAATCCAAGATGGAATTGGGATTGATTAGAAATCTTATGATCAATCCCTATAAATAGGTCCATAAATCACACAAAAAACACACAAAAGAGAACATAAAAAAAACAGAGGCAAAAAAAAAAAATTCAAAGGCAGCTCTAGAATTTATAGGAAAATTTTTGGAGATTTTAGCTTTTTTTTTGGAAAATTTCTAGAAAATTTTCAGATTCCAGCGAATTTTCCTACGAAACTTGAAGTTTTCAACAAAGTTTCCGATGAACTTCGAAGTTTTCGACGTGTTTTTTCATATTTTGATAGAACATTCAACCGAAATCTAGAATTATTTAGAGAGAAAGAGGAGAAAAAAAGGGGAAAAAGAGAAAAGGGGAAAGGAAATTTGAAAGAAGATCGAGTTTCAACCTTATATACCCTCTCCAACACGATGTCGTTTTTATGTTATTAAACCCAGAGGATCCGTGCGTTTTGCTAAGATTCGACCTGACTTGTAGCACAGCCGAACCAGTGACTCGCTTCTCCGCCTGGGTTCCAGCCGAGCCAAGCCAAGCCGTTTCCTGTTGAGCCGCACATTTGAGCCAATTCTGTCTCTCAAGCTGAGCTGAATCCAAGCCGAGCCGAGCCATTTCAAGGTTTTTTTTTTAATTTTATTAATTAATTAATTATTATAATTATTATTTATTTATAATTATTTGGTATTCCTTAATTTTAATTTTAATTTTTTCTCTTTCTTTTCAATAATTTTTTTCTAAAAAAATAAAATTACAAAAAAATATTTTTTTAAAGGAAAATTGAAAGTATCAATTTCCTTGGAAAAAAAAAAGGTTTTAAAAAATATATTTTTAGAAAAAAGTTGAAAGTATCAATTTTTCTTAAAAATAAAATTTTCAAAAAAAAATATTTTAAGGAAATTTCCCTTGAAAGTAAAATTTTCAAAAATATTTTTGAGGAAAAGTTGAAAGTATCAATTTTCTTCAAAATTAGAATTTCAAAAATTTTAAAAAATATATTTTTGGAAAAAGTTGAAGTACCAATTTTCCTTAAAAATAAAAATTATCAAGAAAAACATTTTAAGAAAAAGTTGAAAGTATCAATTTTCCTTAAAATAAAAACTCTAAATGCTTTAAGGAAAAATTTAAAGTATCAATTTTTCTTAAAATAAAAACTTTAATTGTTTTAAGGAAAAGTTGAAAGTACCAATTTTTCTTGTACAAAAGCAATGAGTTTTTTTTTAAAAAAAAATAAAAAGAAAAAAGATTTGCATTAAAAGTTGAATCATTATTCCTTTTTTTTTTTTTTATCTCATTTCTTCTTTTCTTTTCTTGAAAATTTTTAATGTTAAATAATTCGATGATGGAGTATCTACAAATGAAACAGTAGTTTTCTTGTATACTCTTGAGGTGGGGGGATTTTCTTAATTTTTTGTCAAAAGTATTGGAGTTAATTAAGAATAATTTTCAATAATTAATTACTTGATAAAATTTTTAAGGCTTATTAGATAACATGAATTTAAGCTGATACCATCTTTCGATAGGCGTTGTAAGGGTGTTATAACCTTATTCACACGTAACCGAACTCCCGAACTCTGTTTTAATTAGTAGACCTGAACCTATTCTTTTAAGGACCTTTAGTCAAGCTTAGATATTCCTTGAAATGATAAATTCCTAGGTGGTCAATTGCACCTAAACAAAAAAGATTGGTGGTGACTCCTTAAGTTAATATCTAGCGATAGATCTCCAGATCTAAACGTTATAACAGTAACAAATCAATGTAAACTTAGTGGTAAACTATCAAGAACTAATTGCTAAATTAGTTATAATGTGAATTGATAATAAAAGAAATTAATGATAATTTAATATAAAATCAATATTAACTTAGAAGTAAATTATCGTTAATTTAGTAATAAATTATTGATAATTTAATAATAAATCATTTATAATTTAATGATAAATTAATGATAAGTGTTAACTTAATAGTAAATTATAGTTTATGAACTTAGTGGCAACTTCTAAATAGAAATATCAACCTAGAAAAAAATTAGATATTTATTTTTATTAAAACTTCATTTTAATATTTTTTTTATATTTATTTACTTTAAAAATTAAATTTAAATTTTCAATTTAATTTAGTATTACGACAATTTTTTCAATTTCATTACTATAAACAAATATTAAATTATTTAATTATATTATAATTATAATATCGTTAAGAATCACTTGCAAAACACGTCACGAAAACTAGTGCTTCCAAAATATAATCTAATTTATATAATCGGCTCACAAGATTCTAAAAATGACAAGAAGAATGCAAGAAAATTTTGAGTTCTAACACTTTTTTCTGATTAAATTTTATTATAAAAAAATGCTCCAAATGAAGCCAAAAGCCGGCTTCTAAGGCATCAGTAAATCTTATATAAAAGAATGAATTAATGTTTAGTACATAAAAACATCTGAATTCATTGCTAAAAGACGAAAATGAATTCCACAGCAAAGCTTTAAATCCTTCTCACAAGTTTTTTGTGCCTGTTTCTCGTCATAACTCTATTCAAAATCCTTCACAAATATTGGTGGATACCTTTCCGCATACAGTACGCACTGAGTTTACAGGGAATCAAAGGACCTCCTTGTGAATTCATCCATGGAAACAACAAAGCATCTGTCCAATTCAGAAAAGAAGCATTAAGCAAACCTATGGCTGCCTTGACTCATGATATATTTCCCAGGATGCTGCCTCAGTTTTACTCCTGGATCAACATATATGGTGAGATAATTCTGATGTTTTTCACTTGGAACTTGTTTCTAACTTCAAATAAAAAATGAACCCTTTCTTTTGTTCTTTTATTAGGGAAGAATCATTTACCTGGGAGGGAAATCAAGCTCAACTGGTAATTTCAGAACCAGAACTAGTCAAAGAGGTTCTTAAAAATATTGAAGGATCTTTTTCGAAAAAGAAGGCTGAAAACTTTATCTATAAGATACTCGGGGACGGCTTGTGTCAACCGAAGGTGAAAAATTGGCCAGGCAAAGGAAGTTGGCAAATCATGCTTTTCATGGGGAGAGCTTAAAAGTAAAACTTCGAAAGTCTATTTTGTACTGACATTAAGAGTTATGAATTAGTTTCTTACAGAATGGATGGTTGTGTTTGGCAGAACATAAATCCAGGAATAATTGCAGCCGTTGAGACAATGCTAAAGAAGTGGAAAGGCCAGGAAGGGAAAGAGATCGAAGTGTTTGAACAATTCAGGTTACTGACTTCAGAAGTTATATCTAGAACAGCTTTTGGTAGCTGTTACTTGTAAGGGGAGAAGATTTTTCAAATGTTGATTAAATTATCAATACTTGCTAGCAGAAATTTTCATAAATCTCGGATTCCGGGCAACAGGTAAGTTAATTTGTAACCTTCTAATCTCACATAGACATTGCAATGATATGCTATGATATATGCATAGATTTAAATCCATAATGCTTTGTGAGATAGAATCACAAAATCTTCGAGTCAAATTGAATAATATCTCCTTTAGGTACCGTCTTTACATTATTAGTCTAAACTCAAGAGTTTGTCCCTGATTTCCAATAGAGAGGAAATACTAGAAGTCACTTGAGTGCAAAATCTGAAATATGATCCAAAAGGATTTATTTCCTCCTTTTCTCGATGTATATGGTGTTGCGCCTGAAGCAATAATCACAACAATGCAGAAGCAATAGACAACAATCAATAATCAAATACGCAGGAAAAATAAAGCACACCAAAATTTACGTGGAAAATCTTCCAGTGTAGAGGGAAAAAATCACGGGCCACCAGAAAAATCTTCACTATCAAATAATAGTTATACAAAGTTCTTCTCTAGCTAAAACTAGAGCTAATCAACAACTAGAGAAACAATTGGAGAAATCTCACCAAATAAGTGACTCAACAAATACACCCTGGATTTGTTCCTAGAGAGCTTCAAACCCGATCTTCACCGTTCAGAATGTAGAACTCTAAATCATAAACCTCTTGACAAGGTTCCAACTCAATCGGACCACGGATCGACTTCCGTTCAACCAACTCTCCCTTCTCTTTTTTTTCTCTCTACTTTTCCTGGCTTTTCTTCTTTTTCTGCTTGGTTTTCGACACACACCTGAAACAACCCCACCTCTTTTTTATTAAGTAGCTAGGGCTCTGTGTAAAATAAAAGATCAAGGCCCATAGCCTTTACTTGGTCCAAAACCACTTACATGGGACTGGACCCCATTTTCTTAACAATCTCCCCTTCCAACCCCATTAGGAGGAGATTCATCACCATAGTAGTTTCATTTGGAACTTACCTTGGCCAAGGAACTCATTCCGGCCAAGTTACTACAAAGCTCAAGCTTTTCCCTTGGAAGTATCTTAGTCAACATATCTGCTACATTCTTATCAGTATGAACTTTCTTCAATAACATCTGCTGTTCTTCAATCACTGAACATAACCAATGATATCTAACATCAATGTGCTTTGTTCTAGTATGGTACATGGTATTCTTACTCAAATCTAAAGCACTCTGGCTATCATAAAATACCATATACTCTTTCTGATTCAACCTCAATTCAAGAAGAAAATGTTTCATCCAAAGCATTTCTTTACATGCTTCGATTGCTGTAATATACTCAGCCTCTGTAGTTGACAAAACAACACACTTCTGTAACTTAGATTGCCAAGATACAGCTCCTCCTGCAAAAGTGAACAAATACCCTAAAGTAGATTTCCTATCATCAAGATCACCTGCCATGTCAGCATCAGTAAACCCTTCTAGAACTGGTTGTGAAATTCCATAAGTCAAGCACATTTTTGAGGTACCCTTCAAATATCTAAAAATCCATTTCACTGCTTCCCAGTGAACCTTCCCTGGATTAGAAAGAAATCTGCTCACTACACCAACTGTATGAGCAATGTCAGGCCTTGTACAAACCATAAGATACATTAAAGAACCGACTGCAGAAGAATAAGGAATACTAGACATAGCTAGTTGCTCTTCCTTAGACACTGGACAAGATTTCTTACTTAGATGAAAATGGTTGGCAAGTGAACTGCTAACTGATTTAGCATGTTGCATGTTGAATCTACCAAGCACTCGTTCAACATACTTTTCCTGTGACAACCACAGCTTTCCAGCTCTCCTATCCCGGATAATGTCCATACCAAGAATCTGCTTTGCTGGACCTAAATCCTTCATATCAAATGACTTAGACAATTGTTCTTTCAACCTGCAAACCATACTAGCATCTTGTCATACAATCAACATATCATCAACATATAATAATAGGATAATGAAGTTATCATTAAAAAATTGTTTAACATACACACAAGAATCCGCTGTTGTTTTTTTATAGCTATGACTCACCATAAAAGAATCAAACTTCTTGTACCACTGTCGCAGAGCTTGTTTCAAGCCATACAAGTTTTTCTTCAATTTGCAAACTAAATGCTCTTTCCCTTTCACTTCAAAACCCTCAGGCTGATTCATATAAATGTCCTCCTGTAAATCACCATGCAAAAATGCAGTTTTAACATCAAGTCGCTCAAGTTCAAGATTCAAACTAGCTGCCAATCCTAGTAACACTCGAATAGAACTTATTTTTACAACTGGAGCAAAAATCTCATCAAAATCGATGCCTGGTTTCTGAGAAAAACCTTTTACTACCAATCGAGCTTTGTACCTCACTAGTTTTTCATCATCTTTTTTCAACTTGAACACCCATTTATTCTTTAATGGCCTCTTTCCTGTTGGAAGTTTAACAAGATCATAAGTACCATTCTTTCGCAATGACTCAATCTCTTCTTTCATTACTTTTAACTAGTGCTCTCTATCCGAAGTAACCTGCACATCTTGAAAGCTTTCTGACTCCCCTTCACTGGTAACTAAAATAAAATCTGAACTTGGATACCTGGTAGATGGCCTGCACTTCTAGTAGATCTCCTGGGCTGAGACTCTACATCATTTGATGCCGAAGGTAGCTCCTCCTGCTCAACACTCTCAGGTAGAGAGGATTGCTCCCCCTACTCAAAACTAATAGCATCTGGCTCATCACCAACTGTAGCTAGCTCATTCATATCCCCAAGTTTTATTCTTGCTCATTTTCACCATCTGTGGCTCTTTCTTGTGAAATTTCTGTCGGTGTTGAAACATCACACTCAATAGTAACCTGTGTAGTCTTCTCATTTTTCTCAAAGTCTGTTATGGTTTCTTTTTCATGAAAGACCACATCCCTGCTTCTGACTGTTTTTCTCTTTACTGGATCCCATACCCTGTAGCCAAATTCCTCATCACTATATCCTACAAACACACACTGTGTAGCTTTACTGTCAAGCTTTGATCTCTATTTTTTCGGCACATGCATGAATGCTTTACACTCAAAAACTTTCAAGTGAGAGTATAAGTATCTTTCCCTATCCACACTCTTTCTGGTATGTCAAAGCTCAAAGAAACTAATGGTGACCTGTTAAGTAAATAACAAGCTGTGTTGACTGTTTCACCCCAGAATAGCTTTGGTAATTTTGCCATCCTCAACATACATCTGACTTTTTCCATAATGGTGTGATTCATTCTTTCAGCTATACCATTATGCTGCGGTGTTCATGGTTCTGTCCTCTCATGCCTGATCCCATGCTTTGAGCAATACTCTTCAAAGCTTTTAGATGTGTATTCCCCACCATTATCAGTTTGAATACACTTCAAGGGTAACCCTGTCATCCTTTCAACCATGGCATGAAATTTTTAAAAATATTACAGTACTTGACTTTTGTATTTCAACATATACACCCAAGTCTTACGTGAAGCATCATCAATAAAAGTAACAAAATATCTACTACCACCTAATGACTCAACCTCAATGGGACCACATACGTCAGAATAAATTAATTCCAATATATTTTCTTTTCTCTGAGAACTTTTACGAAAAGAAACTCTATGATGCTTACCAAACAAACAATAATCACATGAATCGAGAGACATACCTTTGGTCAAAGGAATGAGAGACTGTCTTGCCAAAACCTGTAACCCTTTTTCACTCATGTGTGCCAGCCTCCTGTGCCACAAGTTTGCTGAAGCATCATTTTCAATAGTATTTACTTGGTTACCATTCAATTGCATCCATATCTTATACATTGTGCAGCATAGTTTTCCCCTTGCAACTACCATAGATCATTTGAAAAGCTTCCACTATCCATTCTTTTGTCGGCTTTAATATCTTTCCTTATCAAGGACATTAATAGCAAGCAAGTTCATTCTCATATCTGGAATGTGTCTGACATCCCTCAAAGTCAACATGCAGCCTGTACTAGTTTGTACAATAATATCATCAATCCTAACAATCTATGACACACTCTTGTTTCCCATCTTGGTACAATCAAAGTCTCTTACTTTGTAAGTTGTAAACAACTCTCTCTTAGGAACACAATGATATGCCGCTCCTGTGTCAACTATTCACTCAATGCCGGTATCACTAACATGATTACAATCACCATGTGTATAAATCAAAGTAATTGAATCACTATCTGAATTCACTGCTACGACATTGCCATCATCTGAACTCTTGCCTTTCTCATCTTTTCGCTCTTACTTTAAGATTCTACAATTTCGTTTTATATAACCCGCCTTACCACAATGGAAACACTTCACTTTACCTTTAGACTTGGATCTATGTTTAGACTTACCACGACCTTTTGGGTCCTGACCTCTGTCGATGTTTCTACCCCTGTACTATAAAGTTGCAAGCTTTTTAATAAGCATAACTTTATTCACACCTATTTTTCTCTCATACAATACTGCCAATTTTTTCCAAACAATGTGAGCATCTGACTCCTGCTCTACATGATAGAACACGTTGATATCAACCCATTTTCTGATTGTAGCCAGCATCTTTCTACCTAGCTTCTTTTAGCTTTCATCTTTCATATCTGCTGGTTTAGTCGAATCACCTAATCTAAGAATATGGCATTGACTATAAAGAAACTTTTGCTCTTATAGCTCAAATGACTTTTGTTTGAACTCTTATAGCTATTGCTTCTATTTGAGAATGGGCTTTTATTACAAATGGATGTAAAAAATGGTTTCTTGAATGGAGATCTTTGTGAAGAAGTTTATATGAAACCTCTTCTTGGATTGTCTTGCCAAACTAATCAAGTGTGCAAGCTTCGACGAGCTTTATATGGTCTTAAACAAGCATCGCTGTCATAACATATATATTCAAAAATCTATAGCTAGACTTAACAAATGGAGTTGCCACCAATCTTTTTAACTAGGTGTAATTGACCATTTAATGAATCTATCCTTTTAAGGAACTTCTAAGCTTGACTAAGGATCCCTAAAAGAATAAGTTTGGGTTTACTAACCAAAACAAGGTTTGAGAGCTTGGTTATATATAGGGATGGTTATAGCACCCCCACATGTCCATCTAAAAAATGGTGCCATTTTATTTTAAATTATCCTAATCTCTTTATTCTAATGGTTTTAAATTTTAATGTTGAATATTGGAAATAATTTTTAACATTCTTCCATCAATTTTTTAGAATTCTTAAAAATATTTTCTCACCTCAAGAGTGTTCAAGAATCTCATTTATTTTCTTGAAGAGGCTTTGTCGTCAAAAAAAAAAAATTTAATTAGTTTTTATTATTGAACATATTTCTAATTCATCCACCATTTGGGCCAAAATCAGAAATATCTTTTCTTTTTGAATTTCTAGATTTTCTACCATTTAAGTCTATTTAGAAATTCTTCTTTTTTAAAACTTTGGAAAGAAAATAATATGATAACTATTTTTTATTGAAATTTTATTTAGATTCTTCCATAATTTAAGACAAATTTAAAGAAATTTCTCTTCTCAAGATTTCTTAGGAATTTACCATTTGAAATTTCTAAGATTCCCATCCTTAGATAATTATCAATATTTTCAACCAAAAAGTTTTTATTTGGAAAAGAATACAATTACTTTTATTGAAATTCCATCTAAATTATTTCACCATTTGGGATAAATTTAAAAAAAAAATTTCACATAAAGATTTCTTATAAAATTTATCTTTTGAAATTTCTAAGAGTCTCATCCTTGGGTAATTAGTATTTAATCCTAAAATTTTTATTTTTTATTTTTTAGTTTCTAGTTTTTCTCTTTTTTAATTGAAAATAAATATTAATTATTATTATTGAAACTTTATCTAAATTATTCCGCCATTTGGAACAAATTTAGAGAAAATTTCTCACCTAGAAATTTTATAGAGATTTATCATTTGAAATTTCTAAAAATTTCATCATTTGAAATTTCTAAAAATTTCATCATTGAATAATTATTATTTATTTTCAAAAAATATTTTTTTATTTTTTTTAAACTTAATCATACAAAAATACCCTTAAAAATAAGCAAACACATAAATAAATAACTAAACAAAATAAAAATAAAATAAAAAAGGCTCAACTGGAATGGCTTGGCACGACTCGACACTAGGCACAAAAAGTAGCTCAGCGACTCAGCTTGGAGTTTTGGCTCGGCTTGGCTTAGCTGAAAGGTTTGGTTGGGATGTGGATCAACAAAACGGGTTGTGCTCAGGTCGGGTTAGCCCGAGTAAAAATGTGCAGATCCTAGAGACTTTTTAAAGTGAAAATGGCATTATTTTTAGAAGGTATAAAATATCGAATTCAGTGGTTTTCCTTAGATTTCTTCTGCTTCCTTTCTTTTTTCTCCCTCTCTCTAAAATCTCTAAGAACATCGATTGAATCTTCATTTAATTCTAGGATTTTTCTCTGAAATCTAGGTTGGTTCATTAGAATCTGATCGAAAGTTCATCGATTTTTGGAAAATGGACGCTAAAAACTGAGAACCTTTCCAAAAACTGGAGATCTCATCAAAAAGTCACCAAAAAATTCAAATGGTGCTAAAAAATTTTGTAGGAATCTAAAAATTTTCCAAAAAATTTCCAAAAAAAAAATATACTTTTTGACCTAAAAAAATCTCCTAAGATTTTATGACTGCCTTTTGGCTTCCCTTGCATGATTTTCTTTATGCTTTCTGATCTGTGTTTTTGTATTTCTCTTTGTGTTTGCTTTACTTTATCAATGTATGAATTTATAGGGAGTAGGTAGAAGAGTTCTTAATGGACTATGCCTCCCCTTTTGATAAGATTTCTGTATAATCATAAACGTAAGATTTATCTGTTGTAAATTACATCCAACTACAATTCTGCCAACCAATTTGCAAAAGAATCTTCATTATTTTTTAATTTTTTAATTTTTTTACCTTTACTTTTTTTATTATATCTATTATCACCTAATTTGCTAATCAAACGAAAAAATCAAATAAAAACAAATAAATGAATTAATTAACAAAAGATAAAACCAAAAATAATAAAATAAAATAATATAAGATAAAAATAAAAATAGATAATTGGGCTTGGTAATATGGACCATATTGAACCAAGCCCAATTAGTTCGAGCTTAGACTAAATAAGGTGTTTACAATCATATGCTTGGTTTGAGAAATTTAGCACTACTATGCTTGACTTCATATTTGTGCAAAGTTCTTATGATTTAGCATTGTTTATTTATCGATCTAAAAGAGGTATTTTCTTTTTGCTTCTCTATGTTGATGATATAGTGATAACTAAAGATGATAACTTGGTATTCAAAATATAAAAAATCATCTTAACAAAACTTTTAAGATGAAAGATCTTGGTCCATTACGATATTTTATGGGAATTGAAATAAATTGTTCCTCTCATGGATATGTCTTGTCTTAGGTGAAATATCCTTTTGATCTTATTTCTAAAGTTGGCTTATCTGATAAGAAAATTGTTAACACTCCTCTTGAAACTAATGTCAAAATGAAAATTACTAATGGAGAACTTCTTAATGATGCTACTTTGTATAGATAGTTGATTGGTAGTCTTTTATTTTTTATAGTTACAAGACATAATATTAGTTATGAAGTTTAAGTTGTAAGCCAATTTATGATAGCACCTTGAATAATTTACTTTGCTGTAGTTCTTAAGATATTGAGATATTTACAAGGAATGCTTCGTAAAGGTTTGCTATTCTCATCAGCTTCTAAACTTAAACTTTGTCTTTTTCTTATTCTAATTGGCTATGATGTTAATGATGAACATTCTACAACTGGTTATTATGTTTTTCAAGGTGATTCATTGATATTTTGGAAAAACAAAAAGCAGATAGTTATGGTGTGTTCAAATGCTAAAGTAGAGTATAGAGTTTTATCAAACACTACAACAAAAATTATGTGGTTGTGTCAATTACCTATGGATTTAGGTATTGACATACCTACTCCTATTCCACTTTTTTTAATAGTAAGAGTGCAATTCAAATTGCTCACAATGATATATTTCATAAACTAATGAAACATATTGAAATAAACTATCATTTTATCAAACAGGAGGTACACAAAGGCACCATCATGCTATCATATATTTCTTTTGAATCACAAGTGGTGGATCTTTTTACAAAGTCGCTTTCAAGTTCACGTTTTTGTTATTTAGTTTCCAAACTCCAAACGTTTCATTTCGAACTATCTTCAGTTTAAGGGGGCTATTACAATGTATATATGTATTTAGTTGACTTATAAGCTTGGACTTTTATTTTTGAATATATCTTATCAACTTTAAACCCATTTATACATTTGTATATATGTATTTTACAACTCTAGAAATAATATTGACTTTTTTACTTTTTACTCTTAAAAGTCATTACTTATATAGGTAAAAAGAGACTTAATTAACAATCTTTAATTCTTTACTTAACTTGACCTAAGTATAGAAAAAATTTTTGAAGTTGACTCCAATAATCTGATCCTTGCCAGATATTTCTCTCTATAGCCATCCGTTCTATCCTTTATACTTTAAAAGAACAAATTAAAAATGAGGGGATTTGAATCAAAATCGTTAATTATATGAATAAATCGAAGCTGGAACAAATGTAGCTTTGCTTTCAAAGAAAAAATAATGACCCATGAAGCAATCCTCACAGTTAACATAAATTAATTTACGGAACCTTCCAAGAATTTTAATGGTTTTATAGAGAAGAAAAGTTTACCCACTTAGTCTCTATGGAAGACTAGAGAAAGACTTATTGTCAACATTTAATTAATGAAACTGTGAAGCTAGTATTCTCAGTTGGAAGAGAAAGATTCTTCTAATTTCCCTATTTTCATTTCTTTAATGGCTATGCTTTTATGTTATAACTGTTGAAATGCAAGTTACTTTCCAAGTGCAATGAAGCAATTGGGATTTTTTAGGAATAATCAAAGAAACATACGAGTGCTTTTGCATGAAACTATGATCTCAACTTGATTCTCGTCAATTCAACAATGAAAGGCAAAAGTTTCTAAGAGGACCAAGAAAATAGCTATGGATCAGATAAATTTGGAAAAGGAACATTAGACCAATGACCCTTTTTACATTTGATTGCTAATTTAACAACCTAGTTATTGGATGTTTCGACTACGCTTGCCTATCTATCTTCTTCTCTTCCTTGAGCAACTGTTACAATATTGCCTCTATAAAGAAAATTCCAAATTTTTATGTTTAATGGATATCACTTGTTTTTTTGCTTCACCTCAACTTCTTGTTCAATTCTTGGAATTGTTTTTCCTCCTCGGACCAAGTGATTTTTGTTTGTGGATATGCAAGAAACTTATCGTTTAATGGTAAAACTTGGATTGGGGGTGTAAATCTTTTCACAAATTATTATGAAGAAACAAGGATCGACCATGTGATCTCAAATATAACCAAGAAGGTTCCAGAGAATCCATATGCAACTGCACACTTCTTTCATTCTTCTTTCACCTATAGTTTCTTTATGTCCCCTGACCTCAAGTTTATTCACCTTCATTTCTACCTTACTTTTTACACTGCCATAGACTAAGTGTCCAAAGCTGAATTCTCTGTCATCTTTGGCAATTAAACATTGTTAAACAATTTTAGCCCTTCTGTAATGGCAAGCATTTTGAAATCACCTTATTTCACTAAAGATTTCCTCTTTAACTTAAAGAAACAGTCTTTGAACATCACCTTTGCTCCATCACCACATATTTCATATGCTTTTGCCTTTCTAAAGCGGATAGAGATTTACTCAATGTCCCTCATATTAGGAAAATGGAGTCTAGCCCCCTGTAATTGATTTTGGACCAATCAAAGGCCATAGGCCTTAGTCTTTCTTTCTACACAGTGCCTTAGCTATTTAATAAAAAGAGGTGGGGTTGTTTTAAGGTGGGGTCACAAACCAAAAAGAAAAAAAAAAGGCAGAAAAAGTGGAAAGAAAAAGAAAAAGGGAGAGTTAGTTGAACGAAAGTCGATCCTTAGTCTGATTGAGCTGAAACTTTGTTAGCAGGTTTATGATTCAGAGTTTTACATTCTGAACGATGAAAATCGGGTTTGAAGCTCTCTAGGAACAAATCCAATGTGTATTTGTTGAGTCACCTATTTGGTGAGATTTCTTCAATTGTCTTTTTAATTGTTGATTAGCTCTAGTTTTAGCTAGAGAAGAACTTGTTATACCCATTATTTAATAGTGAATTTTTTTTTGTAGTCCATGATTTTTCCCTTTACACTAGAGTATTGATATCTCCCATACATCAATCTCTAGAGCAACATAGCATGATTTTGTTGTTTCATCACGAGTATGCCTTAGCCCAACATATGATCATTCAATTCAAGCATTCACACTTAATCAAAATGGACTTTCAAATGTTCTAACGTAGGTCATGGTGAGGAGTCATGAAAGAAATGGATAAAATAGGCTCAAAATATGTGTTTAAAGGGTTTAAAACCAAAGGATCATTTCTCATCATTTGACGAAATTTCATATTTTTCCCTATTCCACATCATCTTATTATTTTTCTTTCTGATTTACCTTATCCCTCACAAAAAGACTCTCATTACTTTACCCCAAATCATGTGTGGCATTCATTTTTCTTTTTTTTTTCTTCTATCTTTGATATATTTTACTATCTTTTACCTCTTTTTTTTCAAAAATGGTCCCCCAGTGTGGAAGGTGATCCTTGGTTAGGGCTCTTTAGAAAAAGAAATCACAATAGGCTCAAAAGAGTAGCAATGAATGATTTTTCAAATAATAAAAGAAATATGGCCATTTTTTCTCTCAAAGGTGAATGCTTTCTTTGAAGATCATTTATTGAACAAAAACAAGCTCATGTATCTTTATAAAAGATTGCACATCTTTAAGACATATTAATTTTACATCTACTAGTAGCTTTTTTTTTTCTTTTTTTGCTCAAATAATCTCTTCAAATCAATGTGAATAAATTCTCAAAATTAGATCTCAAAATTATTGTTGTCATTGTCTAAACATTCATCATTGATAATGGGAATAAAAAGATGTGGCAAATAGTAAAGCATGGAATAATGGCCTTGATGAAAGAGAAAATGTAATGAAATACATCAACTTGTCTTTTATTGAAATGAAAAAAAATGAAATCTTATTGCATAAAAGAAAACCTGGAATGAAAAGCAACATCCAACTAGCCTTAACATTCTTTTCCTTTTTAAAATTATGCCCTTATACAATTAAGTGAAAAATTTTTCTTAACATCTGGCCCCTGATTCATTGTAGCTTTTCAAGTTTTTTCAAATCACACTCATTCTTGATCTTCACTTAAAGCATTGACATTGTGATTGGGTAATGGATTGTTGCTAACATTAGGCGTTGTTATCCCCCTTATATCAAAATTTATCATCCTATCATTGATCAAATGTTGCACTTTATGCTTTAGAGCAATGCAATTTTTAATAGAATGACCAACAATTTCATAGTGGTACTCATAGTAGCTATAGGATCATACCACTTGGGATAGGGTGCTTGAGCAGCTTTAGATGACTGGGGATAATCAAGTAGTTATTATAGAGCTCTCAGTATAACTCCATACAAGTTATGGGCATTGGATCAAATATGAATTTTTCTTGAGTTCTTCGTAGCTCTCATGAACCACTTGTTGGGTTAGCAGGATGAATCTGGAGTCTTACAAAAGGTTGAATGTTAAAGCTCTATATGAGAGTTTAAGGGCTAAAAACGAGCTGGTATGTTGATGGATAAGATGGTTATGAGGTTGGTCAATATGGGCAAGGTGAAGTGTTGTTCACAGCAATACAGTATGGGGAATAACTTTATTATAGATAGGGTTGATATCCCCTGAACCATCTGTCAAAGCTCACGGCTTGAGCTTTAATCTCTTCCCTCTTTTGCACTTTCTTAGTTTCTCCTCCTTCCAACTTGCCATTTTTAATAGCATTCTCAATGATTTTGCCTGAAATCACTATGTCGATAATATTTTTTGTTGCATTCTCTATCATCTTTTCATAACAGAGAGATTTTAAAATGCTGACAAACAATACTGTGGTCTATTTTTCAATCAAAAGAGGCTGCACTTGGGTAGCTATGTCCCTCCACCTCTAGGCATATTCTTTAAATGATTCAGTCACCTTTTTTTTCATGTTCTATAAAGATAGGCATTCAGAGGCTAAGCCTATAATATGTTGGCACTGATTGATGAAGTCATGAATCATATCACTCCAAGAATGAATGTGGGTCCTATCCAACTAGACATACCATCTAACAGTAGAGTTCATATGGTTATCTTGAAAAACATGCATTACTAATTTTTTATTATTAGCATGGGCAGCTATTTTTTGACAATATATAGTAATATGGGTCTTTAGACACTTTGTACCATCATACTTTTCAAACTCTTAAGCCTTAAACTTTAGAGGAATAATCACATCCGAGACTAAACAAAGCCCAGCAACATTTACAAAACCATAAAAACCGATTCCCTCTATGGCTCGTAACCTTTCCTCTAATAAGTTCATTTTTTGTTCAACTTTTGAAGCTTCTAAGGTCTCATTCTCTTTAGTTCTCAGTTTCTCTTTCTTTTCTAGATTATCCAAGTTAAAAATTGATACTGGTTCTACTACTTTCTTAGTAAAGACATGATTTGCATAACTTTAGTACTACTTTGGATTTAAAGCTGATGGTATTCCAGGGTATGTATATCATACCGATATATGTACTACTATGGTAGTGGGTCTTATGTAGATTGGGCTTGATATGACCCAAAACTAAGAGAGTACAAAGGGTCAGCCACCTCTTATGATGGATAGTCCTATAGGCTGGTATTTTCTTTAACATTCTTTTCATTGTTCAACTTATTTAAAGCCTCTAGAATCCTATTCAATTCCCCTTTAAGCTTATCTTGGGCTTTTTCTATCTTTTTGAGATGGTTAAAATCTTCTTGTTCTATCTGTTTGGCTTAAACCCTTGTGTTGTATTGGTGAATAAGGTTTTTACTTGGTGGAGCTATCCTTGAACCTTGAGTACCACAATTATGTCATTATTAAAAATGCTATGCTTTATGTTTGGCATGTTATACATCCTGAGTGGAATGTACATTTCCATGGATGAAATCTAATATAAGAATGATGCAAATGCACAATGTTACATATGACAATGAAAATGATGCATGACATGATAATGCAAATACATGAAGTCAAACAAACAAAATAGTTAGATAAGCAACAAATTGTTCCTTCTTGTGTCTTAAATTCGGGTTACACCTATCAATGGGTAGAAAGGGCTCTATCCTAAGGTTGGCCTTATAAGTATAGATTATATGTAGGGTTAGGTGATTTTGACCACTAAAAGTTCCTAAATTGTTACTTACAATTTCTTCCATCACAAAGTAATAAGGCAGTCCAATCATCACCCATCACAAGCTACTAATGGAAATGATTCAATTTGAGTGAGAGTATTTCACTAGCCATTGTAGAGATTATCATTTCACGAGAGCGTAGATACTTTACTCCCTCATAAGAGGAATGAAGCCTGAGTATAGAGCTCATGTAATGCAAATGCATGCGATAATGGGTGTGAAGAAACATATAGGTTTCATGCCCCAATAAATAAATAAATAAACAAAAAAAAAACATTAGTAAACAAAAAATTACAATTTAAAACCATTAGACCAAATAATAGGATAAATTTAAAAGTTTATGGTTTGACTCTCTATAGCTTCCCTAGTGGAGTCACCAAACTGTCATAATATATAGATTCATAAATCTATAGCTAGACTTAACAAATGGAGTTGCCACCAATCTTTTTTAACTAGGTATGATTGGCCACCTAATGAACCTATCCTTTTAAGGAGCTCTTAAGCTTGACTAAAGATCCCTAAAAGAATATGTTCGGGTCTACTAATCAAAACAGGGTGCGAAAGTTTGATTACATATAGGGAGGTTATAGCACCTCCACATGCCCATCCAAAGGATAGTACCATTTAATTTTAAATTTATCCTAAGGTCTTGATTCTAATGGTTTTAAGTTTTTACGTTCAAATATTGAAAATAATTTTTAAGACTCTCCATCAATCTAGCAGAATTTTTAAAAATATTTTCTCATTTCAAGAGTATTCAAGGATCCCATTTGTTTCCTTGAAAAGGCTCCATCATTAGAAAATCATTTGTTTTGATTTGGTTTTTTTATTTGAAAACATATCGAATTATTACTCCATTTGGGTGAAATTAGAAATGTTTTCCCTTTTAAATTTCTAAAATTTTCACCATTTGGGCCTATTTAGAAATTCTTTTTTATTTCTCTCTTTTTCTTTAAGGAAATAATATGACAATTTTTTTTGAAGTTTCATTTAAATTCTTCCACCATTTGGGACAAATTTAAAAAAATTTCGCACTTAGAGATTTCTTAAAAAATTTACCATTTGAAATTTTTAAGATTCTTATCATTGGATAATTGTCAAATATTTTCAACCAAAATTTTATTTTTTTATATTTTATATTTTTTTCTTTTTTTTTGGATTGAAAAGAAATATTAATTATTGTTATTGAAATTTTATCTAAATTATTCCACCACTTGAGATAAATTTAGACAAAATTTCTCACCTAGAAAATTTTTTAGAAATTTACCATTTGAAATTTCTAAAAATTCCATCATTGGATAATTAATATTTATTCTCAAAATTTTTTATTTTTTTATTTTTTCCCACATTTAATCATGCAAAAAAACCCTAAAAAATAATCAAGCACATAAATAAATAACTAAAATAAATAAAAAATACCAAAAAAATAGAAATGGCTCAGCTTAATGGCTTTGGCGCTGCTCGACTTCAGGCACAGAAGACGGCTTGGGGGACACGGCTTGATGGCTCAGCTTGGCTCAAAAGATCTACTTGTATGTGGGTTGAAAGAAACGGGTTGCGCTCGGGTCGAGTTGACCTAAATAAAAACACGCAGATCCTATGACCATTTAAGGTGAAAATGGCATCGTTTTGAAACAGGTATAAAAGGCCTAATTCCTTCTTTTTCCTTAGATTTCTCTTTTCCCGCTCTTTCTTTTCTTCCCCTTTTCTCTCCATCTCTCTCTAGAACCGAATAAACTTCAGTTGAATCCTTTATTAGATTTTGGAAAATGTCATCAGAATCTGAGTTAGTTCATCGGAAGGTTGCCAAAAAATTCAACTAGTACCAAAAACTTTCAAATTGTGGAAAACCTATCGAAAAATTCATCCGACATCGAAAATGTCACCGTAAAATTCAATCGATATAAAAAAATTCACTAAAAACTAAAAATTTTTGCCAGAATCTAGGAATTTTCTAGATTTTTCAAAAAAAAAATCCTTTTTTTAACCCAAAAAAACTCTGAATTTTTTTTACTGCTTTCTACATTTCTGTGTGATCTACCTTTCTTTGATCTTTATGTGTTTCTCCTTTGTTCCTTTGTGTTTTTGTGTACATGTATGTATAGGATTCTGAGTCTGAGAACTCTAAACAAGAAAAGAGTTCTAATTTTCTCGAAATCCGAACTTCAAATCCTAAATTTATCATAAATTTGATAACTCCGAAGAAATAACCCTAACCAATCCAACCACCTTAAAATTTTTCTATTTTTTTCATTTTTTCTTAATTTTCATAAACAAGTAGAACCCTAGATAGATTGGGGTGTCTACAATGTTCTTTTAACTATACTTTTATGACTTCAACAATAAATTTCAAAATAGAATAAGACTATAATACAATGAAAATTTAAATGCAAAAATGATGGAAATACTAATAATAATTTTGGAAAAAATTTTTTATGTTCAAGTCTTACATAGATTAAAAAATATATCTTTTTGTGAGGATTTGAAATTTGTATTGCAAAAATATTAATCCAAATCAACAAGTTTATAATTACTTACTTGTTAATCAAGTTGTTGCTATATGGATTGAGGAAAACAATTCAAACATTTCATTTGATATCGTAATTCATACTTATTTAGGAATACAATATAAAGTTAAACATTATTTAGATTGTTATGACCCCTTACAACATTTTTTAATCCTTCCAAATAGAGAAGTTCATTAGTATCAAAATATTAAAAAAGTCATTTTAAATGATGGTAATAAGAATGAAGTAATAATTAAAAATATATTATTTTTTGTTTATTAGAGAAACTTTTTTATGAAAAATGCGTAGGTATTCATTGTGAATTAAATATTTTAAAATTATTGTCTATTTAATTTTTATAAATTTTATTTAGTAAATGTCTTTTCATTACTTTTATCATATATATAACAAAAGTTTTACATAAAACTATATATTTAAAGATAGAAACATAAGAAAAATTTTATTACCTCCATTAGTGATAGAACATTTCAAAAATTTTAATATTTGATATGCAATTTTACTTTGCTAATAGTTTTGAAAACACATACACTAATAATTCAATGAAATCATCAATGAAATTTATCTTAATATGTATTATTTTACCACAAACGAAAAAATTTAAAGAATATTTTTAAAATATTGACTTAATATGTATTTGTATATATTTATTTAATTTAGTTTTAATATTTGCATTAGTATAAAAAGTTATTATTTTAACTTATTATTACTTGCTAAATCATTGATAGTAAATTAAGAACATTTACTCATATTTTTTAAGTTATTTATACTTAAACCTTTTCTTCTTTCTTTCTTTCCTTTACAAATTACATTTTCTAATATACATGTGATATACACAAATCAATGATAATATCGTAATAAATAATTAATAGCTTAGTAATTAATCATTGACAACTTAAATATAATTATTATAATTTAGTAATAATTATCGATAACTTAACAGTAAATTAATGATAACTTAATAGTAGATTAATGATATTTTAATAGTCAATAATTGATAACTTTTTATTAAATCAGTAATAATACAATAATAAATGCATAATACCTTAATGGTAAATTAATCATAATATAATTGTAAATGTATAACAACATAGCACTAAATCAAGGATAACTTAATAAAAAATAAGTAATAACTTAGTAGTTAATTATTGATAAGTTAGTAATAAATCAATGATACTTAATAGTAAATTAGTGATAATTTAATAGTAAATCAATTTTAATTTAATAATAATTAATTTATAGTAGTAAATCATAAACAAATTAGTAGTAAATCAATTATAAATTAGAAGTAAATAATTGATAATTTAGTAGTTAACCATTGAAAATTTAAAAGTAAATCAGTATAACTTAATAGTAAATCATTGATAATATAAAAGTTAATTAGTGATAACTTAATAGTAAATCATTCATAATTTAATATTAATCAATAATAATTTGATGGTGAATCATTGATAATTTAATGGTAAATTGACGATAATTTTGTAATAAATAATTAAAATTTAAGTAGTAAATTAGTGACAATATAATACTAAATACAAAAAAATATAATAGTAAATTATTAATAATTTAGTAGTAAATCATTAATAACATAGTAGTAAATTATTAATAACTTTGTTATAAATCAGTGATAATTTTGTAAAAAATTAGTTAATCATTAATAAGTATTTAGTAAATTATTAATAAATTAGTAATAAATCAATTATAATTTTATAATAAATTATCAATAACTTAGCAATAAATCACCAATAATTTAATGATAAATCATTCATAACTTAATCACAAATCATTCATAAATTAGTAGTAAATAATTGATAACTAAATAGTAAATAATTAATAACTTAGTAGTAAATAACTGATAATTTAATTATTAATCATCGATAACTTTCTTTATTTTTAAACTTGGTAGGGATTAAACCCTGATTACTATCAGAAATGATAGCAAAACTTTTATTTTTGAGTTAAGATAAACCTACTATAAATTTATTCAATAAAAAAATTAGTAAAAAATTTTTTAATTTGAATAAAATAATAATGTTATTATATAAAATGAACATTATCTCATATATTATTGGTGGATTTTTAAATTTCATATTTCATAGTTATAAATTTACAACAACATATTGGTAAATTAATAATAGGTTAATAAAAAAATAAGTGATAACTTAGTGGTTAATAATTGATAACCTAATAATAAATTAATGATAGCTTAATAGTAAATTGGTGATAATGTAATAGTCAATCAGTTTCAGTTTAATAGTAATTAATTAATAAACTTAGTAGTAAATAATAAATAACTTACTAATAAATCAATAATAATTGTGTTATTAATCAATGAAAACTTAAAAGTAAATCAATATAATTTAGTAATAGTTAATCATCAATAACTTAGTAGTTAATCATCAACAACTTAATATTAAATTATGGATAATTTAATATAAATTGGTTATAATTTGATAATGAGTCATGATTAATTTAGTAATAAATTTACGATAATTTTTTAGTAAATAATAAAAAACTTAAATAGTAAATCAATCATAATAGTAAATCACTAATAATTTAGTTGTAAATCAATAATAATTTAGTAGTAAATTAATTAATCATTGATAATTTTGTAGTAAATTATAGATAAATTAATAGTAAATCAGTTGCAATTTTATAACAAATCATTAGCAATTTAATAGTAAATTATCAACAATTTAATAGTAAACCAGCTGTAAATTAGTAACAAATTATTCACAAATTAGTAGTAAATCAATGTTAATTTGTAATAAATTATTGATAATTTAGCTGTATATCATTAATAGTAGTAAATCGTTGGTAACATAATAGTAAATCAATAATAACTTAATTATTAATTACTAATAAATTTTTTATAATTAAAGTTGGCAAGAATTGAACTCGGTTACTAATAGAAACGGAATTAAAAATTTCATCTTGGGAGGTTAAGATAAACATACCATAAATCTATTTAATAAAAAACTTAATGAAAAAATTATAAATTAGAATGAAACAATAATGTTATTATATAAACAAAAATTTATCTTATACTAGAACTAAACTCATACTTTCCTACTAAAATCTATTGTTAAATATATGATAACACAAATTTTATCAATAATTATAAAAAATATATCATAAATTACCAAAACATTTTACTAAAATTTTATCAAAGATTACCAAAATTGTATCAATGGTTACTAAAATTGTATCGGTAATTACCAAAATTATATCATAAGTTACCAAAATTATATTGAAGTTATTAAAAATTTATCAACAGTTATCAAATTTTACATATATTATATCAATTAAAATTAAATTATTAGTATTTATTATTGTTATTATTATAGTATAAAAAATTATTTATTGACATGAATTTCTAAAGATAAGAATTACTCGTGCATTATGCACGTATCAACTTCTAAATTATAATCTAATGTCTATAATCAGCTAACAAAATTCTAAAAATGACATCAAAATGTTACTAAAACTTTGACAAAAATTACCAAAATTGTATCAATGATTATCAAAATTATATCTATTGTTACCAAAATTATATCATAAGTTACCAAAATTGTATTGAAGTTACCAAAAATTTATCAAAAGTTATCAAATTTTACTTATATTATATCAAAATTAAAATTAAATTATTTGTATTTATTAGTATTAATATTATTATAGTATAAAAAATCATTTACTGACATAAATTTCTAAAAATCAAAACTACATGTGTATTATGCACGTATCAACTTCAAAACTATAATTTAATTTATAAAGTCAGCTGACAAGATTCTAGAAATAACATTAAAATGTTACCAAAATTTTGACAAAAATTACCAAAATTGTATCAACTGTTACCAAAATTATATCATAAATTATCAAAATTGTATTGAAGTTACCAAAACTTTATCAAAAGTTATCAAATTTTACTTATATTATATCAAAATTAAAATTAAATTATTTGTATTTATTATTATTAATATTATTATAGTATAAAAAATCATTTATTGACATGAATTTCTAAAAATAGAAACTACACCTGTATTATGTACGTGTCAATGTTTAAAATATAATCTAATTTATAGAATAGGCTAACAAGATTCTAGAAATGACATCAGTTAATAATGGAAGAAAATTTTGAATTTTCATTTTATTTTATTTTCTTGTTTCCTTCTGATTCCTTTCTGATTAAATTTTATTATACAATTCTATCAAAAAAATCCAAATGAAGCCAAAAGCGGCCTTCTAAAGCATCAGTCTTCAGCTCATAAAAGCTTGTATAAAAGGGGAATTAATGTTTAGTTCATAAAAACATCTGAATTCATTGTTAAGAGACGAAAATGAATTCCACAGCAAAGTTTTTAATCCTTCTCACAAGTTTTTTGTGCCTGTTTCTCCTCATCACTCTATTCAAATTCCTTCACAAATATTGGTGGATACCTTTCCGCATACAGTACGCACTGAGTTTACAGGGAATCAAAGGACCTCCTTATGAATTCATCCATGGAAACAGCAAAGCATCTGTCCAATTCAGGAAAGAAGCATTCAGCAAACCCATGGCTGCCTTGACTCATGATATATTTCCGAGGGTGCTGCCTCATTTTTACTCCTGGATCAACATATATGGTGAGATAATTCCGATGTTTTTCACATGGAATATGTTTCTAACTTCAAATAAAAAAAAATGAACCCTTTTTTTTTGTTCTTTTATTAGGGAAGAATTATCTTACCTGGGAAGGAACTCGAGCTCAACTGGTAATTTCAGAACCAGAACTAGTCAAAGAGGTTCTGAAAAATATTGAAGGATCTTTTCCGAAAACGAAGTTTAAAAACTTTATCTATAAGATACTCGGGGACGGGCTTGTGGCAGCCGAAGGTGAAAAATGGGCCAGGCAAAGGAAGTTGGCAAATCATGCTTTTCATGGGGAGAGCTTAAAAGTAAAACTTCGAACAAAGTCTATTTTGTACTGACATTTAAGAGTTATGAATTAGTTTCTTACAGAATGGATGGTTGTGTTTGGCAGAGCATGAATCCAGCAATAATTGCTGCCATTGAGACAATGCTAGAGAAGTGGAAAGGCCGAGAAGGGAAAGAGATCGAAGTGTTTGAACAATTCAGGTTACTGACTTCAGAAGTTATATCTAGAACAGCTTTTGGTAGCAGTTACTTGGAAGGGGAGAAGATTTTTCAAATGTTGATTAAATTATCAGTACTTGCTAGCAGAAATCTTCATAAATCTCGGATTCCTGGCATCAGGTAAGTTAATTTGTAACATTCCAACCTCACGTTGAGATATTATAAAGATCTGCTATAATATATGCAAATATTTAAATCCATAATATTTTTGTGAGATAAAATCACCAAACTTTCAAGTCAAATTGAATAATATCTTGGTTAGGTGCGGTCTTCACATGATTAATCTAGACTCCGGAGTTTGCCCCTGATTTCCAAATAGAAAGGAAATACCTAGAAGTCACTTGAGTGTAAAATCTGAAATATGATCCCGAAGGATTTAGTTTTTCTCCTTTTTTCCTTG
Source organism: Durio zibethinus (assembly GCF_047325235.1). Classification (NCBI taxonomy): domain Eukaryota; kingdom Viridiplantae; phylum Streptophyta; class Magnoliopsida; order Malvales; family Malvaceae; genus Durio; species Durio zibethinus. Next base: position 2,286,977 of record NC_143166.1, read on the forward strand.
TATATGGCTTATACCTTTGTTTGCTTTTGCAGCAAGATTTGGAAAACTACGGATGAAATAGAATCAGAAAAGCTTGCTAAAGGAATACATGAATGTGTGATGGAAATGGTTAAGAAAAGGGAAGAGAAAATAGTGACTGGAGAAGCGGACAGTTTCGGCAGTGATTTTCTAGGATTACTTGTCGATGCTTTTCACGATTCGGATGAGAAAAACAGGCTCTCCGTAGAAGACTTAGTAGATGAGTGCAAAACATTCTACTTTGCTGGACAAGAAACCACTAATTCCTTGCTCGTATGGACAGTCCTGCTTTTAGCAATCCATACAGATTGGCAAGAGAAAGCAAGACGAGAGGTGATCGAGGTATTTGGTGACAAAAATCCTCATTCTGAAGGCATTTCCAAACTAAAAACTGTAAGCAAAACCGCAATCTCAGACTATTTCAATAGCGTGCATTACCAGCATTTAATAAATTATAAATTTATTTTGCTCACAGATGAACATGATCATCAATGAAACCCTGAGATTGTATCCTCCTGTATCTGCCATATCTAGAAATGTTGCAAGAGACGTTCAATTGGGAAAGCTCATTATTCCTGTTAATATGGTGGTTATAATCCCGATCATAGCACTTCACCATGACCCTCAACTATGGGGTGATGATGCGCATCTTTTCAAACCAGAGAGATTTGCAGAAGGTATTGCCAAAGCTACCAAATACAATGCAGCTGCATTCATTCCCTTCTCATTGGGACCTCGATCATGCGTGGGTATGAGCTTTGCAACCACAGAAACAAAGACTGCTCTCTCAATGATCCTACAACGCTACTCTATTACTCTCTCCCCAGCCTATATTCATGCGCCATTTCCTCAACTTATGGTTCAGCCACAACATGGACTTCAAATAATGCTTCATTCTCTACAGAGTGATGCCTGAAGTTTTTTAATGCAATAGCTGCTTCTATTAGTGTCCAAGACGGTAAAATATTCATAATAAGTAAGAAACAGTTTTAAATAATGGTGTGATCAATGCACACAGAGTTCTTACCTGCCATTTTTGGCTCCTAATTATGTATCAATTCAAGTTTTTAAATTGGGTGATCCTTGACATGCTGTCAGAGCCTTTCAGTTTTAAATAATTTGTATCTCTTTTCCATATTTCTTGGCTACTTACTGGTGTAGGGAACCGGGTAACTGGTGGATTTGTCCACTACTGTATCCAAAATGCCAGTTGCATGGCAGTTGCAGCAAGAAGGAAAAGCAAAAAACTTGGAGGTTATTTGATCACCACTAAGCTGCGTAAGGATTTCTGGCTCTTAGCTTAAACAAAACAGCATTATTTTTTTAATTAGCCTTCAACTCTTTTCAACAAAGGGGATTCTAATCTTACTCCAGAATATATGTGATTTTCCTAGTGTTATTGTTAGTAAGTAATACTATTAAAGTCAAAGGAAAAAGAGGGTTTGGTGTGTGAATGAAAAAGTTTGTGTCATTGTTGATGGCCCTGGATTATGGCTAAGGGAAAGACAATTGGGTCCCTTGACCCCTTTAGGATCTCTTCCGGTGCTACAGTGGCCTAAAAGAAGCAGATGATTCAACAACTTTTGTTTTTTTGGAACTCATACCTGAATCTGCAAAACTCCATAACCGTATCAAGCATGGTTATACTTAGAATAATTTGGCCTTCTGACATGGCTTCTGCTTGAATCATGCAACGTTTTCTTATCAGCTGTTTTGCAATATAAGTGCTTTCAATCTGATTAACTGGTAAATTTTGTGTGATATTGCCATGTCTGTAGACCAACTCATTCAAAAAAGGCCATTTCAAAGGGGGGATTGACAACCAAATTAACCTTGTACGCTAGAATGTTCATGATATAAATGATAAAGATTTCTAGAAATTAGAATTCAAATTTTAGCATATTCAACTATCAAAAATAAAATCTCATTTTTTAAAAAAATTATTGATCAAGATCCTCTACAATACTACATCAAATTTGCAAAATTAAAGTTCACATATTCTTTGATCTTTTCTAGATTTCAAAAGAATAAACCATTTTGTTTTCAAACATTTAGAGTTTTTTCTAATATTTTATGTATTATTATTATTTTTTATTTCTTTACATTGTGATGTTCTAAACTATTAAACACAATATTGAAATTTTTCTTAAAATTAAAGTAAAAAAAGGGAAATAAAAGAAGTGAAGTGATGTGAAATTAAATGCGAATATTTGTTTTAAAATGAAAGAAGTGAAATAGTATAAAAAACAAAAAAAAAAAGGAGATACATAAGCATATGCATGAGAACTAAGTAATGACAACTAAGTAAGAACACATAATTCTTTTTCTTTTTCTTGTTCTCTGCCTTTTTAATAATAAGAATGTAGAAAGAATTGAATTCACTAATTTTTTGGCCAATCAATTCACTAATTCAAGCCGTATTTAAATCTTTTATATACACAATTAGCAGTAAAGGTGCATAGAAACAATAGGCAAATTGTATATATTTCTTATGGTTCTATCAACTATAACATTGTCATTATTTAAAATTTTCAAGTAAAAGATTGTTAAGGGGATATAATGGTCAAAAGGGCATAGTGGTCTTTTCTCCTCCTTCAATCTTCAGCAAACAACTAAAGGTATCTTGGTCATTTGTGCCAACTTGACATGTCAGGTCGGTCTGACATCTCCAGTGCTACCTCAGCTCGGCCCTATCCTAATTGTCCCTTTTTTGTCCCCCTTAACTTACCTATAAATATGGAAACTCAAGCACCATAAAGTGAAGTTCATATAACTCATATATTTCCCTTTTTCCTGCTTTCTCACTTTTTTTTTTGACCTGATCCTTACTGACTTGTACGTCATAGTGCAAATGCAAGAAATACCCCTTACCTTTTCCTCTAATCGTTCTTCCTTTTTGCATCTACAAGAATACCCTCAATTTGGAGCTTGGCACCAACATTTGACGTGTCAGGTATGGACTCTAACATTTTTACATTAACCGAGCACAAAACAATACCACTAAGAAAAATAACCCAAAAGGAAGTAGAGACAACGACTTTACTGGAACAAAAACTCACTAAAGCCAGCATTCTGTTTACCCACCTCAACCACAGGGGGGCAACCATAGAGCAATTTCAAGCCTAGACTAAGCACATATAAGCCCTTAAACAGATGTTGCAAACTATAACCTCACCACAAGTTTCTAAAATGCTAGATTTAGTCACATCGGATCGACAAGCTATTGACGAGTAATTGAGCTACGAAAAGACGAAAGCCTCTTTGGCCTTCAGAGAAGAACAACACACCAATCTGACTCCTCACCACCCCGACCACAATTCTACACATGCCACAACCTAAAAATTAAAATAAATAGACCATGAACTCTAACCAAACAGAGATTTGAAAGCTCGAATGCTGGCCATAGAGAAAAAATTGAAAACAAAACCAGCAGCATTTAAGGATAAGCTCAAATTTTTGGAGACCACACCCTTTACCGAAGAGATTGATAGAGCCATACCTCCTAAAGGATTCAAAATGTTGACCTTGGATACATAGGATGGTACTTCTGACGCCTTTGATCATTTAGAACTTTATAAAACTAACATGATGATACAAGGACAGATAAGGCTCTAATGTGCAAGGTTTTGGCCATACTTTGAAAGGTGTAGCTCTATCTTGGTATAACAATCTAGAGCTGAGGTCGATCACTACTTTCAAGAAACTTATCCACTTATTCTTGTCTAAATTTGTGAATAGCTGAAAAGTTAAGAAAACAACCTTAAGCTCATGTCAATTCATCAAAAGTGAAATGAAACTTTAAAAAGCTATGTCACATATTTTAACATGAAAACTTTACAGCTCAAGACCTAGAATAAACGGTTGCTATGGTCGCATTGAATAGTGGATTTAATGATAAGGAGTACCACTTAAAGTTGACATTGTCGCTGAAGCCACCTAAAACTCTAACCAATGCCTACTAATAACAGAGAAATATATCAATGCTAAAGCTACAATGAAAACAAACCGAGATGAGAAAGGCTTATCCCCCTTCTTTGGTTGTAAAAAAAGTAAGGAATTATACAATCCTCCCCTAAAAGAAAGACAACATAGGGTTCAAAGCCCTAGATAAGAAAAAAGGTACACTACATTAAATACCTCCCATGAAAGGATTCTGATGCAAATAAAAAAAAATCCCAACCTTAAATAGCCTAAACCACTAAGACAGAACACAAGGCAGGATCCGACAAAAAGATGCACCTTCCACTAAGATATCAACCATAATACAGAAGATTGTGTCGACCCTAAAAATAAAATTAAAGTTCTGATAAAACAAGGTCAACTAAAAAGATTTATTGGGTAGAGAAGACAAAACCAGTTTATAAAAGACTATAAAAATGACCACAGAGCACCCACCTAAGATAAAAAAAAGAAAGATCAAATCAAAAAAAAAATGCCAAAGAGGAAGAGCTAAATCAAAAAAAGAGCTGAGCTGATAATAGCAAGCTAATCAATGGGGTGATTAATGTGATCACAAGAGGTAGCTCCACCTCAATAAAAAAGAAGTTGAACCTAGACTCGATAATGGTAATAGACACCTTAACTAAGAAAAAAAAGGCTAGAAAAATGAGCTAATCTTGTTCAACTCGAAAGATTTGGAGGGGATCCAAATCCACATAATGATGCCATAGTGATTAAAGTCTTGGTCTACAATTATATGGTCAAGAGAATCTTATTTGACAATAGAAGTTCGACTGACGTTATATACTATGGCTATTTTAAGAAAATAGGGTTTAATGAAGATCAATTGACGTCAATCATCACAACATTAGTGGGATTTAGAAATGAACAGGTGCCAATAAGAGAAACCATCAAGCTTTCAATCTCTTTGAGAATAAAGCCAAATATGATTACCTTGATTGTAGAATTCATAGGAGTAGATATCACATCTACCTACAACATGATATTAGGTCAACCTAGCCAGCCTATTATGCGGCTCTTAGGCTCAATTCCTCACTTGAAATTGAAATTTCCAACACTTCAGAGGTAAAAAAAGTTCAAAGAAACTAGTCTATAGCACAATAATATTATGTTACAATGATGAAGGGTAAGATTGGAAAGCAAACAGGTAGCTCGGCCAATACCAAGGTAGAAAACAAAGAGGACTGACATAAAAAGTTGACAAAAAGTAAAAAATCGACAACAAGAGCACAAAACGTATAAGCAATTTGAGAGAAATGTGTTTTTAAGCAGCTCTGAGCTCTTAAGCTCTACAAAAGTTTAATTTTGTTCTATTTTTTGAATTTCCTAAGACAATAACAGAAGCGATCAAGCTATTAAGTCGACGTAAAAAATTAATGTTACTTGGATCGAGCTAACACATCGGTTAAAATACAACATTAAATGAAAAATGTACTTCACTTCTAATAATACGGTCAATAAGTTGCTTAATATATTAATTGTCACATTAGGATCTATTTTCGTAGAAAATGATCTAGACCTAATGGAATAAAAAAAGATAATCAATAAAAAATCAAACTCGGATGTAAATCGACCCAAGCTAACTGAGGACCTCATGACAATTCAATTTTGGAATAACATTCCTAAAAAATACATATAGATTGGAGCCAAGCTCCAGCAAAAGAACCAATTGATTCAACTTATAAAAAATAATGCCAACCTATTTGCCTGGACACTATCCAATATGCCCAAAATCAATATCGAAATAATGATTCATATGCTGCATACTAATCTCGAGGTCAAACCAGTTTGACAAAAGAAAAGAACTTTTACCCTTGAAAAATAATAGAACATCGAGGAAGAGGTCAACAAATTATTACAAGCTAACTTTATCAATGAGGTCTATTACCTTGAATGGATAGCCAATGTAGTCATGGTCAAAAAGCACAATAAAAAATGAAGAATGTGCATGGACTTCACCGACCTAAATAAAGCCTATCTGAAAAATAACTTCTTTCTCCCTAGCATAGATCGACTGGTAAATGATAGTGCCAAACATGGCCTCATTAGCTTTATGGATGCTTATTCCAACTACAATTAGATTAAATGTTCAAAAAAAATAAGAATAAAATAGCCTTTATTACTGAGAATGACTTTTACTACTACAAGATCATGCCCTTTAGATTGAAAAATGCAAAAGCGACTAACCAAAGGCTGGTCAACAAAGTATTCAAAGACCAAATCAACCACAATGTGGAGGTATATGTAGATGATATGATAGTCAAGAGCAAAAGTTTGACTGAACATCTAGAAAATCTTAGAAAAATTTTTAATACTTTGAGAAAGTATAATATGAGGCTTAACCCGAGTAAATATGCTTTTAGGGTTACTTTGGGCAAGTTTTTTGGCTGCATCATCAACCAAAAAGGGATAGAGGTAAACCTCGAGAGGGTTTAGGCAATCTTAGAAATAAAGATACTGACCTCAGTAAAAGAGTTACAAAGGTTAATAAGTAGAATAGCCACTCTCAGTCAATTCATATCCAAATTAGTAAAATAATGCCTATCGTTCTTCAAGATTTTCAAAAATATTTTTAACTTCAGATGGACTAAACAATGCAAAAAAGCTTTTAATGAACTCAAAGAATTCTTATCCTTCTTGCCTATCCTCTCTAAACTAAGGACTGGCAAAACACTGCACTTATACTTGACCAACACAAATCAGGTTGTCAACTCAGTTTAGTGTAAGAAGAAGAGAGAAAACAATGATCAATCTATTTTGTAAGTAAAGTATTAACAGGTCCTGAAGTTAACTACAATAGTATAAAGAAACTGGCCTACGCCATGTTCTTTTTGGCTAAGAAACTCAGACCATACTTCTAGGCCCACACAATCTACATCTTGACCCATTAACCATTAAGACAAGTTTTACAGAAGCTTAAAATGTCAGAAAGGCTAACCAAATAGGTAGTGGGGCTCAACGAATTTGATCTACACTTTTTGTCTAAAACGGTATTAAAATCACAAGTGCTAGCTGACTTCATAGTAAAGTGCACCTCAACATATTGTAGGGACGATCATAAGAAAATTAAAAAACTTCAAATAAAGATGATTGGAAGCTATTTGTTGATGAATCTGCTACAAGCTAGGATAAAAAAGTTAATCTTATTCTGATCAGTTCAAAAGGGCTATATATGCCTTAAGATTCAAGTTCAAAACATCCAACAGTGAAGTAGAATATGAGGCCCTGATAACCGGTCTAAGGTTGGCAATCAAACTAAATGTTCAATACATAACCACTTATAATGACTCTTAATTAGTGGTCAATCAAGTAAATGGGGAGTTCAAGGCTCGAAAAGATGAAATTCAAAAATACCTTAACAAAACACTAGCCTTGATAGTTGACTTAAAGAAAGTTAAGGTGAAAAAGATACCAAGATTAGAAAATTCAATAGTAAACTCCCTATCCAAGTTAGCTTTAAGAGCAGTAATGGGAAGCTTGGACCAAGTTCTAGTAGATGAACTAGTGCATAAAAACACCAAGGATAAGCTTATAGGATAAAACATAGAGAAAAAAACTCGGATGACGTCAATCAAAGCATTCTTGACCATAAAAGTGTTACCCAATGAAAAAGTCCAAGCTAAGAAACTGATGAGAAAAAAACCCCAGTACATGATGACCATAAGAAAATTGTATAGGGGATCTTTGAACCTATCCTACCTAAGATGTGTGGATGAAGAAAAGGGAAAGCATGTCCCACAAGAAATCCACGAAAGAATATGTGAAAATCAACTCAAACTTCAACCTTTGGCTTATAAAGTGCTGAGATAGGGCTATTATTGGCCTCCATTAGAAGGGATGCAATCAAACTAGTGAAAAAATGCAACAAATGTCAAAGGTTTACCCATGTGTAACATCTTTCCTCAATCGAGCTCAGTTTTATCATCAGCTTATGGCCCTTCATGCAATAAGGAATAGACATCCTTGGACCATTCACCTCGATTACAAGTCAGAAGTGCAAATCAAGAAGTTTGTGTAAAAAAATATAGTCTGAAGATTCGGTCTACCTCAGTTCATAATAACAGACAATGGTAAACAATTTAATAATCCAAGGTTCAAATAATGGTGCTCAAATCTTCACATCAACCTCAGGTTCATGCCCGTTGTCGATTTTCAATCCAAAGGGCAAGCTAAAGTTATAAATAAGATAATACTAGAAGCTCTGAAAAATAAGCTTGACACAATAAAAGAGAAATGGGTTGACAACTATTATGAGTTCTGTGGTCCCTGAGGATAACCATAAAAGTCCTTACTGGTGAAACCCCCTTTCATTTGGCTTTTAGAATAAAGACTATAGTACATTTTGATATCGGCTTATCTAGTTTAAAAGTTGAATTAACACCGAAAGAAAAAAAAAATGAAGAAATGCTTAGGGCTAACCTTGGCCTTGCTGAAGAACAAAAAAACATAGCCCTAACTCAAATTGAAGCCTACCAATAAATGGTAGCCAATTATTATAATTAAAGGGTTTGGCGTAAACACATTAGGAAGGGTGACCAGGTATTTAGAAAAGTTGAAGCTTTGGAGGTAGACAACTTTAGTGGCAAATTAACCCTAATGTAGGAAGGATCGTATATTGTTAAAGAGATGGTCCACAATGCGACTTACAAATTATAAATTTTGAACAATGATATCGTGCCTAGGACATGGAACACAAACAATTTAAAGATTTACTATCAATAGCTCAGCTTTAACTAAGCTCGCATTTGTATTATTTTATCCTAAGGATATAAAATATCACTAGATCGGCTTTAACTGAGCTCACACTTAACACACTTTTGTGCATGAACATATGAATTGAATTATCTTCAATAAGCTTATATATAAATGATTTGAAGTCATTTGAAGAAATCTGACCTAGAACTCAAAGTTACATTAATCTAATCTAAAATAACTATGCAAATCTGTAGTCCAACTAATGCAAATAAGAAAAAATAGTAGTAAAACCAAGTTGAAACTTAGAAAACTTCTTTTTCCATTTCAATGTTGCTAAGTACATCAATTGAAGTATGGGAGGTCTTTACAAAAACCTAACCTCAAAGTTAAAAAGTTTACAAAATCAAGAATAAAAATAAAAAAAACCATCAATTTATTCATCAATGGCAGCAACAATAACGAGAGGAGTATTTTTATCAGTAGTAGTGGGAGGAATGACCTCAACTTCAACAACCTTCATGTCTTCCTCTTCTGTCTTCATGATAGCCTTCAGCTCTTCATCCAATACCTCATCCTCATCTTTCATTTCTTCTTTCTTATCCTCATCTTTATCTTTCTTAGGCTAAAAAAAAAAGGCCTCGATCTAATATTGTTGATATCAATATTAGAGAAGTCGAGGTTAAAAAAGAAGAATTTGAATTGTACCTTTTTTTTTGCCAATTGAAAGGCACCAAGTACATTCTTTCTCAAAAACTCCAATTTCACCTGAAAACACTTATTGAAGGTCTTGTACTTCTCCATAACTTCCACCTACAACTCATCTTTCATTTATCCCGAGCCTCCAACTCGGACCTCAACCTTACAATTTTAGCTTGAGCATCATTTAGTTTCAGCTCGACCTGTTTCTTTATCGATTCAGCAAGGCTTTGTCCATTGAAATGCTTTTAACTTCATTGCCATATTGTCTACTTTTTTTTTCAGCTCTACCTCATTCTTGTAGGATGCAGTGATACTCAATCTGACATTGCCCAACTCTTTTGAGCCTTTTTTATGCTCTTCAGCAAGGGCAACCACATCTCTCTCAACCTTAGCATATGCCCCATTACAAGATAAATACAATCGAGGGATGAGGTGGGAACTTCTTTTGAATTACACAAAAAGACCTTAGACTTAGAAAAATAAAAAACAAAAATAGTAGGCAGAAACTAAACTGAAATCAAGAGATACTCACCAAGAGGAAGAACTACAATCTTATAAAACTTCTTGTAACATCGAGGTTAAAGATTGAGTCATCTGTTAGAGCAAACTCCAACCCCACAATTGTTCTCTCTAAGCTAGGTCTCAGCACCCTAGCCTCGAGGTTCTTAGAAAGAGTGGAAAACACCTTCACCTATGATCTTATGCTTGGAAAGTGGCATTGATGCTAACATGAAGGACAAGTCCCGACCTATCCTAGCTTTTAATTTTTGACCTAAGGGAATGTGGGGTATGGTTGCGCTAACTACCTTGTATTCGTCATATGAAGGGACCTTGAGCTGATGTTTTTCCTCTATTAGGCCTCATGACATGTTAATACAAGGCAACATTGAAGTCTTTCTTAGCTTCAGCCATATTTATAAAACTAAGCTAACAGTTAGATGAAAAATTAACTTCAAACAAAACCTGACGAGGTTACCTCTAACCTACCCTAATACTTTGTATTGTTTATTACTTTTGGGGAAGTCAGCCTGTGAGCATCGATAATGAGCTCCCTTTAAGCATAAAATTTAAAATTTTATCTCAATCTAACATATCAAGAATGGAGAGGGCCACCAATGCATCCATAAATGAACCAGGTGTACTCCTTATTTTTCAAGCCTCAACTTCAGCTCACCATCATTATTGGCCTTTTGTTTTTCAAGGATCCAATTATTTATCAAGCTCGGACAATCGATGAGAATCTTTTTATTTGGTCAAGCTATGATATAAAATCACCTATTATCATTATAATTTTTTTAAGAGAAAAGAACTTCCTAAATAGACAAAGAGAAAGAAAAATATTTAAATATTGACAACGAATGATAAAAGAGACTATGTACTAAACAGAATTAGGGGTTAGCTGAGTAATGGTTAAATTGTAAGAATTAAAAATTAAAATGAATAAATGATGAAGTGGAAACCTCAAATTGACCATAAATGAATTCCAATATACATAAAGCCGATATGGCTCTAGTTTATTAGTGACCCAGTCTAAAAAGTTTGGTGTTATTATACAGTACCCCTCTCTAAGAAAAGGAAAGTGGCACCCAAAATTCAAATGTGATGTGTTGAGTACATGTTAGGATAGTTTTTAAGATTTGCTCTACTTTTAACTCATTCATCATATCCTTGGGGATTACACCGAGGTCACATGGAGTATATAGAGACCTCGATGAGTTCATCCTGTTCTATAGGACTCACCCCCTGGTTTTCACTTTTTTTATCAAAGTACTCCTTCATTTTGATCCTCCTTAAAACCCTCATTATCAAAAGTACCTGACTTTGAAATGGGAGAAGGATCAAAAAAAAAAAAAAACATGGATGAAAGTAGCTAGAACTCAGAAAAAAAAAAAAGAACAAGTTAAAGACCTCTCCAGAGAGGACAAGATGTTAAGAAAAATTGATTGAGGGAGAAGAATAGAAGTGGCAAGAGGTGGAAGAGATTGAATTCTATGGAATACCTGAAGAAAAAGAAAGGTCAATAATAAAAGATGAACCAACCTAAGAGATAGGGAAAACAGGTGGATTTTTAAGTTTGAAATCTATCTGAGCACACAGCTCTTCAGTGTTCAAAACTTGCTCACCTCTTACCCTAACATTCTTTTCATTATGTTGTTGCCCTTCCTCAAACATCGGATTGAACTAATAGGCCATCTTTGTATAGTTGTAGCCTCTAAAAATAGAAAGGATTAGGTCATCATCTTGTTACTCTTGTTGACCTCCCATTGGCTCTACCCTATAGCTTTCAACCCTTCAAAAAATCATATTATAAGACATGGTTAGAAATACATACTAAAGTAGGCATAGAAAAAACTTTGAAGGCAAGAAAGCTATGGAGATAAAAAATTTTAGGTCAGATTAAGAGCAAAAAAAAAAATAAAAGATGGAAAGATAAAGCCTTACCAGCCCTTTTATATAGATACACTTTAGCTTAGAACGATGGCATGATCCCTGTCATGTGTCAAAGCACGAATGGGTAGACATCTTTTCATCTTACTACTTTAAATCCTCTCATTCAAACCATCTATCTTTTATTTAATGTTGTCAAACTGACCTAATCAGATGAACCTTAGTTTAGACTAGTCAAATTGAACAATTGTCAAGAGTAAACCGAGAACCTAGTTCACTTTCAAGGTTCAAAGTAGAGACTCAAGTCCAAATTTAAAAAAAAAAAACACAAGTCTCACTATGGCCATACAAACTCCAACTATAACCTTAAATCACCCCAAACAATTATCACCTTAGCAACCTTTAAATCAATTACGCAGTCATATTGAAACATATGTGTAAAATCGAATAACCATTAGGTTAGACTGTGATTCAAAGCTTATCATCATTTAAAGCCGACCACCTCTTGCAATGTCGGCCTTTGATGAAATATACAACCACTTACCCCACACTAGAGACATCAATAACAAATTCAGCAATCTGATGCTCAGATCACTTGATAGGAAGATAGAGTGTTAGGGGCATATAATGGTCAAAAGGGTATAGTGGTCTTTTTTTCTCCTTCAGTTTTAGTAGACAACCAAAGGTATCTTGGTCATTTGTGCCAACCTGACATGTCAGGTCGGTCTAAAATATCTAGTGCCACCTCAGCTCGGTCCTATCCTAATTGTCCCCTTTTTATCCCCCTCAGTTTATCTATAAATATGAAGACTCAAACACCATGAAGCCAGGTTCATCTAATTCATATCTTTCCCTCTTTCTTACTTTCTCACTTTTTTTTTTATCTAATCCTTACTAACTTGTGCGTCGAAGTGCAAACAAAGGGAACACCCCCTACCTTTGCATCTAATCGTTCTTCCCTTCTGCATTTAGAAGAATACCCTTAAGTCAGAGCTCAACACCTACAAAGATTAATTACCATAAAACAACATTTGCTTTAAATTTTGTAACAAAGATAAATATTAAAGTTCTATGAAAATGAATAAATGAATCAATGTGGTTTAGTCATCAATTACTTACATACAATTATTTAAATGAAATATATATGTTTACAAGAAGTAACAGTTTCAAATTTTTTTTCCAATTATATTACTTAGGTAAGTCATGTTAAAAAATTTTATTTACAAATTTAATTAAACTTGCCCTTTGTTTGTAACCCCTTACCCCCTTTCAAGCCACAACAAGAAAAATATTCTAAGAATTGGAAAAAAAATTCAAAAGAGACTTTAAACAATTTTCTACTCTTTACCTAACCTATGGATCAAACAAAAATGTTTACACAATAATACATATCATTTTCTATCAATTCATCCAAATTTTTATTTCATTGCCTTAGTATAAATTAAGTACATAGCACTAAAATTTTCATCAGTTATACATAGTTTGTAATGTATGTTATAACAAATTTGATTTTTTCTAATTGTTAGTAAATAAGAAAAATAAATATGAGAATAAATAATTAAATAAGTAAATTAATTAGTAAATGAGGTAGTGAATAAATGCCTACTTTTCAATATATTAAAATAAATATTTTTATCTTTTACTTAATTATGACTAAAATAAGTACCTTTTATGTGAATTTTTTTAATCAAATTATTTGATTAAAATTTATTTTAATTTAAACATTTTAAATAGCTTGTTTTCTTACCACAATAATTCCATAATGCCTAATTGTTAAATATGTGCTTTTGCACTACAATCTTATTAATTGCCTTGCAAGCTCAAACACAATATGCTTATACGACATGAAAACAACATGAATAAAAGATACGAAGTTGAAATGATTTAAAATTTTAGCAAAAACCATAAATAGGTTTAACAAAACAAAAAATATATATTTTATATTTCTGTATCAACACTAATTGTAACATGTAATTTTCACATAAAATACAACATAAAAACATGAATTATTAGTATTTTACATAACACAAATATATGAATTATCATATCTAGTTTAAGGGGAATTCTTGATAATTATTTTTAATCATAATTTCAATTAATATCAATTTTTTTTACAAAACTATTTTTTATTTAGTAATTTAACAAAGTTTCAAATTTTTAGTATAATTTTTAAAAATTGCAATCACAATAGTAAAATATCTATCTTGTTAATTTTGTTTTAATAAGACTTTTCTTTAATTTGTTTATTAGTATTACAATAAAATTCTATTTAATTCCATTTTTTATATTTTGAAATTCGTTTGTAGAGGTTTGTCAACTTACATGTGATACATAAAAATTTAAAAAAAAAAATCATAAATTTAAAATATTTTATTTATGACCGTAAGTTGTTGGATTTTTACTCTGAAACAAGTTCTTACTGTTAAAATATATATTATGTTTAGTTGTCTTAGAAGGTTGGACTTTATTTTGGATATATCTCATGGGCTTTAAACCATTTATGTATTTGTATATATGTATTTTACGACCCTAGAAATAATATTGGTTTTTTACCGTTCAACTCATCATAGTATCAAAGTTTTTCAGAGACTGCTATTTCTTTTTGTTTCATATCACTTTGATTTGCAATTTTTTGACCTTTGTTTCCTTAATAAATGGTTGCTACTTTTTTTTTGTCATTTTATGAAATTGGGTGGAATTGATTTTTGTGCCATTCACTACAAGTTGGCTTTTGTGAAATTGGAATTGCCTTTGTCTTTTTTTACTTTTATTCATTGGCTAAGGGTTGACTAAATACTTTATTAGTTATAAATTTCTCACCTATGTAATTAGGTTGTCTATTTCAATTTTTACGAATTGATCAATTTATTGGCTTGTTACAGGTTGATATGTGCATTGGCTTTGAATTGTTTTTCTCTCGTGGATCTCTCAAAATTATCACAGCCTAGTACAATCAAATTTGATGGAACAAACTACACTCATTGGTTTTATTTGATGTAAAACTTTATAAAAGGAAAAGGATTTTGGAAATATGTTACAATTGATAAAACATGTCTAAAAGCTCTTGATGGATTGGAAAATTTTCTGTCTGAATATGAATAATGGGAGATTAATAATAGCAAAATTGTTACTTGGATTGTTAATACTGTTGCTCCTTCAATTAGTATGCAACTTGGAAAATTTGACATTGTTAAGGAGGTTTAGGATTTTCTTGAAAAACGTATGTTCAAACTAATTTTGCTTGAAAATATAAACTTGATATGGATCTTGCTACTTTGAAACAGAGAAAGGGATAATCAATTTTTTATTTTTGTTCTGAAATATCAATTATTTGGGATCAATTAGCTTTTATGGAACCTAAATGGATTGTTGATGCAGAATTATATTACCGATACAAAGAAAAAAGTCATCTTACATAATTCATAATGGTATTTTAAGATGATTTTGAGTCTATTCATGCTTCTATTCTACATCATGTCTCTTCTCCTTTTGATGATGTTGTTTTGTCAAAATTGATAGCTAAAGAAACTAGGAGAGGCATCCTCAATCAATCCAATTAAGGGGATGATACTGTTTTAGTAGCTCTGCACATTCAAAAACTTTTATCTCTAATTCATTTGGCTTATCTCAATGAAGGGACTCTTATAAGATTGAATGTTACTACTATCACAAGTTCAAACACACAAAGCATAATTGCCAAGAATTGAAAAAAAATTGTCTCATGTAAATTGGGCCAATTGCTGTTCCAACATCACCTACAGAAACTTTGAATGTTAGCCATCACTTCACTGCAGATCAAACTTAAGAGATTATTCAATAGGTTATTTCTAGTATGAGGAACAACTTTATGGGTAATAATTTTTTTACATCTACATTGTT
This sequence comes from Durio zibethinus, assembly GCF_047325235.1. Classification (NCBI taxonomy): domain Eukaryota; kingdom Viridiplantae; phylum Streptophyta; class Magnoliopsida; order Malvales; family Malvaceae; genus Durio; species Durio zibethinus. The sequence goes on from NC_143166.1 coordinate 2,302,616, forward strand.
AACTACTACAGGTACTAATTACAAGGATTTGATCATTGATTTTGAAGCTTTTAATCATATGACTTTTGATAATTCTATCATTGACTCTTTAAGTCCTATTACTTGGTCACCTTCTATTCATACTGCTAATGGTTCAAATATGTCTATTACTCATATTGGCTCTGTCTCATGTTCTCAAAATGTGTCTTTTGATAATGTTCTTTTAGTTCCATCACTTTTCATGAATTTGCTATCTATTTGTCGATTATGTAATTAAGGTCTTGATGTCATTTTTCACTCACCTGGTTGGGTGATGCAAGATTGCTTGATGGGGAAAATGGTTAAGACAGGTCATAAAATTAAAAGATTATTTGTTTTGGAAAACATACATATGTCACATTGTTCTTTTGGTCAATTCGATCATCCTTTTATGCAAAAATCTTTATTAGTTTCTGGTGTTCAAAAGCTTTCATTTTTTCCCTTTGGCATTGTAAGACATGTTTCTTTGTTATAGATTTCAATATTTGGTATCTAGTGGCAAGTTAGGTTAAGTCAGAAATGTCCAATAATTGTATCAGTTGCAAACTAGCAAAATAATCTACTTTATCTTTCAATAAAAGTGAATCAATTTTTTTATCTTCTTATGATCTTATTTATTCTAATATGTGGGGCCCATCTGGCTTACCTACTATGGGGGTTCTTGTTATTATGTTATTTTTATTGATGATTAATCAAGGTACACTTGGATTTATTTATTTCGACATTGTTCGAATTTGCTTAAAATTTATCAAGATTTTTCTAAAACAATTAAACATTTTTGTGCTGATTTTGTTGAAAAATATTAATCAAATAATTTAAAAGAGTTTCTTGCTTCTCAAGGTACTCTTCTTGAATCATCTTGTATTGATACACCACAGCAAAATGGTGTTGCTGAAAACATCGTCATATCATGGAAACCACTATAGCCTTGTTGTTATCTTCATTAGTTCCTAAGAAATTTTGAGGGGAAGCTGCACTTACTTTAGTTTATGTTATTAATCATATTCTTTCTTCTATCATTGGTACAATTTCTCCTTTTAAACATTTGTATAATACTCATAATTATTCTGAGCTTCATATTTCTTCTTCCACATATTTTGTTTCACTTCCTAAAGTACAATGTGATAAATTATCTAAAAAAACTATCATTTATGTGTTTTTAAAGTATGGCATTGGACAAAAAAAAATATCGCTTCTATGATCTTATTGCATAAAAACTTAGATTCTCTCACCATTTTACTTTTTGGAAAAATATTTCGATGTATTCATTGCCTCATTTTCAAAAATCTACCAATGATTCTTATGAGTCTTTTGTCTTTTTGGATCCTTTTATTGATTTAAAATACTCTAATCAATCTTCTCATGTGTCCCAAAGTTCTCCAACTCCTTATCAAATTCATCCAAATGAAGCTTGTCCCATCACTAACTCTACCATAAACAATCCTACACCACCATTGTCCAATTCGTCAAAGTTGTCTATCCCAGAACTTAGACGTTCAACATGTGAGTAAATTTCTTCAAAATGTTATCATGATTTTTATTGTTTCTTATCTATTATTCTTTTTGTTTATGAACCTAAATCTTATCATGAAGCAAGTTCTAATCCTCCTTGGTAAGTAGCTATGAAAAAAGAATTAGATGCCTTAGAGAAAACTCATACTTGAGATCTTATTGATTTACCTCTTGAAAAATTTATAGTGGATTGTAAGTGGGTGTATAGGGTAAAGACTAAATCAGATGGGTCTATCTAGAGATATAATGCTAGGTTGGTTGCAAAATGATTTACACAGGAATATGATATTGACGATTAGGAAACCTTTGCTCATGTAGCTTGAATAACTTCTATTCGAACTCTTATAGCAATTGCTTATATTTGATGATGGGCTATCACAAATGGATGTAAAAAATGCTTTCTTGAATAGAGATTGTCATAACATATAGATCCGTAAATCTATAGCTAGACTTAACAAATGAATGGAGTCACCACTAATCTTTTTTAGCTATGTGTGATTGGTCACCTATGGAATCTATCATCTTAAAGAGCTCCTCAGCTTGACTAAGAGTCTCTAAAAGAATAAGGTCGAGTCTACAAACCATAATAAAGTTCGGGAGTTTAGTTACATATGGGAAAGGTTATAGCACCCCCATATGTCCATCCAAAGGATGGTACCATTTTATTTTAAATTTATCCTAAGGTCTTGGTTTTAATGGCTTCAACATTTAATGTTAAAATATTGAAAATAATTCTTAAGATTCTTCCATCTATTTGGTAGCACTCGTAAAAATACTTTCTCACCTCAAGAGTATTCAAGAATCTCATTTGATTTTTTGAAAAGACTCTGTCAATGGAAAAAGGTTTATTTTTTTTATTGTCGAAAATATATCTAATTACTCCACCATTTGGGCCAAATTAGAAATATTTTCTTGTTTTGAATTTCTAAATTCTTCACTATTTGGGTCAATTTAGAAATATCTTCGCTTTTAGAATTTCTAAATTTTTCGTCATTTGGGAGAATTTAGAAATATCTTTTTTTTAATTTCTAAATTTTCTATCATTTGGGCTTATTTAAAAAATTTTTTTACTTCTCTTTTTTTTGAAAGAAAATAATATGACAATTATTTTTCTTGAAATTTCATTTAAATTCTTCCATCATTGGAGATAAATTTAGATAAAATTTCTCACCTAAAGATCTCTTTGAAAATTTACCATTTGAAATTTCTAAGAATCTTCATCATTGGATAATTATCAAACATTTTCAACCAAAAATTTTTATTTTTTAATATTTTCCCCTTTTTCATTTTTTTATTTTTGTCTGAAAATAAATATTAATTATTGTTATGGAAACTTTATCTAAATTATTTCACTATTTCAGATAAATTTAGATAAAATTTCTCACATAAGAATTTTATAGAAATTTATCATTTTAAATTTCTATAAATTCTATCATTGGATAATTAATATTTATTTCCAAAATTTTTTTATTTTTTATTTATTTATTCCTAAATTTAATCATGCAAAAAAAACATAAAAATAAAATAATAAAAATAATAAAAAATACCAAAAAAGTGGCTCAGCTTATGGCTGAAGTGGCTTGGCTTAAGGCACAAAAAGCAGCTTGAAGGCACGACTCCAAGGATCGACTGGTAAGCAGGTCAAGCGTGGGTCTAAAGCGGGTTGGCATTCGGGGTCATGTCACCTGAATGGAAAACGCGCGGATCCTTGGTCTTCTTAAATGCCAAAATAACATCACTTTGATGAGGCTATAAAAGGTTGAGTTTCAGCTCTTCCCCTCTGATTTCTTCTTCCTTTTCTCTCTCTTCCCCCTTCTTTTATCTTTTTCTCTCTCTAATCGAATCAACTCCGATTGAACTTCAACCGAATTCTAGTTTATATGGCCAAAATCTAGGTTGGGTCACCGGACGATTGCCAAAAAATTTAACGTTCGTCATAATCTTCATCAAAATCTGGAAAACCTTGCCGAAAAATTCAATTGACATCGAAAAACTCATCAAAAAATTTAACCGACGTTAGAAAATTTCGTCAAAATATGAAAATTTTCCAGAAAATTTTTTTAACCCAAAAAACTTTTAAAAAGTTTTTTGCTTTTTGCTTGTTGTTTTTCTCTGTACTTCTATTTTTGTGTGTTGCTTTTTCTATATCTTCTTTTCTATGTATGTCTCGTGTATTTATAGGCTCAACATTGAAGAATTCCTGATTAATTAGGAATCCATTTAAAACTTATCCTCAAATACAGATTAAGTCCACCTAGAATTCATTCATGGAAGAATATTCCTTTTTCCTTGTTTTTTTAGCACCTCAAAAAAACTAATGACAAATAAAAATAAAAAATAGATAAATCAACAAAAGAATCGTAGATTAATAGTCAGTCTAAAAATAAAACCAAAAAATAAAAAAAAGGCCAATTAGGCTTGATAACTGGGCCCTATTGAGCTAAGCCCAATGGGCTTAGACTTGGACCAATTAGGGTGTCTATAACTATCCCTCTTTGCACATTTTTTATGAAACAAGAATTGTGTAAAGACGTAGACACCCAATCAAGACTCAACTCGACACTTCTTTTATTTTTTTTATTCTTTTTTTTAAGTAAACAAAGCTCCTCTAAATTGAGGTTCAACAACTTTGAGAAAAATAAAATGCTCCTCAACAATCATGTCCAAATCAGTCATAAATCAAGTTTGATGAAATGGAAACTCAAAGATTCACAATTTGAGTTCAAAATTTAAAGGTTCAGATTCACAAGAACTTTTCAGCTTCGCAAGAATTCACTTAAATCTAATTCTCAAAATTTTAGTTTTGCAAGATTTCAAGATTCACATTTGCAAATTACAAGACTTGCCTCCAACATTTAAAGATTCTCATTTGAATTTTAGAGATTCATATCCAAAAGTTCAAATCTTCTCATTCAAGTTCAAAGGTTCACATTTGACAAATTTGGGGTTCACATCCATGAAGTAAGCCCTTTCTGTTTGAATTTTTGAGATTCTCATCCAAAAGTTCAAAGCTTCTCATTTGAATTCAAAGGCTCACATTTAACAAATCTTAAAGTTTTACATCTAAAATCTCAAAATTTCTCATTTGAGTTCTTCTTAAAAATTTTCATTTGAAAAACTTAAATATTCTCAAAGATTCTCATTTGAAACTCAAAGATTCTCATTTAAGACTCAAAGATTCTTATTTAAAAACGTCTTAAAGATTCTCATTTAAGATTCAAAGGTTCTTATTTGAAAACATCTTAAAGATTTTAATTTAAGACTCAAAATTTCTCTTTTGAAAACATCTTAAAGATTCTTATTTAAGACTCAAAAATTCTTATTTGAGGATTTCTTAAAGATTCTTATTTAAGACTTAAAGATTCTGATTTGAAAATATCTTAAAAATTCTCATTTAAAACTCAAATATTCTCAATTGAAAACATCTTAAAGATTCTTTCATTTAAGACTTAAAGATTCTTATTTGAAAACTTCTTAAAGATTTTCATTTAAGACTTAAAGATTCTCATTTGAAAACGTCTTAAAGATTCATTTAAGACTCAAAGATTCTCATTTGAAATTCAAAGATTCTCATTAAAAGATTCACAATTTCTTTTTCAGGTGACTCAAAATTTCGTATGTAATGAATGTCATGATCAAAGATGCAAATGCCTTCTTAATGATGCAAATGCAATTATCTAGATTCTTATAATACCATATTCTCAACCATGATTTACATGTTTACTGGCTGATGCATGTTCGAACAAAGTTTTAATTTATCAAATTATGTGCAGGTACTATTTAAACAATAATGCTAACATAATGTATGGAATGCATATGTCAATAATGTCATGAAATCATAAATAATTATGGTACTATGGTTCTCCAAACTTTACCATTTTGAGCTTTTTAACACTAGCTATCTCAAAATAAATTCGTCTATCACTTATGGGCTTTTCAGTATTAGCAATCTCAAAATAAATTTTATCAATTGATCCACATTATGTTCATCACTTGATCACCATTCATAGGCTTCTCATCATTAACCATTCCAAAATGAATTTTGTCCACTAATCTATATTATGTTCATTACTTGATCACTATTGACAGGCTTCTTAGCACTAGCCATTCCAAAATGGATTTCATCTACTGATCCTCATCATTTGATCATCTTTCACAAATTATGTCGACCAATCCATCACTTGGTCATGCCATATGTTCTTTCAAATCATCGTTTCAGGTATCTGCACTCTCTTCATTTTTCTTTATCATCTTGGATTTCTTTTCATAGAAATGCAAGCCTCTTTTATACACATTGTCATTCATTCATTATCATTCATTCATTATCATTTCAAATCATAACAAATATAATGTAACCATATATGTTCTCAATTTATTCTAGGGATGCAATAGTAAGAGAGCACAAAGTGAATTAGAAGAAAGGTAATCAATGAGGAATGAGTTTGGTACAAAAACAATTGGGCAAAGGTTTAAATTCAAAGTATGCCTTTGGGAATGGTATTAAATAAATGGAGTAACAATATCCAAACAATGAATACTCAAACAATTCTTAAAATTAATCTAGAATTCTTTTTCAAAAACTTATTTCATTGACTTTTCAAAATCACATTGATCTCATTGAACTTTACCTCAACTTTAAAGGATCTTCAAATGTCTTTGACCTTTCATACATGTAAACTGTCTATCCAACTCTCAACTCAAAGATTTTTTACCCAAATCGTCCTTTCGAGTTTTCAATTTAAGTCTTCATTTTTTCTTATTTTCATCTTTTTTCCATTCTTTCATTTTTTTCTTCTTTTTCATCTTTTTCTCATCCATTAGTGGTATCTCTCACACTTCAATCTCTAAAATAATGTAGCATGATTCCATTATTCCATCATGAGCATGCTTTAGTCCAACATATGATCATTCAATTTGAGCATTCACACTTAATCCAAATAGATTTTTAAAGGTTGTAATGTAAGCCATGGTGAGGGGTCATGAAAGAAATGGGTAAAATAAGCTCAAAACATGTGTTTAAAGGGTTCAAAACCAAAAGATCATTTCTCATCATTCGAAATAACTTGGCATTTTACCCCATTCCACATTATTTCCTTACTTTTTCCTTTTTTCATCTCATTCCTCATAAAAGGATTCTCATTACTTTGCCCCAACTTATTTGTGGCATTTTTCTTTTCTCTCTTTCTTTCATTTTGCTTTTTTTTTTTTTCTTTCTTTGAGACCTTTTACAATCTTTTACCTCTTTTTTTTTTTCAAAAAAAAAATGCCCCCCAATATAGAAGGTGATCTTGGTCAAGGTTTTTTAAAAAAGAACATCATAATAGGCTTAAAAGGGTAGTAATGAATGGTTTTTTGAATGGTAAAAAAAATATGACCATTTTTCATCTCAAATGTGAATTCTTGCCTTGAACTTCATCTATTGAATAAAAATAAGCTCATGGATTTTTGCACATTTTTAAGACATATCTATTCCACATCTGTTAATAGTTAGTTTCTTTTGCTTAAATAGTCTTCTTAGATCAATGTGAATAAGTTCTCAAAATTAAATTTCAAAATTATTGTTATCATTGTATAAATATTCATTGTCTAAAATTTAAATATGGGAATGAAAAGTTATGAAAGGTAAGAAAGCATGGAACAATGGTTAAATGAAAGAGAAAATGTAATGAAATGTATTATCCTTGCCTTTTATTAAAATGATAACAAATAAAATCTGATTGCATAAAAGAAATCCTAACATTACTATGAAAGAAATCCTAAAATGACAAACAACTTTCAACCATCCTTAATATCCCTCTCAAAATCATGCCCCTGTGCAATCAGGTGAAGGATCTTTATTGACATCTTACCTTCCTAATTCGTTGAAGCTCACTAAGCCTTTATGGATCAAACTTTACACTTTATGTTTAAAAGTAAGGCAAGTTTCAATAGAATGACCCACATTCCTATTATGATAATCACACGTTACATTAGCATCATACCACTTTGGATAGGGTGGCTTCAATGGTTCTAGAATAACTGGAGATGCCAAGTTGTTCTTGGCTAATTTTGGGAATAACTCAATATAGGTCATGGGGATAGAGTCGATTTGTTTCTTGGTTATCCCAAGATCTTCTTAAACCACTTGCTTGATTATTAGGCTTTGAAGCTGATACAGGTACTTGAAAAGCTGATTGGGGGTAAACTGATTGTAGATATGGTTGGTAAAGGTAAGGTGAGATATTGTTCACAACATGATAGTATGAAGAGTAACCCTATAGTGGGTAGGGTTGATATCCCCTGAACTGTCTATCAAAGCTCACGACTTGAGTTTCATTTTTTTTCTCTGACACCTTCTTAGTTTTCCCTCCTTTCAACTTGTCATTTTTAATGACATTCTCAATGATTTCGCCTGAGATCACTATATCGATAAAATTTTTTATTGCATTCCCTATCATCTTTTCATAATAGGGAGATTTCAAAGTGCTGACAAACAACACTATGGTTTCTTTCTCAGTCAGAGGAGGTTGCACTTGAAAAGCAATATTCTTCTACCTCTGGGCATATTCTTTAAATGATTCAGTCATTTTTTTTCCATATTATATAAAGAAAGGCAATCTGGGGCTAAGTTTATGATTTGTTGATACTAACTAATAAAGTCATGGGCCATATCACTCCAGGATCGAATGCGGGTCCTATCCAACTAAACATACCACCTAGTAGTAGAACTCGTGAGGCTATCTTAAAATACATACATTAATAGCTTCTTATTATTGGCCTGGACAGTCATTTTTTGATAGTACATGGTAATGTGGATTTTTGGACACTTCATACCATCGAACTTTTCAAACTCTAGAACTTTGAATTTTGGAGAAATAACCACATCGGGGGCTAAACAAAGCCTAGCAGCATCCACTAAACCATAAAAACTAACTCTTTTCACCGCTCATAGCCTTTTTTCTAACAAGTTCATCTTCTGTTTAGCTTTTGAGGCTTCTAAAGTCTCCTTTTCTTTGGGTCTTAGTTTTTCTTTCTATTTTGAATCATCCAAATTAAGGATTGGTATTGGTTATACTACTTTTTCGGTAAATACAAGATTTACATAACTCTGATATTGTCTTGAGTTTGAAGTTGATGGCATTCCAAAGTATGTGTACCCTACAGAGTACGTGAACTGCTGGGGTGATGGACCTTATGCGAGTTAGGCTTGAAGATGCCCAAAACTAAGAGGATACAAAGGATCAGTCACCTCTTGTGATGGATGATCATGCTGGCTAATTTTTTTTCTACATTTTTTCCCTTGTTCAACTTATTCAAGGTCGCTAAAATCTTATTCAACTACCCTTCTAGCTTCACTTGAGCTTTCTTTATCCTCTCGAGGCAATTGAAATTTTTTTTTCCATTTATCTGGCTCGAGCCCTTGTATTGTATTAGTGAGTTTAAGTGTGTGGGATTCTTGGTTGGTGGAGCTATCTTTAAACCTTGAATACCACAATCATAATCAAAATTTTATATTTGGTATGTTGATGTATAAATGAAATGGATGAAATGAAAATGATGCAGATGCATAACATTACATATGACAATGAAAATGAAGCATGACATGATAATGCAAATGCACAAAGTTAAACAAACAAAATAGTTAGATCACAAACCATTTCTTCTTATGTCTTAGCTTCGGATTACATCTATTACTGAGTAGAAAAGGCTCTATCTTAAGGCTGACCTCTTAAGTGTACACTATATGCAGGATTAGGTGATTTTGACCACTAAAGGTTCCCAAATTGTTTCTTACATTATCGTCCATCACAAACTAGTAAGACAGTCCAATCCTCACCCATCACAGACTACTAACAAAAAGGATTTAATTTGAGTAGGAGTATTTCGCTAGCCATTACGAAGATTATCATCTCGCGAAAGTATAGGTACTTTACTCTCTCTTAAGAGGGACAGAGCTTAGGTATAGAACTCATGTAATGCAAATGCATGTGATAATGTGTGTAAAGGAACATATAAGTTCCATGCCCCAAAAATTCAAATAAAAGTTAAAAAAGGGAAAACGTTAGTAACCAAATAATTACAATTTAAAACCATTAGATCAAAAGATATGACAAATTCAATAATTATGGCTTGACTCTCTAGCATCCCCAGTGAAGTCGCCAAACTATCACAACATATAAATCCATAAATCTATAGCTAGACTTAACAAATGAATGGAGTCACCACCAATCTTTTTTAACTAGGTATGATTGGTCATCTATGGAATCTATCCTCTTAAAGAGCTCTTAAGCTTGACTAAGGGTCCCTAAAAGAATAGGTTTAGGTCTACAAACCAAAACAGGGTTCAGAAGTTTAGTTACTTATGGGGAAGGTTATAGCACCCCCACTTGCCCATCCAAAGGATGGTACTATTTTATTTTAAATTTATCCTAAGGTCTTGGTTCTAATGGCTTTAAAATTTAATGTTCAAATATTGGAAATAATTCTTAAGATTCTCCCATCAATCTGGTAGCACTTGTAAAAATACTTTCTCACCTCAAGAATATTCAAGAATTTGATTTCTTGAATAGATTCTGCCATCGGAAAAGGTTTAATATTTTTTATTCAAGAATATTCAAGAATTTGATTTCTTGAATAGATTCTGCCATCGGAAAAGGTTTAATATTTTTTATTATAAAAAATATATCTAATTATTCCACCATTTGGGCCAAATTAAAAATATTTTCTTGTTTTGAATTTTCAAATTCTCCACCATTTTGGTCAATTTAGAAATATCTTTGTTTTTAGAATTTTTAAATTTTTTACTATTTGGATCAATTTAGAAATATCTTCTTTTTTGGAATTTCTCAATTTTATACCATTTGGACCTATTTAGAAATACTTTTTATTTCTCTTTTTTTTTAAAGAAAATAATATGACAATTATTTTTCTTGAAATTTCATTTAAATTCTTCCACCATTTGAGACAAATTTAGATAAAATTTCTCACCTAGAGATCTCTTGAAAAATTTACCATTTGAAATTTCTAAGAATCTCATTATTGGATAATTATCAAATATTTCCAACCAAAAAATTTTAATTTTTAGTAGTTTTTCTTTTTCATTTTTTTATTTTTTTGTCTAAAAATAAATATCAATTATTGTTATTGAAACTTTATCCAAATTATTCCACCATTTGAGACAAATTTAGATAAATTTTCTCACTTAAGAATTTTATAAAAATTTATCATTTGAAATTTCTATAAATTTCATCATTAGATAATTAATATTTATTCCCAAAATTTTTTTTATTTTTTATTTATTTTTTCTAAATTTAATCACGCAAAAAAATATATATAAATAAATTAATAATACCAAAAAAGTAGCTCGGCTTAAGGCACAAAAAGCGATTTTAAGGCACGGCTTAATGGACGCAGCTCGGCTCAGCTCTAAGGATCGGTTGGTAAATGGGTCAAGTGCAGGTCCGAAGTGGGTTACTACTTGAGTCGGGTCGTCTGAATAAAAAACGTGCGGATCATGGGTATTCTTAAATGCCAAAACAGTGTCATTTTGATAAGGCTATAAAAGGTTAAGTTTTAAATTTTTCCATCAGATTTCTCCTTCCCCTTCTCTCTTTTCCCCCTTCTCTTGTCACTTTCTCTCTCTAACCGAATGAACTCCAATTGAACTTCAACCGGATTCTAGGAAATATGGTTGGAACCTGGGTTGGGTCATCGGACGGTCACTGAAAATTTTAATGTTCATCGAAATCTTAACCAAATATGAAAAACCTTGTCGACAAATTCAACCGGTGTTGAAAAACTCACTGAAAAATTCAACTAGTGTCGAAAAATTTTACTAGAATTTGAAAATTTTTCAAAAAATTTCCAAAAAAGTTTTTTAAACTAAAAAACTTTAAAAACTTTTTTTGCTTTCTAGCTGCTGTTTTTCTCTGTGCTTCTATTTTTGTGTGTTGCTTTTTCTATATCCTTTTTCTATTTATGTCTCGTATATTTATAGGGCCAACATTGAGAAGTTCCTGATTAATTAGGAATCCACTTAAAACTTATCCCAAAATACAGATTAAGTCCAACTAGAATTCATTCACGACAAAATATTCATTTTTCCTTTTTTTTAGCACCTCAAAAAAACTAATGATAAATAAAAATAAAAAACAAAAAAATCGTAGATTAATAATTAATCAAAAAATAAAACCAAAAAATAATAAAATAAAAATAAAAAAGCTAATTGGGCCTGATAACTAGGCCCTATTAAGCCAGGCTCAATGGGCTTAGGCCCGGACCAATTAGAGTGTCTACAAAGATTTTTGTGAAAAAGTTTATATGAAACCTTCTCTTGGATTGTCTTGCCAAACTAGTCAAGTGTGCAATCTTCGATAAGCTTTATATGGTTTTAAACAAACAATGTGTACTTGGTTTAAGAAATTCAATACTACTATGCTTAACTCTAGATTTATGCAGAGTCCTTATGATTCAGCATTGTTTATTCATTGATCTGAAAGAGGTATTGTATTTTTGCTTCTCTACATTTATGATATGGTGATAACTAAAGATGATAACCTTGGTATTCAAAATATAAAAAATCATCTTAACAAAACTTTTGAGATGAAAGATCTTGGTCCGTTACAAAATTTTTTAGGAATTGAAGTTTATTGTTCCTCTTATGGATATGTTTTGTCTCAAGCAAAATATGCTTTTGATCTTATTTCTAAAGCTAGCTTATCTGATAATAAAATTACTAAAACTCTTCTTGAAACTAATGTCAAAATGAAAGCTACAAATGGAGAACTTCTCAATGATGCTACTTTGTATAGTCAATTGGTTCGTAGTCTTATATATTTAACAGTTACAAGACCTAATATTAGTCACACGGTTTAAGTTGTAAGCTAATTTATGACAACACCTCTAACAATTCACTTTCCTATAGTTCTTAGGATTTGAGATACTTACAAGGAACACTACATAAAGGTTTGTTGTTCTCATTAACTTTTAAACTTAAACTTCTTATTTTTTCTGATTCTGATTAGGCTGGTGATGTTAATGATCAACATTCTACAACTAGTTATTGTGTTTTTTTGGGTGATTCTTTAATATCTTGGAAAAGTACAAAGCAAACAGTTGTGGCACATTCAAGGGTTGAAGCAAAATCTAGAGCTTTATCAGACACTACAATAGAAATTATGTGGTTGTGCAATTACTTATGGATTTAAATGTTGACATGCCTACTCCTATTCCACTCTTTTGTGATAGTAAAAGTGCACTTCAAATTGCTCAAAATGATATTTTTCATGAATAGACAAACAATATTGAAATAGATTATCATTTTATCATATAGGAGATATGCAAAGGCACCCTCATGTTACAGCATATTTCTTCTAAATCACATGGTGGATCTTTTTACATAGTTTTTTTTCAAGTTCATGTTTTTATATTTAGTTTTTAAACTCCAAATATTTCATTTTGAACCATCTTTAGTGTGAGAGGAGTTGTTAAAATATATATCATTTTTAGTTGACTTATAAGGTTGGACTTTATTTTTGGATATATCTTAAGGGCATTAAACCTATTTATACATTTGTATATATGTATTTTACAATCCTAGAAATAATATTAGTTTTTCACTCTTCAAGTCATCGTTTACATAGGTAAAAAGAGACTTAATAAACAATTTTTAATTCTTTACTTAACTTGACAAAGTATAGAAAAAATTTTCAAAGTTGACTTCAATAATCCAATCCTCGCTAGATGTTTCTCTCTATAACCATCCTCTCTATCCTTTATCCTTTAAAAGAATAAATTACAAATATAGGGATTTGAATCAAAACCGTCAATTATATGAATAAATCAGAGCTAGAACATATGCACATTTACTTTCAAAGAAAAAATAATAACCCATGATGCAATCCTCACAGTTAACACAAATTAATTTACAAAACCTTCCAAGAATTTTAATGGTTTTCTAGAGAAGAAAAGTTTACCCAATTAGTCTCTGCGAAAAACTAGAAAAATACTTATTGTCAGTATTTAGTTAATGAAACTATGAAGCTAGTATTCTCAATTGCAACAACAAGATTCTTATAATTTCCTTGTTTTCATTTCTTTAATGGCAATGCTTTTATGTTATGACTGTTGAAATACAAGTTACTTTCCAAGTGCAATGAAGCAATTGGGACTTTTGAGGAATAATCAAAGAAACATCCCTGTGCTTTTCCATGGAACTAAGATCTCGAATTGATTCTCATCAATTCAAAAAATGAAAGGCCAAAGTTTCCTGGAGAACCAAGACAATAACTATAGATCAGACAAATTTGGAATGGGAACATTGGACTAACAACCCTTTTACATTTGATTACCAATTTAGCAACCTGGTTATTAGATGTTTTGGTTACGCTTGCCTATCTATCTTCTTCTTTTCCTTGAGCAAATGTTACAATATTGCCTCTATGAAGAAAATTCCCAATTGCTACGCTTCATGGATATCACTTTTTTCTCTGTTTCACCTCAGCTTCTTCTACAATTCCTAGAATTGTTTTTCCTCTTCAAACCTAGTAATTCTTGACTGCGGATATGTAGAAAACTCATCATTTAATGGTAAAACTTGGATTGGGGATGTAAATCTTTTCTCGAATTATTATAAAGAACCAAGTACCAACCATGTGATCCCAAATATAATCGTAAAGGTTTCAGAGAATCCATATGCAAATGCATGTTTCCTTATGTCCCCCCATCTTAAGTTTATTCGCTTTCATTTATACCCTACTTCTTGCACTATCATAGACTAAATGTCTAGGGTTGAATTCTCTATCACCTCTGGCAATTACACCTTTTTAAATAATTTTAGCCCTTCTGTAATGGCAAACATTTTGAAATCGCTTTATTTTATTAAAGATTTCCTTCTTAACTTAAAGAAACAATCTTTGAATATCACTTTCGCTCCATCACCACATGTTTCAGATGTTTTTGCCTTTGTAAATGGGATAGAGATTTACTCAACGTCCCTTAAAATTTTTTATTATAGAGTGAAAGAAACTTCCAATGCTACCTCTATTCAAGATGAACCTGCACTTGAGATACTTCACAAAATCAACATAAGTAATGACAGTCTAAATGAGCTATTCTAGATTGGGCTGGATGACCAAGAAAACAAAAAAGATTTTAGAATGGCATTCTTATTGAAGCTTATGATGATCATATAGACTAGAATAAAAGTTCTTGGACATTAAGTGAATATGAAGCACTTGGGGACTTGTACAATACAGCTAGGATAATTGGTGGTAGTGATAAGGTTACCAATGTGGGTTACAATCTGACATGGACATTTTTTATTTACTCAGGTTTCAAATACATTGTTAGGCTTCATTTCTACAAGATTCAACTATATGTAACAGAAGTGAAACAAAGAGTGTTCAATGTGTATATCAACAACAAGAAAATGGAAAGCATAGCCTGGATATATTTCTATAACTGGTAGTCCTTTGGTTGTAACTCATAAGGACTATAAAATCAAGATTTCAGAAATGAAAAAAGGAAAAAATGATATTTAGCTTGCCTTGCAGCCTAACACCAATTCAAAGCCATAACTTGCTGATGTAATACTGAATGGAGTTGAGATCTTGAAGTTAAGAATCGAGGCAAGACTACTCCATTTAATATCTTTCTTAGATTGGTTCTGGGTATAATTTTTGGAATTTGTCTAGTCTCTTTAATAGTATACCTAGTTTCTCATTGGATTTCCAAATGTTACAAGAAAAGCCTTGAAAATGTTGGGTCTAAAGCAACAAACACAATAACGCAAAAGCAATATATCATAATAAACCCACAACAATAGATAACAATCAATAATTAACAATGCAGGAAACAAGATTTATATGAAAAATCCTTCAATGTAGAGGAAAAAAACTACAGACCATCAGAAAAATCTCCATTATCAAATAATCGATATACAAAGTTCTCCTTTAACTAAAATTAAAGCTAATCAACAGCTAGAGAGATAATTGGAGAAATCTAACCAAATAAGTGACTCAACAAATATAGCCTGAATTTGTTCCTAGAGATCTTCAAACCCAATCTTCACTATTCAAAATATAGAACACTGAATCATGAACTTATTGATAAAATTTTAGCTCAAGCAGATCATAGATCAATTTTCGTTCAACCAACTCTTTTTTTCCTTTTTCTCTTTATTTTTTTGGCTTTTCTTTTCTCTTTTCAATGTACTCTCTCTCACTTTCTTTTCATGCTAAAAATTGCCCCACTTTTATATGTAGGGGTAACAAGGCTTTAGGACTTTTAATTGGCTAATCAATAAGGGTTGGACCTCACACATTTCTAACAATCTCCCCCTCCAAGCCCATTAAAAGGAAATTCATCACCAAAAGCAATTTCATTTGGAACTTACCTTAGCCAAAGAACCCATTCCAACCAAGTTACTATAGAACTCAAGTTTTTTTCCTAGAAAATGTCTTAGTCAAGATATTTGCTACATTTTTCTCAATATGAACTTTTTTCAACTACATATGTTGTTCTATCACAACTACGTTGTGATAGAACAATGTGCTTTATTCTAAAATTGTACATGGAATTTTTATTCAAATCTAAAGCACTTTAACTATCACAAAACATCACATACTCTTTTTTATTTAACCCTAATTCAAGAAAAAAAATGTTTTATCCAAAGTATTCCTTACCTCCTTCAGTTGTTGCAATAAACTCAGTCTCTGTAGTTGACAAGGTAACACACTTTTGTAACTTAAACTGCTAAGACATAACTTCTCATGCAAAAGTGAACAAATACCTTAAAGTAAATTTCCTATTATCAAAATCATCTGTCATGTTTGCATCAGTAAGTTCTTATAAAACTAGTTGTAAAACTCTATAATTCAAGCACATTTTTTTGGTACTCCTCAAATATCTAAAAATTCATGTCACTGCTTCCTAATGAAACTTTCTTGAATTAAAAAAAAAAATTTGCTCACTACACCGACTGTATGAGCAATGTCAGGCCATGTGCAAATTATAAGATACATCAAAGAACCGATTGCAAAAGAATAAAGAATACTAAACATAGGTAGTTGCTCTTCCTTAGTCACTGAATAAGATTTTTTACTCAGATGAAAATGGTTGGCCAAAGGATTGCTAATAGATTTAGAATGTTGCATGTTAAATCTACTTAGCACCAGTTTAACATACTTTTTCTATGATAACCACAGCTTTTCAACTCTCCTATCTCAGATAATATTCATACCAAAAGTCTACTTTATTAGACTTAAATCTTTTATGTCAAAGGACTTAGACAATTGTTCTTTTAACCTACAAACCATACCAGCATCTTATCCCATAATTAATATATCATCAACATATAATAAGAAAATAATGAAGTTATCATCAGAGAATTTTTTGATATACACACAAGGATCCGATGCTATTCTTTTATAAATGTGGCTCACCATAAAAGAATCAAACTTTTTGTACCACTATTGCGATGCTTGTTTCAAGCTATACAAGCTTTTTTTTTTTTTAATTTGCAAACAAGTGCTCTTTCTGTTTCACTTCAAAACCCTCAAGTTGATCCATATAAATGTCCTCTTATAAGTCACCATGCTAGAATGCAATCTTAATATCAAGTTGGTCAAACTTAAGATTCAAATTAACTACTAATCTTAATACTACTCGAATAGAACATCTTCATAACTAGAGAGAAGATCTCATCAAAATCAATATCGAGTTTTTGAGAAAAACTTTTCACCACCAATCGAGCTTTATTCTATACTAGTTTGTCACCATTTTTTTTCAACTTAAACACTCTTTTATTCTTCAATAGCCTCATCTTTTTCAGAAGTTTAATAAGATCATATGTACCATTTTTTTACAATCACTCTATCTCTTCTTTTATTACTTTTAATTAGTGCTATTTATCTAAAGTAGTTTGCACATCTTGAAAACTTTCAGCTTTTTCTCACTAGTAACTAAAATAAAATTTAAACTCAGATACCTAGTGGATAGCCCATGCTCTATGGTAGATCTCTTAAGTTGAGACTCTATACTACTTGATTTCGAAGGTAACCTCTCTTGCTCAACATTTTCTACTGGAGAGGACTACTCACCCTACTTAACACTCTCAGGTAAAGAGGATTGCTCTCCCTAATCAAAATTGATTGCATCTAGCTCATCATTAGCTATAGCTAGCTCATTCATATCCCCAAGTTCTGTCCATTGCTCATTTTCATCATCTGTAGCTTTTTCTAATGAAATCCTTATCGGTGTTGAAACATCATACTCAATAGTAATCCATGTAGTTTTCTCAATTTTTTCAAGATCTACTATGGTTTATTTTTCATGGAAGATCATATTTATGTTTTTTACTATTTTTCTCTTCACTAGATCACATACTCTGTAGCCAAATTCTTCATCACTATATCTTATAAACACACACTGTATGGTTTTACTATCAAGCTTTGACCTCTACTCTTTTGGCACATGCATGAATGCTTTACACCCTAAAACTTTCAAGTGAAAGTATGAAGCATCTTTTCCTATCTACACTTTTTCTATAATGTCAAAGCCTAAAAGAATTGATGGTGATCTGTTAAGCAAATAACAAGTTGTGTTGACTGTTTCACCCCAGAATGGCTTTGGTAATTTTGTCATCCTCAACATACATCTAACTTTTTTCATAATGGTATGGTTCATCCTTTTAACTACACCATTATGCTACGATGTTCTAAGTTCTGTCACCTCATGCTTGATCCCATGTTTTAAATCGTATTCTCCAAAATCTTTAGATGTGTATTCTCCACTATTATCAGTCTAAAAATACTTCAAGGGTAACCCTGTCATTCTTTTCACCATGGTATGAAATTTTTGAAAATACTACAATACATGACTTTTATTTTTCAATATATACATCTAAGTCTTATGTGAAATATCATTAATAAAAGTAATAAAATACCTACTACCACCTAATGACTCAACCTCAATGGGACTACATACATCAGAATGAATCAATTCCAATATGTTTTTTTTCTCTGAGAATGCTTACGAAATGAAACTCTACAATGCTTGCCAAATAAATAATAATCACATAAATTGAGAGACATACATTTGGTCAAGATAATGAGTAACTGTCTTGCTAAAACCTATAATCCCTTTTCACTCATGTATGCTAGCCTCTTATGTGACATATTTGCTGAAGCATTATTCTCAATGATATTTATCTAGTTGCCATTCAATTGCATCAATGTCTTATACATTGTGTAGTATAGTTTTCCTATTGCAACTACCATAGATCCTTTGAGAAACTTACGCTGCCCATTTTTGCATCAACTCTCATATCTTTCCTTATTAAAGACATTAATAGCAAGTAAGTTCATTCTCATATCTGAAATGTATCTAACATCCCTCAAAATCAAAATGCAACCCATATTAGTTTGTACAACAATATCACCGATCCCAACAATTTACGACACACTCTTATTTCTCATCTTGGTGCAACTAAAGTCTTTTACTTTATAAGTTGTAAACAACTCTCTCTTAGGAACAGAATAATATGTCGCTCTTGTATCAACTATCCATTCAATGTCGAGATCACCAACATGATTACAATCACCATGTGTACAAATCAAAGTAACTGAATCACTATCTAAATTCAATGCCTTTCTCATCTTTTCGCTATTGTTTCAAGATTTTGCAATATGGCTTTATATGGCTTGTTAGACCACAATGGAAGTACTTTACTTTATCTCTAAACTTGGATCTATATTTAAACTTACTACAACTTTTTAAGTTCTAACCTCTGTTGATGCTTCTACCTCTATTCTCTGTGACCAACCACTAATTCCCAAGGTTTAAATCTTTTCACCTTGCTTCTTCATGAAGCATACTATCTTTTACCATCTCTAATATCATCTTGTAATTAGGAGCTGAATTAAGAATAGTCACAACTAGAATATTTCAACTTTCGGATAATAACCCTAAAAGACATAACGCTTTCATTTCATCATCCAGCTTAAGCTCTATAGTAGTTATTCAATTAAATATATCTTAAAAATTACTCAAGTGCTATGTAACCGATCATATTGAAAAGTTGCAAGCTTTTTAACAAGCATATCTTTATTCATACTTGTTTTCCTCTCATACAATGCTGTCAATTTTTCTCAAACGAGAAGAGCATCTATCTCTTAAGCTACATGATAGAACACACTGATATCAACCCATTTGTTGATTATAGCCAACATCTTTCTACCTAGTTTCTTCTAGCCTACATCTTTTGTATCTACTAATTTAGCTAAATCTTTCAATATCAACTCACACAAATATTTACAGTATAAACGATCCTCTATCATAGGCTTTCAAATTGAATAATTTACTACTGTCAATTTTATCATGTAACTTGTATTACCATCTATGATCTCAAACAGAATTTGCTTCTATCTTCGGTTGCTTCTTTATCGATATCTCAAAATAAACCTCATTCTGATACCAATTGTTGGGCCTAAAGAAATAAACATAACAATGCAAAAGTAATATATCATAATAAACCCACAGTAATAAACAACAATCAATAATTAATAACGCAGAAAAAATAAAATATACCAAAATTTATGTGAAAAACCTTCTAGTATAGAGGGAAAAATCATGGACCACCAAAAAATTCTCTATTATCAAATAATGGATACACAAAATTCTCCTCTAGATAAAAGTAAAGCTAATCAACAGCTAGAGAGACAATTAGAGAAATCTCACCAAATAGGTGACTTAACAAATATATACTGGATTTGTTCCTAAAAAGCTTCAAACCCGATCTCCACCATTCAGAATGTAGAACACCGAATCATAAACCTACTGATAAAATTTTAGCTCAATTGACCACAAATCGATTTTCGTTTAACCAATTCTCCATTCTCCCTTTTCTCACTATTTTTTTGGCTTTTCTTTTCCCTTTTTGGTGCACTCTCTTACTTTCTTTTCATGCAAAAATTGCCCCACTTTATATGTAGGGCTTTATTTCATGATCGAAGGCAATAAGGCTTTAGGCCTTTAATTGGCTAATCAAATGGGGCTAGACCCCACATATTCCTAACAGGCAAAACAAGTAGCCTAAAAGTTAAATCTTCATATCATTGCCATCGATTTCCCTTAAAAGATTTAAAAGCTACCACTAACAATTTCAATGAAGCTCTTATGCTTGATTGTGGCAGGTTCACTAACACTATGTTTGGAAAGGGGGAAGGAAAGAAAGGAAAGGAAAATAAAAGAAAGTAATGGAAACAGAAAAACCCTTCCTTTGTTTGAATAAACTTTTAATTTAAAAGAAAGGAAAGAGGTAGAAACTCAATAACCTTGGGTTTCCTTTATATTCCTCACTTTTTAATACCTCAATTTGGGGGAAAAGCTAAGAAAAGGAAAATTGAAAAATTTTTATTTTTATAAAAAGACTATTATATCTATCTTTTTATTAATACTAAAAACTCAATCAAATAAACCTAATCACATCACAATTTTCCTATAATTTTTTCAAAGCCTTCTCTTTTTTTTAAGTAAGTTTCACATGTCTATTTCAATATAAAAACCACTGATATAGCAACAATTGTAAGGCTAGATAAGATAACAAACATATCATAGTCCAGGAATGCTCTAAAATCACAAGCAATGAAAGGTTATAATTGAAAAAAATTATTATAATGAATCATTTCTTTTCTTTTTTACTCTTTATCCAAACAATAATTGTTAGAATTCATTTATTTTCTTTTTTTTATTAATTTTAATTATCCAAATAAGAAGAACATATATCTTTTTTTTTTTTCTTTTAAAAACCTTTTTTTTACTTTTCTTTC
Organism: Durio zibethinus; assembly: GCF_047325235.1. NCBI lineage: Eukaryota > Viridiplantae > Streptophyta > Magnoliopsida > Malvales > Malvaceae > Durio > Durio zibethinus. Next base: position 2,323,954 of record NC_143166.1, read on the forward strand.
CTTTCCTTTCCTTTATTAATATTTATCTAAACATTGCATTAGGTTTATGAGGGTCTGCTGGAAGATGGGTTCACCAAAGTGGCAGTTAAGCGCAAAAATCCTGAGTCCCACCAAGGAGTCCAAGAGTTCAAAACTGAAATCGAATTGCTCTCCACTTTTCGTCACATGAACATTGTATCTTTGCTTGGATATTGTCAAGAGGACAATGAGTTGATCCTGATATATGATTGCACGGCTCATGGCACTCTACGTGATCATCTCTACGGGACTCAAAATCCACCGCTGTCATGGACTCAGAGGCTCAAGGTTTGCATTGGTGCTGTTCGTTGATTACACTACCTCCACACGGGCACAGAGCATTCCATCATTCACCGGGACATAAAATTAACAAACATACTCCTGGATCAAGATTGGGTGGTCAAAGTCTCAGATTTTGGCCTGTCAAAAGTAGGCAAGATTGCGAGATCCTTTAGGAACCAAGTCAGCTCTGGACCAAATGGTACCTTTGGATATTTGGACCCTGAATTTGGCAGAAACAGAATTTTAACTCGCAAAACAGATGTTTAATCTTTTGGTGTGGTATTATGTGAAGTCTTATGTGGAAGACCAGCTGTTAATCGTGAGCCAAACGAGGATGATCAGTCGAACGTAAGCTTGGCTAGATGAGCTGTTCATGGCCATCGGAGTGAAAAAATTGATGTCCTGATTGAACCATACCTAAGAGGAAAGATCATGTCCGAGTGCCTTACCACATTTGTGGACATTGCAGTAAGGTGCCAGGCCAGTAGGGAAATAGACCGGCCATAATAAGTGATGTGTTCTGTAAACTCGAACAAGCATTGCTGTTCCAGGAGAAGGCTGATGCTAATGTCCAAATCAAAGATGCATGACACAACATTGATAGCAGTAGCAGAGCACTGATATTTGGGATACAAATCGCACAAATTATAATAGAAACTGAATGCCACAATAAATTCCTAAGATGCATGTACATGTCCACATTTGGTGAAAATTTTTTAATCAATTAAATTAAATATTTAGTTGGTTAAAAATTTTAATTGGAGATTTATCAGTTGCCTAAATCAAGATAAAAGAACCATAATTTGACTAATTAAAATTCGAAAACTCTTAATCTAGTCTAGTTATTATTCTTTTATATCTAATTAAATTAAAACAATTTAAAGATTGAATTAAATAATTAAATTCTTTTCGAATTCTCTCACGTGATAAATGGGTGATATTTTACAAGAAACTGCTCCAATCCAACCTAACCCAACCCAATTAATGTTATAGATATATTTATCCTTGATAATTTGTTAAATTAATTATTTTATCCTTAATTAATGATTTTTTATTAAATTAAAATATTGATTCATTTTATTTATTTTTTATTAACGCTGAAGTTTTTAATTTTTAAAATAAACTTTCCTTAATTAATTTTCTTTCTTAAATTAAAATATTGACTAATCATTTTATTTTCTCATTAAGAACTAATGATGAACTAAAGTAAACTCTTTTTTTTTTTGGAGGACCATTTTTCAAATTAAATTGGTACTTAATGCTTTGATTGGCCAAAAAATCCAATGATGAGATCTTCCCAATATGTCGTTTCATTGCATTTTTTGGTTAGTGAGAATTTGAAAAGATTTTGGTAAAAAAAAAAAAAAAAACTAAAAGGATAAATTAAACATAATAAAAAAAAATCAATTAGGCAAGTATTTTTTATCATTATTATGATAATTTTTATGCCTTTCTACAAAACAGATGGAACATTTATCCATGTCATAATGATGCAAGCTGCAACAAGTCAAAGACTAACGGTTCATTTGAGAGTCCGATAAGCAGACTTTCACCACATCGTCATGTGCGTTTTATCATTGAATCATTAGAAACTTTAAATAAAAAGCAAGAAATGGATTGATGGTGATTACAAGATTATATTAAAGTATGAATTGTCAAATGTTGGTTATTGTTTGTCTTATAACCTTTGGATGCAGGACATTTTGCAGGTGACTGGAAGATATGATTATTTTTTACTGATATGACTATTTTTTTACTTTCTTTTCTTGTTTCATGAATAAGGTGTGATTGTGGCTTCTTCTGCAGACAGATTTTGGTTGATTAAATACTTTTAAAATATAATCTAATTTATATAATCGGTTGATAAGATTCTAAAAATGACAACAACAATGCAAGAAAATTTTGAGTCTTGACTTTATTTTCTGATTAAATTTTATCATACAATTCTATCAAAAATGCTACAAATGAAGCCAAAAGCCGGCTTCTAAAGCATCTGTTTTCGGCCCATAAAATCTTATATCAAAGGAACTAATATTTAGTACATAAAAACATCTGAATTCATTGTTAAGAGACGAAAATGAATTCCACAGCAAAGCTTTTAATCCTTCTCACGAGTTTTTTGTGCCTGTTTCTCCTCATAACTCTATTCAAATTCCTTTACAAATATTGGTGGATACCTTTCCGCGTACAGTACGCGCTGAGTTTACAGGGAATTAAAGGACCTCCATATGAATTCATCCATGGAAACAACAAAGCGTCTGTCCAATTCAGAAAAGAAGCATCAAACAAACCTATGGCTGCCTTGACTCATGATATATTTCCCAGGGTGCTGCCTCAGTTTTACTCCTGGATCAACATATATGGTGAGAAGATTCCGATGTTTTTCACTTGGAATATGTTTATAACTTCAAATAAAAAAAATGAACCCTTTATTTTTTGTTCTTTTATTAGGGAAGAATTATCTTACCTGGGAAGGAACTCAAGCCCAACTGGTAATTTCAGAACCAGAACTAGCCAAAGAGGTTCTGAAAAATAGCGACGGATCTTTTCCGAAAAAGAAGGCTGAAAACTTCATCTATAAGATACTCGGGGACAGCCTTGTGACAACCGAAGGTGAAAAATGGGCCAGGCAAAGGAAGTTGGCAAATCATGCTTTTCATGGGGAGAGCTTAAAAGTAAAACTTCGAACAAAGTCTATTTTGTACTGACAATTAAGAGTTATGAATTAGTTTCTTACAGAATGGATGGTTGTGTTTGACAGAGCATGAATCCAGCAATAATTGCTGCTGTTGAGACAATGCTAGAGAAGTGGAAAGGCCAAGAAGGGAAAGAGATCGAAGTGTCTCAACAATTCAGGTTACTGACTTCAGAAGTTATATCTAGAACAGCTTTTGGTAGCTGTTACTTGGAAGGGGAGAAGATTTTTCAAATGTTGATTAAATTATCAATACTTGCTAGCAGAAATTTTCATAAATCTCGGATTCCTGGCATCAGGTAAGTTAATTTGTAATGTTATAATCTTGTTATAATATTACGTCAAGATATTATAAAGATCTGCTATGATATATGTCAAATTGAATAATATCTCGGTTAGATGCGGTCTTTATACCTTTGACTAATCTAGACTATAGAGTTTGCCCCTGATTTCCAAATAGAAAGGAAATACTAGAAGTCACTTCAGTGCAAAATCCGAAATATGATCCCAAAGGATTTAGTTTTTCTCCTTTTGTCCATGTATAGGGCTTATACCTTTGTTTGCTTTTGCAGCAAGATTTGGAAAACTACTGATGAAATAGAATCAGAAAAGCTTGCTAAAGGAATACATGAATGTGTGATGGAAATGGTTAAGAAAAGGGAAGAGAAAATAGTGAATGGAGAAGCTGACAGTTTCGGCCGTGATTTTCTAGGATTACTTGTAAATGCTTTTCATGATTCGAATGAGAAAAACAGGCTCTCCGTAGAAGACTTGGTAGATGAATGCAAAACATTCTACTTTGCTGGACAAGAAACCACTAATTCCTTGCTCGTATGGACAGTCCTGCTTTTAGCAATCCATACAGATTGGCAAGAGAAAGCAAGACGAGAGCTGATCGAGGTATTTGGTGACAAAAATCCTCATTCTGAAGGCATTTCCAAACTAAAAACTGTAAGCAAAACCGCAATCTCTGACCATTTCAATAGCGTGCATTACCAGCATTTAATAAATTTTAAATTTATTTTGCTCACAGATGAACATGATCATCAATGAAACCCTGAGATTGTATCCTCCTGTATCTGCCATATCTAGAAATGTTGCAAGAGACGTTCAATTGGGAAAGCTCATTATTCCTGTTAATACGGAGGTTATGATCCCGATCATAGCACTTCACCATGACCCTCAACTATGGGGTGATGATGTGCATCTTTTCAAACCAGAGAGATTCGCACAAGGTATTGCCAAAGCTACCAAATACAATGCGGCTGCATTCATTCCCTTCTCATTGGGACCTCGATCTTGCGCGGGTATGAGCTTTGCAACCACAGAAACAAAGACTGCTCTCTCAATGATCCTACAACGCTACACCATTACTCTCTCCCCAGCCTATATTCATGCGCCATTTCCTCAACTGTTGCTTCAGCCACAACATGGACTTCAAGTAATGCTTCATTCTCTACAGAGTGATGCCTAAAGTTTTTAACGCAATAGCTGCTTCCATTAGTGTCCAAGATGGTAAAATATTCATAGTAAGTGAGAAACTGTTTTAAATAAAGGTGTGGTCAATGTACAACACACGGTTCTTACCAGCCATTTTTGGCTCCTAATTATGTATCAATTCCAGTTTTTATATTAGGTGATCCTTGATATGCTGTCAGAGCCTTTCAGTTTTAAATAATTAGTTTCTCTTTTCCATATTTTTTGGCTACTTACTGTTGCAAAAGTTGTAAAATGACTCTTGGTGGCATTCCCCTGCTCTTAATTGTTCACCTGAACAATCTAGCTCTTCTCCACTTCCAAATTATTGGAGCAATCTGGTTTTTTTCCTTCCAATACCAAATAAAAGCTGAAAACCAAAACGATTGAAATATATATTTATATATTTATCCACGGCATAATGGAGCAAGAATGCTGTAAATAGTTCAAAAACAAACAAAAGGGAGATTTGGATTGATGATGACTACAAGATTATGTTAAACGAAGGTAATGTCAATCATTGTCATACTTATGTGTCTTTTAGCCTTTTTTTATGCATGACATTTTCCGGGTGATTATGGAACGCATGTTCTTTGTTTCTTTTCTTTGTTTAAGGGATGATCTTGACAAGGTTTTATAGATTGATTTTGGTTATATTTCTGGTCTTATATATTTTATATATGACAAGTTGTACATATAGTTACTGCAAGTTTTTGTGATGCAAGAAATTTGAGTTTGTGATGAAAACTAAGAATTCTTTGAAAATTAACAAACACAAATGCAAAATTTTTGTGAATTGTAAGCAAGAAAAGGAAATTAATCTTTTTTAGATATAAAAGGGATAAAATTTTAGGATCTTGCAAAAATTTTGGATTTTCTATAATGAAGGTTTTTTTTTTTTCTTTCATGACTTTTATATTGGGTTACATAATGAGGACTTCTATATTGAGTTACATAATGAGAAATAATTTTTATTTTGATCATTTTTAATAAAAATTTCAAGTCTTTTACGCCTCTAATATTTCACTAGTGTAATAACTTTGGTGTACTTTTCAAAGGAAATGATTACAAATCGAACCAAATTCAAGCCTGTTTCTAAAGCAAAATCTCTTCAGTCCTCAAATTATAGCGAAAACCTTAGAACGTAGGAAATTAAATCTGATCAGTCCCATCGGTTAAGAGAAGAAATGATCACCATGGGAAAGCTTTTAATCCTTCTCACAGGCTCTTTGCGCCTCTACCTCATCGTAGCTCTGCTCTATGTCCTCTACAAATATTGGCGGATTCCTCACCGTATACAGTTTATCCTGAATTCACAGGGAACTAGAGGACCTCCTTATGAATTCATCCATGGTAACAAGAAAGCAACTATACAAATGCAAAGGGAAGCATTAAGCAAACCTATGGACTTGACACATGAAATATTTCCCAGAGTGATGCCTCATATTCATTCCTGGATCAACACATACGGTGAGACGAGATGAAAATTTTCACTAGGATTATTAACTAGTGTTTAACTCTTTCTTTGTTTTTTATTTGGTTAGGGAAGTATTATCTTGCTTCGGTAGGTGTTCGAGCTCAACTGGTAATTACAGAACCAGAACTAATCAAAGAGGTGCTGAAAAACAGAGGAAAAGTATTTCCAAAGAAGAAGGTTACATATTTCCTCAGCAAGATACTAGGGGACGGGCTTGCTACAACGAAAAGTGAAAAATGGCACAGGCAGAGGAAGCTGGCCAATTATGCTTTCCATGAGGAGAGCTTAAAAGTTTAACTTTTTGTTGCCATTGACTGCTTGGTTGATTGATTTCTTACAAATACCAAAAACAATCAAATCCGCAGTTATGATTATTGAAATTTTTACTGATAAAGTGGAGGATGGTTTTGGCAGAACATGACTCCAGCAGTAGTTGCAAGCGTTGAAACAATGCTGGAGAAGTGGAAAAGGCAGGAAGGCAAAGAGATTGAAGTGTTCCAGGAATTTAGATTATTGACTTGAGAAGTGATATCCAGAACGGCTTTTGGTAGCAGTTACTTGGAAGGGGAGAAGATCTTTCAGATGTTGATGAAGTTGTCAATAATTGCTAGCAGAAATATTTTTAAAGCCAGGTCCCAAGCTTTTAGTCTAGTGGTTAAGGGCACTTGAGGAGACATCAAGGGCTTATTTTCGAACCAAGCCTCCCCCTCCCCTTACTTGTACTAGGACTTTGCCCTCCTGATGTAACCAAAAGAAAAAAAATTTTAAAGCCAGGATTCCAGTCATCAGGTAACTTTCTCTAATCTGACTTTATTCATACATGGCAGTGGACATTAGTATGGGTTTGCTTTTGCAGCAAGTATTGGAAATCAGCTGATGAAATTGAATCAGAAAAACTTGCGAAAGCAATACATGATTCTGTGATGAAAGTTGTTAAAAAAAGGGAAGAGAGAGTAGTGACCGGAGAAGCTGACAGCTTTGGCCGTGATTTTCTGGGACTACTTCTCAATGCCTATCATGATTCGGACGACAAAAACGGCCTTTCGGTACAAGATTTGGTTGATGAGTGTAAAACATTCTACTTTGCTGGACAAGAAAAAACTAACTCCTTGCTCGCATGGACAGTCCTGCTTTTAGCAATGCATACAGATTGGCAAGAGAAAGCAAGAACAGAGGTGATTGAGGTATTTGGTGATCAAAACCCACATCCTGAAGGGATTGCCAAACTAAAAACTATAAGAAAACTGCAAACTCTAATCATTTTCTGGAGTTCGAATATCAGCATTTCCAACCTCTTCCTCTATTCTTAAGCTGTGGCCGAATTATAATTGGATACCTTTGATTCCTATTTTGCAAAAAGATTACCATGATCATCAATGAAACTCTACGATTGTATCCTCCTGTAAATGGCATGGCAAGCGAAGTTGGAAAGGAAGTTCAATTGGGAAAACTCATCCTCCCTACTTATATAGAGTTCCTCATCCCAAACTTGGCAATTCACCATAAACCTGAATTATGGGGAGTTGATGTTCATCTTTTCAAATTAGAGAGATTCGCTGAAGGGATTGCCAAAGCCACCAAACACAATGCGGCTGCATTCATTCCCTTTGGATTGGGACCTCGATGTTGCGTGGGCATGAGCTTTGCAATCACTGAAACGAAGACTGCTCTCTCCATGATTCTGCAACGCTACACCATTACACTCTCTCCTGCCTACGTCCACTCACCATTAGCACTTCTTACACTTAAGCCACAACATGGGATTCAGTTGGTGTTTCATTCACTGCATAATGATGCTTAGAGTACTCAGCTGTTCACTCCAAAATGCTAGAATATAGCTTTATCAATAATAAGTGATGTGAAACAGTTGCTAGTAATTAATTTTGTTCGATTTACTGTATTTATCAGCCATGTGATGCTATAGTATTACCAATAATAAGTGATGTGAAACAGTTTCTAGCAATGAATGCTGATCGATTTACTGTATTTATCGGCCATGTGATGCTATATAATACGGGGATATCATGTTTTGACAACAAAGAAACATGATAATAATTTTAGATTCACCTGGCTCAATTAAGTGGTTTTGGATTTGAGTTCAATTAGTAATATTTTATTTGTATCATCTCAAATATATAATTTATAATTATTATTTTTAAAATTATCAAATATGATATATTTTATCTTAATTTAAAAAATTAAACATTTTATTTATCATGAATTTTTTTGTCAATAAATAAATAAATAATTTTAAATTTACATCCAATAAATTTGAGGTTTAAATTATCACAACTGCAACCCCTTCTACTTCTTGTAAAAAAAAAAAAAATTATCAATGATTATTTAGAACAGTTTTTCTTTTTTTTTAATTTTCTTTCTTGAGAGTTGAATAATTTCTGAGCTGATGCCAAGATTGGAATTACGGTTAAATATAATATTTAATAATATAAAATTTTAATTTTAATATTTATATTTATATTCTTTCTTTTACGCTTAAATTAAGGTTTTTTTATATAAAAATATTAAAATTTTGGCTGACTTGATTTTTGTGCTGTTATGTCTTACCAGATAAGCAAGAAAACAAGAAAAGATAGCTATGATTAATTTTAATAAATAAATATGTAATGTTTGGCTTACAGCAATTAATAATTTAATTTTTGTGTCAACTTCAGCCTAGCAATACAGAAGCCTCTAACCGACTCACTCTATGCTTTTATTGGTTTTGGAAAACAGATTTTTAAGGGGCTATGAATTATACAAGAAGCAGTTTTGATTTTTCATGAATTTTTCTGTAATATTTTTATAGAGGATTTTACGTTTGCCAATGGATTAGTATTATTTTTTCTGTCCGGACAAAGTTTTGCATAATAATTTTCTATTGGTACAACACCACCTAACTGCCTAGTTAAATTTTATATATCTGTAATTGCGCAAATCAAGACTTTTGATCTCAGGTAAGCCCAAAAGCGGCCGCCATTAACGACCCTTTCATCAGCAACATATAATTCAAAACCTGATATCTCCATAAAACTAAACAGAGAAATTACAATTTCTTGTTACGACCAGCAAATGAATACCATGGCAAACCTATCAGCCCTTCTTGCAGGCTCTATATGCTTGTGTCTGGTCATAGCTCTAATCAAAGTCCTTCACGAATATTGGTGGACGCCACTTCGGATTCAGCATCTAATGAGTTTGCAAGGAATCAAAGGATCTCCTTACAAGTTCATCCAGGGAAACAACAAAGAGACTATAAAAATGAAACAGGAAGCATTAAGCAAGCCCATGGCTACTTTATCACATGATATATTGCCCAGAGTCCATCCTCAAATTCATTCACGGATCAAGTTATATGGTAAGTGTTAAAATGCCATTTTTTCACCATGACTTTCATTGTTATTTTCTTTTTCTTTTTTTTTTCTTTTTTTTTGGGTTTTGACCCTTTTTTAAGAATCAATTTAACTATCTTACTTTTGCGGGATTAGGGAAAAACTATCTTAGTTGGGTAGGCACTAGAGCTCAACTGTTTATCACAGAACCTGACCTTATCAAAGAGATGTTGAAAAGTAATGAAAGAGATTTCTCAAAAAGGACGAGTAGAGAAAGAAAGAAGAATGAAGACGAAATCGGTCGTAAGATAGTAGGAAATGGGCTCGTGGCATCCCAAGGTCAGAAATGGGCAAGGCAAAGGAAGTTGGCCAATCATGCTTTCCATGGGGACAGCTTAAAAGTAAACTTCTAATTATATTCAACAAAATAAATTATTTTTGTTATTGTTGTGTTGATTGAAGCTTCAAATTCTGTCAATTATAGTTACTTACAGAGTGTCGTGGATGATGGTTTTGGCAGAGCATGACTCCAGCAATGATTGCTAGTGTTGAGATGATGCTGGAAAGGTGGAAACAACATGAAGGCAAAGAAATTGAAGTTTTTAAAGAATTTAGGTTGTTGACTTCAGAAGTGATATCAAGGGCAGCTTTTGGTAGCAGTTACTTAAATGGAAAAAAGATTTTTGACATGTTGATGAGGTTGTCTGTCTTGACAAACAGAAACATGTTTAAAGCTAGGTTTCCTGTCATTAGGTAAGTTCCTCTTTAATCTAGATTTACTGAAAAAATTAGAGAGTAACTAGAAGTAATATTCTGCAGCTTTGGCTCAAATGGTGGATTTTTTATTTGTTTTTCCTTCCCGTATATATGGTAGAAGTTTGTTTGTTTTTGCAGTAAGTTCTGGAGAACTGCTGATTTGATTGAATCAGACAAACTTGTTAAAGGAATACACAATTCCGTGATGGAGGTAGTTAAGAAAAGAGAAGAGAAAGTAGCTAGTGGAGAAGCCAACAGCTTTGGCACTGATTTTCTTGGCTTGCTTTTAAATGCTTACCATGATGCAGGCCAGAAGAACAGGTTGTCTGAACAAGATTTGGTAGATGAATGCAAGACATTTTACTTTGCTGGACAAGAAACAACTAATTCTATACTTGCATGGACAGTCTTGCTTTTAGCAACCCATCCAGATTGGCAAGAGAAAGCAAGGACAGAGGTGATTGAGGTCTTTGGTAACCAAAATCCACATTCTGAAGGCATGGGCAGACTAAAGATTGTAAGCAAATCTAATCCTTTTGCCTGCACACATTACTGAACATTTAGTAGATTGAATTTTAAATTCAGAATAGATTGAATATGTTTATTCCACTTCCACAGATGACTATGATCATTAATGAAACTCTAAGATTATATCCTCCAGTAAACAACCTGGCAAGAAGCGTTGAACATGAAGTTCAATTGGGAAAGCTCATTCTGCCAGCTGATTTGCAAGTGATTGTCCCAATTCTGGCACTTCACCATGATCCTCAGTTATGGGGAGATGATGTAAATCTTTTCAAACCTGAGAGATTCGCAGAAGGGATTGCCAATGCCACCAAACACAATGCTGCTGCATTTATGCCCTTTGGGTTGGGACCTCGATCTTGTGTGGGTATGAGCTTTGCGGTGACAGAAACAAAGACTGCTCTTTCAATGATTCTACAACGCTACACTATTTCCCTTTCCCCAACCTACTGCCACGCACCATTTACCCTTGTCTTCCTTCAGCCACAACATGGAATTCAGGTAATGCTTCGTTCTCTGTAGAATGAAGCCTAGAATTGTTAATGGAATAATACCTTTTGCATCAGGTGCTGCAGCCAATAGTTCACTCGATGAAAGTGAAATATAGTTTTTACTATTTTACAGTGATGTTGATTAATTTGCACTTGTTTTCATCCATTTAGTAGTAAATGATGGTATTAGAACTAAATGTTTTAGCAATTGAGTATGAGGATCATGCTCCCCTTGACTACTTATTGTCTTATATTCTGATATTTTCAGATCCTTTTTTCTGTAACAAAATTCTCCGAAGGCATTGTTTTTTTTTTTTTTATTCTGCTGTCAAGAGAAATTGTAAATAACTTCAGGCTTCCCATCAAATCTCAAATAAAGAACTGGCCTGAAACTGGTGAAAGGGATTTTACTCTCTTACAGAGCTTATATGGACATTTTATAGATTGCCAGAATTCAGAAACACAACCCTCTCTATTCTTTCCCAGGGGAAGCAAATCCTCTCTGGTTTTTTTTTTTTCTTTTCCCTTTTTTTCTGAAAAACAAAAAAGGATTTTCTTAAATAGGAAAACTGTATAATTGACAGCTGATTTCCACAGGTACAGATTTATCATAGGCACCATAAGGCCTGGATTGTCTTGTATGATGTACCCTTGACCTATTCTACAGGGCAATGGAGGATTAATGGAATGAATAAACTAATTTCATGAGAAAATTGACTTGAATTTCTTGTTTACTTGTATAATACCCTTCATACTTGATAAAAGAAAATTCTGGAATGAAAAAACTAGCAACATTTACTTTGTTACAAATTTCATAAATGTTTATTGAACAGTAAAAACTTTGTTAGAATTTTCAATAATAAAGCCTAAATAAATTATCAAACATATTCATTTTATGTTTTGGCAACAAAGAAACACGATTATAATTTTAGATTCACGTCTAACAGGTTTAAAGTTTATTTTTGTAAAAAATAAAATTTACTTTTAGCAAGATTAGCTAAATGGGTGAACAAGAATAATTTTTTTTATTTTGATTTTTTTTTTTGACAAAAATTATTGACACATAGTTTTCTTTATTATTATATTTTCTTTGCCAAATCATTGTTTCAAACATTTTCACTGTTAGCTGATCAAATATACTTAGAGATAATCAGTAGCAAATTCAATATTTACTCTACATATAACCGGAGTGGACAAAATCAGCTGCATTTGTATATGTAATTCAGACAATCCTTGCTGTAAATTCTAAACACAAATTCATTCAAAAAGAAAAACTACAAACACAAATGTTTCTGCTTTGTCTTCCAGATATCGTCAGAAACGACTTCACAGCTACAAGACAACCGCAGATTTGGACAAAGATGAAAGACGTACACAACACTCAACAGTCATTTCTTTATGTTTTCTTTCCATTCGGACCAATCTAAATTAAATTTGTAATTTAATTTTATCGATTTATTTAATTATTTTAAAAAAATAATATTTTGTATTTTATATTTTATATTTTAATATTTATAATTATTTTTTATCTTTAAACTATAACCTTTTTACGTTTGGCAATGGATTTGTATTATTTTTTCTATCTGGACAGAGTTTTGCTTTGCATGAGATAAAATATAAGGTTGGCGTTAGATCGGATTCGAGGTGAATTTTTTTAATTTTTAATTTGATTTGATTTGATTTTATTCGTTATTAAATTTAAATTTTATTTTATTTAAAATTTATTTTATTTTTTTATATTTAAATTTGATTTCGATTCGATATTATATAAATCATATTTGATATAATTTGATCTGAAATTAATAAAATATTATTTTTTAAAATATAAAATATTTTTTTAAATATAAATATTTAAAAATATCATTATATAAATATATATAAATAAAAAATTAAATAATTAATTAAAAATAATTTTTTATATAATATCAAATCGGATTAAATTTATCTAAAATTTAAATCCGATCCGATTTGACCTCCATTATTTTTTAATTTTACCCCATCTATTCCTATCTTAAATTTAAATTTAAAAAAAAAAATTTATTTCATAAGATCGAATCAAATCAAAACTCGTCGAGTTAGATTATCGACCTAATAAAATGAGATTGTATTTTTTTTTTTCCTTTGTTGCAAATTTTAACGTTTACGAAACCCATTTTTTGATTTGATATTTAATTTTTTTTGCTCAACAAAAAAATCTTAGTACCTATAATTTTTTTATCATCCTATTCAAAAAACAAGATTTTTTTACGTTTTTTAATTACTACTCTTATATGTCATGTCCATGTATTAATTTGAATAGGCCGCATTTATTGGTACCATCACTTATATACGTAATTACAAATTTTATATAAAATTTTATAGATAAAACTTAAAATTTTTTTTATTAAAAATAAATTAACAAAAAATTTAAATTAATAAAATGATAAATTTTAATATATAAATTAATAATATATAAATATTATTTAAAATATTATTTATAATTTAAATTTGATTAATATTTATTTAATGATAAAAAGTTTTATTAATATTTTTATTAAAAACTATTTATTTAATAAATATATCAAAAAATTTGTTTTTTTTCATTTTATATATTTAATTTATGTAATTAAATCTTTTAAGTTATTATTTTTAATTTTAATTTTAATTTTAATTTATCTATTTTTAATAAAAAACTTTCCTAATGAATATTTATTCAAGTCTTTGCCATATCTGTCATTGCTTCAGGTAAGGCCAAAAGTGGCCGCCATTAACAACCCTTTCATCTTCAACATATAATTCAAAACCTGATATATCCATAAAACTTAATAAAAAAATCACAATTTCTTGTTCGGATCGGCAAATGAATTCCATGGCAAACCTATCAGCCTTTCTTACAGGCTCTCTATGCCTGTGTCTGTTCATAGCTCTAATCAAAGTCCTTGACAAATATTGGTGGATACCACTTCGGATTCAGCATCTAATGAGTTTGCAAGGAATCAAAGGACCTCCTTACAAGTTCATCCAGGGAAACAGCAAAGAGACTATAAAAATGAAACAGGAAGCATTAAGCAAGCCCATGGCTACTTTATCACATGATATATTGCCCAGAGTCCATCCACAAATTCATTCACGGATCAACTTATATGGTAAGTGTTAAAATTCCATTTTTTCACTTGGATTTTCATTTTCAGTTTCTCTTTTACTTCTGACCCTGTTTTTGAGTCAATTTAACCTTCTTTTACTTTTGTGGGATTAGGGAAAAACTATCTTTGTTGGCTAGGGACTAGAGCTCAACTGTTCATCACAGAACCTGAGCTTGTCAAAGAGATGTTGAGAAGTAGTGAAAGAGATTTCCCAAAAAGGACAAGTAGAGAAAGGAGGAAGTATGAAGTCGATTTCCTTTTTAAGATGCTAGGAGATGGGCTTGTGACATCCGAAGGTCAGAAATGGGCAAGGCAAAGGAAGTTGGCCAATCATGCTTTCCATGGGGACACCTTAAAAGTAAACTTTTAACCATATTCTACAAAATTAATTATTTTTGTTATAGATGTGTTGATTGAGGCTTCAAATTCTGTAAATTATGGTTACTTATAGAGTGTTGTGGATGATGGTTTTGGCAGAGCATGACTCCAGCAATGATTGCTAGTGTTGAGATGATGCTGGAAAGGTGGAAACAATATGATGGCAAAGAAATTGAGGTGTTCGAAGAATTTAGGTTGTTGACTTCGGAAGTGATATCAAGGACAGCTTTTGGTAGCAGTTACTTAGATGGGAAAAAGATTTTTGACATGTTGATGAGGTTGTCTGTCTTGACAAACAGAAATATGTTTAAAGCTAGGTTTCCTGTCATTAGGTAAGTTTCTTTTTAATCTAGGTTTACTGAAAATATTAGAGTGTAACTAGAAGTCATATTCTGCAGCTTTGGCTCAGATGGTGGATTTTTTATTTGTTTTTCCTTTATATATGAGAAATTTGTTTGTTTTTGCAGTAAGTTCTGGAGAACTTCTGATGTAATTGAATCAGACAAACTTGCAAAAGGAATACACAATTCTGTGATGCAGATAGTTAAGAAGAGAGAAGAGAAAGTAGCTAGTGGAGAAGCCAAAAGCTTTGGCACTGATTTTCTTGGATTGCTTTTAAATGCTTACCATGATGCAGACCAAAAGAACATTCTGTCTGAACAAGATTTGGTAGATGAATGCAAGACATTTTACTTTGCTGGACAAGAAACAACTAATTCTATACTTGCATGGACAGTCTTTCTTTTAGCAATCCATCCAGATTGGCAAGAGAAAGCAAGGAGAGAGGTGATTGAGGTCTTTGGTAACCAAAATCCACATTCTGAAGGCATTGGCAGACTAAAGATTGTAAGCAAATCTAGTTCTTTTTTCTGCACACATTACTGAATATTTAGTAGATTGAATTTTGAATTCAGAATAGATTGAACATGTTTATTCCTCTGCCACAGATGACTATGATCATTAATGAAACTCTAAGATTATATCCTCCAGTAAATAACCTGGCAAGAAGAACTGAACATGAAGTTCAATTGGGAAAGCTCATTCTGCCAGCTAATTTGCATGTGGTTGCCTCAATTCTGGCACTTCACCATGATCCTCAGTTATGGGGAGATGATGTAAATCTTTTCAAACCTGAGAGATTCGCTGAAGGGATTGCCAATGCCACCAAATACAATGCTGCTGCATTTATGCCCTTTGGGTTGGGTCCTCGATCTTGTGTGGGTATGAGCTTTGCAGTGACAGAAACAAAGACTGCTCTTTCAATGATTCTACAACGCTACACTATTACCCTTTCCCCAACCTACTGCCACGCACCATTTACCCTTCTCCTGCTTCAGCCACAACATGGAATTCAGGTAATGCTTCGTTCTCTGGAGAATGAAGCCTAGAATTGTTAATGGAATAATACCTTGTACATCTGGTGCTGCAGCCAATACTTCACTCAATGAAAGTGAAATATAGTTTTTATTCTACAGTGAATGATGGCACTAGAACTAAATGTTTTAACTATTGAGTATGTAGATCATGCTCCTTCTGTGTGCTTAATTTTATGTTCTGATATTTTTCTAGATCCTTTTTTCTGTAACAAAATTCTCCAAGAGCATTGTTTTTATCTGATGTTAAGAGATATTGTAAATGGTTTCGCATCAAATCTCAAATAAAGAACTGGCCTGAAACTGTTGAAAGAGATTTTACTCTCTTACAGAGCTTATATTGACATTTTATAGATTGCCAGAAATTCAGAAACAGAACCCTCCCTATTCTTTCCCAGGGGAAGCAAATCCTCTCTTTTTTTTTTTTTCTGAAAAGCAAAAATAGGATTTTCTTAAATAGGAAAACTCTGTCTAAGAAGCAGAGTTTGGCACTAATTTCTACATGTACAGATTTATCATAGGCACCATAAGGCCTGGATTGTCTTGTATGATATACCCTTGACCTATTCTACAGGACAATCGAGGGTTAATAGATTGAACAAACTAATTTCATGAGAAATTTGGCTTAAATTTCTTGTTTACTTGTATAATACCTTCATACTTGATAAAAGAAAAAACTGGAGTGAAAAAACTAGCAATATTTACCATACATTCAAGTCTGGACAATGAAAGAAAGTGTTCTTCAATCGTTCCCCGAGTCTGAAAAATGTTTTCCTTTCTTCTAAAAAAGTGGTCTTTTTCTCCGACATGGTATAGACGACGATCTTAGATGAGATTTGGGTAAACGTACTGAATTTTTTAATAATGTTTAAACGTGAAAAAAAAAATATCGCTAAATACCTGTTGAATATTTCAAAATTAAAATAAAATTATTATATTATAATTAATTAATTATAATTTAAAATTATATAAAATTCCTCAAAATATTATGTGAATTCACGTTTATTAGGGATGATCGTGATTAGACAATTGTAAAAGTAATTGTATTATAATTAATTATTTAAAATTAAAAATTATGTAAGATTATATGAATTTATATTTATAAATGATGATTTGATTGAATGATTGTAAGATGATAATATAAAAAATTATAGGTGAAACGCTTCCATTGAAAGATTCCCAGGCTTTGTCTGGACGAAAGTAATGACAAACCAAATTGTGGCAGTTAGAGAGACAACGCTGCGGCAAGCATGGACAAAAGTTGTAGGTCATTTAATTCTGACATATCTCTATTTGGTTTTGCATCTTTGGCTAAGCTATTATCAATCTTGTCACGGGCGTGAAGTAGACTTGTGATCTCAGATAACGCCAAAAGTGGCGGCCATTATCTGCCCTTTCATCTTCAACAAATAATTCAAAACCTGATATCTCCATAAAACTTGACAGAAGAAAAATCACAATTTCTTGCTAGGATCAGCAGGTGAATTCCATGGTAAACTTATCAGTTCTTCTTGCAGGCTCTCTATGCCTGTGTCTGGTTGTAGCTCTAGTCAAAGTCCTTTATAAATTTTGGTGGACACAACTTCGGATTCAGCATCTAATGAGTTTGCAAGGAATCAAAGGACCCCCTTACAAGTTCATCCAGGGAAACAGCAAGGAGACTATAAAAATGAAACAGGAAGCATTACGCAAGCCCATGGCTGCTTTATCACATGATATATTGCCCAGAGTCCAACCCCAAATTCATTCACGGATCAACTTATATGGTAAGTGTTAAAATTTCATTTTTCCACCATGATTTTCATTTTCTTTTTTTTTTTTTTTTTTACTTCTGACCGTTTTATTAAAATCAATTTATTCTTCTTTTACTTTGGTGGGATTAGGGAAAAATTATCTTAATTGGCTAGGGACTAAAGCTCAACTGGTCATCACAGAACCTGAGCTTATCAAAGAGATGTTGAAAAATAATGAAAGAGATTTTCCAAAAAGGACAAGTAGAGAAAGGAAGAAGAATGAAGACGATTTCGCTCGTAAGATATTCGGAGATGGACTTGTGATATCCGAAGGTCAGAAATGGGCAAGGCAAAGGAAGTTGGCCAATCATGCTTTCCATGGGGACAGCTTAAAAGTAAACTTCTAATCATATTCTATAAAATAAATTATTTTTGTTATAGATGTGTTGATTGAAGCTTCAAATTCTGTCAATTATAGTTACTTATACGGTGGTGTGGATGATGGTTTTGGCAGAGTATGACTCCTGCAATGATCGCGAGTGTTGAGATGATGATGGAAAGGTGGAAACAACATGAAGGCAAAGAAATTGAGGTGTTTGAAGAATTTAGGTTGTTGACTTCAGAAGTGATATCAAGGACAGCTTTTGGTAGCAGTTACTTAGATGGGAAAAAGATTTTTGACATGTTGATGAGGTTGTCTGTCTTGACGAACAGAAACATGTTTAAAGCAAGGTTTCCTGGCATTAGGTAAGCTCTTTAATCTAGATTTACTGAAAAAATTAGAGAGTAACTAGAAGTCATATTCTGCAGCTTTGGCTTAAATGTTGAATTTTTTATTTATTTTTCCTTCATATATATATGGTAGAAATTTGTTTGTTTTTGCAGTAAGTTCTGGAGAACTGCTGATGTAATTGAATCAGACAAACTTGTAAAAGGAATACACAATTCTGTGATGGAGATAGTTAAGAAGAGAGAAGAGAAAGTTGCTAGTGGAGAAGCCAACAGCTTTGGCACTGATTTTCTTGGATTGCTTTTAAATGTTTACCATGATGCAGACCAAAAGAACAGGCTTTCTGTACAAGATTTGGTAGATGAATGCAAGACATTTTACTTCGGTGGACAAGAAACAACTAATTCTATACTTGCATGGACTGTCTTTCTTTTAGCAATCCATCCAGATTGGCAAGAGAAAGCACGGAGAGAGGTGATCGAGGTCTTTGGCAACCAAAATCCACATTCTGAAGGCATTGGCAGACTAAAGATTGTAAGCAAATCTAATCCTTTTGCCTGCACACATTACTGAACATTTAGTAGATTGAATATTAAATTCAGAATAGATTGAATATGTTTATTCCTTTTCCACAGTTGACTATGATCATTAATGAAACTCTAAGATTATATCCTCCATTAAACAACCTGGCAAGAAGAGTTGAACATGAAATTCAATTGGGAAAGCTCATACTGCCAGCTGATTTGCAAGTGATTGTCCCAATTCTGGCACTTCACCATGATCCTCAGTTATGGGGAGATGATGTAAATCTTTTCAAACCTGAGAGATTCGCAGAAGGGATTGCCAATGCCACCAAATATAATGCTGCTGCATTTATGCCCTTTGGGTTTGGACCTCGATCTTGCGTGGGTATGAGCTTTGCAATGACAGAAACAAAGACTGCTCTTTCAATGATTCTACAACGCTACACTATTTCCCTTTCCCCAACCTACTGCCACGCACCATTTACCCTTCTTATGCTTCAGCCACAACATGGAATTCAGTTAATGCTTCATTCTCTATAGAATGAAGCCTAGAATTGTTAATCGAGTAAGGCCTTGTACATCAGTTGCTGCAACCAATAATTTCACTCAATGAAAGTGAAATATGGTTTTTAGTATTTTACAGTGATGTTGATTAATTTGCACTTGTTTCCATCCATTTAGTAGTAAATGATGGTACTGGAACTAAATGTTTTAGCAATTGAGTGTGGAGATCATGCTCTTCCTGTGTACTTTATTATCTTATATTCTGATAGTTTTCTAGATCCTTTTTTCTGTAACAAAATTCACCCAGAGCATTGTTTTTATTCTGATGTCAAGAGAAATTGTAAATAAGCTCAGGCTTCCCATCAAATCTCAAATAAAGAACTAGCCTGGAACTGTTGAAAGAGATTTTACCCTCTTACAGGGCTTACATTGGCATTTTATAGATTGCCAGAAATTCAGAAACAGGCCCCTCTCTATTTTTACCAGGGGAAACGAATCCTCTCTGTTTATCCCTTTTTTTTTTTTTTCCCGAAGCAAAAAAACGATTTTCTTAGATAGGAAAAGTGTCTGATTGGCTGAGTTTAGCATTGATTTCTACAAGTACAGATTTATCATAGGCACCATAAGGCTTGGATTGTCTTGTATGATATACCCTTGACTATTCTACAGGGCAATGGAGGGTTAATAGAATGAATAATCTAATTTTATAAGAATATTGGCTTGAATTTCTTGTTACTTTTACAATACGCTTCATACTTGATAAAAGAAAATTCTGGAATGAAAAAACTAGTAACATTTACACATACATTCAGGTATGGGCAATGAAGGAAGAGTTCTTCATATTCCAAAAGTAGAATAACAGGGAGCATTCACCTTCAACAGTTAAAATACAATTAACCAATCAGAATTTATAATTATATAAGATTCACCAAAATATTACGTAAAATTCATACTTAATAAGTGATGAAACCTTACACAAATTTCTATTATAATTGGACAATTGTAAGAATATAATAAAAAAAATTGTCAGTGAAGTGAAACGCTCATAGAATAATATGGCATTGTCATGGGTAATGTAATGTAAATACAACATTATTTCCAAGTTTTATAGGAAGTACAAACACTTTGATTAAACACAGCAAACAAGTTCACAGCCCTCTTATCTCAAAATCCAATTAATGAGCACATCACAGTTAGGAAACAATTAATCAGCGCGTACTCAATTCTCAAAGATAGGCTGTAGAATATAACCTGATGGTTCAGACCTCTAGCAATGATATCTTTGCAAGTATTTACAACTGCTTTACAATTTTGACCAGTACACCTGAACAGAACTGGCAAAAAAATTTCTAACATATGAATATTAAAAAAATGTGAAACCCTAGTTGCCTATGAAACAAACAAAATTTGCATTGTAGTAAAAATATTTGAACCTTTGTTAAGAATCAGTGACATTAAGTCACAAAAATTTCTCCTTCATGCAAGAAATAAGCTTAAATTTTTCCTCGGCCTCAACCTGCTGGCAAATATCAGTTCTAGATGCTCGGTCAGGATGAAATCCTAGCAAGGCTCGTTTATAAGCTGCATTCACCTGAGATGACCATTAATCTTTATTAGAAACAACTTGAAACTTAGAGATGGGAATAAAATTTACAAGTTATAATCTCCTCGTGGCCCAAGAGCGTAGGAATGCAGAAGTTAATGAAACAATAACGTGATTATTATTTCAACTGCCGAAACAAAATAGGGACAGACCACCCAGTTTGATATATTGGGAACTGAAATAACAAGATATATAAATTAATCCAATTTCCCTCACCTCATTGGACGAGGGACAAATACCACCACCTACAGGGATTCCCAAGCTACGAAGCAATGAGGCCATATCAATGCATGATTTTTCCAATTTAATAAGTTCCTTTCTTACTTCAATTCTTAGTCTTTCTTTCAAGTTCATATTTTCCTCATCCTGAAGTAGAAATCATTTAACAGATTAAGATATAATTAGTCAAACATAAGAATCAAGTACAAGTAACTTGCAAAAGGATAATAAGAAAAAGTACTGATAAATATCTCAACCTTCTTTTGTGTCTCTCTCATTTCCTCAAGACGCTGCTTTTGCCTCCTCTCCATATCTAATAGACGAATGCTTTCAGCCCTTTTTCTTTTCCGCAATCTTTGAGCCTCTTCTGCCTGCAAAAGAAGCAAGTTAAATACATGTTATGCAACAAGTTCAAGCATTTATTACATGTATTGCAACAAAAATTTTAAACAACCAAAAAATTGTATTTCATGTGATATTAAACATTATATTCAATGGAAAAGGTAAAAATTCCAAAACCTATGTTTTAAAACCTAAGTAAATTTTACCTAGAAAAAGATTAAGTCAATTGCAAACTAATTTCCTAATCCAACTTTATTAAGTTTAAACCCTATGCTAATGCCAAAGAGCAAAACATAGGACTGTTAAAAAGGCCATAATTAAAGTTTGTTTAACAAATTATTTGTAGTTGATAAAACAAAACGATAACTAATATGATGTTTACAAAATAAAACTTTTGAGTCAATATTATAGAGGATGACAAACAGACGCTAAAAGAAACTGTCTTGAAGTTAAATGAGTGATGAAGAAGCACTGATTGCAACAGCACACTTTCTGACATCACACCTAAAATATCAGATCACTGTCTAAACTTAGAGCATTCAAACTTGAGGTAGAACGCAGATTACCTCATCTGAGCAACTGCTTAAACAATTAAAATTACTTGTTCCATAAAATCCTAGCAATATACTGAAAACAAAGAGAATAGCCTCCAACCAAAGAAAGAGAACTAATAGTTTAAGTGCCGAACCAGAATTTGTAATTCTCGCTGCCTAGATGCCCATTCCTCTTCTGCAGCTCTCTTGTATTCATCAGTCTCCTTTAGCTTTTCTCGGTCAATAATTATATCATTTTCACCAGAAGCTGCAGCATCAACACCTTGAACATGTAACTTATTCCTTCCATCATATTTTTTACTGTTAGCCACAGAATTAATACTTGATTTCTCTGCTTCAGTATAAGATTGCGTAATTTGAGTTTCATCACACTCAGAACTGTTCTCAGATACTACCTTCTCTCTATCACAATGGTTCTTATTGCTGACTACTGGCATTCCCCCTAATGGAGTCTTAACGGAAGAGGATTGGTCAAAAACAGTTTCAACTTCCACAACAGAAGGGGTCATGCCATCATCAACCTGTTTTTCTTCTGATAATTTAGGCATTGACATCAATGGTTCTTTGGATTGTAGTTTCTCTTTTCCATTTGAACCCTTTTTCCCATGTTGCAAGTCACTTGGATATGGGTCACGATTTGAGGGTGCCTGCGCAAACACTCGATCTCCATCCCCTGAAGGAGGATTCTTCATAAATGTTTCTCTTTCAAATATGACATCAGCCAGAACATGAGAAAACTGTGCTTCAGCAGTTGGCCCATATTTTGACTGTGAAAAGCTTTCATGTTCAACTTTCTTATCAGATTCAACAAAAGGGTTTTCTGTCCCACGATTAAGACAAGTACGACATGAGTAATAAGCACTATTAGTCTCAAAGGCATAAGACCTCTGTTTCTGAATATTTGAACCACTTGAACCAGAGGATGAGGGGGTTTCAGAATGCTTTTGGGTCCTATTTTCTTGTTCAACTCCTGGAGGAGTATCATTACGTGATCCTGAGGCACTAGTCTGATCCTCTAAACCAGATTGACCATTTCTAACACTATATTTCTTTTGTTGGAAAGCTTTCTCCCACTGTTCACGAAGTTTTCCAAAACAACCTTCCATAAGTTCACAATCAGAACAATCACTTTCGGATGAGCTATCCTCAGACTCGGGACTTAAACCAAAACATTTTCTGCAAGGAGTCTTCCCAGTGTAGGTTTTCTTGCACTTTGATAATTTAAAAGCAGATTTCTTTTCCCTGACGAACTGGCACTCATCATCATATAAGCCAGCAGATTTCCGCATAAAGTCAGGGGCAGGACAACTTTTGCTTGAGGAGGCATCACTATCTGAGGGACCACATTCAACACAAATTTCAGGATCATCTATAGTATCAGTTTCATCATCATCAATGCTAATTACACCTGGAGAAGGAAATCGTTTGCCTCCTTTTGATCCACTGGAACCTTGTAAATCTTCCCCTACAGACTCAAAAGCATCAATGATAATAACATTCTCACATCCATCACCATCAACGTCAATGAGAACAACATTCTCAAATTTCCCTTTCATGTTGCATCTTTTCAGCGTTTTCTTCCTGGAACAAGATTTAGGTCGAGAAAACCCTCTCATAACTCCTTTGCCTCTCATTTTACTTTCACTTTCTGCATATACAAATACATAAAACACCCATGATTAGTTAGTAACAATAACATCACAGGGTCAACAGCAAAGACACAAATCTATATCAACCCATAACAATAATCTCACATCAAGATTTCATAAGCACACATCTCCCCTTTTGTTAAGCTTACAAAAAAGAAAACATTAACATATATTTTGGCACTATCACATTCACAATTTTGCTCGACTATTAATGACTTTTTCCAGTTAAGCAACATTAGCTTTAGCATTTTACAATGAGAAAAATGAGCCCACTAACAACCATAATCAAAACATAGCTTTTTTATTCCAATGTATAAAGGATTTAGGTCATGTTTAGTGCATAAGATGATAGATAGGATAGGATGATTATCCTATATTATGTTTGATTTGTATCTAAAGAAAGGGATAAGATTACAAGGAGGATTAATCATCCTCTTAGTATAGGATGATTCAGTCCCCCCAAAGTGGAGAGGATTATTTTTAATCTATTAGATTGAACTTATATGTCCTATTGTATCCTTAAAAATTACATCAATAATTTAAATTGTATAAACTTTGAGGAAGGATAATTTTGACTAATAAATAAATTATCTTATCATAATCCTTGCACACATCAACCACAAGATAAGATGACATTATTTAATACAATCATATTCCTAATATCATCTTATCCTATCCTATCATAATCTTGTATACCAAACACATCCTTAAACCCTTGTCCCTGGTACAACCCACAACACTGTTGGCCGCAACATTCAAGCGCATAATGTAATACATTCAGTGATCGTGAAGTTAATTAATTGTTAAAAGAAGTTTTAAAAATGAAGCTTGATGAAAAGATTAAACATCGAAATTCTGACAAACATAGCTAATGACAAAAAGATTAAACTAATGTAAAATATATATATATATATATATATTAACGCAGTCAAATAACCTAACAAACTTAGGTTCAGTAAATTCGTCCACAAAGAGCACAAAATTAGCAAATATAAACCCTAATTCCAGTCAGCCATCGCAAACGGAGAAACAAAACCGAAGAGAAAGCACAAAAGATAACCAGGAAACGACTACCGTATATAATTCAATTTTGACAGTAAGAAACTACTAATATGCAACGAAACGAGCTTACCTTAATCAAAGTTACGAGGAAGGAAACGGAAAGAAAGAGGAAGGATTCAAAGGGAATAGACGAGGGATTTATCGCAGGAGATGAAAAGGCGAGAGCATTGGCACGCTTGGGAGGTTAGGGTTTTTGAAAAATTTTGGATAAAAGAAAAAGGAGTTTAAGGAAATAAAATAATAAAACTTATAAGTCTTGTTTGATACGGACGGCGTGACGGTTTTCGTTACTGTGACTTACGGAGCGTGACAGACGAAAGGAGATAGCTAGCAACAATGAGCTGATGATTGGATGGGCAATTGGTGTAAATTGTGGTATGTCAAAGGGGCAAATTTGGAAGTACAAAAAATGGTTTACAAAATTTTCCTTTTATATTTTTTTCGTGATTGGGGTTTGACGCGTGTGGCCGGGATTTTCTAGGAGGCTAACGTCAGCGGTGACATGGAATTCCATGGTGCCTGTTTTGCCCTTTCTTTTTCTGCCTAATTTCCAACTTCAACCCAAAATACGTATTTAGCTTTAATGTTTCCTCAATTTCATTCTTTCATTTTTTTATGTTTCACAATTATTGTTAAAAATATTTAATTCTAATTTTGCATTCATCATTAGCTTGTATACTTTTTTTCATTAAAAGACATAAACATCACCTTACAAAAAAATTAAAAGTTTTAAACCAAAATTCAATTTTTTAAAAATTTCATATAAATCAAATATAAATATTCGTTTACGTTTAATATTAATATCCAAATCGAAAGCTTTAAAATAAATATTATTCGTTTAAATATTCAATTTCATTAAAATATTTTTTATTGAAAATATTTAGCAAAATATAAAATAAATAAAAATTTAATTTAAAATTCAAGTTTATTCTTAATTAATAATAAATAAAAATTATTTTTTAAAGTCCAAAACCTTTTTGCATAAAATTTTATATATTTTACATATCTAAATGGATAATGAATTCATATACGAATTTAGATATCCATTATTATTTATTAAAATTTAAATAAATTTGAATATTAGATAAGCAAAAGATATTATTTTAATCAACTCTAAATCCGTTGTGAATAATAAATCTCTTATGTAAATTCATTAATTATCCATTTTTAATTATCCATAATAACGAATATCTGTTTATTTACTATCTATTATAATCCCTGCAGCAAAGAAAAAATATGTCAAAGCTATGAACATGGGTCCAAAATTATGGTCAAAACGTAACCCCAAGAAATATGTCAATATGGCTAAACCAAATGAAGAGACTATTCAATATAAAAGAGACTAGTATGGCATACAAAAGTCAGAATCCATTGTTTCATTTTCTGCTTTTGTGGATCCAACTAGATTGGATACACGATTTCTATGTATGACTTTCCTTTACCAGAACTGACAAATGATTCTTAGACTGAACAAGATCTATAGCAGGAACTAAGCTAAATCAAAATGGGTTTTGATTTAAATGTGAAGGGAGCTAAATAAATTCTTTAAGAATAAGACCCAACCAAGCTGAAGTTGACAAAAGATCATGATTTGAAGAGACCACCAAAAAGGAACCTGGCTGGAGATTCCTGAGAAATTGATTTGAGTCTTCAGGGCTGCCTTTAACTTTTAGTATAATATGCCCAATTTCATTCTTGACAGAATCTATGATCTTAGCATCAACAGGATACCCTGATGCATCACCAACATAGAATGTGTTAACTGCTTTGCCTGCTTTTGTTGTGACCGATGCTTGGGTGATAGTGAGGCAATTCTGCAGGAAGATACGAGTAACATCAGATAGCAATCCAAATCTGTCTTCTGTGCAAAGCTCTAGCTTCAAACCCTGGAAGAGACAAGTCAATTAGCAATATTAATGAATGGAGTCCCTAAAAGCAGGCAATAGAACAGCAAAAGAAAAAGAATTTTTCTGACAGAAGCAAGGCACATCATCTATTAGAGACACAACTAGATATGAGATACCATAATTTGACAAAAGAGTCAGCAATGCAGCAGCTAGAGATCTTTGACTAGAAGGTCTGCAACAATGTTTTGATTATGACAACTTATAATTAGATCATAGTGTTTATGAATTTATGTTTATCATACACTTTGTGCTAATATCATCACCAATCTATTTAAGTAGCATAAGATAATTTTAACTGGAAAGAGGGATCAGTAACTGCAAACAAATTCCAGACAATCAAGAACGTACTCCCAAATTCTGATATATATTACAGAAACTCACCTCAGATACCCTTCTCTCAATTGCTGCTTGAAGACACCGAGTCACTCTTTGTCTCTCTGCATCTGATTTCACAGGGGATCCATCTATATGCCGAATGTAGTATTCCTGCAATTACAAACACAAGATGTAATAAGCAAAGTAATTAAAACAAACAGAACCAATTTTCAATACAAACTCAGGAGAAGCAGTTAGCAAAGGAAGATGAAATGGCATTACCCGATAAGAATTTGGCCCCTCAGTATCAATATTTGCATGAAACACTACATAGTCCATATCTGTCAAGGTGCAAACCGTATCGAAGACAAGTTTTGGTCTAAATTTACACCTAACGGTAACCACTGAATAGTCCTTCGCATACCAATTAACAACATCCTCATTCGGCCTTTGCCTGTCATCCAAGACATCATCACCCGTTCGTTCATAATCCCTATCAGCAAACATCATCTGGTGAAGCCTTCTCTAAGTATGAGTGACTGAATGACAGACTACAGTTTTGGCTAAACTGGATTTGTCACTTCCCCTTAGGACACTGCAAAGAAGTATCTTTATCCTGGATAGCCTTTCTGGGTCAGTAATTGCAGTTCCTGTTTCCACATCAGTCACTTGCATCACAGCTGCAGCAAGGGCGTTATGTGTTCACACTTCTGCATTCACTACATTGCATTTAAAATCGCTAAGGACGGCAGTCACTTCAGATAGCAATCCTGGCTGGTCACTTCCTCTTAACTCAATTGTAGAGTGGTCCATTGATTGCTTCACCCCAACGGATCTCATTGAAGATGTGAAGAAAGATTCTGCCTCTAGAGACTGAAGACAAAAATAAATAGTCAGGCATGAAAAAAAAAGCAAGAAAATTAGGCAGAAAAAAGGAAACCAATTATGATTTTTACTGCTTACCTTTGTAATATAATCTAGAATCCCTTCATCTATGATTTTGTTTCCATCTTGATCAGTAATATTAAAAATTGGTTGTAAAAGAAAACATATTTTAGAATCAATTGCTACTTGGTAAACAACTTAATTTAAAAAAAAAAAAAAAGTATTTAAAAATAAACAGGAGATGAACATATCTCACCGTTCATGAACCAAATGGCATCAGAAGATATGTAGGCTTTAGTAACGTTAAGGTTAAGATCAGTAAGGATTTGTACAACTTCAAGAAGAATTCCATGTTTGTTTAAACCGTCAACCTGCATTACAAATGGAATAAAAACCAAAACGTACCATAAAAAGGAGAGATGGTCAAAAAAAAAAAGAAAAAACCCAAAAGGTCATACCTGTATCACAGTTGCATTCTCGTAGGCTTCATTATCAATCACAACTCTGACAAAAAAGGTAAGTAAATAATTATTACTTCAGATTTCCAATAACTCTAACGAAAGTACAAAAAAAAAAAGATGATTTTTTGCTTACTTGGTTGGATTCGATTTTCTTGTTCGCTCATATTCATAATCCATGTCATGTGAAAAGCTCATGTTCATCTCTAACGGGAGAAGAAAACAGGATCAGCCAATAATAGAATCTAAAGATAGTACTTCAAAACAAGATCGTCCAATCAGAAACCAAAAGAAAAACCCTATGTGGGTATTTTTGAGAAATTTGTGATCTGGGATAAACTAAAAGCTCCTCTCTTTCTTTGATTCACTCTTAAAAAAAAAGTTTGTTCTTTTTTTTTTCTTTTCAATAGTATGATGAAAGAAAAACAAACTATGTAAGCATAAAATATCTAAGAATTTGAAATATATTATTAGTATTACATTGAATTCTATGTCACGACCATTTAAAATTATTTGAGCATAAAATTCGTTGAATGGAGTTGAATTTCAGTATACCAATTTATCTGAAATTGAATTTATATACTTCTAAGAAATGAAACTCAATATAAAGAACTTCAATTGATGAGTTTAAAGTTTTGAAATCATGCGAAAGTCTCTAATTTTTTTACTTATTTATCTGAATAAAGAACATGAAGTTATGAAGACTAAAATTAAATTCGAACCATTTATCTACCATAGCTTTGTCTTACTCAAAACTCTTTTTCTCTCTTCATTCTTAAAAAATAGGACAATTTGAACGTTCTTACTAGCAGGACTCATGGGAGCAACAAAGGGTGATTTGTGCTTATTTTAAAGGCGCCAATTTGAACCAGATGGTTACATAGGGCATTGAAGTCTGTGAGCCATAGGCTTATTTCTCCAGGGCTTTCTTTCCACTAGCCCAAAGGCCAGAACGTGGTCACTTTATCTGGTAGAAAATACTATTTGGTTAGTATGTTAAAAACCTTTCAAGTGAGTTGGTAGTGGTGACCTGCCACATCTTTGGCTCTCAGCTTGTCCCTGGAGTGCGAAAGTGAAGCGAAACTTTCCTTTGGATTCCAAGACAAATAAACAACTTTCAAGCTGAGTTCTTCACAGGTCTGGCAATGATACAAGGCCCGAAAAAATGCCAGCTGCTACTGACAAACTGCTTAAAGTTAACGAGTACTTCCAATCCCAATATTTTAATTATTAGAAATTAATCTATTATCAGGAATATCAATAACTTCAATAAAAACAGACAATTTAATTCGTACATCACTAACAATGGCATATAAGATTCCATCAGTTGTAAGAGCAACATTGTCAAGCTTCCTCAAGTTTTTTGTATGCTGGTTAGGTAGCTCGTAACAGACTACAATACCTTTGTATTTCGAATGCTAACAATCCATTGAAACTCATCTTGTCAGTCCTCGAGCTCCTAAAGATAAAAAGCTTTTCCATTATCATTCTTCAAATATGCTTGGTAGATTTATAAGAATGAAAGAGATGATTACGTAATTCCTCATCATCATCACAGAAAAGACAGGTGGTCTTATTCAAACTGATGCTAAGTCGAGATAAAGTGCTCTATCCGTCAAATATTATATGTGGCTAAGAAACCAGACTTGGATGCTCGCCAAAGCAACTTATCCTCAGCAATGGTATCACATAACATTCTGATTTAATGCAACTCCAGGGAATCTTGAGGAGGCCAGTGCCACTCACTTCTTTGTCATTGGAATAAGATTGTATATATCTGGCCACTAAACCACTCGTAATTGGTGTTGTAACGATTTTGAAACCAGACGTAAGATGTTTTAAAATTAAAAAAAAAAAAAAAATTATTATCAATTTTTTTTAAGATGTGATTGGTCATTCAAAATTTTATTTTTTTAATAAAATTATAAAAATGAATTTAAAGTTTATCAAAAAGATAAATTTTGATCTATAAAAAATCAGGTTGGATCCGAGAATCAATTACGCGTGAAGAAGGATTAGTACCCTCACAACGCCCATAAATTGATAGCATTTAATTACGCGCTATTTTTTGTGTTGGATAAAAGTTTTTAATTTAAAATTTAACACTAATTCCCTTCATTTGAAAAAATAAAATTTTTGCTAAAATTTTTATTTAGAAATATTGAGAAAATCTTTAAGTTAAAAAATTATCTTAAAATTCTTCAACATCTAGGCAGAATTTAAAATAACTCTTTTCGCTTAAGATTTAACACAATAATCCTTAAAATGAAATAACAATCTTTATAGAAAATAATTATTAGTGACTCTCCAATATCTAGGCAGAATACCAAGAATTATTTCTTTCGGAATGTTATTTTTATTTTTTTTTATAATATCACAAAAAAAATTTTCAAAATGTATTATTCTTTTTTATTATAAAATATTTTATCATCAAATAGTAAAAAAAAATTAAAGAGAAAATATTGTAGACAATTATCAATGATAATACGTTAACGTATGTATGCTAATGAATGTTATGTAAAATGAAATGCAATTTAAAAGTTGAATTCTTAAATATAATGAGACATCCCCGACTCTCCAACATTTAGGTAGAGCTTAGGTGCGACTGTTTATATTTAAAATTCTTATTTACTATTATATTTTTTATTTATTAATCTTATTATTAATGCAAATTAAGAAATCATGTGAAAAGACTTAACGAAGTAAAATTTCTTAAATACTCCATCATTTAGGCGACATTCAGTAACAAATAGCTTCAAATAAAATTTTCACACGTATCCTTAGGATTTTTAGGATGTTTTAAGTAAGGGTTTAGGTAGCGATTTTCAAGGTTAGGGTTTTAAGATTTTGAAAATTCAGATTTTGAAGGTTTGGATTTAAGTTTTGAGGGTTTTAGGGTTTTGTTTTAAGGTATGAAAAGTTTAGAGTTTTGATTTTAGAGTTTGAAGATTTTAGGGTTTCGATTTTAAAATTTGAGGTTTGGAGTTTTGATTTAAGGGTTTGGATTTTAAGGGTTTGGATTTTAGAGGGTTTGGATTTAAGGAATTTTAGATTTTAGGGATTTTGGACTTTAGGATTTTGAAAATTAAGAATTAGTGTTTAAAGTTTCATTTTTAAGAAAATATGAACATCTCTAAAAATCTCCAATATCTAGGTGGATTTTCGAAGTAAGTTCGGCTTTAATGATTTTTAAAAATTAATTAAAATTTTCTTATATTTTTTTTTACGAAAATTTATTAATAATAATTTTTCAACATCTAGGCGAAATTATTTTATTTAGAAATATATTTTTTATTTCTTCCAACATCTAGGCAAAGAAAATAATAATAATAATAATAATAATTATTATTATTATTATTATCTTAAGCATTTTTAATATATATTTTTAATTATTATCTTACTTACTTTCATTTTTATTATTACTAAAATAATTAAAAAAATTTATCCTAACAAATTTAAAACTTATCATGCATACATATATAAAAAAAATACTTAAAATAACAAAAAATAATAATGTAAAAAAAATTAAAAAAAAATAAATTTTTACCTGAACCGGATCGGTCAACGGTCTAATCAACGGTCGTTTGGTTGGACCGAAAAAGGTTCAGTTCGAGACACGATTCGATTGAGCCAGTTGAAGAACGGTTCGGACCGATTCAGACTGGTTCAATCGGTTCATTGGTGGTTCGTTCGAATCGGCTGGAGGGTGGCTGAGGCTGGTTGGCAGGTCGATTTGCGAGGATGTCGGGTCGGGTTCGATCCACGCACGGATCCTCTTACGCTTGAAACGGCGTCGTTTTGGCCCGCTCAAAACAACATCGTTTTGCTTTTAATGTTTTCTATAAAAGTCAATTTTTTTTTCAACTCATTTCACCATTTTCTTAAAAAAAAAAATTTTCAGAGCTTTTGGGTTCTCTCTGGCCCCACCGAAATCCGATCGTCGAACTGCTGACCCTGCTGTCACTTGGGCCACTGCCGGTGGTGGTCGCTGGTGATCGAAAATTTTGAAATCCTTCTGGAAGCTCCTTTCAATGCGATCTTTCTAGATCCGATTTCTTTTTCTCCGAAAACGACCCCAATCGATGTAGATCAAGGTTCAAAGTTTTTTGTTCTTCTTTTTAAAAAAAAAGCTCAAACTAATAACCTTTTTTTTGTTGTAGGGATCTCTTTGGGGTTGGGTTTCTCGTCGATTCGACGAGGACTGTGGTTTCTGTTTTATAGTTTTTTTGTGTTGATTTTCGTAGATCTATTTGTTTTTCTATTTGGGTATTTTAGGGGTTGTTTGGGTTTGTGGATTCTGGTAGTGACCAAATGGGTGCTCAGTCCGAGAGCTTCCAGCCAGATTGAAAGAGGTTGTGATCTAATCTTTTATAGGACTAGGATAGTGGTAGTAGGTTGAACGTGCACCTGGTAAGGTATGGGTGGTGGTTCTAGGCAATCAGAGTATGGTAGGGATAAGGGTATGGTGCTGGCAATGGGGTGGGTGGCCAGTGGTGCCGTACAAGGCACCACTGCCAATCCATACCCTCTTTTTTTTGTTTTTTCTATATTTTATATTTTATATTATTATTATTAATAAACAATAACTGAAAATAGTAGACCCGAACAAAATCGGTACCTACAGCTGCCCCTCTTTGTACATATTGAGAATAAAAAATAGGATAAAAATAAAGACAACGATTTTGTCCGGAAGCAAATCATGAATTTTTCAAAAGTTTTTCTTTTTTTATTTTTTTTATTATTATTTTTTAAACCACAAGTCAAATGATAAAGAAAATGATCAGGACAACACCGTAAGTCGAGACGTAAACAAAAACGACCTGGACAACACCCCGAGTCGAGAAGTAAAGAATCAATCAAGATAATACTGCGAATCAAAAAATAAAGAATCAATTGGGACAACACCACGAATCAAAATCATACCCGAAGGTCTTACAAAAATCATGTCCGGAGGTCTTACAGAAATCATGCCCAAAGGTTTTATAAAATTGACTGAAACAACACCGTAAGTCGAGAATAATGAATCAATCGGGATAACACCGCGAATCAAAATTATGCCCAGAGGTTTTACAGAATCGACTGGGACAACATCGCAAGTCAAAATTAAAGAATTGATTGGGATAACAATCCGAATCGAAATCATGTCGGGAGGTCTTACAGAATCAACTGAGACAACACCACAAGTTGAGAATAATGAATCGATCGATATAACATCGCGAATTGAAATTATGCCCGGAAGTCTTAGAAATCATGCCTAAAAGTCTTACAGAATCGACTGGGATAACACCGCAAGTCAAAATTAAAGAATCGATCCGGATAATACCGCGAATCAAAATCATGCCCAAAGGTCTTACAGAATCGACTGGGATAACACCGTAAGTCGAGAATAATGAATCGATTGGGATAACACCGTAAATTAAAATTATACTCGAAGGTCTTAGAAATCAAGATCTTTAAATGCTTCTCTCAATCAGAGGCAATAGAACTTTGAAAATTTTAAAAAAAAAATTTGAAAATGGCTTTTCCCCAATCAGAGTTAATGAATGCAATCAATGATATAAATATCTATCTTGATCAAATGATGCTAATGCAAATGTTGATAAAAATACAAATCTCAATGCAAATACAAAAATGCGAATGCTTGATGCAACTATATTTGACAATGGCAATGTTCTTTTCATGTATATGCTCCTACAAATACCTTTTCTTAGGATACGGATGCCATGGTAGTGCAAATGCGAATTTTCTTATGGTGCGAATACAAATATCTTGTGCAAGTACAAATGCAAGTGATGCAAATACAAATGTCTCTCTTGTGGTACAAATGTAAGTGATGTAAATGCAAATATCCCTTTTATGATGCACAAATGAGCGATACAAATTTGAATATCTTTTTTTTTTTAGGTCAAATGTCTTTCTCATGATACAAGTAATGCAAATGTAAGATCTTTCAAAAGGTTATACATCGAAAATTTTTTTATTCTGGATAGAACTTTAAAACTCTAAAACTTTTTTTGGGGTAAAATAAACTAGCTTAAATTTTATAAAAGGCCAGCTAAACTGGGCTTAAATGTCATTGATGGCCAGATAAATTTGGCTTAAAGTTTCATTGATGGCCAGATAAACTGAGCTTAAAACTTCATTGATAGTCAGATAAACTGGACTTAAATGTCATTTGAGGCCAGATAAACTGGACTTAAAGCTTCATGGATGGCCAGATAAACTGAGCTTTAAATTTCATTGATGGCCAGATAAATTGGGCTTAAATTTCATTGATGGTCAGATAAACTGAGCTTAAATTTTTATTTTTTTTTAGAATTCAGCGATCCTTATCAAAAATAAAAAAGGTGAGGATTTTCTTTCCAAATGGATGTAAAAGTTCTGTACATAGTGATGTTTATTCAAAAGGTTCCAACCTTTGAAGGGAGTGAAAAAGGCATGCAAGCTTACAAATGAAACATAAGCTTTTCTAAAAGCATGAATTCCTTGAAAATCAAACATATTCAACATTTTTCTTAGTCTCCAAATGCAACATTTTGATATATGTCAAGATCAGCTGTAAAGGCTTGAGATTTTAAAGGATTATTTAGGAATAATCAACCTATCTAGACTTTTATGGCTTTGATATTTCAGATCTTTCAAAAAGGTTTGGCTTTACTTTTGTTTAGCATCCACCATACTTAGCATCAGGAGTGACCTTTCAGGGTTGGCTCTAGACTGCCCTTTTGAGGGTTTTCACCCTAGAGCCACTTTTATTTCTTTTTTTTTTTTTTACACACCATGCACTTAAGAATTCAAATCTAATCCAAAAGAGGAAAAGAATTTTTTTTTTAAAAGGTTTAATGGTTCAAACAGAAGATTAGGTAATAAAAGAGAAACTTAAAAAATTCATGTTCATTTTTTCAAGAGAAACTCTTCAA
Organism: Durio zibethinus; assembly: GCF_047325235.1. Classification (NCBI taxonomy): domain Eukaryota; kingdom Viridiplantae; phylum Streptophyta; class Magnoliopsida; order Malvales; family Malvaceae; genus Durio; species Durio zibethinus. Next base: position 2,359,281 of record NC_143166.1, read on the forward strand.
GTTTAAGCTTTCATACCTGATCTAATATGGACTTTTCAAAGGTTGTAATGTAGGTTAGGGTTTATAGTTGCCAAAGAAATTGATAGAAAGGCCCAAAACAAGTATTTAAGGGTATTTGAAACTAAGGATCATTTTTCATTGGAAGGATACACTCTAAGGTATATTTTATTTTATGCTTTCTACCCATTCATTTCTTTCTTTCTTTATTCTTTTACTCTTCATTTCTTTTCATTTTTTTTCTTTCATTGAGTGGATTCAAAACTTTTATGAACTTTTATATCGAGTTTTTGCCTCTATCACATGAGATTCTATTAGACATTCTCATTCTTAACCTTTAAACGCATTTTTTTACCCCCAATGTGGAAGGTGATTTTAGTCAGGGTTTATTTTGAAAGAATTCAATCAAGCTAAAAGGAATAACAAGAGATAAATTTTTATTTTTGTGAAAGGATAATGAAAGATGGTCATTTGTCATTTCAAGCGTAAACACTTAAATTAAAGACTACTCTTTAGGAAAATGAACTTGAAAAAGATTTTTTTATCTCAAAAATTTTTTTTGGTTTTTTTTTGTCTTTTTTTTTTCAAAACTTTGATTTTGTCAAGACCTTTTTTGTATTTGCTCAAAAAAAAATTTTAAGTGCATGATGTCATAACCAATTTTTTTTATCTTTTTTTTGTTATTTTTTTTTTATTATGCTCCCGTAGCTCACACCTAGATTCATTTTGCCAGAAATACATTTCATGAAAGATGCCTCATTTTAGCAAAACACACATAATGAAAGTAATTACAAGAGAAGGGTCATATGAAATGGATAAAAAAAGGATTATGTGGGGTAAACATGTTTAAGGTATCGAATGATCTAAGTTACTCCACAAAAAGAAAACAAAATGGTTAATCATAGCTCAAGTTACCTTAGAAGTAATGAGGTATTTCTTTTCTGACAAATTTACCTCAAGACAAAGGATCGGGTCAATTTTGGGATAAAAAGCTAAAAGAGTAGTATGCTTGAGTGCATTTTACAAAACTTGGATTTGAAAATTTTGAAACTACAGCATAATCTTATTATATCAAATTATCGTATTCAAATTCTAAAAAAAAAAAAAGTCATATAGACTTGATTTTCTAGGAACCACACATTTTTTAATGGTTGTTTCATTTGTTCATTGCCTTAGAAAAGAATATTGCCAACAATATCAGGTGAAAATAAGGTTCACAAATTTGAATTCAAGGCTATCAAGGGGTCATGACTGATGAAATGGGATCAACTGAATGAGCAAATTGGCATTTAGGTATTTGAAAAATTCCTAATAGTGATTGCCAATTCATCTTAGACTTAAAACTTTTTTTTTCTTTTTTTTTTGTTACTTTTTTTTAGACATTTCTCTAGCCTCGGTACTTAATCACATGAGGCTTTATTCATATCTAACATCTTTCTTCTTTTTTAAAAAAAAAAAAAACCTACTATATATCAAAACTTACACGAAATAAAACACTATCATGCACAATGTTTACTCATGCAATGCAAACTTTACAACTTGACCAAAAAGAATTTATCATTTTAATCATACTCTTGAGATGATATTCAAAGTTACATAAGCAAAAGTTTCCTCATTTGATGTTTCAACTTTAGCCTCTCTAACTTGTAACTTTATTACTATCAATCATCAAGACCATCAACTAACTCTTTAAACTTTACAACATTTGCGTCGATCAAAGCTTGAACTTTATCCTTGAAGGTAGTACAATCTGCTATGGAATACCCCTTAACTCTATCATGAAATTCACATTTAGCATTAGCATCATATCACTTTGGGTACGAAGGCTTTCTAGGTCTTACAAGAACAACAGAGATCATATGATTCTCTATCAGTAAAGTAAAGAGCTCAGCGTAAGGTATTGAAAGTGAATGATACACTTTAGCTCTCTTTCTCTTATGACTCTGTGAATGGCTTAAGTTGATTCTTGATTCTGTTTGTGGTGAAAGAATTGGAGCACATAGATGAAGTGGTCGAAAAAAATCATCGATCAAAAATATTGGTTGGGGACACAATATGGTAGCCATTGTGAATAATCATTCGTTAGATTTTCTTGCATCATGGTGAGATATCTTTTATTTTACCTTCTAACAATTGTTTCTTGAGCTTGTTTTGTAAAAATATCTCTTCTTTTTTCATCATCAATATCTATAATTCTTTTTATTTTTATCTCATCCTCAATTATACCCATAGCAAACAATAAATTCACAAACTCTGATGAAGTATTGCTGATCAATTTATCCTAATAGGGAGAAAAAAGGTATCCACAAACAGAGAATCAACTCCCTATTGGTAACAGGTGGTTATACTTACGATGCCATATTCTTCCATTTAACAGCATATTCTGTGTAGCTCTCATTAGGGTTCTTTCTCATATTTTGAAAGATTAATCGGTCTAGAGCCAACTCTAACATATACTGGTATTGCTTTAAGAATACCCGTGATAAATCCCTTTAAGTACGAATTTGATTATTTTTCAGACTATAATATTAATTAACTGTTGCCCCAGTCAAACTTTCTTGAAAGACATGAATAAGCAGCTTTTCATCACCATTATACCCAACCATTTTGTGACAGTATTGAGCCAAATGTATTTTAAGACATCCAGTTTCGTTATACTTTTTAAAATCTGGGGCTTTGAATCTTGATGGAATAACAAGATCAGGCACTAGACTAAGTTCATTGGCGTTAACATTCTCATACACATTATAGCCTTTAATTACCTTCAATCTCTCTTTCACAGATCAAATTTATTTTTTATTATCGTATCTCTTTATGGATCTGGCACACTATTTAATTTTTTTAATTCTTTAGGATCATCCCTATTGGCATAGCAGTGGAGTTGTTAAGAGTGCACTTGAGATCGATATTTGTCTGAATTGATGGCATCTTGGCAAAAAGGCCAATATAAGATTGATGATTTGATGGAGGTACCTGCAGGATATAAGGGTCTTGAATATATGTGAACCCAGATGGATGCAATGGTGTTTCAAAAGTTGTTTCCTCCCTTGCCTTGTGTATTTCAACAATTCTTTTTCCTTTTGTCAAATTTGCTAACATCTGTTTTAATTCTGCCAACTGTCTGTTCATGTTTTGTTGCATTCCTATAACTATTTCACTGATCTCTCCTTGGGCCTTTTCTACTTTATCCATTGGACTGGCATCTTCATTTTTCATGATTCTGGTATTGGCTTGAATGTTATAAATACACTGATCCTGTTTCTTAGGATAGCTATTCTAGAACCTTTTATTAATTATCAGGAGTCAGAAATCCATGGCATGAATTTTATTATATGAAAAAAAATTACTTCAAAGGTTTGACGAAAGTATATTTACAATTATCATTCTTTGTCCTTAGCTGGCATGAAAAGCAATGAATTCAAGCAAATGATGCACGATATGTAAGTCAAATTTTATTATTTTGGTGAGGGAAAACTTGGATTCCATCCTATATTCAAAATGGGTCATCTAGATATATCCTTTCTGTCTTAAATTTTAGTGAAGACATACTTGCAACCATCATTCTTTCACTGGCTCTAATTATTAAAGGTGGACAGAAGCATCAATTCATAAAAAATCTAGGTTAAAAGAAGTTTTCATTCATTTCAAAAGTATCAAGTTTACACATCATAAACCATTATAGGGCTAAGGCTAAAAAATACCAGACCTGCTCCTACTTTCCTTTGTCTCACCTAAAAAATAGTTGACTATGATTACTAGGGATGACAACTTTTTGCTTAAAAAACTTTTTATTCATCATCCTGACTAACTCTACTGTTACTTGTAACACTGCCTACCATCTTGGCATGGATCAAAGAAGGGTTCTCATGAATAACTGGCTTTATCTTGGCATCAAAACTCAGATATCCAGTTTTCATCAGTCCTTACACCCTATGTTTCAAAGCTGTGCAATTTTCCAAAAAATGGCCAATGATGCCAAAATGGTATTCACATCGAGCATTAGGGTTATACCATTCAGAGAAAAGTGATTTGCGAGGTTCAGCAAGGATAAAAGGTAATGAGATAATTTTTTAGAAGTAATGGGTACAACTCTGTGTAGGACATGGGTATTAGATCAACAGAGATTTTTTCTTTGGTGTTACCTGAGTTTTTTTTTCTTATGTTTGGTTTGCTTTGCTGAAAAGATGATAGCTTAGTTGGTCTTGAGGTGAATTGAGAAATTTTGGGTTGAAGATTAGGTTCAAAAGGTAGTGATGGTATAGCATGCTGAACAGACGATTGTGAATTATGAGATGGTGGATATGGGTTTAGGTGTGAAATTCTTTGTGGTTGCATGAAAATTGGGGGCCTAATCTTAAGTGCTTGGAAAGAAGGTTGAAAATGGTCATAAGAAGGATTTAGGTACGAGTTTGGACTCGGGATAGTTTGTAAAAGTTGTTTGAAGCCAGCTAGCTTATTTTTGAAAATCAAACTTTTAAGCTCAGTCATTTGCATGGCTAGTTCACCTATTCCTCTCTTGAGTTCGCCCAAACCTTGATCATTGTTCAAATCACCCAATGTTTTAGCATGCTCTGGCAAGTACTGAAACTAACGAGAGCCGATTGACCTTGACTTGACGAAATTGACAACGATCTTTGAGGAGAAACAAACTCAAATCCGTCACTACCTTTAACCATTTCTATCAATTGAGCCATCTGTTGTTTCATCTCTCGAAGCTCAAGCCATAATTCCTCTTGATTCAATTTCAAAGCACTAATCCTTGCTTCCAATTGATCTCTCATTTTCGTCACTCTGATTCCCACCAAGACAGACATTTTATTCCAAGAGTTAGATAAAAAATTCTAGATTACTACCCTTATTGAATGAATATCACAAAAACAATGACACACGAAGTATGAATACATGAATACGATGGCTAAAGAATGTCATGAAATGTATATATGCCTATGACAATGAATTTTTATATGTATAAATGACCCAAATGAAAATTTTTATCAACCATGAATGTGTATGTAAAGAATATTATGTTGCAAGGATAATGGGATATGAAATAAGGAATATTATGTTACAGGGATAGTGGGATATGAAATGCAACGTTTGTTCCATACGACCCTACCATTCATGAATTTATATGTATGAAATGCAATTACATATTTACATGAATGATAAGATATATTCCTATGACTAATACAGCATACTTGTATGGAATGCATGAACCTATCAAGTGCATGTTATATTTTTACATGGAATGCAATGCTTGTATTATGCCAACCTAATGAACTGATACTACCTTTTATGATGCATATGGGATGGGATACATGTATTATTTTTTATGATGTATGAAATGCAAAAAATGAAACAAAATATAAAAAAAATTTTAGAGGGAAAAACAAAATAACTAAGACATGAAAATTGATTTTTTGATTAGGCCAATAAACAAAGAATTTTTAAAAAAATCTTTAATTTTTCTGAAAACCCTTTTTTTGTTTTTTTTTTTTTTTGGCTTGTTGGATAATGTTTAAAAAAATCACTTTATTCTAAAATATTTTATGAAATTGTAAAATTTGAGCAATTACCAAATGAATGAACTACATGTAAAGAGAAAATTTATTTTTTTAAAGAAAATGCTTGTCTTTTATCATCCATTTTTGGTTATTTCTATAAAAAAATCAGCAAGGTTCATATAGCTTACGATATGCTGGGTTAAGGTTTATGCGTCTAACGGTTCCCAGACTATTCCTTACATCATCATTCGTTATAGACTAGTAAGGTTCCCCGATCCTTACCCATTACAGGTTACTAACGGAAAAGGTTCAATCTTAGTAGAAGTGTTTCACTAGCAAATGCGGAAGTTATCACCTCACGAGAGCGTAGCTACTTCACTTCCTCCTAAAAGAAAAAGAGCCCGAGTCTAGAGCTCATGCATGCGAGTAAATATGCAAAGTGTGTGCAAAGTAATGTATTAATTCAAAATAACATGAATAAATCATAAACACAAAATCAAAATAAAATAATAGCTAACAAGCAATTTACTTTATTTATTAACTTGTATGTATATATTTTGAAATTTTAAAATAAAGAGAATTAAATTAAATATCAAATAAAATCAATTAAATCCAACAGCTATTATTAGCGTATAACTAAAATTTGGCCTGACTCTTAAAATTTATCAGTGGAATCGCCAAGTTGTCATAACGGTTTTGAGACCACCAGACGTAAGGTGTTTTAAAATTGAGAAAAATAAAATGGAGTCATCATCAATCTTTTTTAGGGTATGATTGGCCACCCAAAAGTTTATCTTTTTAATAAAACTATAAAAACGGGTTTAAAGTTTATCAAAAAGATAAATTTTAATCTACAAAAAATCAGGATAGGTCTGGGAGTCGGTTACGTGTGGAGAAGGATTAGCACCCCCATAACGCTCATAAATTGATACCATTTAATTACACGCTATTTTTTATGCTGGATAAAAGTGGTTTTAATTTGAAATTTAACACTAATTCCCTTCATTTGAAAAAATAAAATTTTTGCTAAAATTTTTATTTAGAAATATTGAAAAAATCTTTAAGTTAAAGAATTATCTTAAAATTCTCCAACATCTAGGTAAAATTTAAAATAACTCTTTTCGTTTAAGATTTAACAAAATAATCCTTAAAATAAAATAACAATCTTTATAGAAAATAATTATTAGTGACTCTCCAACATCTAGACAGAGTACCAAAAATTATTTCTTTCAGAATGTTATTTTTATTTTATTTTATAATATCACAAAAAAAAATTTTCAAAATGTATTATTTTTTTTATATAAAATATTTTATCATCAAATAGTAAAAAAAATTAAAGAGAGAATATTGTAGACAATTATCGATAATAACACGTTAACGTATGCTAATGAGTGTCATGTAAAATAAAATGCAATTTAAAAGTTGGATTCTTAAGTATAATGAGATCACCCCGACTCTCCAACATCTAGGCAGAGCTTAGGTGCGACTGTTTATATTTAAAATCCCTATTTACTATTATACTTTTTATTTATTAATCTTATTATTAATGCAAATTAAAAAATCATGTGAAAAGACTTAACAAAGTAAAATTTCCTAAATACTCCATCATCTATGTGACATTCAGGAACAAACTGCTTCAAATGAAATTTTCACACGTGTCCTTAGGATTTTTAGGATGTTTTGAGTAAGGGCTTAGGTAGAAGTTTTCAAGGTTAGGGTTTCAAGATTTTGAAGATTCGGATTTTAAGGGTTTGGATTTAAGTTTTGAGGGTTTTTGTGTTTGATTTTAAGGTATGGAAGGTTTAGGGTTTTGATTTTAGAGTTTGAAGATTTTAGATTTCGGTTTTAAAATTTGAGGTTTGGGGTTTTGATTTAAGGGTTTGGATTTTAAGGGTTTGGATTTTAGGGTTTCGAATTTTAGGGGGTTTAGATTTAACAGATTTTGGATTTTAGGGGTTTTGGACTTTAGGATTTTGAAAATTAAGAATTAGTGTTTAAGGTTTCGTTTTTAAGAAAATACGAATATCTCTAAAAATCCTCAGCATCTAGGCGAATTTTTGAAGCAAGTTCGATTTTAATGATTTTTTAAAATTAATTAAAAAAATTTTTTATATTTTTTTTACAAAAATTTATTAATAATAATTCTCCAACATCTAGGCAGAATTATTTTGTTTAAAAATATATTTGTTATTCCCTCCTATATCTAGGCAAAAAATAATAATAATAATAATAATAATTATTATTATTATTATTATTATTATCTTAAACATTTTTAATATATATTTTTAATTATTATCTTACTTACTTTCATTTTTATTATTATTAAAACAATTAAAAAAATTTATCCTAACAAATTTAAAACTTATCATACATACATATATAAAAAAATACTTAAAATAACAAAAAATAATAATGTAAACAAAATTAGAAAATTCAAAAAAAAAAAAATTTTACCTGAACCAGATCGGTCAACGATAGTTCGGTTGGACTGAAAAAGGTTCGGTTCGATGCGCTGTTCGGTTGAGTCGGTTGAGAAACGGTTCGGACCGGTTCGATCGGTTCACTGACGGTTCGTCCGAATCAGCTGGAGGGTGGCTAAGGCGGGTTGACGGGTCAATTTGCAGGGATCTCGGGTCAGGTTCGATCCACGAGCGGATCCTCTTAAGCTTGAAACGACGTCATTTTGGCCCTATGCTCAAAACGACGTCGTTTTGCTTTTAATGTTTTCTATAAAATTCAATTTTTTTTCAGCTCATTTCACCATTCTCTCAAAAAAAAAATTTCAAAGCTTTTGGGTTCTCTCTGGCCCCGCCGGAATCTGATCCCCGGACTGTCGTGCCGGCCGTTGCTTGGGCCACCGCCAGTGGTGGTCGCCGGTGACCAAAATTTTTGAAATCCTCCTGGAAGCTCCTTTCAACGTGATCTTTCCAAATCGGGTCTCCTCTTCTCCGGAAACGACCCCTATCGATGTTGATCGGGGTTCAAAGTTTTCTGTTCTTTTAAAAAAAAAAAAAACTCAAACTAATAACCTTTCTTTTTTTGTTGCAGTGATCTCTTTGGCGTTGGGTTTCTCATCGATTCAACGAGAACTGTGGTTTTTGTTTTATAATTTTTTTTTTGTTAATTTTCGTAGATCTGTTCTGTTTTTCTGTTTGGGTATTTTGGGGGTTGTTTGGGTTTGTGGATTATGATAATAACCAAATGGGTGTTCGGTCCGAGCCAAGCTTCCAGGCAGACTGAAAAAGGTTGTGATTTGGTCCTTTATAAGATTAGGATGGTGGTAGCAGGTTGAACGTACACCTAACAAGGTATGGGTATCAAAATATGATATGGATAAAGATATGGTGCAGACAGAGGGGTGAGTAGTCAGTGGTACCGTGCAAGGCACCACTACCAACCCATACCCTCTTTCTTTTGTTTTATTTCTTTATTTTATATTTTATATTATTATTATTAATAAACAATAACTGAAAATAGTAAATTGGACAAAATCGGTGTCTTGGTATTTCGTAACTTCTATTACTATATAAAAAACCATATAAAGCTGTAGTGCAGCGACATTACAACAAAACAACAAACCTTTTTAGCATAAAAATTGTTCACTTGCACAATGTTGGAGATCAACTTTAATTGATGAACAGATCTAAGGCTAAGGTAAGCCATTATTAAAAGTAAAACCCAAACTTAGATTAATAAAGATAGTACTACTAGTATAGATAGTAGATCTAAAACGTTAACCCAAAGCCATGCAACTTCTCTTCAGTAATTTGGTCTAGCTTTTCCATCATATGAGGAGTCAAATGATTTTTAGCATCTCCAACCTCACCTCGCCTGAAAAATGCCTTGCAATCCTCACCGGAGGATAACTTCCTAGTTTTGTTCACCTCCAAATTGCTCAAATTATCGAAGCTGCATAGCTTCAATATACCATCCACCGCACCACTCGTTTCTTCTTCTGGGGTAAATGGGCGTCCCAGGAACTGAGCTAGCCTCATCAACTGTGCTTTGGGCTGCTCTTTTATTTCCTCGTACTTCAAGAACAAGACCCTTTGCGGCTTTTCTAAGCTTTCTTTCCAATACCCCAAAACATGGTCCCAAAAGGGTCCACACAAACTCACACCTCTGCTAAACTTATCGAAGGTCTCTTCAAGAGAATTGTCACCCATATTGTTGATTCTCAGCTTGTTTGTGAAGTGCCAAAGTGATACGAAAGTATCCTTTGGGTTCCTGCATAAATACACAAGCTTACAAGCCGAGTTCTTCACAGAATCTGGCAAAGAATTAATGGGTAAGTGAGTGCCAAATAGCCTTGGAGAAGTAAAGGTGGTGAGGTCAGCAACCTGGCTATCAATGTAGAGCCCGAGCTCCAAAAATGGCACAAGAACGTGAGGATTCTCTGCCAGTAGAGGGTGGTTTTCGGGGTTAGGATATTGGACTCGGTTCATCAAGGCAAAAACAATGGCCTTTAACCAGGTTGTTCCTGATTTGGGAGTGGTAACAAGGAGGACATCAGGATCCTGAGCTTGAAAGTGATTTTGGCACGTCAGAACTCCTTGTAACTGACGAGTATTGTGCCAAAAACCCTGATACTGATGGAGATGGCTTGCAACCCAACCTTTCTCAGTTGGTAGTGAGAGTATAAGCTGCCTGCATTCTTGAGTGAGACCCTCTACTTGCAGGTATTTGGGAAGAGAAACAGGAGGTAGATCGTTGGACAAAGAACAAGGTTCAAGTGTGGGCACTGTTATTGCCTTGCTGGCTTGACAGTAGCAATCTTTTTCAGTTGGCATTGAGGATATTAGTTCCTCGCATTGTTGCTTGTGACCCTCTTCTTGTAGGTAATTAGGAAGAGAAACAGGATCAGGTAGAACAGTGGGCAGTGAACAAGATTCAGTGGTAGTCATTGGTTAATGCCCTAGTGACTTGTGTTGGCAACCGCTAGTGCTGGGCAGATAGTGATTTATACAAGGTTTTTCAGCACTGTTATATATAGAACAAAATGTTGAAACACTATGAAGGAGTGGTTGGCTCAACCGGCAAATGATCATCTTTTTCAGTGTAAAGGTCTTGGATTCAAGTTTAATTGGTGATTATTTGATTAAATCATCTCAAATGTAAAATCTTATCTCAGTATAGGGCGCAGACCGACTTATTTATTTTGAATTTTTCTTAAAAAAAAATATTAACAACATAAAATAATCATATGACTTGTTAGTAATGTACTGAGCTTTTAATTTTAATAATCAACCTTTTTTTGTTAAATATTCAATGACCAAATTCAAATCCTTACAACTTAATAATTAAAGATACTATGAAACACTGCATGTGATTGCAAAAGCAACCATGTGGGTATAATTATACTGGTAAAAATGAGTTTGGGGTTTGACCACAAATTTTAATTTTTGAGGGGCAATGAATTTTCTTTTATAAAAGACCCCATAGATCTCCTTATGGATTAAAAAAAAAAAAGGGAAAAAGGAAAAAGATTAACAACATGTTGATTGTTATGATAAGGTTTTATATCTAGGGGACCAAAATGAAAGAATCTCTTTTGGTGGTTTATCGATTGAATGTACTTGAGCCATTTTCAATCTCATTTATTAAAAAAAAATTCAGCTCATAATTTCCTTTTTTTTTTTCCAATTAGCTTTGTAATTTCTTTTTGACTATTCAAAAAGAAAAAGAAAAAAAAAGCACATGTAGCATATGAAATTATGAACTAAATCGTATTGTCATCGTCAAAAATGGATTCATTCCCCTCTTTCTTTATTATGGCAACTTTCACAATTTTGCTTTTTTTTTATACTTTTTAAATTTAAAAAAAATGAAATAGATTTTTAGGCAACAATTGAAATTTTAAGATTTAAAAAAGGCCAAAAAAAGTATAATTTAATTTCATATATACTTTCATCATGTTTATTTTTTAATAATACTTAATTTCTAAATAAAATACAAATGTGTTTTTTCTATTATACTATTTTTTATTTTTATTTTTTAAAATAAAATATAGAGCATAAAGTTGCAATCAAACAAAAAAGATATATCTTTTTGAAAATTTAGTACTCTCTTTTTTCTTTTCCAATCTTTTTGCAACATTTATTTAGTGGAATATAATTTCATTTTATAAAAGATTCACGATGGAATATATTTATATATATATATATATATATATATATATATATAATACATGATATGTTCCAAAAGTTGCCTACAACTTGCTTTACTTTTTGTAAAATTAGGGTTTTTTTTTTGGCCTACAATGATTTATTCTACTAATGATATATTATCTAATACATGTTGTTGTCACCGATATTATTAGAAATTTAATGCCAATACCAAGTTATAAATTTTTTAATTTTTTTAATATTTAATATTATCACATTTTGATTTAATTTTTTAATAAATTATTTATAAAAGTATTAAATTATACATCTTTAATATTTCGTAATTTTAAGCAATCACTTTCATATTTTTCTCATAAAATCTTCAAATTATGTTTAAAATTATGAAATCAATATAATTGAAAAAAAGTACTTATATTGTATGTCACTCCACTTGGGTTACACTGACGCCCAAAGTAGGAGATTTGAGTATCTTCTTTTTTGACTACCCTAAAGTGGGAGATTTAAGTATCTTTTTTTTTTTACTACCTTCTTTTTTGGCTACCCTAAAGTAGGAGATTTGAGTATTTTCTTTTTTGACTATCCTAAGAAAAAATAAAAGTTATTATCAATATTAAGATTGGCAACCCAACGTCTCAAGTGGGTTTTGACCTATCTTAATCTCATAAAGTAGATTTTTTTTTAAATTGAATTTTAGGTAAGTTCAAGTAATATTAAAAGAAAAAAATCAAGGTCGAGTTTTAGGTAAATTCAACATAACCCGACTCGATATATATATAAAATTTTATTTTTTAATTAATTATTTAAATTTTATTTATATATTTATATATTTATTTAATTTTATATTTATATTTAAAAAATAATATTTTATTAATTTTAGATCGAGTCGAATATAATTTATATAATATCAAGTCAAGTCAGGTTTGAGTATAAAAAAATAAAAATTCCTCAAATAAGGTTGGGTTCGAGTTTTATAAATATAAAATTGGATCAAATTCAAAGCAACATAAACCCATCTTGACCCGACTTATTATCATCCCTAATCAAAACAACATATTAAAGCTATCCCCAAGCAAATTTAAGGGACATATTGATTAATTAAAATCTAAAATCTAATTTGAATGATATTATTGTTATCTATTTTGTCTGTCTTTTTTTTCTAAAATATCTTAAATTTATGTTTTTTTTTACATTTAAAATTTTTATTTTTTATATTTTGAAATTATTGTTTATGAATTTTTTTTACATTAAAAATTATGAAACTTTAATTTTATAAAAAAAAATTTAAAATTTAATATGAAATATATTAAAGTCAAAACTTTTTTCTTAAACTCTGTAAAAATTATTACCACTCAAACAATTTAAGACAAAAAAATTATTTTTTTTTTTATTATTAAGCTGATATGTGCATTTGAGATATATTTAAAGTTAAATGGGTAGTTTAGGTATTATACGTAAAATATATTAAAGCTGTCTCCACCCCAAACAAATATAAGGGTACAGTTGGATTAATTAAAGCCTAATTGAAAAAACATTTCTCATCCATTTTTTTTTTCAATTATTTGGATTAAATTAAATATAAGATTTATTGAGTTGACACGTGTACTTGAGATATATTTAAAGTTAAGTGAGTGGTTATGGTATTACATATGCTGTTGAAAATAAAAAAAAATATCTATTAATTTTTGTGTTGACATTTCTAATGTAAAATGTAACATTCCTAATAGTTAATATAAATATTCATATACTTATAATACTACAATTTAATACTTATTTTCTTTATTCATTTATTTTTTTAATTTTTTGTATTATTATTCTTTAAATATTTTTTATTTATAAATTAAATTATTTAAGTACTAATTACAAATAAAGAGAACCACTTCACAACTTGCCCTACCATGTTTGAATGATGCATATGTACTTACAAAAAAGATCCCTAATTATTGCTTGCTCCACTCCTCCCATAAAAAAGAAACTAAAGAAACTTTGAATTTGACACCCAACCACATCAAAAGTTACTAAACATTGCTTGCGTGACTGCTTTGCTACCTTCTTTTTTTTTAAAAATATATTCCCATTTCCATGCTAACTAAGCTATGATTTTGCTCCCTAATGTCGGAATGTCACCATTAACATTAATGAAAAGAATTGATTCGACAGTGACAGAACACTATGAGATATCATTATCATCAATTTTTGCTTTGGTAATCAATTATTGCTTAGATAACACGATTTAAAAACACATTCACATGTTTGGCACGTGAGCCTTTTTTTTTATTAAATATATAAGCTAAATTGATAAAAATAAAAGCGTGAGGTTCAAGATAACTCATTTTTCATGGATACTCGGAGAGACAAATTTATCCTTGAGAAATTATGATATCTTATTGGAATTTGTGGGTTACAAAAGTAAAAACAAGGGTGGAATTTGGCATTGCATGAGCTCTTGCATATGGTACAGTGTATATTATTAGTATAATATTATTTTATATTCAATAAATATTTAATTTTTTATAATTTTATATTCAAATTGAATCTTTTCACTTATTATCAAATAATTTTAAATTAAATATTCAATATAATATTATAATAAAAATTTCTTTCCGTTGCTACATATTCTTCACCTGGAGGCATTTGAGGGATGTCTGGAAGAAGGTGTTGCTTCTTTGCAATTTGCAAAGGGAGGTTGCTGACTGGGAAAATGAGTTCCAATGAGTAAGCTTGGTGGAAAGGCGCTTATTTATAAATAAGAAGAAGTTATGCATGATATGATAATGTAATACGAGCATAATATGAATAAAGAATATGAAAATAATTAAATTTTAAATTTTAAATAAAATTAAAAATATATATTTTATATTTTCGTATCGATATGAATTTTAATTCATAATTTTTATATAAAATATAATACAAATATATAAATTTTAATATTTTAAATAATAAAAATATAAAAATCGTTAATTCTAATTAAGGATCAACGAGGTAATTAAAATAAAACTTTTTAAATTAAAAGGTATAGCGATTGATCATGTAAATAAAAAATTAAGTGAGAACTGAGAGCTAGTAAGTACTGGAACTAAGTGTACATGTCATTTGGCAGCAGAACATTGCTGCTTCTTGAATAATAGGAAACGACATTTATTTTTAAAAAGAAAAATAAAGATAAATTAGGGGGTGGTATCTGAAGTGACAGTGATTGTTTCTCAAACCCATCATCTTTGGCATTGATAGCAACAAATTTGGGATAGCCAACTAAGGTATGGTATCATCTTTGGCATTGATAGCAACAAATATGGGATAGCCAGCTAAGGTATGATTTAGGAGCAAAATAATCATTGTTAAAAAGGAAAGATATGCTGTCAATGAATTGCTATTACCAATATTCCGGCTAAAGCCAATCGGTTTCAAATTTGTTCGAGTTTTAATTACTCGGTTAAAACTCAAGTAAAAATTTTTTGAGTGAATTTCGTAAAATTTTATCTTATTAAAAGTGATTAAATAAAAATTTAAATTAACATTATATCCATCTTTATCTTCATATCAGAACTATTGTCCATGAGAGGGACAACAAGAGTCAATTCCTTGTAAACTAGCATTAATCTCATCAATATTCAAAAGAGTTCCGGTTTGGCAGAATTTGAAGAATGTTGCAGCTTCAACATACTCTTGTACATGCGAAGACACAAGCATAGTGAGTCAACTCAGTTGTTCCACTTTGGCACTAAAGTATAAGAAGAAAAAGATGCCACCCCGGGGGAGTGTGCTCGCCGTAGCTTCCAAAAAGCAGTCCCTTACGACTCTTTCAGGACATATGCTAAATCTATAGTTATCGATCGTTATATAAATAATATTATTAAATATTATATAATTTTATCAAAATTTAATATATTAGTAAAAAAATCATTAAGAGAGTTTTTAAGAAGTTCAGTCTAGTTAAAATTATTATAAAATTTTAATAATTGATAAAAAAATATTTATTAAAAAAGAAATTATGAATTTTAAATTTATATAAAAAATTGTATTTTTATTTTAAATTAGGACATTATAAGATTTTATTTTTTCTCTAAGATTAAAATAGTAAAATTTATTTTTTTCTTAATTTTAAAATTTATATTTTTTAATAATGAGTTTTTTATTACATTAATTAATAAACATTTTTAATAAAATTCTATTTCTTATAATTTTTTTAAAATTTCAATCTACTTCCTTTAAAAATCAATTTCATAAAAATTAGATAATTTTTGAGAAATTCATTTTCTATAAATTATAAAATTTATCAAATATAAATATTTAAAATTTTATTAAAAAATAATTAAATAATTTTACTTAAAAAAATTTTTAAAAATAGGGTGGGAAGAAAAAAAAATCATCCGGAAATAAAAATAAAACGCTCACTTAAAAAAAAAAAAAGCTTAAAACGATGTCGTTCCATGCCCATTTTAGAAAACGATGCAGCCAAGATCTGGCGGCGCCGCCTAGAAGTCACAGTTCACGCATCTGTCTCGTCAAAACCTCGTTGGCTTCGGCAACCGGTGGGCCCAGCTGCTTCTGTTTCTGTGGGCCCAGCGGCGCAGCCAAAACCTTCACAATTCACACGGCTGTCTCACCTCTATAAATTCTGCAACTCTGACGCGAAAAATTGTTTGTAAAACCCTAAAAATAGGAAAAAATGGTGATAATACTTGTAGCTACAACCACCGATCCCGCCTCAATTAACCCGGCCGCCGCCCTCTTAGCCTTGCCCGGTTGGCTTCCCGGTCCTTCTTTGTTCCAGGTCCTTCATTATCATTTCTTGATCACGTAATTAACGAAAAAAATGATCAATCTTTGCCATGATTTTGTTTTACTCATTTATAGTTGATTTTTATTTTAGGACATAAAAAGCTTTACTAATCAAAACGTGCGGTTACTACAACACGACAAAGGCATTGTCGACGAGGACGATTTGGATCGCCGATGGGAAGAAGCCACCGGCGAGACTGTCGATGAGCTTATTTTCTTCAGTAAACACACCGCCGTTTCCAACCGCCCTGCTCTAACTGTCCACCCAATCGGTATTTTTTTTGGTAAAAAATGACTCTTTTCTTATCAATTCTTGAGGTCAAATAACAAGGTTGTTACTTTGTGTGTGTGTATTTGTGTGGAATGTAGGGGTGCCTCATTTGCGTGAAGGTGACGTTCTGCCGCAGGGTGGGAAGCCCGGTTGGGCGGCGCTGCCTGACCCTAGGATAGGGCCCTGGCTTAGGCTTTTGAAGGAAATTGCTCAGTCTCATAATTTGGTTCCTGAATTTGAGGTCATTTTGTTGATTATTGCTACCATTTTGTTCAATTACCTGTTTTTGTTTCTTATTAGTAGTATAATTTTTTAATTTGATTATAGGTAACTTTGGAGGCTACACACCATGGACCTTTAACAAGCAAACCAACTCTGTTCCTGGAGATTGGTAATGCAATATGTTTTACATTTTTTTTATATGTTAGTAGTTTGGCTAGAGCTTCATTTTTTCACATTCACCTCAAGTTTGCCTTATTTGTCCTAAAATTTGCATCAAAATCATTTATTGAAGGATATGTATGCTGAAATTTGAAAAGAAAAATCAATAGATGAACAAATAAATGGAAAAGCGGCTAGCTTGGTTGATATGCGATGGGATAAATGTTGCATTTTGTTCTAGAAGTTAGGATAAAGTTCTTATGTGATTAGCATTTCGGAGTTTCTTTAAAGTGGTTCACACAGCGAATCTTTGCCAGTCAGGTTTGGATTGTTCTTTTAGGATGAGTATGTATTTAGTATACCTGTAGATGTACATGAACTGAGGTGTAAAATTGATTTGTGGATATGTATTTACCAAGCATGCATTTCATTTTTTATGCATTGTCTAGTCATCAAGTGTGAGATCATCATTTACATTACCCTCATCATGTGACTCTTTTGCTTTTAAATAGATTGCTACCAAAAGGAAGAACAGTTTACGTTTCAGTGTTTACTTGACTGAAGCTGGAAGAGTCGTTTAAGTTGTTTTATATTTTGACACTTAATTTTTTGTCTGCTTGATGTTGATGACCTTCCTGTAATGCAATATAATAGAGCTCCTGTCATGGATTTCTGCAATTGGTGTTTAGAATTTAATTACTTTCCTTTTTCTCTATGTTTAATATGCTTTCTTGTGGTTGATATAGGCAGTACAGATGAGTACTGGAAGAGGCAAGATGCTGCTCAAGTCATGGCTCTAGTTGAGTAGATATTTATCAAATTTTCTGTTTCATGATTAGTCATTACCACACCCCAATTGTTATCATGCCTTTGTTGTTTTTATTTTTCTTTTCTGGGATATTCACGGCATTTTAGTGAACTTATTTATGTTCAATGCTGGTTTTAACCTCCCAACTTAGTTAGTCCATACAACAAACTTAGATGGTTGAACATGGATAACATTTTTTATATTTTCAGTATGATGCATTTAATTTATGCACTTTATACTTTCAATATGATGCATTTAATTTATGCACCAAGTAAAATAGATATATTATTAGAAGTGATAGGCTTTGTTCCCTAACTTCTCCTGTTTCTGCTTGAAGTTAGTTTGGGAAGGACTTGGGCTTGGAGGTGGTGATGCAGTCGGAAACTGGGGCAGGTACTAGCCAAATAACTTCCATAAAAATCATTAGGCTTTTCTCGGTACTCCCATTACTATTTTTGTTTTGCTTAAACTCAGTCATGGTCAAAGATTTCTATCCTGATAATCTTATTGGTGAATAAGCAGTTATTTTGCCTTATTTTCTGATATTCCCCTTTTGTTTGGGTTTTTGGAAACAAAGAGTTTCTCATTCATGATAATATGCCTTGCATTAATAACAACTTGGTGTTTATAAATTAATGATATTCAAGGGAGAATGATAAAGCCAAAGTGCTTCTCGCAATTGGTGGTGGACATTATGCTCCTCGACACATGGATATAGTCAGGTAAGCAACAGTTATCATTAGCTTTTTTTATCCATGCACACTTTTCTTGAAATGTCTTCTTGCTACCACATATTTCCTGTTGTGCTAAACTTATCAACATGCCTCTTAAGTTTTTTTTCTCCTCCTATTTTCAAGGAAAAAGATAAGATGTTTGAAAGAGGTTTTGTGAACTATTAATAACCTTTTTTTGTATGTAAACTACTAACTGCAGAAAAGATGGTGTTTGGGTTGGCCACGTTCTTTCTTCATATTCTTTGCCAATGGAAGATCCAAGTCAGTCAAAAGTTAATGGAAGTACAGATGGTATTGGTGGAACGTGGAGACAATCAATTAAAGTTGCATATGAGGCTACAAAATCAGCTTTCCCCGGCGGGGAAGTTTTGGCGCATCTTGATCACAAGTAAGTTGATAAATGTTTTACATGAACTCATGGCTCTATGTTTTCAGTTATATGTTGTACTATTAATCTAGAAATATGTTCATGCATTTGGCTATAGTTAGAGGCAATTAAGGACTCATAGAGATTGTGTGGTTGTTCATGGAGATGGAGATGAACGAAGAACCAATTAAGTATTTGGGTGGTTGCTCATGGAGACTGAGATGAACAAAGTTTTTTTATCAAATAAATAGACACTTTTCTGCTGACACTTATAGGAACTGTTGCAATAAGAAAAAAAAAATGGGGGGGAGAGTGGGTGGAAGGGTGGTTTGGAATGTGAGAAGGAATAGAGGCAACTATGCCTTAGTTTCCCTTTGGGGCACTGGTATATTTCAAAGTTGCAAAAAACATCTTAAAACTACAATTCAGCTTTTGGGATTACCATCGAATGCCAGTTTTGCTACAGATCATGTCAAAGTTGTGAATAACATCTTAAAGTTACATCAGTGATGCCATTTGGGATTTGATTCAAGTGGATTGTTGAAGGGTTTTTTGTAGAGATTCTAGATTCAAGTTATAGAGCAGTTCCCTTATAGACACACTTGCATAAACCTTATTGGTTCTACATTGTTTTAAAGACTCAGTTCTCCATTTGAGAATGGATTGTTAAAGTTTCAAATTGCAAAAATAGGGTACATAGTTACTCCTGGATTCATTTTTCCTTGGTCACTTGGAACATTTTCCAGTGACTGCTTGAGATAGTGGCCTCTAAATGATTGTTGAAACCCAGTCCCCTCTGCTCTCTGCACCTTTATTTGTGTTGACAACTGTTGGAAGTTAATAAGGGGATAAAAGAAAATAAGAAGTCAAAAATCAGTAATAGAGTCTTTAAATGTGCCAATAATTGTCTGCTATCTTTTCAGCCATGAATTATTATCTGCTATAAGTTTTCCTGCTTGAGCACATCTTTTATGTACATTGCCGCTTGATGCTTTTTTCTGGTTTCAGGAGTTTCAAGAGCTGGCAGAAAAATGCAATTACTGCATTTTTAGGTGAGCAGAACATTAAAATTGGCAAGCCAAATGATTTCATTTGATTGGTGTTGGTTTTTGGATGGTCCCCAGCAATAACTGTGCTAGGGATTTTTTCCCATGCAGAAGATTTAATTAATACAGAATCTAGCCAATAGGTATTCAGTAGCATCTGAGCAATTTTGGAATGTTTTTACCACAATAAAGGACAAATAACACAGTTGAACAGCCTGCGTGAGGATATGATCACAAAAGGCACTGCTGATACATAAATGATTTATGCTTCGTATTTGTTTATCAAATCTTGTTTTACTTTGTTCACTTGTTGTTACAGGCAGTTGAATGAAATTGTGACAAGTAGTTAAGAAGTTTATTGTTTATACCCTGCTGCATTTATTGCTGATCTTAGAGTTTGGAGATCATGGGCGCATTTTCTATATTTTAAAAAAGCAGCATCTTTTGCCTATCATCATATATTTTCCTTGGTGGAAAGAATACAGTAGCATGGAGATTCTAAAAAGAATTATAGGTGTTGAAATTTAAATCCGGATATCACCTCGTAAAGTAGTTGCATAAATTGATTGAGATAAGTTCTAGATTCATATCAACGTACATTTTTGAAGCCTGGTTCACAAAGCTCATTCCCTTCTTGTGAAGGACAGTGTGAAATAGCTACATTTTCCTTTAAAATCTTGCTACTAACATTTAATACCATCTCATATTGGTTTCATCCTGGACTCCATGCCCTTGGAGAGTCTTCCAAACCCTAACTATAAGTCAGTCCAATCTCCAACAAATGTTAAAATCTCACTTGATTCAAGCCCTCAACCCAATTGGCAGCCAAGGGATTTACAAGCCAGAGAAAATCAGCATTTTCTTATACATGACCATAGCCTTTCATGTTCTCAGTGCTTGCTATTGCTTTCAATTCGTCTCTTTGATTCAAAATACCATACAAAATCTGTATTATATATATATATATGAATCGTTCTTACAATTTTTTATCATTTCTGTTTTTGACTAAACAAAGAAGTGGCTTAAAGCATGCTTCTTTCGAGCCAAAACTGATTTGGCCATTATGTTCAACTTGCATAATTTGCCAACATTCCTTGGGCTGTCAAGAACCAACCCAAGGGCTACCAACCCACCACTCCTCCATCATTGACTTCATTGGAACCGTTGGATCAAGCACGACGTCATCGGGAGGTTTGGATATGAACATCCAACCAAAACAAACAGAACCGTGGGTGCCGAACATATTACCTTGGAAGCAGGTGACAATAAAATCTGGCTTTCTCAATAAAAATCCAAAAAAACCCATAACCCAACAAGAAAAAAGAATTAGAACCATCTGAATTGGCCGACCAAGTCCCCTCCAAGAAATGGGTTTTTGTCCATTTGTCAATTTAATTTGTTGAAAATGAATGAGACACAACACGTAAGGTCGAAGAATTCAGCCGATTTTGTCCCCCAACACGGCCTCACTTGTCCAATTCACGCAAGGGAGATTGTGTCATCTTGGCTGTGTTTTGTCGTTTTGGATTCTTTTTTTTTTTTCTTCACATGGGTTTTAGTGCTTCACAATATTTGCAATTGCGGATTAAGCTCAATCATCTTCTTTTTCTTTTAAATAATAATAACTTTGAAAACCTATGAAATTAAATTCTGACAAGAATCGGTGCATGTGAAAACTGTTACGAGATTTCACTTGGGATCCCCATGCAAGAAACCTTCTTTGTTATTTTTTTTTTGGGTCTTTGCTAGGTTCAAACCCCCTCTTTCAAGCCACTAGAAAATAGAGATCAATCAAGTAAATAATATTTAATAATGAGTGGAATATTTTAAGAACTGAGTCAGGCACTCAGCCAAGAACCAAGGGACAATGCTCGAAAGATAAACGATGTGCTTAGTGCCTCCTCCTCTGTTTTGGATTTTTGAAATTTTTTATACATTATAAGATAAGGAAGAATATATGTCCTAAAACAAAGATAGGACAATTGAATTTAGTTTAAATCATGAATCAAAAAGTACGTTGGGGAAAAGAGATTTAGGTTTCCATTGGGGTATCTCATTTACTAAAATTCGAGATTTTATTTAGAATTTTTTTTCAATTTAAGGACCACATACATGAGTTGATTAATTTATTTATTTCTTTGTTATCAAAATTTTTTTTATTGAATTCAAAATTTAATTCAATTAATTTATATTTATTTTTAAAAAATAATATTTAATAAATTTAAATTTTAAATCTCAACATTAATGCCTCTCGACTTATCTCAAGTCACAACTAATTTTGTAAAAAAAAAAATCTTTAATACAAAAGACTATCGGTATAAAAATAATAATAAATGATTATATCTATATTAAAAAATAAATTAAAAGAAATGATGGTGCCATCTACATGTACCATTTTTTCTCTTGATTCCATTTTCATGGTTAGGGAAATCTTGGTTTGGTAGCTCACCATGTTTGTTGACATTGTTTGATTGTACAAGGTTGCTCCCTTCTTGGATAAAGAAACAAAGTAGTTATAAGAGTAAGTTATCTGCACAACTAGGTCTCCATTCCAAGGAAGTTAGTTTGAACTCAACTTCATATTGACAAAACAAATGTTACCTACTTTACCAACTTGAATAGTCCAAAAGCTAAGCATAAGAAAGAATTGGACAACTTGGGATTATTCATAAATAGTTGCTCGCCACATGATAAGGAAATCATAGCAACATGAATGAGAAATGAATATTCCTTTTATATCTTAATAATGTAATTAATTATAATTGATAATTTAAAATATGATACAATGACACGACATAAATATAATATAACATAAATTATGAATGTAATATAGTTTAAAAATTTAACAATAATTATATCTAGATTTAACAAAACAAAAAATATATATTTCATACTTTCATGTGAACATAAATTAAATACATAATTTTTATATAAAATACGATATAAATATAAAAATCGTTAGATTTATAATTAATAAATAAAATTTTATGTACATTGAATTAATATATATCTAACATTTTGATGAGATAACGCTCGTAAAATATCATGTTCGTACACACACATTTATATATAAAGGGATTCAATTATACCAACTCAAAACTAAATATTTTAATGTTAAAATCATTTAAAAAGCTATTTAGCTTTTTCAATACATAAATATGTTTGATTTTTAATATAATCTAAATTACACATGAGATTTTGAAAAATCACTTAGTAATAATATAAAAATCAATAAAATAATGTATTTATAAATTATAATTATTATTATTATTGGAGAAAAATTAAAGATGTCACTAGAAATGAAATAATTTAAGGTTTTTGTTGTCACTTATTAGTTTCAAAATTAAAAGATATATATTTGTTTGAATTAAAATCCAAAATTTTGATTTTGCATATCAAGAAAAAAAATTTGTTTCTTTAATTTAATCTTATTTTTATGTGTGTGTTGCTGTTCAAAATGGTCTTAAATTGATTCCAATTATTCAAAAAAATTATATGTTTTTTTATCTACCATCTTTATTAGGAAATTTCAACAAATAAAAAATTAATTTTAAAATTTTTAAAAATTTTTTGAGTACATATTGAGCTAGCATATGGAGAGTCCAAGGATTTAGTGGACCAGTGAGATAGTGACACGAAACAGATACAAAATAGTACGGCAATCAAAACTGTACCTAATTGTACCTCAACATCCCTGAAATCCGATGGTATCATTCATCCTTTTGTCCTGAACTGACAAAATAATAACAAAAAGGTTCTACGTTTCTGTAGCCGCACGCTAGCATTTCCCCCTAAACTGGGATACACGTGTCACCCAACCGATCCTGGGACAGCTAAAACGTGTGTTGCCGATCCCCAAAAAAGTGTTAATGATGAGCTTCTATCCACTGCCCCACACTTACTTTCAACAACTTCACACCCACCCCTCATTTACCATCAAATTATTACATGTCACTTTTTTTAAACTACATGCGCCATTTTTAATGAAAGTTTTATAAGAAGCATGAAAAAAAATTAATCTCAAGCAATACTTAAAAATATACCTATGATGCTATTAAAAAATTTTTAATTATAATTTTAATAATTTAATATGTTATGATTTAAGAATTTCAATAATATATGATTCCATAATTTATGTTAATTTTATTAGTAAAATTATTATAATTTTAAAGTGTTGCTTTAGTAAATATTCCCTTTTTCTCATTTTTTTTTGTTTATTTTTTATTTTTGAGATATCTCAAAATTATGCCATTTTTTTAGCATTCAAAACTCTTACTTTTTATATTTAAAATTATATTTATGATTTTTTTACTTTTTGATATTAAAAATTATGAAATATTAATTTTATAAAAAATAAATTTTAATATTACATTAATTAAAATTAATTTTTTTTTCTTAAATTTCTTAAAAATTAATATATGATAAATATTTTGGAATGAAAGAAATAATACTTATTAAGCTAAGTGGTACAATAGAGTTTTTGGTTTTTTAAGTTATTTTCAGCTATAAAAGCAAATAAAAATTTCTATTTAAAAAATCATAATTAAAAATAATAAATAATTACAAATGTTAAAATTTAAAATTATTAAATAATATTTTATAAAAATAATTATATAAACTTCTTGTTCGTAATTGTTACGTTCAATTAGGCCGGTCGAAAATTTTTAATCAAGTATTTTATTAATTTGTTAAATTTAAAATTATTTCTTAAAAAAAAAGAAGGATGTGTTCCATTTTTGACAAAAAAAATCATGATTATTAAATCCAATCCAACGGCTTATTCCTCGGTTCTATAATGAAAACCGTTGTTGAGGATCATTTCCAAGACAAGAAAGAGAAAGAGAGAGAGAGTTTGACTCGGAAAAAGTGGGGAGGATGAAACTGGACAATGACGGACGCACACGAAAAGAAATCCTAAAATAAAGTAAACAAAAAGACAGCTCGAGATCTCCTCCGACAAACTAACATGTGTACACGACATCATCGTCACTGGATTCGCGGTTACAGTAAGCTCCCTTTTGTTTTTCTTTCTCCGCCGTTTTTACTACAAAAATCTTAACAAAACGAATAAAAACGTTTTGAGTGCAATAACAGAACTGAGATTTTCCGACATCATTGTCAGCTTAAAAAAAAAAAGTGAAAAGATAGTTTTTTATTTGGCTTTTTCTTCTCTTGTTTTTGTTGTTGTTGCTGTTTGGTTGGAAAGAAAATTTGGGTCTTTTTTTTCTGAGAAAATGAACAGGTAAAGTGGTGTTATCAGTGTGGGTTACATAGTTCTCAAAATAGGGTGGGGACAATTAATGCTTGTGGGGGTCTCTCAAAAACCCAAAGCAAAAAATAAAAAATAAATAAAGCCGTTTGTTTGGTTTGCCATGGCAATTAATGACAGATGGGTGTTAAGTTTTGAACCTTTTTTATTACAGTTTTCGATAATTGCAACTCATTTATTTCTTTCTCTTTGCTTTGCTCTTCTCTCTGTTGTTAAAAGCCCTCTTAAAACACCCAAAGTTTCTTCTCTCTGTTATTCAAAGTTGGGGTTTTGAGCTTTGATTTTAAAGATTCTTAATTTTTCTTCCTATTCAAGTAAAAAGAAAGAATGTTTCTTTATTATTTGCTTTGCTTCTTGTAGAAACCCCCAAACTCTAAACCCTTTGTTTCATTTATAACCTTGTTTTTACTTGGCTTTTGCAGTGGAAATTGGTTAAAGTTCATTTTTGAATCACAGAGAAGAAGAAAAAAAGGTACAACTATAATTCATTTTAATTATTTTAATGGCTCTGTTTTTGTATGATTGTATATTTATCTTGGGTTTTTTTAGTTGTTGTGATCTGCTTCAGATCTTTGATATTCTCTCCTTTTGGTTTGTAAAAATGGCTGTGGTTTGGGTTTTTACGGCTCTGTTTTTGGTGCATATAATTGGATAATTTTTGGTTTTCTATGATAATAAATGAGCTTGGATTACATTACATGGTTCTTCTTCTGATCTGGTTTATATACTTTCAGCAGTGGTTTCATTTTGGCTTTGCTTTTCTTGGCTTCTTGTTTTAATCTTTGAAGATCATCTAGTCTTAGGGTGATGGCTGCTTGGTTCATATCATTCCTCTAATCCTCATTTGACTTCATGTGTTTGTATGCTTGGCACAATCTTTCATGGCAAAATCCGTTTTCTATTTGCTTGAAACTTCAATAATTTCAAGTTTGTTGCTGATCTTACTTGTCCTGCATTTCATGGGCAGAGTAGCTCTCAAATGCCATATGCTGTATGGTTCAAGATATCACTCTTACTAACCACAAACCAACCAATGTGTAACATGAAACTTGGTAATAACACCATTTCTAATTTTCCTTCTCTTCATCTTGGTTTCTATGTCTGTCTCTGCCTCTCTGGCACACGCACCTCTATTATTTTATGTTTAATTTAGGAGGAGGATTGATTACTGCACTGTTTTTTCTAAACTCGACTGCATGAACATACTTAACGTGGCTACTAAATGGTTTCGAATGTGTTGGTCTGCATTTTTTATCTTTCAGATGTTACTGTCTTGTGAATGTTTTCTGCCAGCTACATTCAATCATTTACATGTGAAAATTACGGTGTTTATTGGTTATTTTTATGTACTCGTAGATCATTCGACTATACGCTACAAGAGTGACTCAAAGCCTTATTCCTTCTTAGCTGACGCTAAACGTTTTGAGAACAAAGAAAAGCCTCAGGATTCCACTGGACTGAATGCGGTAGGAATTGTGAAGGAACATCAGAATGGAGTCATGCATGATATAAAGGGCCATGATGGGGATTCTGATCCCTCAGTATATCTAGAGAATATAAGAGATGAATGGCCAGCATCAAAACTTGATTATTCTATGAGTGTAATTGACTTTGCCGATGGTAATGCAAAGGCAATCGGAGATTTTGTGACATCAAATTCTCATTCTATGAAGAATATGGATTCATTTCAGGACTCAGTTTTTTATTTGGACAAAAGTGTGACGGAATGTGAGTTGCCTGAATTGGTAGTTTGCTATAAAGAGAGTACATATCATGTTGTCAAGGATATCTGTGCTGATGAGGGAGTTCCAACACAGGACAAGTTCTTGTTTGACAGTGGCATGGATGAGAAGAGTGATTGCAACTTTCTGCCGTCTGAAAAGGATCAAGATGGTAAACTGATGAAGGAAAAATTGGTGATTAATATGTCCATGCAAGATGTTTCCATGTCTCCAGAAGAAAATCAATCTGGCAAGGGTACTGACAATGAACCTAACAAGCAAATTCCAAATCGATGTGATTCTAAGGATTTGATGCTAAAAAGGGAAATGAAGGATGATGCAATGAAAATAATCACAGATGACGTCTCCAAAGAGCTGTTTACCCTTGGAGAGTTATTTTCAGTTAAAGAATTAAGCACTGTGAACTCCAAATCTGTGTCTTCCGATTGCAAAAGTGATGGAATCAAACTACAATCTTTTCAGGTAAACTTATCTTGGTCAAAGTTACTAAAATTTCATATGTACTGTACCCAAATTCCTTGTAATAACAATATGGATTCACCTGTATTTTCAAGGAAATTTACATTTTATTACCTCCTATTTTTCTTCATTCCTGTTTGAGTTTACCAGCAAAGGCACCTTGTTTTCTATATGTTTCCCATAATGAATGGACCTTTATGCCAAATGTAAAACTAGAAGAAAAATCATGGTAATTTTATTTTCCATCAGAATGGCAATATTTAAGTTAGAAATCTATGAATATCTGACAAGTATCCTGATTGTTGAAGATAGTTCCTATTAGGGGTTCAGGAGAGAGGGTTCACATCTTAGGAAGTAACATGACGTATTTTGATTTGTATACAGAACTCAACCGAAAAGGAAGTCATGGTGGCACCCACTTTGGTTTCTGAAGCTGAAGAATCAAAAAATAGCAGTGAGGAGGCAATTCTATCTGCTTCTGCATTGGTCTCAGCAGCTGAAGAATCAGACAGTGGGAAAGGGGAAGCTACCCAGATCAGTGCTGCTCAGGCCTCTGCTTCTGAGGAATCAACCAGCAGCAGCCTTGTCAATGAGGTATCTTACGATGGTAAACTGGAGACAGGTAGCATCACATTTGACTTTGATTCTTCTGCACCAACAAGCAGCAAAGATGAGTGTCTCCACAATATTGACAGGAAACCTCTTGAGACTGGAAGCACAACCAAGCTTGAAGATACAGTTGATCAGCCTTTTTCAAACAATCTTCAATGTGGAAATGGAGAGTCCAGTTTCTCTGCCTCGGGGCCTGTAACAGGTCTGATAAGTTACTCTGGGCCCATAGCATATTCTGGCAGTCTTTCTCTTAGATCAGATAGCAGCACAACGAGCACTCGTTCCTTTGCCTTCCCTATGTAATTTGCTGGCAAACTATTTGTTTCTTGCTCCTAACTTCTCCTTTTATATCCAATTCATAACTAATAATTAACTGTTTTGATTTTATTTTTTCCTCTATGCAGATTGCAGTCTGAATGGAATAGTAGTCCGATAAGAATGGCAAAAGCTGACCGGAGACATTACTGGAAGCCTAGGTGTTGGAGGCAGGGCCTCCTTTGCTGTAGATTCTGAAAAGTTCTATTCAATCCATTGGTTATACAAATTTATTATTTTTGTTTATCAAGTTATATACCTCATCGCCATTTCTCCCGCTTTGCATGTAACGTGCAGTAGGTTTTAGAATGTCATACTTCGTATTCCTTTTTGGTTTTCACTTTCTTGTTCATAATATCAGCTTATATCAGTTAAAGATAGTTGTTTTCTTACTCTTGCCTCGACCTTTCCTGTTTACAATATCAGCCACTTTGCTAAAGCCACTTCATTCCAAGAACAAATTGCATTGTTCATGTAATGGAACTGAATCTTAGGTGATGCAGTGTAATGTTCCCACTGCCATGATCCTGCTTTTGTCCAAATTAAGGGCTGTAGGAAGTGAGAACATAAGTACAGATGTAGTTCAACGTGAAGCTGGATAAGCTAGACTTCACTACATGTCTGAGAGGTTGGCCCCTTGATGATACCTAGAGGCTAGACCTACCTTCTTGTGGGGTTATTGCAGCCTGCAGGAGAGCAGATGCGGGACAGAAATCAAATGAGACAAAGCTGAGCACTGACTGCAATCTTTATTTCTCTTGGTAATGCTTGCAAACAAGTTGGTATAAATTATAAATGACCCTAAAATTAATGCTAACATTCAATAAAATTTCATGCAACTTGGGCAAATGCCAGACAGGATTTCAATGTTTTCCAATTCCATGGCATCGATGACTAAGTTTTTCTACCATATTTCTATGAATATTAAGGAAGAAAAGAAGACTATGACCAGATTTTAGCAAACTATAATCAAGATTTTTGCACTCAAAAGGTTAAAGTATTGGGGATCTAATTGGAAAACTGAGAGCAGCAAGAAAGAAACATTAAAGCAAAGTTCATTTGATCTTATATGGATTAATTATTTAAAAAATTGGATTCAAAATTTTTTTTGTCAAATCAAAGAAAAAAAAAACCTTCGTCGAAGTTGAACTCACAGGCTCATAGCTGTTATACTTTTTTGTTGGTCAAACATTCTGGCACCTTGTACGCTATTCTTGTCCTTGTTTTTTCATTTCTTCCCTGGATTTACTACACATGCACGTGTATTGTCTTTGAAAAACGAAGGGCACTGTCTCATCCCTGTTTCCAAGTAATTACTACATTCGACTGGGTTGGGTATGTATGTTCTTCAGTACATTTTCTGCACAGTTTAGTGCCATGTTTGGTACGGACCAAAGACAAGAAAATGAATCTTGTTATGCAGGGACAGATTCAGGATTTATGTTCAATATAAAAATATAAAAATATAAATTAACTCAAATGCATAAAAAACAATTTGTTTATATACAAAAATAACATATTATTATTATTTTTATGGGTTTCTTAATAGGAAATTAAACTTTTCAAGCATTATCTCTTTCATTAGGATGATAGTTTAAAATATTTTTTCATAACTTTAGATACAATAAAAATCATCTAGATCTAATTAAACGTGAACTTGTTTTGTAAAATGTTATCTGTCATTATTATTAATTTCGGATGATTCTTTTCAAATTGATTTTCTTTTAATAAGATATTTCTTTATAACTAATTAAATTAAAAAGTTAGTTTATACAATTTCTAAGAAATAAGAAAATAATGTTGTAGTTTATATTGGATATTGAAATTTAATTATGCAAACAAAATCAACATGCATATTTTATTATGTATTTTGAATTTTAATTAAATTATATAATTTTATATATAAAAAATAATTTCATAAAAATTAAATTATTTCATTGATCAACTTAAGAAAGTAAAACATTATTATATCTTAATCCACTTATAATATAAATATAAATATAAATAAATCATAAATTAAGCTCCAAATCAAATTATTTACTAATACAAAAAAATTTAAATAGTAAACAAATATTATATCACATAAAAAATGATAATAAATACAAAGAAAAAAATCCAAAAAAAAGTAATTACTTAAATATATTGATGGAAGAAAAAAAAATGTTCACTCTTTAATTTGTTTCTTTGGCTTATTGGCTTTTCTTTGCCTTCTTGTTATTTTTCTACTTCTATTCTCTTGGATGAAGGAAAAATTATAGGTGAAGTAGAAAGAAGATAATTTTTTATTTACTTTTATTATTTTTCAAATGAAATGATGGTCCTTGAATAAAAAATTATTTATAAATGTTTATTTTATTTATATTTACACATGTGACCCTTTTATTTTTGTAAAATAAATAATTTATATTGCAATTATAGTTTTGTTCTTTCAAACATTTATAGGAGTATCATATATATTTTATTTTATTTTCATTTTTAGTGGGGGCAAACTATAAAAGAATTAAATTTTTGAAAACTTTTTGTAATAATTTCTAAGGGTTACTAAGATCTCGGTAGGGGAAACTGCTTCCACTGCCTCCATTGTAGATCCATCCCTGCTGTTATGGTTTAGTCTTTGCTTGTTCAACTTTCTTTTTCTCAAAAGACAAACAGAAGGAAGAAATTTTGATTTTTTGCCTAGCCCCCCTTTGGCATATTAGCAACATAAGATAATCTTCAAGGTTACATTTTTATGGGAAATCCTACTTCAAATATATGCCATCACCCCTGGACTGCGGTTCATTTAGATCTTTCAATTACTTTCTTGATCTCCCATTAGGCAGAAGGACTCAACAACAAATATATGAGCTGGCCTGCAACTTTTTAATAAGAATGCTAAGAACATTGAATTAAATCTCGGAGTTTAGCTGATTGGATCATGCATCCACCGTTAAGAGGCGTGGTAACTATATCCCTATATTTATTATAATAAAAGAAAACCAAGGGTCCTACTACCTTGCTTGTTGACAAAAAACCAACCCAAATGGTGTGAAGCCTCTTAAATGCTTTGGAACTCTGCATTATTGTGCTTTGTGTCTGTTCTCTTTGTCAGTTTCTCTCCCTCTCTTTTCCTTTTTGTCTATGGGGCTTTGGTTGATATAAAAACAACCCACACTCAGAAAATTTGAAAGCTGTAGTCAAACAAAAAAAATAAAAAATAAAAACTTCAATGAAGCTGATAGTCTTCATAGCTGTGCTTTGTTTTAGCTTCTTTGCATTGCAAAAACCTTGTTCTTCCCTGCAAATCCAGCTGCACTCATCAAATGCACAAGGTAAACTATATATAAAGGTCTCATTGTCTCTTTGCTTTTTCATTATTTTATGAGTTTAAATGCTTTTGATCAGAAGCAGCAAAAGGAGTTCAGCTTTCGCCCCACACACTGCCAAGGAAGCTCAGATTCACTGAGGAAGTAGCAGTAAGAACCTACCCAGAAAAGACACAACCTTTAATATAACAAAATTACCATCTCTTTCTTACATTCATATGCCTTTTTGTTCTTGAACCAGGTTAAAGGAAATGAAGCTCAACAATCAATTTCAAACACCAAGCTGAAAGAAGGTGACATCCCATTCAAGCTCTTTGTTTTGCATTTTTTTTTCTTTTGTATTTTGTAGATAGAACAGAACAAAACCTGGGGTTGAACAATTGTACTGATTAAACAGTGAGAATATTGGACAGGCAAAGCATACCAGAAAGAGCGAGAAACAAAGCATGGAAGTCGAGGCACAAGGCAAGATTGGATGGAGGGAGGGCCCGACATTTCACAATATTTTACAACGGATTATTCCCGTGTAAGAAGACGAAGTCCCATACATAACAAGTCATTGCTGCTCGGTCCTTGAAACCTGGGGGAGATGAGAGTTCCTGCTGCCTGCTGCTTTCAGTCCCCAAGAGTACAGATCAAACTTTTAGGATCACAATTTTGTTAACACCGAGAAGAAAACCGTAGTGAAAATCGAAAAATTAAAAAATAGATAGTATTTGATTCGGATTAATTTTTTTTTATTTGATTTAAATTAAATTTATATATTAAATATATATTAAATTCGAATCTAAAGATGAAAAAAAAATCAAGTTATATATATTTTTTAATTTTTATATATATTTTAAATTTTTATAAAATAAAATTAATAATTTTATATTAAAATTTATTTAAATATATAAAAATAATATATAAAAATTAAAAACCGATAAATCAAATCAAATTGATAAAATTTGATTTGATTCCATTTAAATTAAATAAAAATTTAATTCAAATTTAAATTTAAATTTAAATTTTTATAATATTATATAATATATAAAAATATCAAATTGAATCCGATCCAAATATAACCGTTTAGTTACAATACTTTTGTCCTTAGGCAGATGAGGAATGTGTCTTCTTTTGTTTCTGTTTATGGCCAGCATTTCTCCTACCAAAAACAAAACCCTCAAAATTGAAATTTTGTAGCATTATACAAGGCTAGGGAGTTTGAGTTTCTTTGTCAACTTTTCTTGGCAATCAAATGGGGGTTACAGACAATGGTTTATATGAATTTGGAATTTAATAGCATTGGTTTAGTAATTATTTTAAAAATATTTAAATTTTAATATCTTATAAAAAAATAAAAATTATAACCTATGTAAATAATACATATATTAAAAATTAAAAAATATATATTTTATTTTATTCAAACTTGGAATCATCATATGTTGAGAATTTTTATAAGCTTAATTATTTTGTTTCTATACATGCCTGCTTAATCTATAACATATTAAAATGAGAGGTAATTTTTTATTATCTTTATTAGATTTGACAATTTAAAACATAATATAATAATATAATATAAAAATAATACGAAAAAAATATTAAAATGATATGATTTAAAATTTTAACAAAAATTATATATGAATTTAATAAAACAAAAATTATATTTTATATTTTTATATTGATATAAATTATAATATATAATTTTCTTATAAAATGTGATACGAATACATAAATTATCAATATGTTACAGACATGAATATATAAATTAACATGTCTAATTTTTATAAACAACACGAATTTATTGTAAAAGTTAGAGATTTTCAATAAAATCTCGTAGATGAAAAATTTTCCTTTTTTCTTTTTTTTTTTTCATTTTAATCAATTTTTTTATCAATAAAAACTTTTCTTAAGTAATGATAATTAATTTATTTTAAATAAAAATAGTTTAACAATTTTTTTCTCGAAGTTAATATATATAATTGAATTGACAATAAATTTAAAATATTTAACATCTACTTAAATTAGAGTATAACTTAATCAAAATTTAATTTGATAATAATTAAATATTTTTTAAAATTAATTAAATTTTTATTATTTAATAATTAATAAGTTTTGAGTGAAAAGAAAGAATATTAAAAGTAAATAGGGATATAAATAATTAATAATAAACGTAGCAAATTACACATCAAAAAGATATACATACATATATATATATATATACATACATATATATATATATATATATATCAAATCTAAGGGGTAAATAGACTTTTCGCAAATAAGAAACCAGAACTGAAACGACGCCGTTTTGGAAAACAAAGGTACCTAAACAGCGGAGAAGAGAGGAAACAAATCCATCCGATCCCAAAATGGAAGATTTATGGAAGCGAGCAAAGTCCTTCGCGGAAGAAGCGGCGAAGAAATCGCAAACCTTAACAACGCCAAACAAAATCGCCGATCTAGTCGCCGAAACAGCCAAGAAGTCCAAGGAGCTTGCTCTGGAAGCCACTAAGAAAGCCGATGAGCTCAAAACCGCCGCTCTCAAACAAGCCGATCAAATCCAAATCCAAAGCATCTCCAAGTCCATTTCCGATATTATCCCTCCCCAACTCTCATCCCTCTCCATTACCTCCTCCGCCTCCACTTCCTCCGATCCTCCACCAATCTCCGATTCGGAGCTCAGGAAGTTTGGTCTCACCGATGATTTGAGAGATTTTGTCAGAGGCTTTACTTCCAGTACTTTCCAGAACTTCCCTTTCCCTGTCCAAGGTAATTTTTTATTTAATTTAATTTCCTTTGTCTTATTTTAATCAATTCTTAAAGTTTTAGATTTTTTGATTAGATGAACCGGATCCGTCCGATGCGACGACTACGGGGTCCAATGTACGGAAGGATCTGAGTGAATGGCAAGAGAGGCATGCTACTCTTGTTCTTACTACTGTTAAGGTAAAAAAATTTACTTTTCATTTTAGATTTTATAGTTTTAAGGCTATGTTTGGCATTGCATTGTAGTTGTGTTTAATGGTAATCGCTGTCTTTGGCCCGGAAAGACAATGCCAAACAAAGTAAAATTTGTGGTAAAGAATTTCGATTGAGATGAGTTTTGCTTCAGTCACAGCTTTTTTTGTCATTGTAATTTTCAATTACAATCCAAAAAACCAAACTTGACCTAAGTTTACTCAGAAACGCATGACGCATTTTAGATTTTATGATTTTAAAAATTAATTTATGTAAAACATTTATTCTTTTGCAGGAAATCAAGAAATTAAGATATGAACTGTGTCCGCGTGTGATGAAAGAAAGAAAATTTTGGAGGATATATTTCACTCTTGTTAGCACTCACGTCGCCCCGTAAGTAATTAATTATTATTATTATTATAAGGAGGATTTGAGGTTGGAAATCTTATTTTGATGTAAAGTATTTATATTTTCAGTTATGAGAAGCAGTACATGGAGGGAGTTAAACAGAGAGCAGAGGTAAAAGAGGATAAATCAAAGCAAACACCTGTAGTTGAGACAGAAGAGCTGGAAAATGGTCTGAAACATAAAACTTCCAGCGCATCTGCTGAACAAGATTTGGATACATTTTTGTTGGGAGATTTTGAAGATAGTGATGGCGGTGGAGGTATATTAATAGAAATTATTGCATTGATTGTGGGTTCATAAGATCTTATTATGTTTTTTGTTTCCTGCACTTTTGATATTTTGAATTACTTGCTCTTGAAGTGACTTAATGGTTTTAGCTTTTGCGTTGATGACTTTATTTTAAAATTATATGATCAAAAGGATGTTATTCCCAAGAGTCATATTAAAGCTTGATCATGCATTGTTTAGCCTAACTTACCATGGCAGATTCAATGTTATATGTTGATCTTGGCAGAGGTGTTTATATTCATGTTAAGACATGCAATACTAGTAACTAATGATGATATTATTGCAATGATGTGGCAAGCTTCATTGTTCATAGAAAACCATTGACAAATGAATTGGACACAGACAACGTGTTTTTCTATTTTACATGTTTTCCTTAACAATTTTTTACTGTCAATTTATTAATTATTTGCACATCTTTCAGATGATGGTGATGGTGATGCAGATGCTGATGGGAGCTTTGGTGATGATTTTGACAAGATTGAAAATTCTGTAAGCTTGAATGAATTTATACTACCTCTTTTTTAAGGTTTCTGAACTCCTATCAGTGCTTCCTGTTGCATCCTTTATAACATGTTTAAGTTTTGCCTCATTTCATTGATGTTTGCTTCAAGGTTCTTTATTCTTTGAATTGGCTGTAACGTATGTTTCGAACTTTATGGCCACTTACAGGATGTTGAAGATGAGAAAAGGAATGCAGGGGGAACTAAAGCTTAGAATTGCAGTAAGAGGAAACACATTGGAGTAAAACTTCAAACTTTACTGCTATGGCGAGAAAAAGACTTCAGAAGGGATAGCAGAAGCAGTTGACGGTTCTCAAAATTTGATCAGTGGTTGGGATTTGGTACTGTGATGAATATGTTTGCTTTATGCAAGAGATATGATTTGCTATTTGTTCATTTGTTTAACTCTATAAACAATTGCAGGTTCTGATACCTGTTTGCCAGGGAATGAGGGGAGGCTAGAACACCATTATTTGCTTTGTACGGAGAATCTCATTCTAGTAATCAAATTGATCTTGTTAATATGCTTCTGAATCATGAATTTTGTTCATACCATGTCTAAACTTAAAGAAAATTTCAATCTCTTCTTTCGGTTTGGAAGAATGTGGGGAATTTATGAAACATATCCAAACAGCATATTCATTCATTTATTGGAAGCCTCAGAGGAAAGATTTTGTATAAATTATCTCGAGATACAACTCGAGACCTTGTGTTGTTTGAGACCCACAACTGATCCCCAAAGAAACAACATATTTAAACCCAATTTGAAGATCTTTGGGTCCTATGGATTCCTGTTTAAATCTTATAAATGCTTAAGAAGCATGTCAGGTTAATTGCATTTGGACAGCATTGAATCTCGATCTTGGGCTCCTGAGTGTAGACGTCAAACAAATGCTGAATTCAAACATCTTCTTTTGGGGTGAGAGGTTCTGAATTTTCTATCAAACTTCACTTTTAGTGCCAAAATTTTCACTAAATTTTCTAACACCAAGATACAATTCACTGAATTGGAAAGGAAACTGCAATTTTTAAGTGTAGTAATAATGCTAGTAGCAATATATACAACATAAAAAACCAATTAAACTATCTGGTCGATTGCCCCTTTTCCTTGATCGATTCAACCCGATGAATTGTTAATAGTAATATATATATATATATACCTACTGAAAGTGGCTGCTCTTCGAACCTACACTGCCATGACTCGTCTCTTCGGGTTACTCTGCAACACTTCACTCAAAGCACCCTCTTTCTCCCTTTCTTTCACCTTAATACCCTCGCTATCCTCTTCATCTTCCTCTTTCTCTTCAAAATGCAGGGCGGAGCCAATCTCAGTACCTTCTCAACTCCCTCCAGTTCCCAAAAGAGTTCCTTTCACTGTCTCCCTCCACGGTCATTCGTGGCAAGATCCTTACCATTGGATGCGCAACATCAGCGACCCTGATTTCTTGGGCTACCTCAACCAAGAAAACTCATATGCTCGTGCTTTCATGGCTGACACTCAAACTCTGCAACGAACTCTGGTCACTGAGATGAAAAACCGGATGCCTGCCAAGGTTTCCACGCCTGTTGAACGTTTTGGACCCTGGTTTGTGCTTTTTAATATGACCCTTTTCATGGTTTTGGCTAATTTTTAGTTTTTGTATATGAAAATTTCCATCTTTCCTTGACATTTGTGATTATGTCATGTTAGTGTTATTTGGGTTTATGCTACTATTTAAGATTTGGGTTTTCGTTAAGTGATGCAATCTTAACGTCATCTGCTTTAGATGGTGTCAGTTCCATGAATTGGTTGGATGCTTGCTCGCTTATTGTTAGTGTAGAAAAGAGTGTCACCTAATGTTAACGTTTCGAAATCTTAGCTAACAAGCATAATATTTTTGAGGTTTGCTTTTGTTTAGTTGAAATAGTCTATTTTTAGTGTTCCAGAAATGAATTGTGAGTTCACTGACATCTTATGCAGGCTGTACTACGAGTACATACCGGAAGGGAAGGAATACCCAGTTTTTTGCAGGAGGTTAGGAACTAAGAGACGTGGTTGGCCGGCAAGGCTTCTCAGCTATGCAAAAGCCGGGTTGGGAAGGGAGGAAATTTTGCTCGACTGGAATGAAGTTGCTGAAAAACATGGCAAGTTTCTTAAAGTGCTTTTCTTTTCCTCTTCTTTTCTTTTCTCTTGTGTATGTATTGGATGGAGATGTGTGGTCATGGTTATATTATGGTATGCCAACATGATACTGTAATGCTCCTTTCCAAAAGGTATTTTGGCTTACAAGAATTGGAAAATATATTATCTTTTACTGTTAAAACTTTTTGAGCGAAAAGAATAGCAAAAACTGAATTTTTCAGAGTAGAAAATGAAAGTTTATAATTCTGTTTATGTGTCCATGGTATGTGTCTTGAAACAAGGCTCCGAAGTTTAGTAACCTTAGCTATTGCTGTACAGCGTAGATATATGGCTAAAAATAAAATAATTTTCTTTGGTGTAGTTGTGCTTGATGTTATTATGTCATCCGTGCAGGTTATGTGCACATAGGCCAGTGCCGAATTTCACCAGATCATAATTTTCTAGCGTACACACTTGATGCTACTGGTGGTGAACTGTTCATGCTTCAAATTAAGGACCTCAGAAATGGATATCTTGTTCCAAGGGCACCAGTTGATGGAGTTGTTAGCTTGGCATGGGCTCAAGATTGCCAGACTTTGTTCTATACAATTGCAGATGAGAATCAACGACCTTACAGGCACACTTCTTCACCGCATTGCTCTGTCTTTTTGTTAGAGATTGAAATGTTTTCCAACTCGTCTCTTGTTTCTGCAGGGTTCTTTGCACAAAACTAGGATCAGGTAATACAGACGATATCTTGATATTTACTGAAAGTGATCCTAGCTATTGTGTGGACCTAACAAGTACAAAAGATGGAAAGTTTATAACTGTGAATTCAAATTCAAGGAGTTCATCTGAGGAAGGCATTTACCTTTTCACTACCATTTCCTTTTCGTATGTTTAGATTATTATTATCCGCCAATCTAAAACCCCAATGCATTATTACAGGTTTATGTAGTTGATGCTACTGATCCCTTGAGCGGCTTGCAAAGAGTACACGAGCGTGTTTCCGGCATACAGTATTTTCTGGAACATCATTTTGGTTTCTTTTACATTCTTACAAATGCTCCTATGAAAGAAAATATGATGTGTTCCAGTGATGGCTTTTATTTAGCTAGATGTCAAGCTGGAGATATCCAGTCAACCACTTGGCAGGTTTCGTTTGCTTTTCTATTCGTATCTAGAGAAGCGGATACCTGATTTTCTTTCTTGTTTGTTATCTTACCAACTGAAGCTTCTATTAACACAATCCACTATTGCACATATTAATACATTTCTGTATGTATATTTTTCCAGAATATTTTCTATGCAAGTAAAGATACTATTTTACAAGATATGGACATTTTTTATGGACATTTGGTGCTTTTTCTCAATAAGAGGGGCTGTCCTATGATATGTTCTGTTGATTTGCCTATCAATGTTGATTGTAAGGTATTGTAATTTCTGCTTTTGTCTTCTCTTCTGCATGTAGAATTTTGAAATAAATGCACAAGATGAATTAATTCTTGTTGTTTTTGAGCTTTCTGTCCTTGTGCTTTATGGCATTAAGTTTGTTGTAACATATTTTTCATCTTTTAGCAGAGAAACCTAGTTTTCCCTGCCTCTCCTTAAGCAATAAATGAGTTGTGTCAAGGAAATGCTTTTTCATTCTGGGCTTATATTTACACTCTTTCATGTATAGTTGCAGCTTTTTAGTCGGTATGGTTCGATCTTATCTTTACACACCTGCAAGTATGAGAAAAGAATTAAGTATTAGTGAAAGCATATAAAAGAGAACAGGAAAAAAGCAGTGCTTGAAAATTTTCCTGATAATAAATTTTATCATTGTCAATATCTGGATTTGTTGTGATAATCTCTATAATAGCAGTTCCAGTTTTATCATTTAGCCATGAGATAAATTGGTTTTGTATCCTGTTTTTTCTGTTGCTCAGATCCTTTTGTATCTGCCTATTGCTAACCTAAGTGTTGATGTTGACATAATTGATTTTAAGCATGTTTTAACATAATAAAAAAAGGAGAGTAGAGATAATGATGTCTAGCGTAATCATTAATCAAAATTCTCAAGTTCGGGAGTATTTCGTTCTACTAATGCTTGTGCTCACTCTGTTTTGTTTTTGATCTGATTGCCTGTTCTCTTTCTTGCTTTGTATTTATTGATGATAAGTACATTCTAGCTCCTAAAAAGGAAAAAATCCCCAATAACAATGATGAAACTAAACGTCATTGTTTAGTTGGTTTTTGCATATATGAATGTCATTGTACTAATTTTCAATTTGGCATGAGTTTTTCTGCAGCATCAAATGAGGATTGAGGATCTTGATCCATGGTTTTTTCCTGTGCCATTAAATTCATGTAGTATTCAACCAGGTTCAAACCTTGACTTCGCAAGCTCAGTATACAGAGTGGTGCTGTCTTCTCCAGTGGTAATTTCTTGTGAGCTTGATTTTGATATAGATACTTTACATATCTTGATGGTGTATAACTTTTATTGGTCTTCTCTCTCTTTCTGCTTGATGTCAATATGCTTAACTTGCATCTCTATCCTCACACCTTGTTCCGTTCATTAGCAGTGCAAAGCATAGAGAACTAACTTTCTCAGTTCATTTTTTGGTTTAGTAATATTTAAAGATAAAGCATGCCGAAGCTCTTGCAATTCTGATGAGCATAAAAAATCTACCTTTTTCCACTTGAGAAACAAATAGTTACTATCATCTGTGGAGCTTCTATATGCCTGATATCAAGAGATTTAAGACTATCAAAACCTTACATCTTTTCAGGTTAACTAAAATGGACCAATTATTGAAGTAGTTATGACCTTCTCAAACTTTTTATAGGTATTGCATTTGATAAATGATAGTATAAACTAGTTGAGACTAGGGAGCCTATTTGGTTTGTTTCTTAGCTCAGTGAGAACTGTGGAATTACGTTTGCTTGATTTGTGATGTGCTGATTTTAGTTACTTGAACAATTACGCTTATCTTGAATTTATTTACCTGTCATTTGGATCTCTAGATGCCTGATGTAATCGTAGACTATGATATGTCAAGACGGATTTTCTCAATTGTCCAACAAGAAGAGGTACTTGGTGTTTCTAGTAATGCTCGATCATGCTCTTTAAGATATGAATTAGATACCCAAGAACACCTTGACAGTGAAAAGGTTGAAAACAACCAAAGTATTGAATTACAAAGATGGAAGGATTTTTCTGAGACTTATTGTTGTGAAAGAAAGGAAGTTATTTCCCATGATGGTGTCAGGGTTCCTCTGACCATTTTGTACTCTCAAAAAGTGTGGAAGAGCAGTCAGTCTCCTGGAATTTTATATGGTTATGGAGCTTATGGAGAAGTTCTTGATAAAAGTTGGTGTGTGGACCGTCTAAGTTTACTTGATCGTGGATGGGTGATGGCATTTGCTGATGTAAGGTTGGTAATTTGTTGTCATTCCTGGTATTTTGTTGCATCAAGATTTTGGTCATGCATGTTTCAAAGAATTAGCTAAACATATTCTAGTTTATCAGTCTTGGATGGTGTTACTTGTTATTTCAAACGTTCCATGTGTTTCCTGAACAGGGGGGGTGCTGGTGGTGATTCTTCATGGCATAAATCTGGCAGTGGGTTGTTGAAACAAAATTCTATATATGACTTTGTATCATGTGGCAAGTATCTAATTGATGAGGGCTATGTCCACAGAGATCAGCTGAGTGCCATTGGAGTTAGTGCTGGGTGTCTTCTGATAGGGGCAGCTCTCAATATGTACCCTGACCTTTTTCGTGCTGCAATTTTGAAGGTTAGCCTTATTAGAAAAATACCTGACATTTACTGGTATATTATCATGTCCTCACCCAATGGATTATATTAAAATGTTTTGGTTGTACTCTCTTTGTTTTCTTTCCTTTTTCTGTTAGACTGTCATAATAGAGACTTTGTTAATATTTCAACAGGTACCCTTTCTCGATATATTGAACTCGTTGCTGGATCCTAGTTTGCCTCTCACTACATTGGACTATGAAGAATTCGGGAATCCCCAGATAAAGTCTCAATTTGAGTCTATTTTAAGATATTCTCCCTATGAAAATATTCCTCATGGTGGTTGCCACCCTTCAGTTCTTCTTACAGCTTCGTTTAATGACTCAAGGTAAATCCACATTCTCCACTTCTTGAGTTTTTCATTTATAATTGCATGAATGCTTGCTTCCATATTTGTGCTGTTGATTTCGTTTTTGTACTGTCATTCAGAAAACTTGTATACCAATTTGTATCTGTTTTACTAATGCTGGTCACATTTAATTATATCATCCCAAGGGTTGGAGTTTGGGAAGCTGCCAAGTGGGTGGCCAAAGTACGAGATGGTACATGTTCTTTTTGTTCTCGTTCTGTCATTCTGAAGACAAATATGAGTGGAGGACACTTTGGTGAAGGTGGCCGCTATATTCAGTGTGAGGAAATAGCTTATGAATATGCTTTTCTGGTGAAAGTTATGGGGATTCACATTAATTAGCAAATAAACTTGGTTCTCATCAAAGGTTTTCAACTAACAGGGAAAAGAAAACATTAAACAGAGGAATTTCTTTCATTTAATCTTTGAATGAGTGA
Organism: Durio zibethinus; assembly: GCF_047325235.1. Taxonomy (NCBI): domain Eukaryota; kingdom Viridiplantae; phylum Streptophyta; class Magnoliopsida; order Malvales; family Malvaceae; genus Durio; species Durio zibethinus. Next base: position 2,401,827 of record NC_143166.1, read on the forward strand.
TTGATGCTTCTGTTTATTGAAGGACACTCGATTGCTGTTCAGGCAGTGATCTTTATGATGAGAGAGTGGATTCTGTGCAAGCTAAAATTTTTAGAACACTTCATTGGCAGTTCAGGTAGATATCAAATGGTAAAAGTGGCTTCTGAGCTGCCTCCATGTGCACCTGCTTTTTTATGCTGAATCTGATCATGTATACATATTGAGTGACTAATGAAGTTATCTTTTGAGATTTAAAAATGCTGCATTTGCTGTTAATCCTTATTGCACCAGGAAATCTGGCGCCTTTCATTCCAGGATGCACTAGAGTTCCATTTCTCTTTATTATTATCATTATTTCTACAATAAAGCAGTACTTCTCTGATAGTCTTGTCACAACTTGCATTGCCCTTTTTGGCCAATGTACTGGATTTTACTCATTGAAGTGTTCTTGGCTTCCTTCTACAATATTTGTCTGTCACACCATATGCTGCCATGACTGAGCAGAATCCAGAAGTACAAGTACACATAGGAAGAAACTGCAGAAGGAACTGAAAGTTCAACAGTTTTCATGTTCTTTCCGAATGGCAGCAAAATTTTCCAGCTTCTAGCTGTAGAGGATTGTTTTTAAGTTTCTCTCAGATCTTTTATGTACAAAATAATGGTATCAAATGAATGCTAGCAGCACTGATCCATGTTGGTTAACTGTTCCCTAGCTTAATGTCACAGTAAGCACACTGGTCCAGGTCCAGGGATGTTGTTCCAAGTGTGATTTCAGTTGGAGAACCAGAGAGATCAGACCCAGAGTGCAAGGTATCCATCCGAGATTCAGACGGACTTAAATTTCAAACCTATTAGATCTAATTTAGCTTACGGCAAGCTAAACTCGAACAGGCTGTGCTTTCCTGACCAAAGTAGGAAAATCCCATCACACCTATATTACTAAAATTTGATTTGGTCACTGACTTCACTGATCTTTTATTTACAAAGAGATCCCAAGAGAAAAAAAAAATTACAAGAATTGAAATTTAAGTTCTAAATTTATTAAATTGCATGAATCAATTGAGTTTAGATGATATTTTCCTCTCAAGATATCATCACATGTTTAGAGCCGAAAATGATTAAATTAAGAAATGTGGTTGAGCAAGCTTATCAACATCACACTGTACGGTCACCAAAAATTGAAATTTAGCCTCTTACGGAACATGTGCTACATCTTGACAGTGTGAACCTATAATCCATGATCATTTTTATTCCATTAATTTCTTAGCAAATTCAATTAAGTAATTGAATTTAATTCAGTTGGATCATACAATTATTTTTAAAAGATGATATATAATTAATCTAAACTTAAATCTCATTACTTGTAATTTTTTTTTTAAATTTTTAGATTGTGACCTTATGTGTAGCAAAAGAAACTAAGTAATTTTATAATTGTCGAGCATTTATATATTTTGATTGATGTTGGTTGAAAATTATAAGAATTTACTATTTTCTTTTACTTGTAATGATGTATTAAAATTTTGAAAAACACTTGTGCATTTAAATTTAGAAAAAAAAAAAAGAAAAAAGAAAAAAAAGAAGGAGATGATAGATATCAAATTTGGTGCCAAAAGTGCCTAGTTTTCTACTATTTTTGGTACAAATACAATGTAACATATGTCTTGTTTCATATATATTGTATGATTTTCAAGTAGAGAGAATCTGTAACAACTGGAGAGCGGAGGGGCTGTGTGGAGATGGATAAACACACCAAAGCTGGTTATGAAGAGTCTGAATTTGTTGATAAAATAGAGGCGAACCAGACCGCTATCGGAGGGATTAAGGCTGAAAAGATGAAAACTATAGCTGCCAGGCAGCCTTCTCCATTATCTTGTATCAAATTCTGGGTTGTTGTAGTCTTAACCATGCTACTTATTCTTTGGGTCTGTGCCATGCAATTGGCAACTCTCGATGATAAAATCATGGTGCCAAAATCTGCATTCTATTTTCCATATTCTTTCCTACCTCAAAGTGAGTGCTACCCATTCTCTATAATCTCATGTCTGTTATTCACTTATTCTAGTTAATTAGCACGAAATGATAAAAGAAATTTGAATTAGTCCTTGATTCTCTTGCTTTTCCTTTATATTTTTTATATAAAAATGTCGCAACCTGTAAATAAAGAAAAGAGTTGCATGTATTGAGATTTGATCTCCAGAATTGTTAAATTCCACTTGAGTAGCTATAAAAACCGAGTTAAACTTCAGGTTCTTTTTTCTTCATTAATTCTTAATCCACCTTGAAATTGTTTTAATGGTCTGCAGGGGTTTATAAAAACAATGGATATCTGATTATTTCACCCAATGGAGGATTGAATCAGAAGCGACTTGGGGTGAGTAAACAAAATTTTTTCAATTACTAGAATGCTTTTAGATGTTTTCAATTGTCACCTTTTGTAAGTTCTGCTATTGATCATGCTTTATGTCCACTCCTTAGATTTGTGATATGGTTGCCATTGCAAGATATTTAAATGTAACATTTATTGTTCCCAAATTTGCTTATGGCACATATTGGAATGATGCCAGGTAAGCCAATTCAATCATTAATCCAATAGGATTTTGAATTGTCCTCCGAAGTTACCTTCATCTTGACTTTCTGATGGCCTAAAATTGTGATTAATCCATTGTTTCATTGCATTGTTGACAGCAAAAATGCTGACAATTTACTTTAAAAAAAAATTGGCAGCACATTTGCAGATATTTTTTATGTGAATCATTTCATTACGTCTCTTGAGAGATGAGGTTCGCATACTAAAAGAGCTACCTACAGAGCAGAAGAAAAAAGCTGTCAGAACCACTTTATTATATGTTTCCTATGAGTTTTGGTAGCTTGGAATATTATTATGAGAGGGTTGGTTCCCAAATTTTACATCAAAGATTCTTGTTGTGATTGAACTTAATTTCGATACATTAAACTTTATGTAATCTGATGCACATTTGTTTAAGGTCCTTCCTCGCATACAGAAGGATGAAATTTTGCTATTTGCTCGAACTGATACCAGGCTTGCCAAAAATGGCCTGCCTGAAGAGCTCCAATAACTGCGCTGTAGAGTAAACTACAAAGCATTAAGATTCACTCGAACCAATTGAGGAAACAGGCAGAAAAATTGTTACAATTTTGAGAGAAAAGGGTACTTTCATGGTTCTTCATCTAAGGTATGAGAAGGATGTATTGGCATTTACCAGCTGCATTGAAGGTTTAACCAAAGAAGAGGCTGCAGAGGTGAAAGAAATGAGGTGAGTCCCAAGAAACCATCCTTTCTATAGCATTAGTATGAAATTTGGTGGATCTAACAATGTCAATATCAGATATTCTCATGATGGGTTGAAGCATAAACCGATTAATTTTAAGAGGAAACGAGAACGTGGATCATGCCCTTTAACTCCAGAGGAAACAGCTTTTAGTATTCCACGCATTAGGCATTAATGGGAATACCACAATTTATGTTGCAGCTGGAGAAATATACATGAATGGAAGAGAATGGCAGGCCTGGCAGCAGCTCACCCAAATCTGGTGAGTGGATTTTATAGTATAAAAGAGACGAAATAGATGCTGAAATTTACATCCCGAACCTGTTGGAGAAATATTTTCTCTCAAGGGTGATTGCATGAACTAAATGAACTAAGCTCCTCCTTCATTAAACTAATTATTTCATTAAGAAATAAAAGTGTCCTGTTTTATTCTTGTTGGAAACAGGCTAGAAAAGAGACCATATTCAACCCAGTAGAGCTTGAGCCCTTCCTCAGACATGCAGATCAGATGGCTGCACTGGATTATATTGTTGCAACGGAAAGTGATATTTTCATTCCTACTTTTGGAGGAAACATGGCAAAAGCTGTTGAAGGCCACCGCCGGTATTTACTAATAACTTTCTTAATTATAACTAAAAAACTGTGATTGAACTGTTGCTTGTTTAGTTACATAAAATCATTTGATTACAAGGTATATATTGAGATTCTTTCTCATACTTGTACAGATACCTAGGATTTAAGACAACAATTTCTCTAAATAGGAAGCTCTTGGTTGGTCTGATTGATCAGTACAAGAATGGGACTCTGAGCAGGGACGAATTTTCCCTGCCAGTAAAGAAATCTCACGAGGATCATACCGGAAAACCAGCAAGACGAATGGAGATTCCGGACCATCCCAGACAGGAAGATTATTTCTATTCTAATCCTCAGGAATGTTTGCCACCAACTATCTCAACCACCAACTAGTACTTTTTTTTGGACATTGGTAACACTTTTTAGATAACAATATTTTTAATGCTCTATAATATATTTAAATCAATTCGTATGATACATCCATGATAGTACAGGTAAAGATTGACATCCCCTGAGCAGAAAATCTGTGGAATCAACCCATAAAAACACATAAAAGTAAGGAGAACAGCTCTTACCACGAATGTTAATGATACTAGGACCCCAAAAAAAACCAAAACCTCAGCATTTACAATAACCAAATGAAACTGAAAGAAAGAACAGAAGGACTGACCATGTAAAAATGAAGTTTTAGGAAACGTTGTAGCCAGTCTTATTTCTTCAGCCGCTTTTCAACATGATCAGAATCCTCTCCACCGCTCACATCTCTAAGATGTGTCATTTCCTGATTGGGAGAATTCTGTGGGTCCTGTAAAAATATTGTACACAAATAAGAGACATAACAAGTTTATGCAAGATCTAGTGTATCTTGACTATTTTGTTAAAATAGCTTTAAAAGTTTAGCAAAGAATAAGGAACAATAAACCCTGGAACAGGATCAACCAACAAGAACACCAAGATCTTTCCTTATTTCAGTCATACCTTAACAAATATTCCTGATGTTTGCCCTCTATTTGCACGCTTTCCAAGATCAATCTGCACTGAGATGTTGGCCTGTGACAGATCCAAACCCGCGCTCTGCAGTGCTTGTGTCAGAGAATTCAATAACCTGGTTGACATCAAAATCCATAGACATTATCAAATTATAGTTAAGCACCTTAAACCTACATGGAATTCAACAGCATAAGCAACGGAATTCAACATATGTGCAAAACAAGAGCAATGACGTAAAAGTTTTCAAGGGGAAAATTCCATATGGAATGGAATATATAAACTACACTAGCTAACCATGTAATTGATGTGCCATACACTTTGAGGACTGAATAAGAAAAAGAAGATATACCCACCCTTGAGAATAGACACTAGAAATGCTAATTGTTCCTCCTTCAATGGTCAGATCCTCCTTTTGGTTCAGTGTATCATTGCTGATAAGACACTCAGTAGATTGAGCATCAGAGATTGGTCTCTGAAGGGGATGCACAAGCACATTATCCGCATTTTCACCTTGGATGGGAAGAGGCATTCCCTTGTTTGCCAACTCAGGTTGCCGATCCATAGCTTTGGATGTAGCATCTCTGATAGGATCAGCTTCTACAGGATTCTGTGCACTTGTGATCATTGTGGGGTTGATATTGATGTTATTCTCATCAAACTTCCCAGTAAATGTTGACCCAGGGCCAGAACCAATTTTAATAGTTTGCGGATGACCAACAAAACTCTGAACACGCCAGTGATTTTTTCTCTATTCAAGTATGAAAAAAGTAAGTTACAAAATAAACTGGCACCATGTATAGATGCTTTCTTAAAGACCGAGTAAATTACACACACAAACAATTAACACCTTGAAAATAAGCAAAAAAAAGCAATGACATATAGCAACTATTCTAAGCAATGCCACAGCCAGATATTTATTTCACAGGAATCAATATAAGAACTAGCACCATATAGAAAGATAGCTGCTCTTACACATTAAGTTATTGAAATAATTTATATAAAATTTAAAAATCAGCAATATACAAACAAATAAATCAAGTATATTATCTCACTACTTCAACAAAAATTGCAGCAATGATAAAAAAAAATCATTGCTTAAGCAATTTTTGCACTTGTAACGATTTTATGCATTTCAAAGAAACCAGTAATAAACCCCAATAAAATATCACGAAATCATTAACAAGCCTGATGAAACTGAATTTCCCATCAGAAATATAATAATTAAAAGAAAAGCAGAATCTTAGAATACCCAGTAGCTTAATTAAGATGATATACACAAATCATCATGAGCATGTTTTTTTAAACCACAAATTAACTGCTTAAGCCACAAAAAAAACATATTATTTAAACCTCATAGAAAAAGAGCATTCAGTAAAAAACATACCCATGGCATTAGTTTCGTGGGCTCAGAGCTCCATCCTTGGTATGAACCCTCATATTTTTGAACCTTTGCCTGTAAAAATTGGACATATTCTATCACCTGCAATAGAACATTGTTCCATTAAAGAAATTTTACAAGCAGAATTTCTCAAAAGATAAATTGCTTGATAAATAATATATATGATAATTTTCATTTCCATATTCATGACATACCTCTAGCAGGAATGAAGCCGTATCTCTCTTTTGATCAGTGTTAGGTATTAGATCTCGCAACATTTGAAATCTACGGACATCAGAAAAGTTATCAGCATTACCATTGACAAAGTTAAGCAAGCATCATCAATTCACAACCTCTCTTGTCCATGGTACATCTGCTACAATTCAATAGCACTTAAATTTCGGTTCCAAGCTTTTCACATACAACAAGCACTTAACTGGTGCAAGTGAGGAACAAACAAACACTTTTCAGTCCCCTATTATATCCCACCATACATGACCAATAACATCTAAATTTCAAGAGCCATTTCAAGTTAAACCATTTACAAACTAAACTTAACCATTCTTTTAAACCAGTTCATATGCACCTCCAGCTCCAAATGCAATTAAATAGCTTTACACAAAAGGAGAACTCTTTGATAAAAGTTCAGTAGAATCATCATGGATTCATAATACAGTCAATTAGCTAGACAATCCATTTTTTCAGTCACCAATATTTGCACAACAAAAGTAAACCTAAGCCAATAAAGTTCAAAACTTACTTAGACTCAACCTCTCCCTAGCCATTACAATCAATGGTTTATGCAATTACCAGAACTTTAACTTGACAAACATATAGGATTACTTAAAGGGTATGACTGAAACCAGAAGAAAAGAAAAGAAGGTACCTCTCATTAATCTTACTCCTCCTCCTCTGCTCCATGACAGAGTGTTTTGATCGTATAGCGTTAGCCTTATCACTGTTTCTCCCATCTGCTTCCACAACCCCAGAAAAACAACAAAATATATATAAAACAAACCCAGAACAGAAAGCAAAAAATACCCAGAATTCCAAATTCAACAAAAGAAGAAAAAGGATACACATAGAAATATATATATATATATATATATGCATGTATATAAAGAAGAAAAGGAAAAGAGGGATCTGGGGTAAAGAGTGGGATCCAATCTAATATACCTTTGTTGGTGTTGTTGTCATTGGCGTTGACAGACAACGTTTGATTAGAAGAAGGCCTTTGTTTTTTGGAACCAAACTCCTCTTCCTCGTAGTCCTCCTCCTCCTGTTGACTTTCCTTTCCCCTTCTCATTTGTTTTCCAAACCAAAAAAAAAAAAAAACTATAAAAAGAACCCAAAATAAAGATTGAAAAAAGAAAGATAATTGGCTAGAATGATACGTAAAAGCAAGGAATTGGAGAAGAAGTGGAAAGGGAAAGTATGGACTTTTGTTGGGTTGGCTGGTTCCCGGCGTGAACAGCAGTGTCCTTGAACTTGTTTCTGTTTCCCTAAGAGGACATGGAGACAGAGATGTGATGTGGGTGAGTTCATGAATTTCCCGTGAGGTTTACGTAAATTTGGCCTTGAATTTTGTTCTTCATGTTATAATCAAATCAATGTAATTGAATTGCAATTTTTTTTTTTTTGCCCTTGATTTTCGATTTTGCATACAATCACAGATATCTTCTTTATTTACAATTTTTTTTTATCTAAGGGATGGAACATTTCACCCAAGCTCAAGCAGCAATAGCTTTAGTTCGGTGACGGATTCAAGATGCGGCGAATCTTAATAAATAAATATTATTATTATTATTATCATCGGACTTAAAGTTTTAATGATTTTTATATTTTGCTTCCACTGAAAAAGAAAACAAGTTTAAAGTTTTATGTGTAATTAGACTTGTTAAATAACCAAAATATTTGTTCAAATCTAAATGTCTGTTTAAAATTTTTAAAAATTTAAATAATAAATTAAAATTTATTAAATAAATTTAAGCATAATTTTAGGTTCATTTAAATTTTGAATTGGGTCTTGGATAAAAAAATTAAAGTTTGAGTTTGACCCAACCCAATCTAAATAAATTATATATAATTATATAAATATATATATGAATTTTTATTTTTATATTTTATTTTAAATTTTTTTAATTTTTTATTATATAAACTAAATTTAATATTTAAATTCGAGATTTATTTTTTTAATTTGATTCGGACTTAAAAAATTTTTGAAGTCTCAAATATCAAGATAAATTGAGCTTAAATAAGCATACAAGTTATTAATAGGAAGCATGAGTTTGATCCAACTTGACCTATAAACACTTTTATGTGTAACAAACTCAAAAATTTTGATTTTTTTTTGGGTTTTTTCTCCCATTAAATTGTAAAAAAAAAATATTTTACATTATTATTCATACCATATGGTTAATGGAAAATCATGAATATAGATAGGAGATGGATGAGACAAAGAAGCTTTTTTTTTAAGGTTAAAGTAAATCATAAATTTCAAAAAATATTTATATTAGATTTATAGATCATTAATTAAAGGAGATAACTAATAGCGAAAATCAAATCTAAATCTTACAAATAAAGTATTCAATCTTTATCAACTCAATTAACTCTCATTGACCGAAACAAACAAACTTCCCACTAAACATCTTATGCTTTCATAATCCTATATAATGTTTTAATCGTATTGAAGATGAGTCAATTAATAATTAAATTAATAATTAATAAAAAAATTTTATAATTCATTAACGAGCTATTGAATTAATAATTAATAAATATTTATAAACACTCTTAAATCCATTTTCTCATTTTATTATCATAAAACACAATAATTATGAGTAGAGATTATGAAACAAGCTAGCCATTGGAGATATTTTTCTTCATCTTAATTGGTTGAATTTTAAAATGGAGTAGTTGAACCAATTCAATATATCAAAATGGCTTTGGTTGTTAAATAGAGAACATTGCATTATGTTTAATTTCATTAACCATACTCACATGTTTATTCTTAATTGCTCCTCATTGTTAGTTGCTTGTTCTTAAAACAAATATCATAAGTTCATAACTATCTTTTACACCTTAAGAATTAAAAAAAAAGGCAAAAAGGTTTAATTTCACTTTCATGAAAGCTCTTCTTTTAACATTATCTTAAATTACTTTAGTAGTATAATGTTAACATCAATAATTAAGTAATAAATTTAACATAAAATTTAATCTAATTGATTCATATATTCATTTTTCAAATATGATATTCTGTAAGTTTAAAATTTAAATTTTATTATCTATAATCTTGTTATTTATCTCAAATTAAGAATTTTTTTATACGAAAAAAATAATTAAGTTCGACATTTATGTATTTATGTTTTTTATGAAAATTTCAATATTGCCTTGCCCACTATCAAGTGTAAGATATGAAAAGATGTTTTTATGCAAATTAGCTACTAATTTACTAAAAAAAAAAAATTCATACGTAAATAAAGTTTTTATGCAAATTAGCTACTAATTTACTAAAAAGAAAATTCATACATAAATAAAGGGTTTTTTTTTATTAGTTTCAAACCATTTTATAATGGAAGGATTTGTTCATAAGTGTATCATTGATTTTCAGCAGGAATTGACAAAATAGACCTTTTGAATCAAATATATATTATTATTATAATAGGTATTTTGGAGATTTTAACTAGAAAAAAGTGGATGGAAAATTACACTTTAAAACAGTCTTTTTTCAAAGTAAAAGTCTTGGAATTGAGCTGGAATTTGTTGACATTTTTCGTTGAAAATAAAACACTTTTTTTTTTTAATAAATGAGGAAAATGAAAATACAAGTTGTTTAACGTGTTATGGTGGCAGTAACAGTATGCTTTCCCTGTTTCATTACTCTTCAGACAAGACATCACAGGGGGAAATCTGGACAAGTGGGGACCAATCAAATTGATCAAGAAAAGAGATCTTAGAATTGAATTGTAGGGAGGAAAATTGCTGGCTGTCAGACAAAATCATGTTCATCAGTCAAACCTTATAGTAAATAAAGGGTTTTTTTTTTTTCTTTTTAGATTTCAGTTATATAATAATAATTATTTTCTTCAATTTCAATTTCTTGAACTTCAAATTGATTCTTTCTTTTCCTTTTTCTTTAGATAAAGAGAGTGACATGATCAATGATTTTTGTATTTGATTTAATAAGATTAATTTTTTTTTAATTTAAAGGTCGAGTCGATTTTCTTTTAAGATTAAATTTTAGATGACATCACTTCAATCTAGGGATATACAAAAAATATATTTTTTATTATTTATTTAATTATATTTATTATATTAAAAATTATTAATTTAACAAAAATATTATATTAAATTAATTTTGAATCATATCAATTATATTTTATAAATCTATAAATTAAATAAAAAATATTATTTTAATATTAAACCGAATTCATATATAAATTTTAAGAGATTCAATTGAATAAAAACTTATCCGGACTCTGCTAATTGTCATTTGTACTTGTTCCTACCGTCAAAATGATTAAAATAAATAAATAAAAAACAATGTGATGGTACGTTAAAAATGTTTTTGTATTGATTATCCAAATCAAACCTAAGTTTTGTTAAATAACAAATGCTTACTAACTGGTCAAGCTGATGAATCATCAATCATAATTTAAAATAAAATTTTCAATTCAAAGGGAAAATTTTTGGATCAATTACAAAACAACACATTTTCTTTGAAAATTTTGTTTATGACTTTGCATCACCCATTGATTTTAAATAAAACAAAGGCAAATGTAGGCTTATCGAGGGACTTAAAAAAAAAAATTTACGACAAAATTTAAATTACTCAATTTCATTTGAATAAGATATAATTAAATGATTTACGATAAAATGAGATTTGAGTAAAGATTTTGTGTTTGAAAATTTTAAATTAAACATTTTACCTGTTATATAAAAAAATAAAAATATATTCGAAATCGAAAAACCTATTCTTTTTTACTTGTAAACATAAAGGGGATAAATAAAAATTATGTGGAATTATATTAGTATATGATTTTTATTTTTATTCAAATATTTTATTTTAAAGTAGAAATAAAAAATGATAATTATTTATTAACAATTGTATGATCTATTGATAAAACGTTAAACTCTTAATTTTAATTATCAAAATTTAATATTTAACAAAATCAAGTGAAAAAATGACAATTATTTTCACTTACATGCCTCTTAAATTTGATGTCCAAACATGAGAATTTAAATTATTTTTTCAATTCTGTCATATCCTCTAAAAAAAAAACTCAATTCAAAGACATTATAATTATATTTGATCATCAACCACAATAAAAAGGGAACTATTTTGAGATCTAACTCTCCCACTTGACCATTAAATACCCATTTTTACAAGAATTTAATTTGGAAAGTTTAATGCATCATGGAGGCAAGATCTTAAGGCAAGATCTTACTTTAAATTGCATTGATTTGATTAATTGATTCTGTACCCAAAGGAAAATTTGCATTTTTTTTTTTTTTCCAATCTTTCATGGATAAACTTTTTTAACAAAGCAAGTTGTAATTTAGAGACAAAAAAAGAAAGAATTTGAAGGTGTTAATATTTAAATTTCAAATTTACTATATGCTATTTATTAAATATGTTTAGTAGGGGTAAGGAAAAAAGGTTGAAAATTAGTTTAAAATCGTAGTGTTCATTTTAATTTTTTTATTTGATTTAAATTAAATTCAACTATTAAACATATATATTAAATTCGGATTAAATTTTGAATTAAGAAATGAAAAATAGAAATTAATTAAATCAAACTGAGTTATATATTTTTATTAGTTTTTATATATGTTTTAAATTTTTATAAAATAAAAATAATTAATTTATTTTAAAAATATTTAAAAATATTAAAAATTTATATTAAAATAATATATAAAAAATAAAAAAATTAATGAATCAAATTAAACTGATAAAATTTAATTAAAGTTAGATCAAATAATATAAAAAATTAGTTTGAATTGAAATCGAATTTTAAAAATTTATAATACTATATATTATTAAAAATATTAAATCAAATCAAATCTAAATCATTTTCTCCTTTAATGTTTAACATGAAATAATATGGAAAAGTTTATGGAGTAATTGGCCGAGCCAACAAAATTACTTTCAAAAAACTCCATGCGTAAAAATTAAAAAATGGGAGTTAGTGATACTAGGGTTGGTAGCTCAATTTGAGCCCGACAGATTTCGATACTACTCAATCCGATCATATAAGATCAATTTTTTTTTTTAAATTCGAGTTTCGAGTCGAGTCGGATATGATATTATTAAGAGAAAATCAAATTCGAATTTTAAGTAAACTTAACTTGATCCGATCTGATATTATATTAAAAATTATTTTTTAATTTTTTATTTATATATAATTATATATTTATATTTAAAAAATAATAATTTATATTTTTAAAAATAATATTTTATCAATTTCGGATTAGATACGATTTATATAATATCATATTTTGTTTGGATTCAGATATAAAAAAATAAAAAAAATCAAATCAAATTGGGTTTAAATTTTTTTATTATAAAATCAGATCAAATTCAAGATGAGCAAAAATCTATTTTGATTCGATTTATTGTCAATCCTAAGTGATCCTTTTAATTTTGGATTGATTAGGGTAAATCAAATTTTTTATTATAATCCAATAAAGATAATATCCAAGATTGCCCCCATTTGTCTTGGTTGGATGTGACAAAAGGTTAGTGCCAGAAAGGGCACATATGTCAATTTATGCCATTTTTCAAGCAGTCCAAAAATAAAATAAATAAATTATCCCTTTTTTGTCGGCCTTTGGACCACATAATCAAATCAAAGCAACAAATCCAAAAACATCCCTTCACAATCAAACAACTCATTTGAATAAAAAACAAATGAGTTGAAGTAATTTCTTATGAGAAAACTTTTTAATAAAAATCTGATTTTTTAAATATTTTAAAGAGTAAAAGTTTATTTATATCAATTAAATGTTATATTTTTTAAATTCTAAAGTAAAATTAAAAATATAACATGTATGTAAGTGGATAGCTTTTCATTTTTTAATTGGATTTTAAAGCTCCCAAAAAAAAATCAATAATATTAATTTTGTAAAGGATGAGAAAATCAGAGGGTTTTTATGCAGCATTCTTCCCTTCCTTATTTTATTATTTTATAAAAATTTATTTTTTTTACTTTTTTATTTATTAAAATTATTTTTTATTATTAAATTTTATAAAAAAATTAATAAAAGTAAGAATGATTAAAAAATTTATATTTGATTAATTTTGATTTATATCTATATAATATTAGTGCATTTAAAAAAAATACAGATTAAATTAAAGTTTGTTTAAAAATAAAATCGAGTTAAAAACGAATTTAAAGTATTTTATTTCATATACATTATCCACATAATACCTCTTTTAATTTTTTAATTTTTTATTATTTTTAAAGCTTTCACTTTTTTTGGGTTTTTTTTTAACTTTTATTTTTTATTAAATAAATTTTATAATAAAAAATAAAAATAACAAAATAATTCATAAAATAAATTTTAATTCATTTCGATTCAATTGATGTTTTTTTTTAATTCAAAATAATTGAGTTGATTATTCTTTTAAATCGATCTCAAATTAAAATAAAATTTCAAATATTATATCTCGATTTATATAAAAATATATTTATATTATTTATTTAATTCTATGTCAAGATATAATTATAAGATTACTAAAATCGGGCCATTGGCTATCACTACCCGGGAAAGATGGGTGACTCCCTCGAACTCACCTTCACATACAAATCCCAATAGCAAAATCCATCCAACGGCGCTCGCTCTTCCTCTCCTTTCACTTACATCCAACGGTCCACATTCCTCGTTCTAGATCCTTCTATTTTTCCTAAACAAAACAGAGGCCAAAAAAAGAAAAAAACCCAAAAATGATAAAAATTAGCGAGAGAGAGAAAGCAAAGTGATATAGTTAACCAGGGTTAGTTAATTAACCCTAGAAAGGCATGGCAATTGAGTTAAAGAACGTTTCTTCGAGGAAGGAGACAAAGCTGAAAGGTAAAAAGGAAAAGAAAGAAAGAGAAAGATATAGAAAAAGAATGAAGCTTTCCTGTGTTTAGGCAACTGAGTCAATCTGGACGATTCTTGCCTCCTTTTACACTTCCCCTGATTCCTTCCCTTTATTTGACTCGTCTATTCCGATTCTTGAAGTAACTCGGGATTAATTTAATCGAGAAGGCGGGTAATCGAGATTTCTTCGTACCCTTCCTTCAGATCTCGATATCCGGTAAGTTAACTTTGTTAAATTCGTTGGTTTAAACTGTTTTTTGTTCGGTTTTTCCTAGGTTCAGTGTCGGGGCTTGAAGTAAAATGGAACGTTGAAGATTCAATGTCTAAAGAGTTCTCTTTTTTATTTATATTTGTTGAATTAATTGAAAATTTTGAATATTGAAAAAATGCTTTAATTTTACTCTGTTCTTTTTGGATGTGGGATTGTGTTTGTTTTAGATTTCATGGATGCATTGATTTTGGTTACTGCTGCTTTACTTAGCTAGCTTTACACTAGTTTGTCTGAGTTCTAGCCATTTAGGGAACGTTTGGGTATGTATAATGATAATAATTCTTTTATGTGCTAAATCAAAATCAGGGTTTTGATTCAAATCTGGGTTCTTATTTTGCAGTAGCTAGCTTTAGACTGGTTTGTCTAAGTTCTGACCATTTAAAGAATGTTTGGGTATGTATAATGATAATAATTCTTTTTATGTGCTAAATCAAAATCAGGGTTTTGATTTAAGTCTGGGTTCTTTTTTGCAGGTTTTTCCGGGTTTCCTACTGTATATGGCTATTAAAAATGGCTCGTTCAATGAAGTATAGGGATAGATCTTTATGTTCTATCGATTTGGTTCTGTTTTTTTATTCTTTTTAAGTTTTTGGGTTGGGTTTTTAGTTTTGGTTTCTTTGGTTGATGATTGTTGGTGAATTGGAGTTTTTTCTTGTTCATCTGCTATTGGCTTTGGAGTTCGGGGTCTTCTTGGAGGGGAATAAGCTCTCTTCCATTGTTGCCTCTGCCTCCAGTTGCCAGGAAAGCAGTGATTGGTTTTTCTTGACTTTTCATGTCTCGTAAATTGGACAGTCCTGTTCAGACTCAGATGGCAGTGGCAGTGTTTAAAAGTCCTCTTAGAGGGGAATATCCTAGGAACAATGGAATGGAAGGGAGACAACCTTCTTGGAGGAGACGGGTTTTTGTGCAAACAGAGACTGGTTGTGTCTTGGGCATGGATTTGGATCGCAGTGACAATGCTCATACAGTTAAAAGAAGGTTGCAGGCCGCCCTTAATTTCCCCACAGAGCAAAGCTCGCTGACTTTTGGGGATGTGGAGTTGAAGAATGATCTTAGTGCTGTACGGAATGATTCTCCACTTCTCCTAACACGGAACTATCTACATAGAAGCTCCTCAACACCTTGTCTTTCGCCTACTGGAAGGGATCTTCAGCAGAGAGATAGAAGTGGTCCTATAGAGATACTGGGGCACTCTGATAGCTTTGACATATTAAAAGTTGTGGTGAAGGACATTGTTAAGGCAATTAAAATGGGTGTTGATCCACTTCCTGTTCATAGTGGTCTGGGGGGTGCCTACTATTTTAGGAATCCTAGAGGTGAGAGTGCTGCAATTGTAAAGCCCACAGATGAAGAACCTTTTGCACCAAACAATCCAAAAGGCTTTGTTGGGAAAGCCATTGGACAACCAGGTTTGAAACGTTCGGTTCGCGTAGGGGAGACTGGTTTCAGAGAAGTTGTGGCTTACCTTCTGGACTATGATCATTTTGCGAATGTGCCACCGACAGCACTAGTGAAGATTACTCACTCGGTCTTCAATGTCAATGATGGCGTGAATGGACATAAGCATCACAAGAAGAATCTGGTTAGCAAGATTGCATCTTTCCAACAGTTTATACCTCATGATTTTGATGCTGGTGATCATGGACCCTCAAGCTTCCCTGTTTCTGCTGTGCACCGCATAGGGATACTTGATATACGGATATTTAACACGGACAGGCATGCAGGAAACCTTTTAGTGCGGAAGCTTGATGGCATTGGGAGGTTTGGTCAGGTAGAACTCATTCCTATTGATCATGGCCTTTGCTTGCCGGAAACTTTGGAGGATCCATACTTTGAGTGGATGCATTGGCCTCAGGCTTCGATTCCTTTCTCCGAGGATGAACTTGAGTACATAGAAAAGCTAAATCCTTTTAAGGATTGTGAGATGCTGCGGAGGGAACTTCCCATGATACGGGAGGCTTGTCTCCGTGTTCTGGTACTCTGCACAATTTTCCTTAAGGAAGCTGCAGCTTTTGGTCTGTGTCTTGCTGAAATTGGTGAGATGATGAGTAGGGAATTTCGGAGTGGAGAAGAGGAACCTAGTGAGCTAGAGGTTGTTTGTCTCGAGGCGAGGAGGTTGGTAGCAGAGAGGGAGCTGTCATCTCCTAAGTCTGATGTGGAAGATGCTGAATTCCAGTTTGATATTGACTGTGAGGAACCAGAATCAGACTTAACCCCAAAAGTGGCTACAGATGATTTTATGACCAGATCACCATTCCAATTTGGAAATGGATTTGTGAATAACCGTTTTCCACTTTCAAAGCTGGAGGAATGCTTTGAGGAAGATGCCGAAAGTGAAGGAGAAGCAGAGCAGGAGGGTTTTTCTGCTTTCAAAGCTCTTGAAAGGATCCCATCCATTTCAAAGCTTTCGATGTCACTTAAGGATACGAGCATAGGTGACAAGAGCCAGAAGTATTCAAAAATTTCTGGAACAAAACAAGAGAATGGATATCTGACTAGCTCATACGGGCATAGGAGTGCAAATGAGCAGCTTCCTGCAAGTGTGGGCTTTGTGAAGCTGGGTGACATGAACGATGAGGAATGGGCCTTCTTCTTGGAGAAGTTTCAGGAGTTGCTCCACCCGGCATTTGATATACGTAAATCCGATATCTTAGGTCAGAGGCAGATACAGAGGCTTGGTACTTCTTGCCAGTTTTGAGATTGAGGTGCCGGTATATTGACACCAGAGAGTTGAGTTCGACTTAATATGAAATAAGACTTTGTAGGTTTGTTGGGACTTGCGATGAAGGATTGTTAGGATAGATTCAGTATAGGCTTTTGCCCCCGGTAATGTTGTTGTTTGGGAGCAGCTGTAGTAGGAATCGCTGTAAATATTCTTTGGTTTCATCAGCCAAGTGGAGAGCTGAGTAGAAATGTAGAATTGGTTGTATTTCTTCTTGAAGCTTTTAGCTTTGATTTTGTTTATCCGCCTTCTTTTCTTTCCCTTATGGACTTTGATAAATAATTTGTAGATTGGAGTATAAAAAAGAATATTTGTGTAAATATGGACGTTTCATTGTTTGTGTTCTGTAAATCTTGCATTGGAGTCCATTGTTCATTCGAGTTGGATTGCAATTTGCGAAGTGATTGGCATTTCTGTTTTGCTTTTTCTTAGGTTCCTCTGGTTGTATGATAGATGAATATTAGTCAAGTGATGGGATGTTCTTACTTGTTATAATATGATATAATTAATCTTTCATACAATTCTTTTCAAAAACATTGATAACTCAAAACTCTAAAGAAATTATAAGAATCAGTAAATCTATATTGTTGGTCCACCCTACAACTCATAAATGTAATTAGTGGAGTAAAGCATTATACAATGAGATCCATTCTTATCAATGTGTGAAACTGAGTTATTTGAAGTGTAATCAGTAATGTGATCAAATTTTTTTTCCTGGTGATTACTTTATGTTAGATATTCAATATATAAAAAATGTTCATATGTCCAATGACTTAGTTGCTTTCCAAAACCCACTTTCTAATTTTTATATCTTCAAATTGTAGCAAGAAATGATTTCAACATAACTGTTGAGGCCCCATTTTAGTTAGTACTCCAGCCAAATTAATTAGCTTTTTTTTTGGGTACAGCTTTCTAAGAGTCAATTCCTGCATTGAAGCTGAGGCTATCTATGGTTTTAAAAGGAGGAGTGGAAGTACCAGAATCCAAGCGGTTGAGAAGAATTATGATTCTGTGCTATTGTATAACAACATTTGTCAGAATCAGTGGAAAGGTATTTGGAGAATTCATCCTTTTGAACGTGACATCCAGGCCAAGCAAAACAAGTTTGAAGGATTCGGACTACAATAGATTAGCTAGTCAAGCTGCTGATTGGGTGGCAGCACAATTTAAGAACAAGATGTGCATATCTAATTGGATAAATCTACCCCATCTTCTTTGGTATTCATTTGGACAAGGATGGCCTCCCTGCACCTCCATAAGTTTTGAGTACCATGTTTCTAAGCTCTTAGAGAAGCTAGTTTGTGTAGTTCTCTCCATTCTGAACCTAGATTCATTTGTAAGCCTGACCGTTATGCTGGGACTGTGTACTTGTAAGTGTTTGTAGTTTCTATGGTCAGCTAGCTTTATACATACCCGAACATTATTTGACTGAAACTATAAGAAGCTAAGATTATCTTTAGTAGCAGTAACCAGACAAGACTAGATTGGTTTCAAATAAACAATCGAGGGGAGTAAGGATTAGAAAAGAAAATATTGTTGATGCTGACATTGAAAGCAAGAAAAAGATTATTAGTATGCAACAAAGGAACAGCACATAGGTTGGGGTCCCATGAACGATGGGGATGGACCATCAGCATGATTAGAATTGAAGATTGGCCCTTTTCAACCCTTTGGCGGTGTTTATCTCTATCATCATCTATTGCCAATTGCCTTGCTTTCTTTCTTTTCATTGTCCACACAACTGCCGATAACATGGAGCTTTTCCTGTGGATTTTTTTTGGAAGTTTTTCAATAGTAGGCAGATGGTTTTCTTTGAGAAAGTTTGGACGTTATTTCTCTTTTGTCGATTGTTTCAACTGATTTCTCAAATGATCACAAGTATATATAGACAAGTAATCTCCAAACTCAGCTTTGGTTTACATCTTGGACATTTTCTGTACCCTTTGAAAGTCAACTAGAAACTAATATCATCAAATGCATTTATCATGAACGAAAAGATCTCATAAATAATGAATCAAGAAAGAGGATCAATTGCTCAATTATATTGTATTTCCAATAAATACTAAAGAATAGAGATATTCAGTAATCAACTGAGGAAATGCTGAGCTTTCCGTTGCAGAGAATCAGCTATAGTTAGTAGTATTAGTTTACTAAAGTGAAAAAATGAATACCATAAGAGCTTTTATTAAGAGAAATAAGCAGTAGATGTACACAAAATCATCATTTCCTATTGCTTCTATATGTTTCTGCCTGTTGGAATATATAGCAGCCAGCCAACATGAACATCTCCTGCCTTAAAAGTCAGCCCTCTGCTCAGGAAGTCATGGGTGGGTTGGGTATGGTTGGCATCCGTGTGGGTTTCATATACATATGTCAGCATCACCAAAGTCATAATCACGTCTGCAAACCAAAGTTCATCTAAATCAGGATAAAAATTCAAAGTTTGGTTAAGTTCTTGGCCTCTTGCTAGCAGACTAGCTGGGCCTTCCCAGCTAGGATTGTAATCATGAAGTTGGCTTAATTTGACCAAGAGTTATATGTCACTGTTGTGGACAGAATTGGACGTGGCACCGTAATCTTTTGCCTGATTCTTGATGCTTATATCTTGCTGCCATTTGTCTTTGCAGTGAGGGTCTATCTGGTATTTACTTACATTGATTGTAATTCAAGAAAAAATGATAAATCACCAGAGAGATGCTGGGGCAGTCAAAAGGTCGAGTGGAGTGGGGTCTCATCTTGTTTTTCCCTAATATCTTGATGCAAAATGATAGTTACATTTGGTGAAGTTATCATTATTCGTGACTTTAGAGGACAGATGAGCATGTGGAGAAAAAGGTTTCAATGATCGATCCTTGTTTGTGGTCACTTTTCTGATCTTTCCAATAATATATGTTTTTTTTTTTTTTTTTGCCTCCACAATGAAACAACTAGAACAATTGTTTAAGTTCAGTAGACTGCGCCCACATGGAGAGCAAAAGATGGAATATTTGCTGATAGATCTTTGAATTCAAGTGACAATTCCCTCACATGGCTTTAGCAGAATACTGCAAATAATTCTGGCTTGTCAGGAAGTATAGAGCTGGAGCATTTACGACGTTCAATTTCAAAACACTGGGAGCCGAAATCATGGAATGCTATTTGTCATATCGGGATTAGGTGAAGCATTTCATTTGTCAAGAAAAGGATGAATGGAACGTACTGTGTGACACTGCGAGTATGAATGGCTCTTGAGGACATGATGGATAAGTTCAGAGAAACAGCTATGATCAGAATTTGTATGAAGAGATTCAAAGATGATAGATATCAAGAAATGGACGTTATAACAAATTATTAATGTTATCAGTGTAATTTGTGTTGAGCTCAAGAGTGGAAAGCAACATCATATCAGCAATGGGACATTGTGTTTGACGAGTATTGGATATGCAGCTGCACGGTTGGCATGCATGGTGCAGGATTGAACATGTCCTTTACAAGTACAACTTTGGTAGTACTTCAGTTGAGAATCAATAAAATGAATAAATTGTAATCGCCACAAACAGTTGGGCCGGTTTTGCATGAGCCGAATTTCTATAGAAGAAGATCATTTGGTTGTAATGAATTTAATGAATTTCTCCATACTCCTGGTCAGTCATACTAATCCAAGATCGACCCAATTATGATAGACATAGGATGACTAGAGAGAAGGGTAGCCCATATGCTGCATCCCTTCTTGATCAAACTAAATGCGTTTTTCGGATTTGCAGTGCAGGATGCAGGGAAATCCATGAAGTCTGCAGGCCTTTTATGAATAGTATTGGGCCTTCAGGCTTGAGCTGTTTGCCTGAACAGTGCACTACTGAAACCAGTTGGACTTTCTCTACTTAAAGGTGGGTGGTTGACTTGCGTTCTTCCCACTCTTGACAGATAAAAAACATACTGCTACAATTTTGTTTATCAAAATGAGAAAATTTTGGTGTTTGAGTTTAAAGATTGTCTCCCCTATGAACACCTTTGTTTTCATTTCTTTTTAGTTCTGAGACTTATTTTTTCCTGCTTGATGATAAGCAGCACAAGTTGAGGGAAGTTTTATGTTAAAAAATGAAACAAGAATGACATCAAATGTTTAATCAGGGAAGTTTTATGTTACTTGCAATCAGCTAGGATTGCCAAGTATATTTGTACATATGCATACATAAAACCTCTTGGATAATAATACTGCATCAAGAAAAAGCTCCATTTCTTCTGATATATTGCTCTAGGTAAGAGGGGACGCTATCTTCCCCTCTTCCTCACTAGGCTAGTTGCTTATATCAGATGCAGTGGACACATTCATCGATATACTATATTTCTTCTCCTAAGGTGTTGTTTATTGAGAAAAGAAGCCTGGTCGGATGAAACAACAGGATTTATCTCCCACCAAGTTGACCCAATTCTTCCACAAATCTATCCAAATCTTTCATGGAGCTCCCCGCATCACTCATTGCAGCCAAAGCCTTGTCTTTCAGATCTTTCGCCTTGGCCTTCACTCCTCCGCCCTCAGTCATTGGCTCAGCGATGGCCCCGCCTAGTTCATCTGAGTCAGGAACAGAGTCTGCACCCTCGCACACCCTAACAGCCACGCCCATATCATCCACCAAGAGCCTGGCGTTCAAATACTGGTCAGCCTCCATAGGCCAAGCCAATATCACGACTCCTCCCACTATCCCTTCCAAAACCGAGTTCCACCCACAGTGACTCAGAAACCCACCCACCGCTTTGTGATTCAGTATCAACACTTGTGGCGCCCACCCCTTTACCACCAAACCCCGACCTGCCATCCGCTTCTCAAACCCATCGGGTACAACTCCGTACCCGTCATCCTGCTGTTGGGTCGTACCTGGTTTGACCACCCAGATAAAACGTGTCCCACTCTTTTCAAGCCCATTAGCCAAGGCTTCCATTTGTTCCTTTCTCAACAGCTTTTGACTCCCAAAGCAAACATAAACAACCGAGCCATCGGGGCATCCATCAAGCCAAGCCAACACTTTGTCATTTGGGTCAGAACCAGAATTGCCCCTACCAGATACATCAGGGCCTGTCAAACTAAGTGGCCCGACAGTGAAAACACGATTATGACCTACATGCCCCTTGAAACATTGAACATACTGAGTTTCCAAAGCATCGAAGGTATTAAAAACACAACCCCAACTCTTCGTATTTGCAATCATGCCATCCTTGACAAACTCCCAATCAGGATCGGATCGTTTGTAGTGCTTAAACACGGATGGCAAATGTTCCTGCTTGAACGGCTGGGATCCAGGGAGATGACCAAACTTGACTTCACTCAAAGACTTCACTTTTTCAACGTTATTCCAAATATAAACAAACACAGAAGCCAGAAACGCACCGGACGAGAAGAAAGTTATCCTGGGGATTTGCCAGCGGGTTGCAAGGTGTTCAGTCCAACCAAGGAAGAAATCAGAGAGGATGGCAACTGGAGGGTTGGGGTGAGCGTTGAACCAGTTGACTAAAGGGTCGTAAAGTTTCCCTAAAGCGGCCATAATGGGAAGGTTCCCGGTGCTGCCGAGGTCTTTAACATGCTCAATGCCTGGTGGGACGAGAGGGTGAGAAGGGAAAGGGAGGACAAGAGGAGTAATAGAAGAAGGTTGAGAAGAGAGGAGAGAAGAGAGGAAAGGGAGGCATTTAGGGGTGACTAAGACGGTGATGGTTAGACCACGGAGAGAGAGTTGGTGGGTGAGGTCGAGAAGAGCAAGCATGTGGCCTTGTGCTGGGTATGGGAACACCAGGATGTGAGGGTGAGGGTTAGGGCTCGTGTTGGAAGACATGGTCGTTGGTTGATGGTGGAGAGACGAAGACAGAAAGCTGGCTTAGGTGAAACAAGATGAACTGTTTGAGTTGCTTGACAATTGACCATGGATTGGAGAATATTGGAGCCGTAAATACTATTACATCGAAGTGGAATCATGTTACTCATGTCATTCGAAAACGTGACTCAAAGAACGAAAAGTGTAAAGGCCTTTTTTTAGCAGTAAATCTGACAGAACAGTTTATTTATTGTCATTTGATCGTTACATTTCGAAAAGTCATAAAAATTAATAATTTATTAAATCAGTCTTTATTTTTTTTTTTTCACCAAATCCAATACATTAATGAAAGAAATAATATTTTATTAAACACTTATTCACTTTCTTTTAAAAATTATTAGAGGTATCAATTGATTTAAAAATTGGATTAACGGAGTTATCGTATTATTATTATTATTATTATTATTGTTTGGATATAAATTTTATATATTATTAATAAATTAAAAGATATATAATAAAAAAAGGTGTTTTAGTTTTCAATATTTTAAAATTTTAAAAATTTTAATTTATGTGAAAAGGAAAATTAAACTTTTAAACAAATTATAAATAAAAATTTTTCAAAAAGTTTTGATGAATATTTTTTATATTCTCACTTTATTCTTCAATAATTTATAAAATTATAAGAAAAATTATATTATTTTATATTAATTTTTTATTTTATTCTTATTTTACAAAAACAAAAATTCTCTTTATTTTTTTTACTTAAAAACTTGTGATTTAATTTATTAATAAAGTTGATTTTTTTTTATTTTTACTAAAAATATACAAAAATATTATAGAATAGCTTTTTTAACATTCTATAATATTTTTGTATTAAGCTTACTAAACACCATTTTAATTTCTTTCTATAGCATTTTTAGAGCAGTTTTAGAATAGCTTTAGTCTAACAGCACTTTTTATAGAAGTCCCAACCGAGCCAAGTAAGCACTTATGAATATTGTGAGCTCATTTGTGTTGTTTGAGTGTATATGTTATGTTTTTCTTTAAAGAAATGGATGTCATGAAATAAATTTATAATTTTATTATTTTAAAATTTGGTAAAAATACTAATATTTTGATCATCTTTCATAACTAATTTTGAAACTTTTTCAACAATCATATGATTTTATAAATAATTAAAAGTAAATGTATCCTAAAACCAATGATAGCATATATGTTTCATCATACAAAAAGAAATGGTTTAGACTTAATTCAGTTGTGATGAAGTATTTGATTTAAAAGATGGGTCTCCAAAAGAAATTGAAGCCATTCATGGGAATGGAAAGAAAATGAAAGTTTTATGGAGTTAGAATTTGAACCTTTTTGTTGGCCACTTCTTTGTGGAAAAGAGGCTTTTGTTTTCTATAAGAACAAAGCATATGCATATGGTTTTACTTTACACATAACATTTGACACACCTACTTTTCTTTTTTCATATTGGGTTGATAGAAATTTAAGGGTAGGAAAATTATTTCATCTTTGAAGTCAATGAAATTGAGATTTATAGATCCATTAGATTTTCACTTATGAATTTTTTGAGCTTACAGATTTCCTATCAACGAGAAACCATAAGGAGATTCAAACATAGGTGCTAATGTACCCAATATTTGTTCCTTACCACTTCTGCCAACCCTCGTTAGCAACACATCTACTTTTCGAAATTTAGATGCTTTGCAATAAGAAAATGAGTTGTACATGTGTTGAAATTTAAATTTCAGGTCAATTGAATACTATTTTGTAAGAATAATTACATAAACTGAACTTAAACTCTGAATTCCATAATTTAAATTCTAATTGATTGATGCTATTTGCTATTACATGGAGAAAAAGAGAGAGACACTTGAAAGTAAACAAAAAAGTCTTAATTATATCATAGATATAGATATAAGCAAAGCCAGAAGTGTAATTTAACATTCCTGATTCAGCACTCTTCTTACTATAACATTCTTCATCGACAACTCCTTGCCATAATCAGTTATTCTTAGGTGGGTGGTGCCTTGGCGCATGATAATCAGCATTGAAAGCCACAAAACCAGACTCATCAACTCCATTAGAGAAATGGCTGACAGTTTGCTCGCAGCCCAAATTATTGTCACATTTGGAATTTGTACTTGAAAACTTCGATGTCCCTCTAACAGCACCACTCATTTTCACATCCTTTGGCTTCTTCATTTGCCTCACCACCACCATTTTTCTTCCTCCTAGCCAATTCTTGCTTGTAGCAGCAGTTACAGCTCTTTCACCATCCAGGAGGAGCCCCTGATTAAACCCCAAAATATCAGATATAGGAACATATATCATGCAAAAAATCCAGTAATTATTACAATATAATCAATGCAGCCACCTTAACAATCACCTTTCCAGTTGAAATCTTATGGTTTGAATCTGGAATCCCACCTGATGAAATAAAAGAAAAAGTACATTAAATTTAACAAGCCTAAACTATATAGAAAATGAAATTAAGTTATAAAGAAAAGGAAGAATTAATATACTTATACCTTGGCTGGCTTGTGCAAAGGAAATCCATGCAGCAATCAGAAGTAAAATCAAGAGGCATGTTTCTCTCCCAGCTGCCATTTTTCTTCCTATGAAATGTGGGTTAGCAGAAGAGTAAATGAAAACAGAAGCAAAGACTTTATAGCTAGAGGAGATGATCAAACCAGGTCAAATATATAGATTTTAGCACGTCTGTAACAAAAACTAGGTCAAAGCTATTAGGAGTTGACGACTATGCATGGTTTCCAACATATATACAAGAAAACTTTTTGAATTAATTACAATAATATCTATGCATGGAAGATCTTTAAGTAAAATATACTGCATTCGAACCCTCGAATCGTCCACATGGGGAATCTCAAGGCTTTTTTCAATCACAAAAAAAATCATATGATAAAATTTCAAGGTCCAAGATAAAATTTGGGTTGTTATGAGAGGGCTTTTTAGTAACAAATTGCATGGAAAACACCGACGCTATGGTAACTATGCCACAATTTTGAAAGAAAAAAAGGAGGGTAAAATGAAAGAGAGATGATGATGAAGGGATTGAGTGGTCCATCAAGATGCATAGAGTTAGCGGTGGTACGTTAGATAACGTAGAATGTAAGGTCCGTCTGTTTTGCGCCTGTCTGCCGCCATGCATTCAACGAGAAAACTAGCTTAATTTGTTGGTTTTGCCCTTGCCTCTTTGCCGAGCAGCTAATTGGTATGCGGTTTAAATCTTGATTTCCCAAATGACTAGGCTACTATTCCCCATGCTTTAACATGAATTTTAAACAATCTTAGGCCATTTCAATGTTATAGGGTCCAACTATAAAATGCACTGTTCTAGAGGTGAGAAAAAAATAAAAAAAAATAAAAAATCGATTTAAAATCGTAGTGTTCGGTTTAATTCGCATCGATTTTTTTTTATTTAGTTCGGATCAAGTTTAGATATTAAATATTTATATTAGATTTGGATCAAATTTCGGATTAAAAGATGAAAAATTGTAAAAAGCTAAATAAAAATTTTTTTTTTTTAATTTATATATATTTTTAATTTTTTTTTTTAAAAAATAATTTTATATCAAAATCTATTTAAATATATTAAAATTTTATATTAAAATAATATATAAAAATAAAAAATTAAATTTAAAAAATCAATAAATCGAACCAAATTAAACCTATAAAATTTAGTTCGGATTGTAAGAAAATTCAGTTTGAATTTTAAAAATTCATAAAATTATGTAATATCCAAAAATATTAAACCAAATTCAATCCGATCCAAACCGAATTCATAATATTACTCTTACACTATTTTGAATTTAATTCTTAAATGAAGATTAAAAGGGAACTAATTAAGACTTTTTTATACAAACAGTGTCCGAGTTTAAGATTAAAAAGTGGGTCATGTGCTGAAAATATTACCTCTTAAGAGTGATTGTGTGAATAATTTAAGTTAAATTTTGGGTTTAATTAATTAAGACATTATATATGCTAATGCGGAAATGATTGTCAGGACTTTTTCAAAACAGCTTCAGCTAATTGGATAGTTTCTTTCAAATAAAGAAAACAAAAAGAAAAATGAGAAGTCTCGTCTTTGTTTATGCTTATTTTAATTTATTGACAACAATGGTTAGTTAATGCAGGAAAAATGTAAAATATGTTTGCAAACATGTGAAAAACAGACAAGGGATGGTTAATTAATTACCACAATTTTTTTTATAGAAAAAGGAGAGCAAGAAATTGTGAACATGGAATCACTAAACATTGTATAAAACTAAAAAAAAGTACAGTGTTTTACAACGTGAAAAGCAGTGATAGGGTTTAGGAAACATGGGAAATAGAATACCTAGCTTGCTGGAGCGTATTTTCCAGCTTCATTTGAATGATTCAGTGGACGTTCGTACGTAATAAAGAGATGAAACTTGAAACTAGGGCTGAATCCACCACCAACAAACATATTTCACACTCGAAATTTGTGCGATGATATCGAACTACAACCAGAAGCATGTTCTGCCACATGGCCAACACATAGTTGGGGAACAAAGTACAATAAAACAACTGAAATTCTTTGAATATTCTTTCATTTCTTGGAAACCAATGGCGTTTTCGATGTCATTTCCAGAATCCAGATGATGCTGGATAAGTATGGTTGGCTGACTTGGTGCATGATCCTGCTGGCCTCAAACCCATTTCCAGGTTCCAAAGTAGAAGCCAAGTTATTAGTTATCCAAGACTCAGCCCATTAGAGTTGTCCACTTCATTGTTTCCCTCGGTGATTTTTGTTGCTGCCTGCAATTTGGTTCTTCTGTGTCTGATGAACCATTTGGTTTCATGTAGATGGATGAGAGCAATCCAGAGCCCTTAGTGGTTGCTCAACAAGGATGAGGCACATTCAGACACCAAATTAATGAAGTTATTAAATAAAATCATGCTTTTTTTGGGTCCAAATACTGTCATGATACTGAATTCTGATGATAGTCTGGATTGAAAACCTTTCCACTGCATGCTTGCATGAGCCTGAGGACCCATTGGTAGGAGACCAAAACTTTGAGAACCGAAAGACACCTGATCACACAATTGATTGGAGCCATTGAAGAAATTTCAGGATGAATCCCACTGAATAGTTTGAAGGTTAGATATATATTCCATCAGGCTAACAATTAATAATACTAGCATTGCATGCTTTAAAATGTATAATAATGTCATATCCTGTCATGAAAGAACCAAAATATAAATGTGTTTCTTTTGTTTTTCCAAAAAATTTTCCAATAAACTCTGCTTTTTCTATTGGAAAAAAAAAATTGATTTATAAAAAAACCCACATTACAAATTATTCAAATTTCAAACAATTGAGCGTTCAAGTATTTGATTCAATCTTCTGACTAAAAGTGTTAAATTTTAATTTCAGTTTCAATATACATGAATCTTCTTGGACATGAGAGAGTTTTATTAAAGGGTCCCCTTTGTAAAAATGAGAGAAACTAACCATGGATAAAAAGAAATTTAAACAAAACTAAGATAAATTAACTAATTATCAATAAAAAAATTAATTTAATTAATATAAATTATTCGTCTCAACATAAAAAAATTTTGAGTAATTTTAAGTTTGAATCCAATTGATGGGCTATTGTTCGAACAATCTCAAATCTATAATATTTAATTATTATTTTTAAATTATCGTGTATGATATATTTATCTCAACTCAAAAAATTAAATAATTTATGTATCTTTGAATTAAAAAAAATTAAATAATTGATGTGTCAAGGTCAAACAAAGATCATACAAATATAGTTATATGTAATCATGAATGTTCCCTTTCCTCTCCCAAAACTAGACCCACATCAAGACCCTGAACAATTTTTTTTTTTTAAATTTCTTTATAGTAATTAACCCCACCAGCTCATCATTCATCTACTTTTGCTTGCATAAAAATTTTAAAATTCCTTTTTCCAATTTTCAAAATTTTTTTTTTGACCTAATGGATCAGTGCAAAAGTCATGAAAGCAACCTTCAGGACAGATTAAATCAGCATTAATTAACTGAATTAAGTATTTAGATGTATATAAAATTTTTTTTTATCGATAAGAAGTTGGGAACCAACCCTGTTGAGGAATCTCCAATTCCAAACAATTGTAGAAGATGATGAGCACCTGTAATTGGAGTTAAGAAAGGTAAATATGAGAAAAAATAGAAAATTAATTTAAAATTATATTATTTGATTTGATTCGAATAATTTTTTTTATTCAATTTAGATTAAGTTTAGATATTAAATGTATATATTAAATTTAAATTGAGATGTAAAAAATAAAAAAAAAATCAAATTGAATTAAATTATAAAATTTAAAAATTGATGAATTGAATTGAATTAATAGAATTTGATTCGAATTAAATTAATTAAAAAAATTAGTTTAGATTTAGATTAAATTTTAAAAATTTATAATATTAAATATTATAAAAAAAATAGAATTAAATTCGATTTAATTCGAACCATCATTATCCTTAAAATATCATATATTGGACAAAAATAACAAAATGACTAAAACATCATACTAAACAATTGAGATATAATTGTCCCATTAAAAAAATAATAAAATCATGCATTTTGTTTCTAAAAAAAGTTTGGGTTTTTAGTTTAAAAAAAATGTTAATAGCTGAATTTTTCTCTAAGCAATTACTATACTCTTTGATCAATTTGCCTTTCATAAAGACAAAATACCAGAAAAGATAGAACATCTAACAACCATCACATCTGTCATTGAGTTATCTCTAGGCAGCATGGCCCCCTATATTATAGCAAAGAGCCATATAATTGCAATTCAAATTTTTTTTTTTAAAAAAAAATCGATGGTGTCATGTAATTTAATATGATATTTATTTATCAATGTTGATGATCAAATTTTAATATTTATAATTTTAATATTAATAACTTACTATTCATTTATACAAATTATAAAACGAAGAATGCAATTAACTTTTGTGACCAATTTGAAGCCGGAAATCACTCTTAATTAATAACCGACAAGAAATTCCTCCCTCTTACATTGTGCTTCCCATGTTTGCTTTCTCTCTCTCTCTCCTTTTCATGCCAAAAATTTCTCAAGAACCAAACATAAAACAAGTTAAAAACCAAATCCCAGAATCTTGATTTCCTAAATCTCCACTTCTTTCTTTTGTCTCATTCACTATAATCTCTGTTCTCTGTCTAGTCTCTTACCCTCCAAAAATAAAAACAATCAAAGTCTAAGCCCTACCCTGCTGTTTTTATCAACTTGTCACACTCAGACCAAAAACATTTGATCACCATCAAATTTATCATTTTCTGTATGCTTCTGGATCAAAAATGGGGACTGCAACATCATCCATGGCAGCTAAATTTGCATTTTTCCCGCCGAACCCACCTTCCTATAACATTATTGTGGATGGAGCAAGTGGGAAAATGAGGATCTCAGATGTTAACCAGAGTGATAACGTGGACGTATTGAAGCTGAGTACCAAGAGAGGGAATGAGATTGTGGCTATGTATGTGAAAAACCAATCAGCTTCATTAACAGTGCTGTATTCTCATGGAAATGCTGCTGATCTTGGTCAGATGTATCACATTTTCAATGAGCTCAGTGTCCACCTTAATGTTAATCTTATGGGGTCGGTTACAAGCATATTATATGTTCATAGATTTTCATAGTTTAACCCTGAAAAAATTGAGAACTCAGAACTGTATTTTTTTTTTTTTTGTGTTGATGCAGATACGACTACTCAGGATACGGACAATCTTCTGGAAAGGTAGGATTTCCTGGAAAACTGATGATCAATCTAGAGCTAGGTCAAGCCTAACAAAAATGAGCACGTGTGCTTGGCAGAGATTGTGGAAAGTCAAAAGACAGAGACTGGAGATATAAAATATGAACATGAAACCCTTTTTTTCTTGTCAATTTAACTTATTTATTTTTCATGGGAAAGTTTCCTCCTATTCTGATGATTGTTCTGATATATTTTTTACACTTAGCCAAGTGAGCAGGACACATACGCAGACATAGAGGCAGCATACAAATGCCTGGAAGAGACCTATGGAGTAAAACAGGAAAACACTATTTTGTATGGGCAGTCAGTGGGGAGTGGACCTGCTTTGGAACTAGCCATTCGGTTGCCTAACTTAAGGGCTGTAATTCTTCATAGTCCAATCTTGTCTGGCCTTCGTGTCATGTATCCTGTGAAGCGTACATTCTGGTTTGACATTTACAAGGTTTTTGCTTCATTCTCTAATCATCAAGTTGGACTATACTAAAAGTTTTCCTGTTTCAAGACGTGACAATGCTGCTCTTTATTGAAGAGTGCCCCTTTTTTTTTGTTTTTATTGCAGAATATTGATAAAATTCCTCTAGTTGACAGCCCTGTCCTGGTAATTCATGTGAGTTTGTTTTTCTTTAGTCCTTTCATCTGAATGATTCATTGTTAGATGTATTAAGCCATATTTGATGCCAAGTTTACGATTTGATCAGTTGAATTTACTCCAGATTGATTTGCTTTTTATATTGCGTTTGAATTAGTAGTTAGAATAAACAGAAATGCCATGGCTATCTGATAATTGCATCAAACTATAATTTAGAAGAGAGTAGCCACACCATCCCCGTTGCTTGACTGCATGCTTGACAGTTCAAAAATACTCCACTCTTTATTGTCTGAGTTCGAATTGATTGAGAGGTCGTGAGAAGATAATTTTTCATAAATTCTTTAGACCGCGTAAATAAACCTGTTCACAGATCCGGAAAGGGATGTACATGGCAAAGGCTAAAAACTCCTTGCTGTTCAACTGAAAAAAAAAAAAAGATCGAACTTTCGTGTTGATTTTCACATTTTAGCTGAAGTTATTATTATAAGGAGATTGATGAAGTCGATTGAAGGATACTTGGGTAATTTTTTAACAATGTTTTTCAGGGAACTGAAGATGAAGTGGTGGATTTTTCTCATGGTAAGCAACTTTGGGAGCTATGTAAAGAGAAGTACGAACCATTGTGGCTCAAAGGGGGAAACCATTGTAATTTGGAACTCTATCCTGAGTACTTAAAGCACCTTAGGAAGTTCATATCAGCCATTGAGAAACTACCTCGTCCTCGTAATGTATCTGAGCAACCCAAGGTTCAATCCGACCAACCTTCGAACAATGCAGACCAAAACAAGGAGAAATCCAGGCCAAGCACTGACCATAGAGAGAAGGGTAGGCCAAGTTTTGGGCGGAGAGAAAAATCCAGGCTAAGCACTAACGGTAGAGAGAAAGCAAGAGTCAGCACTGACAAACGAGATCAGAAATCAAGAAAGAGCCTTGACCGAAATATGAAAGCTAGGAACAGCACAGATCATTCAGAGAGAGCAAGAAATAGTTTTGACCGGTTAGATATGAACCATGAAACCATTTTTATTCAATCTTCTCTGCATTATTTTAAATATTGACTGTTGGAACTGATCATGGCAGATTGGGAGATATGGTACGATCTGTTGGATTGTGCAATGTTGATTGTTTGAAGCAGACAGCTGCTGAGGTTTGAGTATGGAAGTGTTCAGCAGTTATTGCACTTTGGGATTGTAATTTGGTTTCCTCCATTATTATCTGGTTGATGACCTCGGAGGTTTCTGTAACAGTGATTGCTGCTGTGTCTTCTAGAAACAAGTATCATACTGCACATCCTTACTAGATCGTTCATTTTTTCTCTCCTTTGGTAATTCCTTTGTCGGATTTAATTCAAAATAAGAAGAATGTAATTGAAGATTGTAGTTTTCCGCATTTGAAGTTTATATATATCATCAAATCAGCTTCAAGATTTTCTTTAAACTGTATTTGGATTCGTTTCCATGTAATTATTCATTTTTTATAAATAATTTTTTTTATAAAAATTCATTGGAATGGACCATAAAAATAATTATAATAATATTAAAAATATAATAAATATGATATTAATTTCAGTATCAATAATTCAAATATTATCAAAATCAATTTCATGAGATTTAGATATTATATGATACGATGATACAATTTTATTTACTTGATTAAAGTTAACAAGAACTCTACTTAACATAAGAAAAACAAAAACAATACTACTACAAGGCAATATTTTAGATACAATAATTTTAAATTAAATGTAATAATATAAAAATAAGACAAAATAAAAATTATATACAAGTTAAAATTTTTATAAAAATATATATAAATAAAATAAAAATTAAGAATATATTTTATATTTGATACGATAAATTATAATAAAATAATTTCTATATTTCATTTAACAAAAAAAAAAAAACGTATTCACAAATCATTGTACTTAAAAAACCAAAATAGATAAATAAATAAATAAAAATAAAGGGACAATCTTTCTAATAGGAGTCCGTTGCTGAAATGGCAGAATCTAAGCCTTACAATTCCAAAGACAAGCAACTTCATACTCGAGCAAAGCCTCCCAGCTTGTTTCCCAATTTCTAGAACCCTCCAGTCTCTGCCTTAAACCCCTTCCGTAGGGTTTTTATCTTCTTTGCTGTGTCTAGCCCGACTCTCTCTTTCTCTAAGGGCTTTGCATTCATGGCTCCAGTTCTGAGTAGAAGCTTAGCTAGCCCATCTTTAGTCTTTCTCCCTTTGACAAACCCTAACAAGGCCTTTAATCCCAGAAGCTCTTTTGTACCACGAAATGGTCTCAACAAGACCTTTTCTTGCACTGGGTTAAGGTGGAAACTTGAGAAGAGAAACAACCGGACTGCGGTTCGGTGTGAGGCGTCGGCAGTTGCCGAGAAAGAGGCCGAAGAGACCTCCGGGGAGAAGTTTGAGTACCAAGCTGAGGTGGGTTTCTTTGTATTTCCTGGACTTGCTCTTCTGTTGTTCTTTTTCTAGTTTTTGGTGGAATCTTTATGGGATTTCTAGGTCGCTTTTTGAAAAAATGAAGGAAAATGATGTTCCTTTATGTACTATGAGACTTGAAAATTACTGCCTTTTCTATTGGATATGGTAGGTGTTTGTTTATGTTGACGGCATTTATCCTATATTTTCTGTACTGAAACTGATGCAAGCTTACAAATGGTTTCAGGTTAGTCGCTTGATGGATTTGATTGTTCACAGTCTATACAGCCATAAAGAGGTGTTTTTGAGAGAGCTTGTAAGGTGAGGATATTTATTTCCTGCTATATTAACTTTTTTTTTTTTTAAATAAAGACTCCTGGTTTTCAATTGAAATATTTGGCTTCATGTGTTTTGTCTCATGGTCTCAACAGAGTCAGTTTGTTGTGTTTGGATTTGTGGGATCTGTATTGGGAAGCTTTCAATACATTACTTTTGGTTTAGTTGGTTTCCTGTGCTGACTGCTGACAAACTTCTGTTTTTATGCTCCAGTAATGCAAGTGATGCTTTAGATAAGCTTAGATTCTTAAGTGTAACTGAGCCCTCTCTTCTTGGAGATGCTGGGGAACTAGAGATACGCATCAAACCTGATCCAGATAATGGGACTATCACTATCACGTACGTTTGTTTATGGCCTTTCTTTCTGAAAAAAATTGAAAATGATAGATGATGTATTTATTTATTTATTTATTAATGGATTTGCAGAGATACTGGTATTGGAATGACAAAAGAAGAGCTCATTGATTGTCTTGGAACAATTGCGCAAAGTGGTACTTCAAAATTTCTAAAGGCTCTTAAGGTAATCTCTTTTGCGTTTTGTAAATAACTCTGGTTTCTATAAAATAATGAAAATTTTACTGTTTTTGGTCACTTACTTAGCATCTTATTATCTGTAGGAAAATAAGGATCTAGGGGCAGACAATGGTTTGATTGGTCAATTTGGTGTTGGATTCTATTCTTCGTTTCTTGTGGCTGAGAAGGTAACTTCCTACTGGCTTAATTGATATTTTGCATTATGATCTTCTGCTTCCTATATGAAGCTTTTTTTGTTCAATAATTTTCAAGTTAGGTTGCTAACTGGGTTCACTTGCTTATATATATATTTGCTCAGGTTGTTGTGTCAACAAAAAGCCCAAGGTTGGAGAAGCAATATGTTTGGGAAGCTGTAGCAGACAGTAGCTCCTATGTGATTAGGGAGGAAACTGATCCCGAAAAGCTTCTTCACCGTGGTACACAGATTACACTTTATTTAAGGGTACTCTATCTGTTAATCTTTTTCCCCTTTTACATCCTGTTTGAATTTTTGTTTATATCTAATTGCATTTGTGTGTTTAAAATATTAAATGATAGTAAAGGAATTGAGATTTTAATTTAATTCTTATTTTTAGAATTGCCTTAATGTTCTGGTTCTTCAAATGTACAGTTCTTCTAAGTGCCAAATGTGGCCTAAGATATTGTTCTCTTGCAGTCAGATGACAAGTATGAATTCTCAGATCCATCCAGAATTCAGAATTTGGTGAAGAATTACTCCCAGTTTGTTTCTTTTCCCATCTACACTTGGCAAGAAAAATCAAGGACGGTTGAGGTTAGTGTATGCATTTCTGTTCTAATTTGGAGATAATTGCTTTCTTCTCTAATACTGCTATAAGCAAGTAGAAACAATTTACAAAATCAAATGAGTACTTGTTGACCCCTGTCCACTCCCTTATGACTCCTCTCTGTGCTACTCAAGTTGTTTTTAATTAATGTTAGCATTCTCATCATGTTTGATATTTATAAATATATATAAAAACGGTGAACAGTATTTGTTTATTTTGAAGATGTTACCACGTTGCATATGCCTATATAATATTTGCTTTTTCCTGATCTTCATAGCAAATGCCAAAGGATATATATTTTTTTTTGCTATAAGCACTTGAATTTTGAACACATTGAAAATTTAGTTCTTTAACCATTCTTTACTGTACTTGATCTTTGGGCAGGTAGAGGAGGAAGAAAAACCGAAAGAAGGAGAAGAAGAAAAGCCAGAGGTAACCATGCCATACTTTCTGATTTTATTGTTGTGGCATGATTTCTTCTCCGTAAATATTGTGTTATAGTTGGTCTATGTGCTTGTTTACAGGGTGAGAGGAAAAAGAAGACAACTAAAACTGAGAAGTATTGGGACTGGGAATTAGCAAATGAAACAAAACCTATATGGGTGAGTTTTTGTTCCGGCTTCTCAATTTTATATTGCTGCTTTTTCGTAAGAATATTTCTCTATTATCCATATGGTTTTATTGTCATATACCATCCTTTATTTGTTTTTTGGGGATCTGATTGTAGATGCGGAATCCAAAGGAAG
Source organism: Durio zibethinus (assembly GCF_047325235.1). Lineage (NCBI taxonomy): Eukaryota > Viridiplantae > Streptophyta > Magnoliopsida > Malvales > Malvaceae > Durio > Durio zibethinus. Next base: position 2,438,133 of record NC_143166.1, read on the forward strand.
TTGAAAAAGACGAGTACCATGAATTCTACAAGAAGACTTTTAACGAGTTCTTGGATCCACTTCAATACACTCACTTTACTACAGAGGTATGTATGCGTTTATGGTTTTATGAATTGACTTCCTATGCATAGCTAGAGTCATTAAAGTTTCTTTGAAAATCATGCAGGGTGAGGTGGAGTTTAGGAGTGTTCTGTACATCCCTGGCATGGGTCCTCTCAATAATGAGGAAGTAATAAACCCTAAAACAAAGAATATACGTTTGTATGTGAAACGTGTATTTATCTCAGATGATTTTGATGGAGAGCTGGTAAGTTTAAACTTGATTATTTCATATCTCTGTTTGTAAAGTAATGAATTTTGCAGTAAGGACTTTTCTTATTGGAACTTATCGTGGTGCTTTGCATCAATTAGAATTCAGATGACTAGGAAATGTTATAACTGAAAAGTTTTAATCTGTTTTGATTTGAATTCTTGTACTCCATCCATCTCTGCTTGTTTATGATAAAGCTATTAAAAAGGCTTTTTGTTATTTTGAACTAGAAAGATATTTCCACAATCTACTTGTGTATGGCAAGCAAAGATAAATTTAGATGTTCACCAAAATATAGGAAAAGGGTTCTTAATTTCTTTCATCGTTTTCTCTTTATAGGTGACTGAATCATGATATTTTGCGAGTAGGGGCTGTGATAATAGATGAAGTCTTTCCTTGTGTTAGTAACTTGATGAAAGTAGCTTCTGTCATCAAGTTTTAACTTGTATTTAACCTTAATGTTGTTTTGCAGTTTCCACGATATTTGAGCTTTGTGAAGGGTGTTGTGGACTCAGATGATCTTCCCCTTAATGTTTCTCGGGAGATCCTTCAAGAAAGCCGAATTGTAAGATTAATTTTGTTTACACTTCTGTTGTCATATCAACATAAATTTTATTCTTTCACATGCATGCACATTTATCTTCAAGTCAAATTCTTGTTCTCAGTTTAGGGTCTTTGAGCAACACTGCTAATTATTTAGTAATTACTGTTGTGTTACCATATTAACTGTTTTATGGTTATTATGTTTTAGGTGAGAATTATGAGAAAGAGGCTTGTCAGGAAAACATTTGATATGATTCAAGAGATTTCTGAAAGTGAAAATAAAGAGGTAAATAGCATGAAGGAAATATATGTTTTTTCACTTGTACTGACCTGAACTTTGTCGATTAACTTGGACAATGGCAAACTTGATTACAGGATTACAAAAAATTCTGGGAGAACTTTGGCAGGTTTCTAAAGTTGGGCTGCATTGAAGACTCTGGTAATCACAAGCGTATAACACCATTACTTCGGTTTTACACATCAAAAAGTGAAGAGGAAGTGACAAGTTTGGATGAATATGTTGAAAATATGGCTGAGAAACAAAAGGCAATTTATTACTTGGCAACTGACAGCTTGAAAAGTGCCAAGACTGCTCCGTTCTTGGAGAAGTTGGTTCAAAAAGACATTGAGGTATGTTTGTAGATTTGGCATTGGATGTGTAAGGTTCTAAAGAAACATAGCAATCTGGTCTTTAGGTTGCCATGCAACAAATTTAGAGTAGTTGATATATATGTGATTAAATTCGATAGATATTGTCTACTGAATTACCTGATTATCTTTGGGTATTCTTACATTTAGAACTACTAATGAAAGACTTGACTTAAGAACAGGAAGGAGTTAACATTTGGTTGTTTCTTATAGTTGATAGGATGGAAGAGATCTTTTGATTAATGTTATCATTAGCACATATTAAACCATTGCTTTTGTCTTTTCCCCCTTTAGTAGCAGATGCGGTGTCTCTGCTTTTTATATTGATGTTCTATGATAACTGATGTAGCTTCTTCTTTTTTAGGTTCTCTATTTAATTGAGCCTATCGATGAGGTTGCCATCCAAAATCTGCAAACCTACAAAGAAAAGAAATTTGTGGATATTAGCAAGGAAGATTTAGAACTTGGTTAGTGTTTATGATTTCTTCTTTTATTTATTTATTTATTTTTTTGGGGGGGGTGGGGGTGGGGGAGGGGTTTCTGATCTCTGGCACCCTTGATCTTCATTTCTGATGGCTTTAGTGTGAATCTAATGGAATTTGTTGTCATGCTAGGTGATGAAGATGAGGTAAAAAAAAGGGAAACTAAACAAGAATACAATCTTCTCTGTGATTGGATAAAGCTACAACTTGGAGAAAAGGTGGCCAAAGTCCAAATTTCAAAGCGTCTAAGTTCATCACCTTGTGTGCTTGTTTCTGGCAAGTTTGGATGGTCAGCCAACATGGAAAGGTGAGCTATTTTCTTTAACCTCTGAACATGAGTCAGATATAAGTAAAACCTATTCTTCATCTAATAATTTCGATGCATTACAGGTTGATGAAAGCACAAGCTCTTGGAGATACTGAAAGTTTGGAGTTCATGAGGGGAAGGAGGATACTGGAGATTAATCCTGATAATCCAATTATTAGAGACTTGAATGTAAGACCATTTTAGTTAAACTGGATTGAAGATGTTCTAGTTTGAGTATGTCTTTTAACAATATTTATCTTTTAATTAGTTAGTGGATAATATGGTATGATAAAACAGTTAAAAGACATCTCGGGACCTTGGGAGTGCAAGACAAGCACTATGCTCAATTAGTATAAAACCGTCGAAGAAGAATGGCAGCATTACTCTTAACACTATTAGTTCCAGTAACTATGGACTACATATAATTACTTTGAGATTTGTTCTCCTGATTAGACAGACCTGTCAAACTTTGTTTTAGCCGTAATGATGCTCAGAACTCTGAATGTTGATTGTTAGGTGTATTATAAAAATGTTGATATGTCAAGACTTGCTGTCCTTCATTTTTTTTATTGGCTGCATAGGCCAGTAAGCCAATTATGCCTGTCATGATTGTGGCATTAATTTTGGTTATTTTCCTCGCAGGCTGCGTGCAAGAATGCACCTGAAAGCAGTGATGCCAAGAGAGCTGTTGACTTGTTGTATGATACAGCATTGATCTCCAGTGGTTTTTCTGTAAGTGGAATGATTTTTTTTCTTTTAGCTTAACATATTTGCAGATTTTTATGTATCATATGATTCTTACTTTTCCTCTTCATTATGCAGCCTGACAGCCCTGCTGAGTTGGGTAACAAGATATATGAGATGATGGCCATGGCACTTGGAGGAAGATGGGGTAGATCAGAGGAAGATGAGGTACCAGAAGCATCAGAAGTTAGTGCTGCTGAAACTGATACGAGTGCTAATGAAGGTTCAGAGACCCAAGTTATCGAAGCATCAGAAGTAAGGACAGAGAGCGATCCTTGGCAAGATTAAAATGTGCTGTAAAATTTAAACAAAAACTTTCATGATTGTTATTAACAAAATAATCCTGAATGAGAGACTAAGAACTAACAAGAAAAAGGGGGAAACATTGTGTGAGTTGGGTTGGGAGACGTTTCAGTAGAACTCTTGCCTTCTCTGCTGGTATTTGCCCTACTTTAGCTGTTGGCGGCCACTGACATCGGTGGGGGAGCTGGTTATGGCATGTTGATTCCCAAGTTTGGCATTGCTGTGCTGCTGATTACATAATTGATGCACAATTGGTTGATGTTGATAGAAGAATTCTTGATGTTGAAGATCTGTTTTGGACTTATTTTGTTATGGGAAGTGAAGTTGATTTCTCTTCCATCAACTGACTAACTGATAGATGACAAAAACTTTGGAAGAAAATGCAACAATAATTCTTCATTGACTTTTTTTGAATCAAACAAGCTGAATTCTGATAATTATTTTTATATTATTATATTAAATTAAAATATAAAAATACTATTATTTTAAATTGAAAATAATAATTAAAGTTGAATTTGTTTGACAAAAATAATTAATGAAGGATAATTCTTTTCGGATAGAGGAGTCTTATTCTGTAAACCAACACTGAAAATTTTAAATTCATAATGTGTGTTAGATTATCTTTGAAGATTTTAGATTATGCAAAAAGGGTTAGAAAAATGACATTCTTTTTATGTTACGTTAAAAAAAAAATTTATTTCTTCAAAGGAGAACAAACGTCCATGTAAAAGAGAAGGTGAGGTTAAAATTTATGTTCATATGTTTTTTTTTTTTTAACTTTTTATCCACCAGGTTAATAAGTAAAAGATAAAAAAATAAAATAAAATAAAAATAAAAATAAAAATTGTAATCTTAATATGTGAAGCATTATTATTAGATCAACTTTCACCAAATTATTATAAATTGGATTTAGGTAAGGAAAAAGTCTCCAACCTGAATGTTGCTTTCTTGCCTTGTCAAGTTGATTTAACTTGTTTATTCTTATTGGTTGAACTCCCAAATGATGTACAACCACATGTTAGCAAGGAGCAATGGAGATGTTAACACTCAAACCACTCCTTATATTATTTTTTTAATTAATTTCAAGCAGATCACTTCAAACTCAAGGCCCACATGCCAATAAAAAATTGGACCATTTTCTCAATTTAATTAAATTAACCCATGTTTCATTTCATCCCACAATCACAAGTTAACCTCTTCTATAGGGCAAGGTATCAACATTGAAACAATCTAACCTAAAATATTTACTCATAATAATATCGGAAATCATGATTTATCGATAAAAAATTAAAATTTTAATTACTAATTAGAATTTAAATTTTGATTATTTAAATAATAAAAAAAAAGAAAACTACTAATTATTGAAAACAAAAATATTAAAAATCATTAAATCTTATTGAAGACAAATTTTAACATAAACAATAATAATACTATTAAATAAATATTTTCACATTAATACATTTAATTCAATAGTTGATAGATGCTTCTTTCTGTAAAATTAATTTTTCCATAAAATAATAAATAACATCCAGCAGCAGTTTGTTGGTATGCATCATGCAAACGCTAGCTATTGGAGGTTATCCTTTGGAGTTAAATTGTTCTACGCCAATGTCAAGACACGCAGCTGACACAGTCTTGTGTTCTTTCTGTCTTTATAACATTTGTTTCCTTTCTCAAACAAAAGTTTCATCAAAATTCATATCCAGCTTTTGACTTTTGGTGACAAGAAATTAAAGCACGATTAGTCGGATCAATTGGTCACTTTCAGGATGGTAACATGATAGGCATATATATGCTAGAACAACCTCGGAGAAGAGACTGATTCAATGCTTAAAACTTTTTTAGCTCAAAAGCTTTCAGGTTCTGCAAATTGTTCATTTCCAAGAGGATCCTTGGAGGTTGGAGCTCTGGTTGGATGCCGGTATGAGCTTTTCAAAATCTTGCTCTTTCTTTTTTCTAGTTTAATTGTTGAACCCTGGGATAATTTGATCATTAATGCTCTCAACAAGCCTTTCTTAAGTGGAAATCTAGGGCTCAAGATCCATGCTTCCATTAAAACTTTTGCTTTAAAGAAGACTTACTAAACCTTTCCAATTTATGAGAATGCTTTCTGTGAAGTATCAAGGACTCCAAGGTGAAGTTCTCAAGCATCCCATGCATTTGCAATTCAGATTTTAGATAAATAAACGATTATATGCAGTATTTATCTTATTTCAACCTGTCCAGCAGACTTGCTTATATTTGAGACTATAGATTCAGTACGACAAAGGACTGCATGGATGTTTAAATTTGGAAGATTGGTTCTACTTCATCAATTTGTAGCATATACCCAGTTGCGGTTCCATGATTTTTTTTGGGGTGTCCTGGAGAAAATTTTCCTTTAAAATTTCTTATTTTCTACTCTTTGGTGGTGGCCATGGGGTGGATACGCCGCTGAATATAACTCGTCCTGTCATGAACAATGTTTGAAAATGAGTTGACAGCATCCTGCACTATGCATGTTGACCTTGTTACCTGACTATGCATATCTTGGCTTAGCTTGACCTAGCTTTATTGATTAAACATCTCATTTTTTTTCCATTTATTGTCTTTTTTATTGTATTTTTTTTTTTCAGATAGACAACGCTACCTTTGCTAGTCTTTTCGAATCCTTGTTGGCAGATATTTCAGCAATCACACACTCAGTAGAATATGTAGAAGTAGAGCAGGAAAACTTTATTGAAGTGGGATGCTACCTTTATCGAGTTTTTCCAGCCATAATGGAGTTGAAGTATGCGGAGAATACCCCCAAAAATGCAAAAGAGATTCTAGAATCTCTTTCTCAGAATGTCAACCTGGCAAAGGATCTTGTGGGAGAATGTGATAAAGAGAACCAACCAGTCTCAGATACTGAACTGAGAAGCACCATAGCCCAGCTAGAAGGGGTGGTAAAAGACATAGGTGAATGTTTGTGCTTGATACCATCCGCAACATTTGGGGGTCAGGAATATGCAGAAACTGCAGTCCGGTCTCTTTCTGATGAAATGCAGAATGTCCACTTTGAAGTCAAGCAACCTCAAGTACTAGAAACCAAAGTGCTTGAACCACAAATTTCTTTTGCATCAGAGCAACCTAAAAAATTACAAATGCCAATAGAAAGTTCTCAAACGTCACAAGAGCCAATAGAATCAGATCTTTACTCCGTTGATATTGATGTCTCTTTCTTTACAGAAAGTTCTGAGAGTTTGAGTATGCCACACGTTGTTGATTTCCTTAAAATTACAAGTGATAGAAGCCAATGGCAACACGAGAACATAAACAAATCCTTGACAACATTGCCACATGTGGCTCACTATATGGAACCTCTGTATGATACTTTCTTCTGTCCATTAACTAAGCAGATTATGGATGATCCAGTTACCATTGAAAATGGAGTGACCTATGAGAGAAAGGCGATAACGGAGTGGTTTGAAACTTTCAATCATCTAGAGGATATAATCTGTCCAACTACGGGGATGAAGCTAACAAGCAGAGTTTTAAGCACCAATGTTGCTCTAAAGACCACAATAGAGGAATGGAAGGATAGGAATGAGGCTACAAGGATCAAGGTTGCCCGTGCCGCATTATCTTTGGCTAGTTCAGATAGTATGATACTAGAGGCAGTAAGAGATCTGCAACACATCTGCAAAAGGAAACGATATAATAAGTTTCAAGTACTTAGTGTTGGAATATTGCCATTGCTTATTAAGTTACTTGGATACAAAGACATAGATGTTAGATGCGGGACTTTGGAACTATTACGACAATTGGCTGAAGATGATGAAGGAAAGGTTTGATTCCTACCGTTTCCTGATATTAACCAAAATACAAAAAATCATTACAGCATGAATATAGAGCTTAACCTGAATATCTATGATATATCCTGGACTTATATGCACCATTTTGTTTATATTTTGTGCAGGAAATGATTGCTAACATAATGGATATATCAACATTAATTGAGTTGTTATCAAGTAGCCACCAGCCAGTTCAGCATTCATCATTGCTTTTCTTACATGAGCTTTCAAGATCTCAAGCTTTGTGTGAAAAAATTGGGTCAGCTACTGGAGCAATTCTGATGCTGATTAGAATCAAATACAACCGCGATGTTGATTCCTTTGCTTCACAAAAAGCAGATGAAATTTTAAAGAACCTGGAGAGATATCCATATAACATAAAGCAGATGGCAGAGTACGGATTCTTGGAACCTCTTTTGAATCATCTTACAGAAGGTAGTTTAAATTTCTTTATGATTGATTTGATAACTATATTTCAAGGGAACTATTTCTAAAACTACACATTAATAGCAGTTAGATTAACTGAAGAATAGATTCAAGTCTGATCATAAAACTCAAACATGTTTCTAAGCCTAAGAGACAAGTATGCGTATTACGATTACATGTTAAATAAACAGGATTCGCGGAGGTGCAGATGGAGATGGCAAGCTACTTGGGGGAAATCGTTCTTGGCAATGACGGCCAAACCTATGTGGCTGAGAGGGCTTCTCCTACTCTCGTTAAAATGTTGCAAAGTGGAGACACCATTACCAGAAAGGCAGCATTTAAGGCTCTAGCACAAATCTCATCTTACCTTCCAAATGGCGGGATACTGGTCAAAGCTGGTATTGTCCAAATTATGGCTGAAGAGATGTTCACTCGTAGGATGTATGATGAGCCAATGAACTCAACGAAAGAAGCTGCTGCAATACTTGCAAATATTCTTGAGGCTGGGGCTGAGCATGACAGCATCCAAGTAAATACTCATGGCCACAAGTTAAGCTCAGATTATGCTATCTACAACATTATCTACATGCTTAAGAACTCAACTCCAGATGAACTCAACATCAATCTCATCAGAATTCTTTTATGCCTGACAAACTCACCCAACTCAATGGAAACAATTATCTCAGTTGTGAATGAGACTGAAGCAAGCTACACGCTTATTGAACTCATCAATAACCCACATGAACAACTTGGGGTAGCAGCAATCAAGCTACTCATTACGCTTGCACCACATGTCGGTAACACACTAGCAGAGAGGCTCTGCAAAACCGGGGGGCAACCTGAGGATTTAATTGACAGCCCGACTGAAACTAACCACATTACAGAGAAGCAGGCAGTTTCAGCAAAATTCCTGGCAAAACTCCCCCAACAGAACCTAACACTCAATCTTGCTCTTCTGAACAAGAATGTTGTCCCCACAATCCTTCAGAAAATTTTTCTAGTCCAAAGAAGTGGAACAAGAACCAGCAAGCATGCAACTGTTTACTTAGAGGGCCTAGTAGGCATTCTTGTTAGATTCACAACTACACTGTATGAACCACAAATATTGTCCCTAGCAAGAACTCACAACCTCACATTGGTGTTCACAGAACTGCTCATGAAGACATCTTGTGATGAAGTTCAAAGATTGTCAGCAATTGGACTGGAGAATCTCTCATTAGAGTCGATAAATCTATCACGGCCACCACAAATTAAGAAAACCAAGTCTACGAAATTGTTCCAACTACCGAAGCTCCTATCTTCCAGTTCATCAAAAGGGAGAAAGATACCAACACTATGTCCAGTTCATAGAGGTGTTTGTTCTTCAGAAAGCACATTTTGTTTGATCGATGCAAAAGCTGTTGAAAGGTTGTTGGCATGCCTGGATCATGAGAATGTTGAGGTAGTTGAAGCTTCATTGGCAGCTATATGTACTTTGTTGGATGACACGCTTGATGTGAACAAGAGTGTGAGCTTGTTGAGTGAATTAAATGCTATTCCACATATCTTGAATGTGGTGAAAGTGCACAAACAAGAAGGCCTGTGGCAGAAATCATTTTGGATGATAGAAAAATTCCTAGTGAAAGGTGGAAATAAGTCAGCTTCAGACATATCACAGGATAGGTTGCTACCTGCCTCATTGGTTAGTGTTTTTCATCATGGAGATGGCAGTACGAGGCAGATGGCCGAGAATATTTTAAGGCACTTGAACAGAATGCCAAATCCCTCAACTACTTATTATACCATGTAAACTGATGCCCCAATTTCACTCCAATGTTGTCAAAGATATGCCTCTGTAAGATCAGTCATTCTAAGTTGGACCCCATATGTTTTACATCTTATAAACATATCCCTATCAAATTGTCTGTACTAAATCTGTAATCTTATTTGCGGCAGAGACGACAGATATGCTTGGTACAGGACAATCAACCTTATGAGCCAAACCAGCAAAAACTCATTTTTGGATTTCTGGAGGGCGGGATTTGACCGGCAGTCTCTTAAATGCAGTTGTTGATATAATAAACGTTTTGTCAATGTCCAAACCATCTTCCTGATATTACCTTCCCGTAATCTTTCATTTTTTAAGTCAATCTTTGTTTTCCTTCAATCTCTGTTGTCATCTTTTGACCGTCTCCAAGCAATGTTCTCAGTTCCAATATATCTATCTGTTGTCTGCAGAATCAGATGATGCCATTAAGCCACTTGACATGCCTGCAACCAATGAATTTTTTTAGAATATGGCATAGAAAATTGTCAAAGTTGTTTAAAGTTAAACTCTTCAGCATTAAACTATGCTTCCGGTCGTATAATGACATCCAAAACTGCCAAATTACAAATTACGTGGAGCTTTTTGAAATAAATAATAGGATAAAATCAAATCTCTACATCATTGATAATGTAGACATCAGAGATTATAGGTCTAACTTGAGCTAACACCAATAATACCAGGTTTTTCAATCCAGGCTTGTTCAAATAGCAGGAGTTTGTCCTTCTGAATCATTACCTGTTTCAGAAGACAATGGCTTCTTTTTCAATAGAAGAATTTGCTGGTGATGGGGTTCTGAAGGAATTGCTTCCAAAATTATTAGAAGAAGGTTGGGATGATGTCCCAACCTTAAAGATGATGAGCTCAGAGGACATGGATGCAATCAACTTGACACAACATCAAAAGGTTAGTTATCCATTCATCCTAAGAAAAATCTTTGACCTACTCAAACAGCTAATCCCACCAACCAAATGGTTTTCTTTTTATTTTACTTCAGGATGCTCTGGAAATCAGAAGGTACCTTCATGATCGTGCTCTGATGCAATATGGAGATAGGCTGGAGGCTTCCAAGAAATGCCTGCCTGAGCTCCTGAACGTAAGCACTGAGGATCTGTCTTCACAATTTGGCATGAAGAGGGGACACATTGCACGTTTCATAGATAGAACCAAGTCATGCACAGATCCTCTGCCCAAACCATATGGACTAACTGCATGGAAAATCACGGGTCCACCATCTAGAAATATCAGCATTTACAAGAATTTTTCGTCTGTCGATTCCACTAAGATGCGAAATATAGCAAAATCCTTCGCCAGGAGCAGCACAAGTAATGACAGGTCACTGGAAGAATCACTGGCTGATTTCAGGATCAAAGATGGATATGTCTTTAAAGGGATTGTTGCTGCAGGACCAGCTGAGCCTCGAGCCTGTGGTTGACAATGTTGCACCATACTCTGCCATTGAGAACATATCAGTTCAGAATCTAACTCCTCAATATAAGATTGGTATGGAGCGTTTGGCGAAATCCAAGGCACCACCAATGAAAGCTTCAGAACTGTGGCGGGATAAGCCAGCTGTGCTCCTCTGCCTTCGACGACCAGGGTAAAGTTAGACATTACGCATCCTACCATTTTCATCAATCCCTTCAACTCTACTATCTAAAGGATGAACTTGATTAGTTTTTCTGTTTATGTCTGTTGCAACATGACAACAGCTGCATCATGTGCAGAGCTGAAGCTTATCAGCTCTATGCCAAAAAACCAATATTTGATACACTGGGAGTTCAAATGTTTGCAGTTCTTCATGAGCATTAAGAATCAGAGGTGACTAATACACTTTTATTCAAAATTTTCTCTAATAAACTCCTCTCTTTTCCTCAGATATTAAATTTCCTGATGCAGGTAAAAGAGTTCTGGCCCCGATATTGGGGTGGGGTTGTAATCTTTTGACAGGGCTATGGGATTCTTCAAAGCTCTTGGAGGTGGGAAATTACTCAAGGACAAGTTTCTGTCAGGATTTGTGTTCAATCCTCGGGCCATTGCAAACTATAAACGTGCAAAAGCTATGGGAATAGAGCAAAATTTTAAAGGAGAAGGTGAAATTAAGGGTGGACTTTTCATAATTGGTCGTGGAGGAACTGGATTTGCTTACCAATTCATTGAGAGGAATTTTGGTGATCGTGCTCCTGTAGCTGAAGTTATAGAGATCTGTGCTCGATTGCAGGTAACTATTGTGAATTCTCTAATTCCAAATTGTGGTCTTTCTAATCCTTATCCAATTATTTGTAACCAACTTTTGTTCAATACGATACAGAATCAACAGCAAGATCAAGGAGCTTCTAGCAAGTCACCATAAAAATGAGTGAAGTGGTTTATCACATTTCACACCGCATCTATGTGTAAGGGAACAGAATTTTTGATGAGTCGTTCGTGAAAATATTCGAGTTTAATTTATTTATGTTTATTTATTAAATTTAATAAATAATTTTAAATACGTTTATTTATTAAATAAATTAAATACGAATAGTTAATGATTTATTTATTTATGTTTTTAAATAAGTTTATTTACGATTAGTTTAAAATTCGTTCATTTATTATTCGTTTATAATAATATTAATAAAATTATTTTTTTATTTTTTATCTTAATCTTATTTTAAAGTTCGTTTATATTTGTTTCGATTCGTTTATATTCGTTTAAGATTTATTTGTTTAAATTTATTTGATTATGATTTGTTTATTGTTCATAAATATATTTATTTATATATATTCATGAACATATTCGTTTAATTTTCACAAACGAGCTCATTTAATTTAATTGAACGAACATAAACCGAACATGAATAATTTATTATTTAAACAAAAAAACATGAATAAATAAAATAATTTTTTTAACAAATACGAATGGAATATGAATATTTTTACAAATAAATAAATAAATATAAATATATGTTCATTCATTCATGTTCAGTTCGTTTACAGTTTTATCTACGTTAGATTCATCATACAAAAAAAAATTTCTCTTTATTATCATTTGTCATAATTTGTATCAATATATCAAACACGAAACACATAACCGATATAAGATTTTTGTGAAAATTTGAGTCTTCCAATTCTTCTCCTCCTCCGCCCTCTGCATAAATAAATCAGTTCTGGAATTATATGGCTTGCAACATCAAACTCTGTCACTCTTACAACTTGAACAACAGTGTCAGATATTCTGATCTGATACTTGCAAAATTATGTTGATAAATACCAATGGACGAATTAGTGCTCTCAAACCTTTAGGGATTGACTATCACTTTAATTCCAATCTTTTAGTAAAACCATCCAACTACTTACAAATGCCATGAATTGTCAGTAAAACCGTCACTAAAACCGTTGGATTACTTACAAATAACATTTATTTCTTCTAAATAATTGGATTGCCTAATACTTTAGCATTTTTCATAATATAAGCACATTGGATTTAACCTCTTTTAAAAAAAATCTGCATCTCCCACTCTCCAAAAAAATAATGGAATACAATACATAGTTATTATCTAATTGATAGTATACTTCAAGAAGATTCATATTTAATTTATAAGATATTATTCATTTTGATTTAAAAATTTTATAATTTTATTTCATAAAAAAAATATCTCATAAATTTGAATTTAACTTTTTATTTATATATTATAATAAATTTTCAAAATCTTTCAATATAATATTGAAATATCATAAACTCTTTCGTTAAAATTTTATCTTCGTATCAATTTTAACACAAAATACAAGTAAAACCACAAAATTATATACATAAAATTATATAATATACTAAACGTTAGGATTTTAAAGACACAAATTTAAATTTAAATCATTATTATTATATAAATTTGAGTTTACCTTTTTAATTATATATCATACTCGATCCTTAAAATCTGTAAAAATAAAATTAAAATGTCACGATTGTCTGAAATGTATTCCATCGGGCTATTTTCAATCCATTATTAAATGGAATCATTTAATAGATTTGCATCTCAGATCTTGAGAGGATCTCAATTCTGTCACATTCAATGTGATATAAAGGAGTACAAGACAGGTAAAGGATAACAGACTCACATTGTTTATCAGACACCTTTCCATGATTTCTTGTCCCCCTGCCTTCCAGGGGGATTGGTCTGAAGTGTTACAGATTTCTATGAAAGAAAATCTACTCCTTAAATGAATCAATCTTCAAATAAATTCCGATGTCTAAATTGGTCATGCATGGATGTCATGTTGAGGAATGAAGATGAATACTTTCTTGAGAAAAAGAACAGCAAACATGACAACATAATAAACAAATGAAACTTACACCTCTGAACTGAACAAAATACTTCCTCACTGTCATCTGTAAATTACAGAAGAAATCATCTAATACTCTGATAGAAAAAGCATAAACTTTTACATCACAAAAACTTTCCATCATCAATCTATACATTCTAATCCATCTTTCCTCTTACTAGGACAGTGATACAATTCCCATGATCAACGGAATTCCATTTCCCTCAATATATCTAATGCTCAAACAAGAGAAAATGAAATCACCGCCCCATTGTACAGTTAAGGAACCTCAAGCCTTTAAGCAAGCCTATGCTTTGGTCATATGTGACTGATATTCCTAGCTTTAAAACCAGGCCAATTGCATCTTCAATTATTCATTAAGAACCGGGTAGGAAAATGGTGATAGCATATGTTTATACTTAATTTTGAAAGAGTGCATGTCCTTGGCTACCTTCAAGAATGATGGCATATATATAGCAAGTAGAGGGTCATTTTGAGCTGTCTGGCATAGAGCCATAGACCCTTAAGAGAAGGATCAAAGTTCTACTTTCATATGGTCTGATGGTAGAGACCCTGCAAAAGCATTAAATAAATTTTAGTCGGATCTGAGGACATTCGGCCTATGAGACAGGCCACAGGGCGTTTATGAAAGGAAGTAATACCATTTACATCTTGGCTGTCAGCAGGAGCACCGGTTCCATAATTCATCTGGACAACATTGTGGAGCTCATCCTTCCATGCATTCAATATCTAGAACCAAAATGTATTCACACGAAAGGTACATTGGTAATACTCATAGACTCATGAAGTTAAGCACATAAATCGTTTACCTCATTCACATCATGCATTAAAGCCAATGTTGCAGAACAATTTCTCTTTAACCTGTTAATTTTTTTTCTTTTTTCACATTGGTAACACTTTAAAAAGATATTAAAAGAACAAAAAGACTTAAGGCTCAATTTCATGCGAGGGAAAGGTTTCACAGAGATTGCTGACGAATTATCCATTTGATGCTACAAATACAAAGACACAATCATAGAGTTTGAACCATAAAAAATGAAGAAATGGAAAACCTGATTAGGCTTCTTGAATCTTCCAGTCATAGGTGTGAACTGGGAACCGAGAGTTCTACAAATAACATCAGCATTATTCCCCACGACAGGAAAAGCAGCTTGAACAAGTCCAGGTTGAGACGGATGTAATGGAGGATAACCCACAGACATATTTGGAGAAAACCCCAGAGTTGATGAAGGACCAGCTCGTGATTGAGTAATCTGTTTATCAACAAAGAAGTATTTTGATGGATTAGATGAGACGTGTAGACATGAGTGATCGCTAAATCTACGCTGATCAACTTACATCTTTTGCCAGAAGCCCTTCTATATTAAAATCCAGCCTTGGGTTTACTGTCGAAAGTTTCATTGAAAGAAACTGCAGAAAGGAAAAAAATAAAGTGACACATTAAAACTTGTGAAGGGTAGCAGATGTTATGCCTCTAGAATGAATGCAAATCAGTGAAAATTATTGTATGAAAATTTCATAGAAGAGTTATAGAGATTCAAACAGTGACTCTATCCGTCAATTATCAGCTTCCAAAGACAAGGTCATGATATAAGCCCTAAGGTTATAACAATATTTACATCAATCTATAATAATATTCACAAGTGACACATTAAAACCTAAGAAGGGTAGTTATTCTCTACAGTATATGCCAATCAGTGAAATTTATTGTATGAAAATCTCATACAAGAGTTACAGAGATTCAATCTGTGACTCTATCCATCAATTATCTGTTTCCAAAGGCAAGGTCATCATGATTAATACCATATAAGCCCTGAGGTTGTAACAATACTTACATCAAAACAGAACAAGGTTCAAAAGTTAGTTTTCTTTTCAGTTTGTGTTATTTATCAGATCATTCAGAGTTAGATAAGATTGAAGTATGCACCATTCCACCATCACCAATTACACTAGATTACTAAGGAACCACTAGGTTTGAAAAGGGAAGTTGTGAGTTCTGCTTCAATACCTCAACTTGCCGCTGAAGTGACTGCACATAATTAATGATTTCATCTAGCATCACTGCCTTGCCTGTAACCTGCAAGAACCAATAAACCCTCACAAAATGAACTGCAGTAGCTGTTGTGAATACTGCTGAGAAGTCTATTTGATTGTACTCTATAAGCTATAGCATCCAAGGAGACTCACCTTGCTGCAACCAGGTACAAGGTCCTGAAGAAATTTCATCCTTTCACTGATCTTTTCTCTTCTCACCTGAAGTCATAACCAATCAACTCCAATCTAAACAACAAAGATGATCTAAATATTTCTAAATTTCAATAAGTTTTCCATGTAAAATTTACCCTTTCTGCAAGACTATGGCTGTTTGTTGCCTGGCCTCTCCGGGCTCTGACATGAATGTATTCTTCTTTTGGTGGATCAGAAGCCTCAGACCCTTGTTTTCCCTGTTTGCTCGTAGCCTTATTGATCGTTGTAGTTTGGTTCTGGTCTCCCTTCGGTTGATTTTCAGCACTATCCTTGGCAGCCTCGACAGGTGGTTGGCCTCCCTTAGCTTGATCAACCTCAGCATCCTGCCATAAAATTAGCAATCAAAGCTTAGACCATAAATAAAAAAAATCTATAATGGATCAGGGAAACAATTGGCAAACATTTTTTTTACCTTTACACTCCTTTTTCTTTTCTTCGAACTAAGACCCTTAGCTGAAGGTTCACCACCTGAACCATCCAATGTAGATGGCTCATCTTGATCACCAGCACCACCACTAAACTCAGTCTCATCAGACTCATTACCAGAGCCACCAGTTCCTTGTTTTGCTTCTTCATTAGATCGCACAAGCCTTTCACTTTTCCTTTCATTCTTTAGTGGGCTTTCTAGAGTAGCACTATTTTCAACTTGCAAACAAGCATCTCTAGAAGCTTCAGTGGCATTCAACTTACTTTTCTGAGATTCCACACCAGATACTGATTTCATCTCACTGATTGCAAAAACATCTTTTGATCCTGGCATCAAGCCCACACCCCTAGAATACAGGCCCATAGATTCAGGAATACCAAAAGGGTTCACCATATTACTAAAATTTCCCCCATTAAGGCTCGAGAACCTGGCAGCACGCTCAATGAAAGCTGAATCAGCTGGCAACTGAGACAGGCTCTGTGGTAGAATCCCAGTTGAAATCGGTAAAAAAAAGCCCCCTTTCAACATTGAACTTGACGAATTCCCATCCATATCAAATAGTCTATCAATGCTACTTCTCAGAGAGGTAGGACCACCTTTTCCAATTCCCATTGCATTTGAAGAGCTTGCACCATTTTGTACACTGATGTCACAAAATCCCAAGTTTTGTGAATTAGATGAGTGCTCCCAAAGGTTAGAACCAAATGAGTCTACCACTGAAGCAGAGGCACATGAAGAACCAATAGCCAAGGGATTATCGCTAGCAACTAAACTCATAGGAGTACTTGTGAGATTGGCACCACCAAACTGCCAATCTGATGACATACCAGGTGCCTGGTAGTTTATGTTATTGTCATTCCTCTTTTCTAGGTCATATTTATCTTTTTCACCTATATCCATCCCTCTTCAACAAAACTAGTAGAAGTAACTCAGTCTATGCCTTTCTCCACTATTCTGTTTGAACACCTAGCCAATAGCTCAAAGTCAGGCTGACGAGCAAAAATTAAGCCTTAAAAATTTGAGCAGTACCTAAAAATACCCTTAACTGCTCTAAGATGATCAACCAAAGATCAAAGACCGCAAAAGAAACGGGTAGAAAAGAACAACAAAACAACAACAGCAAACAAATCACATGGGAAAATGATCTAATTCTTTTACATAAACTAAAACACAATAGCTTTATGGACAAAGCTTCAAGCTAAGTCCACAAGGGGTCTGAAAACTTACAGCATAAGAAAGTTATAGTCCTAAAAGCTTAAATTCAGCCACCCCAAAAGAAAACCATAAAAACTGCTCATAAGAAGTATCAAAGAAAACCCCACTTCAATTAATGAACCCCAAAAACATTACTGAAATTATGTAACAAAGATCTCCACAAAGTGAAACAGCTACCATTTCCAAAGCACCAACTGAAAATTGGAAGTGCCCAAATTTGCACGAAGGAAAAAGCGTTCTTCAAAAGAAAAAAGACGCAACAGAACAGAAAAAGAAGGTTCAAAGAAGAGCTGTAAAAAATTAAAAGGCCTACTAGAAGCAGTAATTAATCTAAAAAAGAACATTGATTTCAGTACAATAAATAAAGCCACCCTTCTCATTCAAAACCCTAGTCAGAATTTACAGAGAACCCAGAAAGACAGAGAAACTCAATTAAAAGTAGAGAGAGAAAGATACCCATTTCAGATTCCGTGCTTACTTTTTTGTATTCTCCGTGCTCTCTCATTCAAGGCCTTTCCTTTTTTGGTTTCAACACACCCACGCAAACAAAAATTAAAGCCTTTATTGAATTTCAGCTAGTACTTTTTCTTTTCTGTTTGTTCAGCGACAGAGCAACTCTGCTAAAAAAACAGTCAAAAAACAAAACCAGAGAAGAAACGTAGAGAGTTTTATTACTTTAGAGTGAGGGAAAGGAAGTGGTATTCGTCTATTTTGAAGAAGAGAGATGAAAGGGAAGAGTAACGGCAAAGGTCCTGCATTTATACCCACGCTTGCATCAAAAAGAGAGCTCTTTGATCATTAACCACCGCCACTGCTACTGTTAAAATATTACAAAACACCCCTCTTCTCTTCCTCCAAACTTCACTTCAATCCTTTGCTTGCTTCGTTCTATGTAGGAATATTTTTTTGAACTTTAATTATACCCATTTCATGAGCTAGCAACTGACACTGCCAACTCTCATTAGATGATTTTTTAACTATAGTAGTAATTTTTTTTTTTTTGTTTATCTTATTGTATTGTCCTTTTTTATTAAAAAAATTCTTGGGAGGAGAGCTTCAAGATCATTAATGGGGTTTGTTTGGTCAAGAAGCTAAAATCTAGCTCATTTCACACTTCGTATTTTTTTTTAGGGGGTTATTAATGGGGAGAGATACAAATTTAAATACCCATCTGGGTCATACGGTGGCCATTGTTATTAATCTGTGGTATCTTTCTCTCTTTGATAACTTGACTGTCTTCTGCAGGGGGGTAATTGTGAAATTGCAGCAATGGTACAAGTCCAAGGATATTGCTCTTGTTGTGGCAACTGGCAACTGTGAAAACGATCAAGCCAGACGTGTTGTTACATTGGCGGCGAAATATGGCATTGATACCTGCTTGCCAAATTGACAATGTCTTTATTCCTCCCACCAGCTGGCTACTCTCACACCAACTATCAATTAATTCAGTCTTCTTGCAGCATTGTGTTGGGAATTCTTTTATGAAAGTGATGATAATCATTACTTGCAATTTTATGGCAGTTTTTTTTACTTCAATATATGAACTGAACTTCTGTCAGCTTGGAGTTCAGTAATGGAAAATGATAAATATGAAGAGGAAAATTTTTCTAGTTAAGTTTCCAAGTTGTCCTGAATCTACTAATTTCTGCAATTTTCTTTTAGCAAATTGCAGAATCCCCAAGTAATCAAATCTAATGGCTATATGATCTGCTTTAGCTACATTCTCAGAGAGTTGACCAACAAATTTGAACGCATCTTTCCTACCTGTATAACCAAGGCTTACCTGGAGGAGGTAAGGTCATCCATGAACAATAAAAATTCTGTGAAGTGTGAACTATGTGTGGCAAATATTTTACTATATTATGCTATATCGAAGGACTGGACTGGATTGTCCCTTGCTTTCTCTCATGTCATTATTAGTTGGCCTTGGAACTTACAATTCTCAAAGACCTAAGCTTTAGAATAATGGAATCTCAGTCTCACTTTTACTTTACAAGTAAAACACTAAACTTTACTTAACCCTAAGCTCTATTAAAATGCCCATGTAAGAGGTAAAAATGATTTGTATGATTGGTTGGTTTTACTAGGTATGTTGGAGAAGAAAACAACAAAGTAAGGTTTCTGCATATATGAATATATAAAAATTCTTTAAGAATACATTGTATTAGAAACCACAAACAAAAAGTTAGAAGGGTACAGTGCAACTTCCCCTTTGCAAGGAAAAAGGAAAGCCTACCAATCTAATTAAACAAAAGGGCATCATATTCCTTAGTAACAAGAACTTGGCAAATGGGTTGTTGCCACCTACATTTGGTGTGCCCTTTTGTTGGAGGGAGCCCTATAGATTGGTGCCTGTCTGTAAACAAATGAATATAAAATAAAAAAATTTACAAATATTATAAGCAAGTAAGAGTTGGGTCATAGTTGGCAATGGCTCTCCTTTTGGGAAAAGGCTAACAAAACCAAGCTAATAAAATCCCATCCAAAGAAACATAGGATGGGAGTTGAGGATCCGAGATCTCTTCAACAAAGCTTCAGAGTTCTTTGACCTGAATCAAGGACTGTGTCATCCATAATAATTAGCATGTTTATATTCAATTTCTAACACTTTTAACCCCTTTTTATCTAAATTTTTATGAATTTCATGCAAGCTAAGGCCAAAGCTAATGTAGCATATGTAAAAAGGTCAGTCTTTCTATTATACGATATATAATATAATGTAGTATAACCGAAAGCTAGCGTGCTGAACAGTACTAAACATTTCAGTTGGATCTTGAATGGTAGAGAATGAGATGAATGTCAGTTGAGTCTGAAAAATGAAATAATAAAAAATTTAAGTTTTTATGAATTTCATGCAAACATATCATTGCATAGCATGATGAGGGATGTTGTTGAACGATAGTTTTCAAACTTTTTGATACTAACTTTTGGCCTAACTTTTTTCTCTCTCTCAAAAACCCTAATTTCATAAGATTCACCTTTCCTCGTTAGAAGATGCTCGCTTGAAAATGCTAGTAACTTTCCTATACCTCTAACTTTTTTTTTACTTCAATTTTTTTCACTCTTTCACTTTTTTTTTCCCAACTTCCAATCCATGAATAGAAGAGTTGAAGTTAACTATCTCATCCTAGGGAAGGAACTGACCAAAAATACAAGGGCTTTTTTCCACTGTCTGTCACCCTTCATCGGATATTTTGATAACTATCTAGCCTTGATCAAACATAGTTTTCGTATTGAATTTAAAATTTAATTTCGTTGGTTTATACAATCATTTTTAAAAAATATTATCTAATAATTTTAAATTTTAATATTTACTATTTCTCCCTTTTTCTCAAACTGTTTACTCAAACTAGAAGGATTGACAATCTATTTATCTGCTCACAAACTTTGCTCAACAAAAGAATTCTTTGTAATTTGTTTTTTAGCAAAGCAAAGTCTTACAAAGGTTTGGTACAATTACTGACACTTTGCCATCTTGTCGAAGAAAGCTCATATAACTAATCATGTATGAAAATTAGTCCAATATAATGTACAAAGTTTTTTTTCAAACCTGTCAACTATCATGGGGTTTTGCATGTATTATTGATGGATGCTGATGGCCTTAGACTCTTGTTCTACTCATTTTGTCTTAGTGAACCGATTTTTACCAAATTATGAAATAAAAATGTTTCATTTTGTTTTTTTCATTAAGATCCCATTAAATATTTAAATTAATCGAGCAACACAAAATAATTATATAAATTAATTAAACTAAACTTGAAATTATATTGCGTTTTGATTTGCATGGAATGCCACAAAATCAAGGGCAATTGACAACCTTAGAACATATTAGTAGTTTGACAAACAACCATAATTGCTAAACTTTTTTTTTAGCATGTCATGAAATTAATCATTCTCGAACTTAATTATTTTAAAGTAGAAATTATTTTATGAAAATGAATAGATAAGATAATCAAACTGTAAAGTGAAGTGAAAAATCTAACTTGAATGTTCATTGTTGGTACATTCGAGTGGTCGGGATGCTATGAGCCAACCAAAAATAGTATTTACAAATTTAACAATTTATTCTTTGGTGAGTGAAATGGCCTAACTTGTTGCCAAGCAAGCACAAAGATTGACATGTTAGTTAAATATCTAGTCTAAATTCTAATATGATAGCATGCTTTAGGAGAAAGGTCTTTGATGCCTTTAGTACTTAAAAGACATTGTTTTTCTTATTAAAGTTAGAATGGATAAGAAGGAGCCTACATGTACATTTTGAAGGTAAATGTTTCAAAGAAATTTCTAGGGTTTTGTAAGCATGTTTTCGTGGTGGGTTTTTGGTGTTGTTTGGTATTCTAAAATTGGTTTGGTACAGAAAGTTTTTTTGGCAATGATACAAATATAACAAATCCAATATATAATTAATATCGACCTCAAATATCAAAATTTTCATAATTAATTTCTTACTTGAAAGAGAAAAAAAATCCAAAGAATCTGATTATAAAACGTAAGCTCCATTACAGGGATGGATCCGAAGTTTATACTTAGTGGGAGGGCAAAATTATTATAGTAATTATCAATAATATTAGTATAATAATTTTATGTTTACATTCCAAACCATTACTTTTTTTTCACATACTTTTTAATATTACAAAATAGTCCAACTTAAGAATTTTTTTTACAATTAATGGGGTCTAAAACCAAAAAAAAAAAGGATTTATTTATAATAATTTCACTTACCTTTCTTATATTCTAGCGGGGGGCAAAATATAAAAATCATTAAAATTTTGAGTAATTTTATAATGATTAAAATTAATTTTCAAGATTTCAGTGGCGATAGCTACCCCACAATCTCTACCCTAATTCCGTCTTTGAGCTCCGAAGTTTTTAACAAAAATTGCAAGTATCACTTTGGTATTCGCACTTATGAGAAATGTTCATCATTGAATTTCAGGTAAATGCGACTAAGAATTTATAGAACAGTAAAGAAAAAAAAAATGAAGAAAATGAAGGGGAATCAAGCTGTATGCATTGAATTGAAGTATGTGTAAATACAAAATAGAAACAAAAAAACCAAAAGAAATCAACTGAATCGAACCATACAAATCTTGATATAGGCCTTTGAGGATCGGGTCCTGCACAAAGTGTATCTGGACTACAACATATTGTTTAATAGGCCTGAATTCAATAATTTGTATGGGCTACGTGACCAATTTTTTTGGTTGGGTGGTCCGAACTTTATATCTGTTGGGCCCCAAAAGGTTAAAAATTATTTGTTTTTTGTTGTAAAAGACGACTAGTGCCCTTAGAAGGAGGAGGGGGGATAGCGGGATCTAACCCACGTCTATGTCTATATGCCAAAATCAGAAAGAGTGACAAATAATCAGAAGAAAGTGACGAATGATCTGAAATTTTATAAAATTGCAGGCTTTCTAGCACAAATTCTTTTGGTAAACATGTGATAACTTCAAGATTGTAATTTTTTTTTTTTTTTGGCATCTCAATAATTCAACGTAGGTCCCCTGGTGGTTGCTAACGTGTGCCGACCACGTCATTTCTTCCCCTAAACCATCACCCACTGTCATTGACATTGACTTGCTAATACACCCACGACTCATTTTAGACTCTTTCAAGGGCTCTCGTTAACAGACAGATCAAAGAGCATCAACGGTATTATGAAGAGGTAGTTGAAAAGGGTAATGAAAATTCTTCTTTGGCTGATCCATTTCCTTCCCAAGAATTATCAAAGCCCCATCAAGATTTTGCTCTCAGGTACCTCTTTTTCATCTCATTTCTTATGTTCCTTGCCAAGTGTTCTTGTTCTGAACTAAACTATAACTGTAGCTGTTTCTTTTTTCTTCTTTCTTTTCTGTTATGTTATAATTGCATGTTCATTTATTGTGGGAAAATATGACAGTTTGGTCACTTTAAATTCTAGTTGGGATTTGGGATTAATGGGAGAGAATCATATCTGGTGTTGGCTTGGTGTCTTTGAATGACTGCCAATCTTTGACTCTAGGATCTTTGACTTTTCATCTCATGTTGGTGGAAGTATTAGTGAAGAACTGATATAAATTTTTATTGGATTTTCATCTGAATCTTATTGTAGAATTTAAGTCTCGAATCGTTGTCAAAAATGTGGAAATTGATGAATGTTCCATTACTATTACTGATGGGGATCATTAAGATTTTGGATTGCATTTTGCATCATGGTTAGGGAAGCTTTCAAGTTCCAAGAAGAGTTAGTTAATAAATATGACTGATTTTATTGCTTTATGGTTAATTTGTCTTTTTCAATTTGCTTTCACAACTTAAAAAGAGGAGAGACCTGAGTGAATGAATAGTGATGTGCATCAATGGGTTTTCTTTAGCTGAATTTTACTGCATACTGGTTAGATAGAACCCAAAATTTGTGGCTGAACACTGCTTTAAAACAATGTGATTTAGTTGTTGTTGTTCCGGAAGAACATTTGATGTTAGGATTATCTAGGTCATGTTTGTTGAGTAGTTAATTAAACAAAAAAAATCAAATGCTTCGATCCAATTTTACAGATTTGCACAATTTATCCAAGAAAGCAGGGAGGTAACCTGCTACAAGTAATACTGTACAAAAACTAACAGGCTATACAACAAGTATAGCCATATACAATGTAAATAATTTACAAGAAATCAAAAAGTCACTAGCTCTTACAAAGAAAAACATGCTTGTCCTTTGTTGCCTGTGAGAAGTCCTGCAATCTGAACCTTCTAGTATCAAGAATACAGTTGAAAATTTCAAACTGCCTACTGTTCCTTTCCTGCCAAATGAAATAAATGCATGCATTCCAGGCTAATTTGAGCATTACAACCGGCAAAGATTTTCCCTTCAATGACTTTATTCAACCAAATTCATCTGACCAGTTTCCCACATCCCTTTGAATTCCAGAACAATACAATAACTTGCTCCATAACTGCTTAATATAGGAGAAAGAAAAGTATAAGTGATCTCTATCTTCATCAACTTGCTTTCAAAGAAACATAAGCAGTTGGCAATAGGAACATGCCAAGAAGAGAGTCTGTGCAAAGTAGGCAGCTTGTTAAGGATAGCCATCCAAGCTATCAGCACATGCTTAGGGAGATTATGCTGAAACCATGGCATCTTATCCCAGTTTACATTTGTTCTTCATTGATGTGAGACAGTAAGTTTTATGGTACATTTTTCTTTTGCTGAATTTTTGTGGTGCATTGTTGCTATCATGATTTTATATGTACTAAAAGCTGTATTTAAAGATCAATTATCTGTATGCATAAATGTTGTGAGACATAATAGTCACTCACATAAGCACATCCATAGTACTCCCAGTTTCACATATAAGAATTAGTTGCAAAGCTTTAACTTGTAGCAGTACAATGGAACAATAATTGAGCCGTGGAAATGAATGACTTTAATGGTTGCAAAGACATAACAATAATGCTGACTTTTGCCTTTTCTTTTTTTTCCTCCTTTCCTCAGGTAGCTAAACAAAGAATTGAGCCATGGGAACGAATGGCTTCAATGTTGATGATAAATATATGTATATGGGCAATCCAGAGTCAAATACAGTTCATGAAGAGGCCTCGTCAAATGGAGAGGGCATCCATGAAATGCAAAATACCATTTTAAACACAGTTGACTTGGACTTGGCATATTGTAATGAAAAATTGGTAAATTTGCATGTAATTTTGATGCTCCTTTTGGGTTGGGACAATGGTCCTGGAGCAATTAACTCAGCAAATAGTGATATTTCAGCTCAGTTTATTGAGAAGGCATTGGCGTTTGATCTTTTATGTGGAATTTTAGATTCTGAGTTAAGGGAAGTGGAAACTGTCTTGGATCCTGTTCAAGCTGAGATTGTTGATGCTCGTCATAAAATATCTTCATGCAGACATTTGGGAACAGTATTCAATAAACTGGAAAAGAAGCTGCATGATTCTGAAGAATCCATGAAAAAGTGTCAAGAGCTTGTCTTGGAGTTGAAGATGCAGTCATCCAAGCTGCAGGGTTCCTCTTCATATTTCAGACATGATAACTGTAAGTTTGAACTTAAGTTCATCACATAACATTAGAACATTAAGTTAAAAATGTAGCTTATAATTTAAGAGCTTGCCCAATACAAACAATGAAGTTCCCCTGATAAACAATTAACATATTTTTGTTTTATTTTTTATCGTTATACCACTCTGAGAGATGCATATTAATAGGGAACAATGACAAGGCCATGGATATATCTGAACAATATCAGCTATCAAACATCATTGGAAAATCAAAAGTACTGGATGTTAAACAACAAAGACATATTCTAAGGATGCTTGAAAAATCACTTGCAAGGGAGCTAGATCTTGAAAAGGAATTATCAGAGTCGGGTCAAAGCCAAGAACAATTAAAACTGAAGCTACATTATACTGAACAAGTAGCTGTTCGCATGGAAGAGGCAGCAGAAGTTGTTTGGGGAAGGTTTCTAGAGGCAGAAAGTGCTGCTGAGGTGCGCATGGGAATTGCAAAGGAACTGGTAGGTCGACTTCAGATTGTACAGTTTAACCTGAATGGTTCAATTCAACGAGAAGCGGAGCTCAAATATAAACTCGAAGGTTGCATTGAAGAGTTAAATACCAAAGATATTGCATTAAAAAGGCTTGAGAGCAGCAATGCAGAACATGCTGCAAAAGCTTCAGAAGTATTCACTTTGAGGAAGAAGGTGAAATTACTCGAGGAACAGGTAAAAGAATCTGAGCTACAGCTGAAGAGCGCAAATGCCACCAATGAAACAAGTCAAGAGCATCTTCATGAAATGGAAATCTTTATTGATTCACTGAAAGAAAGGATTTATGAAGCAGAAAGTAGGGCTGAAAGTGCAGAAGCCAAAGTTACAGAGTTAACAGATGCAAACTTGGAACTTACTGAAGAGTTGAATTTTCTTAAAGGTAATAATGATAATAACACAAAGAAGGTGACCTCACTTGAGAAACAGTTGAGAGAATCGGAGATTCAACTACAGCATGCAAAAGCATCTTCTGAAGCAAGTCAGGAGCAGCAGAACATGCTTTACTCAGCAATTTGGGATATGGAAACTTTAATTGAAGATCTAAAATCAAAGGTTTCAAAAGCTGAAAGTAAGACTGAGAGTGTGGAGGAGCAATGCATTATATTGTCTGAATCTAACTTTGAACTTAATAACGAGCTAGGCATCCTGAGGCATAAAATTGAATGCTTAGAGACATCTTTGGACAAAGCTAACACTGAAAAAGATGCAAATGCAAAAGAAATAAATTACAGGACAAAGGTAATCACAGATATGGTTACCCAACTAGCTACAGAAAGGGAACGCATTCAAAAGCAGGTATAACTTTATTTTACTGTGATATAAACAAAAATAAAATATGTCCTCTGCTCTTGAAATAAATTCCTATGGTATCCCGCGGAATTGAGTTGTTTTACATGATTTTGTGTGTACATGTACTATCATGTTGGAGCTGGAAAAGAAAATGACAATAAGAATCATAATGATTATGCATGAGTGACTAGCATTTTCTTTTTTCCAACGTAGTAGCTTTTTTTTGTGAAACAAATGATTAGTTGACTGATCTAAACATTCTTATTGAGCTAAAACCTTCAGTTTAATTCTTTTAAAAATGTTCTTTGCAGCTATTGTCACTAGTAAAGGAGAAGGAAATATTGGTGAAAAAGTTACAAAATACAGAGAAAACTGACTCTACATCGGTCTACAACTCTGGAGATGATGAATGCGGAGAGATATCTGTTTCCAAGAGTGGTTCAATTAAAGCTACCTGCACAGAAACATTCAAGAAAGCAGTTCTCTCAGCCACAAGTGTACAGACAGGTACTCTTCAGGTTTTTCTCTAGTTGATGCAAATGCAGTCAAAGATGTGGGTCAAGCATGTAATCAGGAAGAGTATATTTCATCTGTATCCACTTTTGAGGCACACATTATATGCAAAGTAATTTATCTAACATCCTAATGTTGTTAGCATTGGTTCTTTGTATGTTGGACTCCAATTACCCCTCTGCCCTCTCTAACCATAAAATTGTGAATGCACTTATATGACCATGTTGGTTGATTGGGAGTGTCTCATGATATGAAAGTCATATTGTAGTTTCAGTTATTATTACACATTTCAACTGAATGCTCATCTCACCTTTTGTGCCAATATTTATTATTACTGTAAGGGTTCATGGAGCATTGATAAGATTTGATGGATATGCCTCGAGTGATAGTGTTTTTCTTAGCAAGTCATCCTAAATGATATTGAACAAGAACATCATTCAGAGAATTATGCTGCACACTGATGAAGATTTTGAGTCAGCTTTTATGTTGAATATAATGGTCATATATACATAAAATTAAAAACCATAATTCATTTGAATCATCTCTACTTTTCCTTCTGAAACAGGTGGATGAACAATCAAAATATGCATCTCTTTGTATGACTGCAGTTGGTCCCGGTGGTGGCACTGGCAAAGTTTCAAGGGTGGAAATTGCGAAAAAAGGAAAACAGGCCACCTCAAGCTGCTATACATTTTGATAGCAATTCTTATTGCACTATTTTCTGCATTAACTGTATATTTGTTGAGTGAGAAACCTGCCTTCTTTGATTCTTTTTGATGGCCACTGAAATTCTGTTTTGCTGGCGCCCATTTTGCCCTATGATGTATATTTCTTGCTATTTTGGATTGATGAGTGCACATTCATTACCATATCATGCAACAAAGTGAATTATCCTTTACTTGTCATGTATCAGGTTTGAGAATGGGGATAAGTCTCCTACCATTATAATTTGGATCTTTCTGACTATTTCATGTTTAAACAAGAAAAGACAGCAGGGGTTTATGTCATAAAGTTATAGTTCAAGGTTTAATATCTTGTAGAATTCGATTTGAATCAATAATTCTATTTAAAAAAATTATCAATTCATAATTGAATTGAGTTTTGAAATTTTAAAATATTACTCAAAACAAATCAAATTTAAATCCGATTAAATCCATTATCACTCTTAACTCGATATGAAATGGGTTTCAAAATTTGCATTTAAGCCCCTATATTTTTTTTTATATAAATAGTGGGAAGAAAAGAGTGGAACAAAGCGTAAATATTGGAAATTTATAAACCCAGAATTGAATTATGAAAATCGGGTGCGTCATCGTTTTCTTTGCGACCACTACTATAAATAGCGTCTCATCTCTTAAACCCTAATCTGTCAAAAGGAGTGGTTCTGGAAAACAATTAGCACGGAATGGCCCCTTGCTTCTAGAAGTTTCCAGTTGCAAGGAAAACTCGAGAAAAGGGTATGACCAAAGGTGCAAAATAGACACTTTGGCACCTTCATTTAATTTTTGGTTTGAAATCAATCTGACCAAAACAATGTTTGGTGCCAGAAAAAATGTATCTTTTTTTTTTTCTGAATAATTGCAAAGCAAAATGATGAAACTTGCTTAAAATCTGAATCCCCCGTGTGGGAATCCCATTCTGGGTCTTCAAAGTTCTCTGATTGCTTGCAAAACTATGTTTTTTGTTCGATTCATTGCTTCCAAGCATGGGTTTTTTTTTTTTTTTTTGTCTGGAAAGCAAATTGAAGAGATTTGTTTAATCGTTGAATTTGATGTGGAATTTCCATATCGTTGTAATGGTCTTCAAAGTTCTTTGATTGCTTTCATATATAAGAGCATCGGTTTGCCATGGCAATAAGCTAAAGTAGCCATCTTAGAGATAAAGCTCGCAAATTTTTTGCTCGTCTCTATATCTAATTGATACTTCTTTTACCCTTTTGGCCCTTTTTTTGGCTTTGGTTCAATGGAGGTTTAAGTATGAGTAATGATGGTATAATTGATTTGCTGTTATAGGTTTTGAGTAGTTGAGGAGCAAAGAGAATTGGTTGGCACCAAAATTCATAGTCTGTTGTGTATGTAATATTTCAGGCTATACGAGCATGGTGCGATAGAAATGTATCTTCTTTTTGTTCACCACTAGCTAGAGTTGCAATTTTCAATGACTGGTGCAGCAAGAACTGGGAAGAACACATGCCTTACTTATTATTTAATCCCTCTTGTTATAGTCATACTCTTGCATTTGCAGGCTGTAGCACGGCTGTGCTTCTTGACTTGTAGTCCTGAAAGTGTTTTATTTTTTCTATGTCAATACTACTTGCTTGTGTTAAAATGGAAAACCATGCTCTTGAGTAATAACATATCATTATGCCTATGAGATTTGAGACTAGTGTAATTGTATATAGGTTGGGGATATTTGTTTTGCTAAGTGGACTAGGCGACAATTTTCTTTGCCTTGAGAGTCATCTTGATGAAATCAAATGTTGTGTAGTAGATGCATTATAATGCACACAATTCTATTTTTGTTTTGATTTTTTTGTTAAATTGGCTTGATAATTGATATGATCGACTGTGCATCTTTTTTGGCTTTAGAATGAAACTTTTGAAACCTTGGGATAAATGATTTATGCTCAAATCACAAGGTTGGAAGAGGGTAATGGAATGAAGCTATTTTGCTGGCTGAAGTTGAGGCTAAAAATAAGTGGGATGGTGTGAAAAACTAGATAGCTGAAGGAAGATTTTGAAGGCAGTAGACTGGTGATTGGATTCAGTTACTCGATTAGGCTACCGGATCTCCTTTGTGGACATATATCTGGAGAGAAAGACCATAGAAGATTTGGCTTGATTTTGCACCATTTGAAGTAATGTTGAAAATGGCATCTTTTGATGAAATTCGGTTCTGAAGGCACTGAAGGATAGAGCTAAAGTCTGAAATCAATGCAAGGATACAATCATAGGGAGACTAAAATTGTGAAGAGTTCTAAATTTGCTTTGTAACTTGAACCTGGCCTTAAAGGATGCAATTTCTCCTGCTGGATTTCTTTTTATAAATAGGATTCATGGCTGCCCTATTCAACTCGATATTTTCCTCACTATTCCAGTTTTCCTTGGATAAGTAGATTTTTTCCTTCACTTAAAACCCCATTGGTTTTATTTCTTTACAGGCTAGCATATGATAACCAAGTCACTGATTCTCACTGCTGCTTCAGTTTGTGCTTGAATAAAAGTTGTCAAAACTTCTTATGGCGCAAGTCACATCAATTTACTTTTAGGATGAGACCAAAATCTCATTTTTATCCACGACATTCGCATTTGCTCAATGAGAAGCAGAATCAGTGCACGGAAATCCGAGTCTAGAAAGCTAAAAATCATTGTAATTGCTTCAATTCTAGTCGCTAGCATGATTGGCGTGTGCTCACCACGGTTTCCCTTCTCTTGCGCGCATTTAGACCCGACAAGGATTTATTCATGGTGGTAAAGGCATTTGCTTCCAGGGTTATTCTAGCAACAGGTTACATGCACGTGTTACCGGACTCTTTCCACGACATCATGTCTGATTGTTTGCCTGAAAATCCATGAAGTTCCCTTTCACGACTTTCGCGGCAAGGCTATCGGCCCCCGATGGTGGATTCTTTTGCCATGAGTATGTGCAAGAAACGTTCAGCTAAAGCTTTATTGGCGGATAAGGTTGAGATGTTGAAAAAGTGGAGTAGCCAAATGAAGAGTTTCGGACAGGGACATGGCCATGCACTTGAGAAGATAACAAGTAACGATGGCAAGGATGATAAAGAATCACAATTGTTTATTCACAATCGTTTTATTGCTCAGGTTACATTAGAGCGTCAATGTTATCTGACATAGAATTTGGTCTATGGAGTTATCTTGGTATTGATTACATAATCATGCAAGCAATTAATCACAAACCTTTTTATTCTAAATGCAGGTGTTAGAGTTGGGAATTATAGTTCATTCAGTGGTGATTGGTCTTGCCATGGGAGGCTCTGACAACCGGTGCACCATACAATCACCCATTGCTGCTCTTTGCTTCCAGCAAATGTTACGAGGAAATGGGATTGGGGGAATGTATATTACAGATGATCCAACTCTCTATTCTCTGTCAAACACCAATTTTTTATAATCTTTTAGTCTATTGGTGAACATTCTATTTTATCTTCAGGCTGAATATAAGCTCAAAATGAAAGCAATCATGGAATTCTTCTTTTCTGCTACTACTCTGCTTGGAATTGTTCTAGGTTGATTTGTCAAGGGTTTACAGTGAGACCAGCCCAACTGCACTTATAATAGTAGGACTACAAAATGCTTGCTCAGCAGGTTTGCTGAATTATATGGCTTTGGTAGAACTCCTGGCAGCTGAATTTATGGGCCCTAAGCATCAAACAAATATGAAGCTCCAGGCTTGATCATATGTTGCAATTTTACTAGGTGCTGGATTTATGTCTCTGATGACAAAATGGGCTTGGTTCCACATGTACTCAAATCCTACTAGTTTTTAATTGCTTCTTCCATAGTCATACTAGAACAATAGATTTCACTATTGTTGGGAGATATCTGGATTCCGGAATACATCACAATTCTTCAAAAATCAGGAAGGCGTTGCAGTTTGTCGAGGTTCCCAACTCACTTGTGGCCCAAGAAAACAATCTTTGCCTGTTTAATATGAACCCCGTAGCTCTGTAGTAAAGTTTCAAAAAAGTATGATCATAAATTTTAGGCTTTAGGCTTTAGGCTTTGTTTCAGAGCCACATGCCAGCCAACCAAGACAAATTAAATTGTTTAATTACAATTGCATAAAAACTTCCTCGATCATCCATAGGGATTGATTGGGGTCAAAAGGGTGGTCTTAAATATCGATAATGCTTCTGTTTATGTGTTTGTCCATAAGTTCTGATGGATCAATGGTTAAAGCTGTTTAGAGCAATATTCCAATTTTGCTAGTTTCTAAAGATGAAGATAGACCAAGTGACTAACATCAATAGTGACCACATACCAAAAGAATTACAAAGAAAAAGAAGAGTACGTAGCAGAATAATCGACAAAGTTGATAATGTGATTATACCATACACGTTTGAATGTATGAGAAAGGAAAAGTATACTTCGCAAACAATTTGTCCTATTCAAAAAATGGGGAGGCCAATAGGTCTAAAGTGTCCCCTCGTGCAATAAAAAATGCACTCATTGCCACTCAAGACCTTTCGCATATGGCTCTGGCTCCTTGCGAGTGGCTTTGGTATACCCTCTAGGTCCATAGATAACTTTTCACAGGGAAGATGAGGAATTAGCTATATGCAGGAATGTGCTTCCTGGATCATTCTCGAGCGTATAGTCAACACCAAGTATATCTGTAACAAATTTTTAAAATCTCCGAGTACAAGAAATATGGTACAGGACAAAAAAAACTAGTATTTGGCAGATAAATGTATCCAGTACTAGGTACAAGATGCTCTAAAATGAGGCAACCAACTCAGTTGCAGTACTTAAGCAGCCATCCTGTTATTTGACACATTTATGTTCTGTTGTGCTGAAAGCCTTCAACAGTGATATTAACTATAATAAGATTAAATATACAATGAGATTGAGACCTTTTCTAATAGTTTTCTTATTCTTAGACAAGAAACAAACAGATCGTTGTACAGTATGCTCTTATGTTATATGCTTAATCCAATAGATTAAGCAATGTCATAAATGGGAAATCAGAGTTTGATATAACTTGGTCTACTGTCACATATGTATACAACCATGGTTTAGTTAACCCTACTTCAGTTCATAGTCTGTGAACTGTTGAAACTTGTGCTAGTCCCATGATGCAATTTACTTGCTAATGGAGACACCAAAGTTTGAAGTTGACATGCTTACGCCACTTTTCTGGTTAGGTTCAAAACCGATGATGATGGTAAATAAAGCATGGCACATCTCCACAAAGCCAGTATGAGTATGTTGCTTGTGTATTTGTCATTAGTGAATTGGCCGGTTAATGCGTGGGGCTAATGATCAGGCTTGTGGCTTAGGGTACTTGGAGAATCCCCTTGATCATTCCTGCAGGAATTCAAATAATATAAGAAAGTTGTGCATATCAACCTCTTAATGCTGATTCGTTCTCAGGAATATGGTATGAGATCACTAAGCAATCGACCTATTATTTACCAGAACGAACTTAGGTGTTTCCATTGGATTAATTGCAAGACAAAGTCACAAGAGATGTGGACCTTCATCATGATGAATATTCTGATGGATAGAGATTGATCACTGTGGCACGTCTATTGGTTGCAAGTTTGGCAACACTGTGCTTTTAGGATTGTCCTAGGAAGAATATGGTTGGGACACCGATCCTTTCATGAACAAAATATCCAATGATCGATGAATGGCTCCTGTAGGAAGCCATGGAGCTATAAAAGCTCAATACATGGCACTATTAAACCAAAGCCAGAGGGATAATGAAGATGTAGTAGTACTGATTTATATAATATTGAGATATCCATATTGTTGTGGATTAAGACCTTGATAAAGTTACATCAGGCCAGAAAACAAGCATGCAAGTCAATAATATTCTAAACGCACCATCCACCATTATTAATATAAAACAAACAAACTATGTGTCATTGACAACAACGCCATGTGAAGATTTTGAAAAATATCAGTAAAAAAAAACTGATGAAATTGCATCTTTTAGTAAGAAATGTGGAATAAGGATCATGAAATATAGCAGAAGAGGAAAAATGGTCATGACCTTATCCTTTTTGAACCTATTACTCCAAAATGTGATGACCACACGAAAGAAAACAAATGGGAAGAAAGAAAAAAGTGTGGTTGTTAAAGTGGGAAGAAAGTGGAGACAGTGCATATTTGGTACAGGTGCTGGTTTTGAAAGCAGATGCTGATATGGTAGCCTGTGTGGTCACAGAATTTCCAAGGGACTCCTACCATTACTGAAAGCAGCCAATTGTTTGAGACAACAAATTTTTCAGAGGCAGTACTAAAAGTAACCCACACCCTACATTGCATAACCTGAATGCATGATGAATGAATGTTTGCCAATATGCAAGTATAAAGCAGATACTTCTGCTACAATTGCCATGGCTTCATTTCTTTTGATGAACATTCTCCCAAGATATTACATGCCCTAGCATTATGCCTTAGTTTCATCATGAATTTGGATACAACCATGTTGTTTATGGACTCGGGGCCTCAGGCACATATTTTCGCACATTGGCACAAGTGTGCAAGGGAGAGAGACTTCATATGTTGGGGTTGAGTTGACGGGCTGTGCAATTGGGTGCAGGAATGGTGCACCAGGCACCCATGGTCACTAGTAAGAAGGACCCACTTGGCATAATTATGTGTTTCAACTCAAAATGTTACCCTCTAAGATGATGCTTGGCACCAAATGGATTAGGCGTTAAATCCAGTCCCCTTCCGTGCGTAGCACTTCTTTCACATTTGTGGTGCTCCTTCTCCTACCCTGTCTGCATACTAGCTATAGAAACATATTAGGCCAGGACCCCAAAACCCTTTTTGAAGAAAGCAATTGCGTAAGCCATTTATCATCCCTTTTATTCTTCTTTAACTTTTCAAACTTTTTTGTTGTTTTCTTTAATTGGTAGGACCCAAAACCTTAGCTCATCTCCAATTTGCCAATGATTAATCAAATTAAGGCATTTTCGTTTATTAAAGAAAGAGGTCCAATTTTAGGCAGTATACAGGATTAACCCTGTATGTTGTGCTTCAAAAACTAAATATATTTGACATCACAGTTGGCACAGTTTTCTGGCATTAGTGCTAATTGCTAGACTGCATGGCATGGCCTGTGTAATGAAGGATTGAAGTCTGGTAATTGATATGGACTGCATAAGACAGTCAGTGTTGTGAAGGATCAGATTTCCATGCAATATTGCATGCATGCCACAGCTACCTTTACTGCACCAATTTAAGTTAGTGCAATTGCAGCTTTG
The DNA here is from genome assembly GCF_047325235.1 of Durio zibethinus. Classification (NCBI taxonomy): domain Eukaryota; kingdom Viridiplantae; phylum Streptophyta; class Magnoliopsida; order Malvales; family Malvaceae; genus Durio; species Durio zibethinus. Next base: position 2,473,529 of record NC_143166.1, read on the forward strand.
CAAGGGGAGAATCAATTCTTTAAATATGATTACATTTCACATACTTCATTTTATTTTATCTGTTGCTATCACAAGTTCAGAACGCTCAGTGATTGAAGTTCCTTGGCAGAAAGGATGTGACTGATACCACAACATTTATGAATAGGGAAAATTTTGACTTACATCATACAGTATGGTCAAATTACTAGTGATAAATGTCAATTGCTCATATTCTGCACCTGAAATCATGGATGCAGCAGCTAATTTGCCATTCACCTTCCACAAATAGCATATACTATGGTACCCACATGCTCTCAAGTTGTGGGAATAACCTATCCCACCTTTGTGTATTTTTCTCCCCACAAAACTTACTATCAGTCAATCATGTCTGGTCCAACTCCTTTTGGCAGCTTTAGTTTTTCAGGTGTAGCTCAAAAAGTTTGGCTTTGATTCTTCTTTTTCATGTGTGTGGAGTACATGAAAGGTTTTGAACTTCTCCCAAATTTCTCATTCATGAAAGATCACAAATATCTGCATTCTTCTTGTTCTTCCAGATAATGGAATAAAGCAACCTTTCTTATTCTTCAATCTACTGATCTAGCTAGTAGGTATATGATCCATGCCAACAATAGCATTCAAAGACAATAACTATTATTTTCGCAGTTGAGTACACATTATACAGACAAAATCTCCTAAAGGAGAACAGAAATCTTCAAAACCCTGAGAAAATGTTATGTTATATGGAGTACTTGATGATTAACTGAAATAAACAAACCTTTTTCCTAAATTTAGAACATTTTCTTATACAATCCTTTCCAGCTATCAGTCTTCTGCAATAGCTTAGTCAAAGATCACTGAGATTTATGTCACCCTCTTAAGGGCAGTTCTGTAGTTTAACCCAATAACTTGTGAGGTATTGTTCACTTTCACCATAAGGTCTCACAATTTTGTCTCACAAAAAACGCCTCACAAGTATGCATTTAAGTCTCTACATATATGTCACAGTGAATTCTCACAATATCTCGATTTGAGTTTGGGGCGTTAGAGGAAACAGCCTTTGTAATTACAAGTTCATAATAGGTGGGGGCGTAACTTTGCTGCATTTGACTTCGGCACAGCCTAGCTAGGAGGGGAATAAGGCATCCAGAAGTCTGTTAGAACTAGGACTGTAGGACATTAGGAATATTAAGGCTACATTCTGTAACTCAAGTATAATATTTTGTCATCATTTCTATGATAGCACCTTTTTCCTCTTGCATTCATGCATAGACATGAAGCTGTAATGATAAATTAGCATCAGTGCAGAATATTTTCCACAGATTTTAAATGAATTTAGCATCCTAGAGTAGTTCTTTTAGTGGGGAATCACCTAGCCTTTGTAGTGTTATCAAACAAAGCAACAAATTAGATGTGGGTAGAATATTGTACTCCATTAACAAATAGCAGATAACATGCATTTGCAAGTTGCTGCCTCTGAGATTTGCCAAGACTTTTTTTATCTAATCTTCTTTTATTAATCTCTCCCTTATCATGCTTGAAAGTGGACCTCAAGGGATGTAGATTAACAGCAATGTATAAACTAATCATCAACAAACAACTGATTATGTACTGACAAAGATACTGCAAATTTCTTAGTTCAGGCACAAATAATATTACTTTAGGTACTTTCATGGTAAACATGCCGATCGATGATAGGCCATTAAAGAATAACGAAACTGATAACCTGTGTAGCTCAGTTCAATGAAGGACAATAAGATTGCTGGGATTTAGGTACCTGATATTAAACCATCTAGATAATTGCACTCTTATGGGACCCTCCGATATCTTAAATTTAAGTGCTTAATGAGTCATCTGATTATAATAAAATTAGTCATAGAAACTATGCTTTATTTAATGGTTTACCTTTTAAACGGGACTTCATTGCATCATCAGGCACAAGGCCTTACTCCCTGCTGGAGTTTTGAAGTATGAAAAATTCTCCAGAGATAGACTTTAACGCATTTCTCATATCAGATGCCAGATGATTATCCAAATCTGAAATTTCTATGGCATGCTTACACACCTAAACTGATGCATGCATGCATAGATACATAATATGTGTCATTAGATCATGGTTGCAACATCTAGAGCAGCACTGTTGCCTTTAGAAGTAATGTATGTGATGTAAAGCAAGTGGTGTATCTACTACCACAGCATACATAAATAAGATAAGCGACATTCACATTAATGATAAATTTTCCAATTCTGCTCTTGTAATCCCTGATACTGTTACACTTGTTGCTGAAACTGGCCCACCTCAGAAGCCATTTTCCTCCTATAAAACCTTGCCATGCATTCCATCCTTCCCTACCTTCAAGGGCTGTACAATCACTGCAACACATTACAACCCTTCAGCTAGCTTCAGGCATAGACTTCAGAACTTAAACCATGCTTACTGGTGAGCTCACCGGACTTCACTTCGTAGCACCAGAAAAACCAATCCTGATTCCAGCCAACCTTGGCATGATGCAAAATACTATACCAGCTTTTCATTTCAATAGATTCTTAAGCAGCCTACCCAATTTCCACATCCCACCACTTGCTCATGAATTCACTGCACAGTCCACAAGTCTCAGCAATCATTCAACTTCAGATGAAGCTGAGGAACACCAGCTCAGCATCATCGATGAAAGGAAACTGCGAAGAATGATATCTAATAGAGAATCTGCTCGTCGGTCAAGGATGCGGAAACAGAAGCACCTGGATGAACTTTGGTCACAGGTAATCAGGCTTCGCAATGAGAACCACTGTCTCATAGACAAGTTAAATCATGTGTCGGAGTGCCACGACCAGGTTCTTCAAGAGAATGCGAGGCTCAAGGAAGAAGCCTCTGATCTTCGCCAAATGCTGATAGACCTAAAAATAGGCAGTCCTTATTCTCTTGCATTGACAGAGCTGGAAGAGGTTCCCTGCAACACTGCTCACCTAAGAGCTGAGTCGACAAACCAATCCATTGATAGCTCTGTAGACTTGCTTCATTAAGATGAGAGTTATCTTGCCACATATAACTATTTTATGTTCCTCAGTTTGCTACGGATGTTAATCAAGCCTTTTCCTTGGTATGAGCTGTATGAGATTAGAATCAAACCATGCAATAACATCTTTTGATAATTTTATCCTAACTCAGCTTAATGGTCTACACACGTCACCTAAATAATCCATAGTTTGAAGCAACTGTTTGTAGCTCTTCTCGCCACATATAACATTCCAGAGCAGAATATGTGAAAATGATATCTGCAGTGGTCCATCAGAAGCAAATCAAACACTCAATCATGACTTTTATCTATTAATCATTTTATGAACCCCAACAAATCTGGTTATAGAATTTCACCTAAGATATGGATTAGAGAAAGAACAGTAAATAGCACTGAGATACGAACAAATAGAAAATCCTGTCGCACAATATATTTCCCTAATTTTACTGTCATAAGGGGAAGTAACATTTTTTTCCCATGTGCAGTATACGATTGTTATCAAACAAGTTGCTTTTAGAGTGGTGGCCCTTATGTGAACAGGATCCAGTCATGACACAAGGAGGCCTCATAGCCAGTCCAATATCCAGTGTTGCTCACAATAACAGGGGCAAGAGGACAAATGGTGGTGGAGGTACTGCTAGTAGTGGCTCACCATTCAAATGTCTACTATACCAAGCAAAACATTTGAAAAGGCTATCCACTAACATAACCCAAAGTACTATTTTCAGCTTTTTGTGAGGGCATCAATTTGCCTGCCTAACTTGTGTTCAGCCTAGCTTACAATGTTTTCATCAAAAAGAAGCCACATCAAGGACAATCTACGCTTCAGGTGCTGCTTGAATACTTCCCTTTTTCACAATGCCAGATCCCACTCCTATCCATTTCTCTCTTGCTTTCTCCTTGCTAATGTGTATGTTCTTGCAGTCCATGCTTGCACCTATGTGATGCATATTCTTCCAAGTTCCAAAAGATGGCGCCAGTAACCAGTTTCTGCAAAAATGGATGCAACCTGCAGGCTTTATTTTCTCTTTACAGAGATAAACAAGTAATTCAGAATATAATTGGACAGTTTTTCTTTATAAATACATTCCTTTAAGCATAATAAATATATTGTTACAATGTCAGTTATAGTTCCTTTCATTGAGCTGTCTATTGACTGAAAACTCTATAGCAGTTAACAAATTTGCCACTTCTTGGAAGGATGTTTCAGACCTGACTAAAAGTTCTTATAATTATTGGTTCTCCGAACAATTTATGTTGATGAAATCGTAAGATATTTACATGTTGATATTGTGAATAATTTGATTCTTATATATAATCTTAGCTGCTTTGCTTTTATGCTATTCTAAAGTTTATCTCAGAAAGCATCAGACTGTACTTGCAGAAATTTCAAACAGTGCATCTTTTGGGGCTCAAAAGAATCAGAATATCTTTTTTAATGGATCAAATGGTCGTTAAGATTAGCAGATTATGCAGCATATCAAGGGTAAAGTACAATATCCAAGCAAGTCTTTTCAGCATATGGAATCCAAACTATAATTTTTAATGGCATAAGGTGATTGGTAAAGATCAAATAGAAATGACAAAGATCATTAATAAATTAAACCAATATCTTAATCATCACCTTCTAATCTTGCTGAAGAGGAAAATATTGGAACTCAATTCATTTTCACTGCAAAAATGTTATGGCTTTGTTTTTCCCATAACAGACAAGCACAGATACTTCCACATGCATGTATATCCAATGGAAAATCTTCTCTTTTTCTAAAAAAAAAGCAGTAGCTCCCCTAAATTCAACGACCCGATGTCAACATTGTTTTTTCTTTCTCTTTTTGCTTTCTCCAACCATTTTCCAGGTAAAAAAGAGACATCAAGATGAAAAGAAAGAATACTACTAATTAAGAAAGGCACTTCTTAAATGCATGAACTTAAATGACTGATTCTAGTTCCTAGGCAATCATATGTTTCATGTGTGGTTGATAATGATCCAAGGAGAAGGACTGGTAACTCAACAGAAATCCATTAACACTCCAGTTGAGTTGTAAACTTTATCATCCTAGATAATTTTGTGCTGAAAAAGTGAATGGGCAGGAGATTATGACAGCAGCTAAACCTATAGATAGGTTAGGTTCTAGAGAAGACATATGCCAATAAGAGCAAAACTAATCTTCACACAAGCAAGGTCGGACAAAGGAAAGAGTTGTAGGCGTCGAAGATTTAAATTCAGATATGATGTCATCTTTTTAGAATAATTTTATAAATTAATTGAGTTAAATTCTAAGTTCATTACCTTTATGACTTGAAAGGCAAAAAACCTTGAATTTATGATTTTTTCACTATATCTCTCAATGTCAACAAGGAATGTAACTAGAATATGAGAAATATTATTTCATTTGACAAACTGATAACAGTTCGATCACTTTGAATTAATGATACGAAGATAATGAAGAAATAATGGAAATAAGGAACTATACAATCATATCTTGAAATCTTCGATTAGGAGCGGTGGATTGCAGCCCAATTTTAGTTTTCAGTTATCTGGTGATTTGGGTGCCAAAAAAAGATGGAATCTAGAAAAACATTGGACCTATGGGGTCCTAAGAATATCTACCAAGGACTTTATTCGAAGAAAAGAAGAACCATTAATCTGATGTAAACGAATGCCAGAGTTTTGTTGGTTTCAGAACTCAGATCATAAGATTTCAGAGAGCCCAAAAAAACATCAGGCCTAAGCCTTTTAGGTTTTAATATCAGAGCACGTGTTTCCACTCGTGTGTTTGCAGCCTTGGACCATGGCCTCCTGGCGAAGTCAAATTCAACAGATTGGTGCCAAACTTTGGGTGTCGAACAACCTGTAAAATTTTCCTATAGTGACAGAAATTTGACAGACAGGCAGACAGAGAATTGCACTGTTTCAAGAATAATCCACCATGGCACCATCAACAGCCACCATGTTCTTCCTATTTATTTATGGTACAAAACGACCTTCTCACTAAAGACCCAATCTCAAAATCAAAGCCCCTACATGAGAGATTAAGTTTGCATTATTTTTCCAGTGTTTTTAGGTATATATTCAGCCCGTCAGATATAATACATGCTCATTTCAATTTACAGGGTTGAGAATGATAGATTGATTTAGAAGAATATAAGAATTAAGTGATCAATGGCAACATCAACGTAAGCAGTTTGAAACATAAGTTTGATTACTTTTCAGGTGCAAATTGACATTACAGAGGAAAAGAGTAATACAAAAAAGATCATGGTGCATTGTTTTCTTGGGTGTAGATATAATCCGTATGAGCAGCCAAGGACCTCCTAAGTCGACATTCTTCACCATCCAAACTTTTGCACTCATCATCAATGAAACTTGATTCCTGTAAATTGTTAACATACAAAAACATTGTAAAAATAAGCCCTCCAAAAAAACCCAGCAACATTAGTATTTCCCTAGAAAAAGAGAACTTACTGGTGAGGAAAATGGTATCTGAGGATCATCAGCATGTTGCCCATTAGTGGTTGACAGAGGTGTGCTCGGTGCAGCAGATAGCAGAAGCAATGCCAAGACCAAGAAAATGAAGCTCTTTGCCATTTTTATTTTTTTTTTATCTTTTTCAGTTTTGAAGAGAGCATGGACGAGTGAGGGGTAATGGTACCTATATATAAGGGCCACAGGGAGCCTGTATGTATACGAGGTAATGCAAAATTCATTAAGGTTCCATGAATGAACATTGAAAGTAGAAAAAAGTCAAAAGATTGGCAATATCCGGTTGGGGGCAAGAGTCAAAGAGTTACTTGTTTCCTAGGAAACATCGCCATTGGCAGACACCATTGAGAAACGTATCTAGATTATCATTTTTCTTTGAATGATCATATGGTGCAGTCGACTTGCAGACTGTGTTATGGAAATTAGAAAGCTAGCTGTACATGCAGGTGTAAAACAGATTCCATGATCAACGGCATGTGGTGCACACGTTTCAACTTATTAGGGTACTTTTGTAAATTTCATGTATTTATTTATTTCTTTAACAAATAAAAGATTTTTAAATTTTATTAATTTAAAATTTATTAAATTTTAAATTTATGTCGCATTTTAATTTAGTTTATCTCATTTTAAAAATAAAGAACATTCTTTGGATAAAATATATATTACATTTTAATTCGAAAAAAATTGATAAGGGCTTGTAAACATGAGGTATATTCAATCCAAATTACATATTACATGTAATTAATAAAAAAATTTTATAACTTGAAATATAATATGATAATATGATATGAAAATAATATAAATAAAAATTATAAAAATTATATAATTTAAATTTTTAATAAAAATTATATATAAATTTAATAAAATTAAAAATATATTTTATATTTATAATATATAATTTTTATATAAAATATAATATAAATATATAAATTATTAATATTTTATATTATAAAAAATATAAATTAATTATACTATTATTTTTTAGATTGGTGTTACGTACTCTTCCCAAGGAGATAAGAAAAGGGACAGTGTCTTAACCCTTTAGCAACGGATTGTTCATCAAATAGTGACAAAGTTGGGACAACCCTCGCTAGTTGTTCTGTAATACTGTCCTGGTTTTATTGGGTTCATCAACCCAACAGTTACAATTTATCTTTTTTTTTTTTTTTTTAGTTTCAAATTTCAAATTTCACACCACCTTTTTATTTAGGAAAAAAATAATAAAACTGTAAGAAGAGAACGAAACAAAGTTTCATATGCAATTAATTTCTTAATCAAAACAAAATTTTTTTTGGTTTTGGATTTTTTTTTTTGTTAGCAAACCATAAGTAGAGTTTTTCAAATGTGTTGAGCTAAAATTAATTGAAATATATATTATTTTTAGGAAAAAATTAGTTGAAATAGTTAATAATATCTTTTATTTATAATTATCCCATTAATATTTTAATTTTTCTTTTAGAAATTTATTTTTTAACTTTTATAGAAACTAAAAGTTATTAATTTTTTAATTTTTCAATTTTATATCCTAATATATAGGGTATTTTCTATAAATTATTTTTAGGATATAAACATGGAGCATTTGCTATAACTTTTATTAATAAAAACTCTCATTTTTATTTAAAAAAAAAAACTATATCAATTTGGAGTTTAATATTTTATTTTTTATAACCTAATCTTAATTTTTACAAAATTTAGAACTGCAATTTCATATTTTTAAAGTTTAAACATTTAAAAAAAAACCTTTTTTTTTTAATTTTTTGCTGGAACCAAAGTTTAAAACTTTCCGAATAATTAGAACAAATCACTGTAAAAAAACAGATCAGAATAGAACAGTAACTGGCACAATAAACGTTCAGAACCTTCCGAAATCCCAAAAACACGTGTTTGTGTTTCTGGGCTACTTCTGTCTTGTACTCTTTCTCTCTCTCTCTCTGCAACTGTATCATACAGGGGAAGAGGATGAGAGAATCCTCTTCTTCTCTCTGCGGGGTTCTTACATGAGCAGGGAATTATAATAAGAAAGATCCCAGTCTCAAATTTGCTCTTTTATCTTTAAGAATCTTCAGAAAAAAGAGTGAGGGAAAAATGGTGATATTGATGGGGTTAAGCCTGCAGTCCTTGATAGATTTGTTGGTAGCTGGGATTTCTCTGATGATTGGGTTGGGAATTTTTGCTTTCATCGCTTCCATTCTTTGTTCTGCTGCTTTCTTGCACCATGTCAAAGTTGTCTCTTAATTTCATATTTCAAAGCTCAGGTAATGGATGATACTCTCTTTTCAAAATACCCTTCTGTCTTTTTGTTTGCTTTAGTTTTGGGTGTCAATGATTCCTTTGATATCATTTGTTTCTGATTTCTTTTTCATTATTTGTTGAGTAATGATTTGATTAGTATACTGTAAAGTCATGGATCATAGATTAAAGTAAAGAAATGTTTCTGGATGTTTTGACTATAAAAAAATCAAGAGCTTTTTTATAACTAAGAACATTAGTTGAGAATAATTATTCAAATTTTATAAGTAATTTATTTGAGATAAATTAAATATTATTTTATAAATAAAAAAATTTGTTGAAAATAAATTTTAAGAATAAGTAAATCTTTAATATATAAGTTTGTATACTTATAAATAAGTAAAGTCTTTATGGTTAAGTATAAAAAAACTATGTAAGAAAATTATAAAGTTTTATGAAATAGACATATCATAAGATTACTTTACGTCTCGTGAATATATATGTTTAAATATTTGCGAGTGTATAATGGATAAAAAAGATTGAAAAAGTTCACATAAATCTGATATATGGGTACATATAAATATGTGTTTATTTGGCTTGAGAATATTTCATAAAAACAGAAAAGATTGAGAAAGTTTATGGATATTGATTATTAAGTGTTTATTAATATGAATTATATGTTTGTAAATTTTTATAATTTATAATTTTTTTTTTTATTTGTGGACGTAAATTACTTGAATCGAATCATATTAAATTATTATCTTTTATGTGATTGATTAATTATTTAATTTTACTTACGTTAACTTGATTAGATTGTATCGTGGCTTTTTAACCTAATGGCAAGGTGATATTAGAGACCATTGCAATCTTTTTTTGAAGGATACAAATAATATCACCATTGGCATCACATAGCACCCCTAACCACCATGGCAGGGCTACCAACATCAACTGTCTGCAATTAGCAGTTAGACATAATCCCCAACCTCAACTACCCCTCCAACAAAGGGTGTGTGGGGAGGCAATAACTGTTTACCTGCAAACAGGAATCATGCAGCCACAAATGACATTTTGCTTGTAGTCCTGCTGTTTTGTTTCTGTACAATTTCTGCTGTCCCTTCTAGCAATCTTTTTTCTTTCTCTCATCTATCCCCTCTGATCTGATGAAAACCCCAGTTTTGTTCTATAGATAAGGAAATGCCCCAACTTTGACAGAGATTTTGTGAGATCCAGTGCTTTGTTAACCTTTCTATGCTACAATTAAATATGTATCTAATCCCATTAAAACTGAAAAATCTCTCTTAATAAAATCTTCTGTAGCTTAAGCTCCTCATCGTTGAGCTCGTTATTTCTGATAGCACATATGCCTGCAGGCTGCAGCCTAAACATTGCTTAATGAATTATACCAGAGCATGCATGAAGCAAATTCAAGCAAATTGTAACCTCTGTATCTAACTATTTTTTTCAGGTGTGAAAAGTGGTGAAACAGTTGCAAGTTTGAAAGTGCAGTCAGTATGTTGTTTCTCTGGGAAAAAGCTCCATTGCAGCAGTAGTCTTTATGTATCTGGGTTGAGAATGTAGGAAGTCTCCTGTATTCAAAAATAAAAGCTTCTGTAACGAATAGTACCATTGTTGAATGTTGAGATCAGAGGTAATTATCTCATAATAAATTGGTATTTCTGCTAGTTTATCCCTGCTTTCTAGAGTAGACCATGCCTCGGATTCCATCAGGATCAGCCACAAAGCCAAGGGGCCTATTAAACCCAACACCCTTGACTCAGAGTACAAAGCAATGTTACAGATTCCCTTCTCCAATAAGTCCTCAATTAACCGTTCCATGGCAGCTCCGCGAAGCCCAATTCCCTGGAACGAAGGGTCCACCAACCGCGTCCCATATTATAGCATTGAAAAGTAATGGGTTTGTCCTCAGCTTTTGATCCAGTGGTCAAGGAGCTAGGACGTAGTTATCTTGGGTTCATACTCGAATTTCATGTCCTTTTTAATAGCTTATGCCCATCTTATGTGAAAAAAAAAAAAAAAGGTTTCTGGGTCTTCTTGTACTCAAACGCAAAGCATGGATTCCGTGTGTTCCAGTGCTAGCTTGATCTTTTCTGGGTCACGCCTGGGGAATCCTACAGCCACGAAGACAGAGTTGAGGTGGTCGAGATTGAGGTTGGAGATGGTACGGCTAGAAATGGCATGGAATTGGATTGAGACGGGTTTTTTCATTTTGATTCAATTTTATATATGTAATATTCGAATTCGATCATATTCGATTTTATATATTTTTTATTTTTTTAATATTTAAATTTAATTCGATTTAATATTTTTTAAAATTATATCTAATTTAATTTAATTTAAAATTAATAAAATATTATTGTTAAAATATTTATATAATTAAATAATTAATTAAAATATAATTATATAATTGAAATAATTTGCCTTAAAAGTCAATCTTTATCTGACCCTAACTTTATTTTATTATTATATGATCCGAAATTCAATTTTCACAAAAAAAAAAAAAACCAAACCTAAATCACGAGAGATGGATTGGGCTGCCATCGTGCGGCGGAAGAAAAAGCTCGGGACTCGAGGTCTAGGTCGGAGATGGAGTATAATTGCATGTTGTTGTTAGGGAAACGGACGGCGGGGGTGCAGAAGCGGGATACGATGCCACGTGGAATATTATTCAGGGATGATGAGAGAGAAGAGATTGGATAACGCGGATGATCTTCTTGCTTTCTTTGCGATTCTGTGGTTGCTAAAATGGCCTTTGGTCGGAGCACAAATCTTCTTATTAAAATCTTATAATTAATTAATCATAACAAAAAAAATTAATTCATTACATCAAAAAATTGAGATTTATCAAAAAAAAATTATCATCTATAATTAAGTTTTATATAGGAATGATAATTTTATATTTATATCATATAAAATATTATAATTCATGTATTCATATTATATTTTATATAAAAATTATATATTATAATTCATATTAATATAAATATATAAAATATTTTTTTATTTTATTATAATTATTTATTATTTTTATTAAAAATTTAAATCATGTTATTTTTATATATTTTATTCATATTATTTTCGTATCGTATTATTATATCATATTTAAAATTATCAAATTTTTATATATTATTTTGAAATAAATCCAAGATTTTGCAACCATTTCCCTTCATAATTAAGATACTTTAATAGAAAGGAAAATGAAATTTTCACAATAACATCAAATTCCAATATAAATTATTATTGTATATTAAATAATTAGCATAAACAAATCAAATAATTTTGTTGATTCATTCATATAATTAAACTTTTTTAAATGATTCTATTGGTATTCAAACTTAAAAGTTTATAACTTATAATCTTCAAATGTTCTTACATGATATGAGTTAATACTCAATTGATTGATATCATAACTACCATTAAAAATATTCATTTGTTTGGAAATTCTAATCTTCCATGAAAATACAATTATATCTTGATAAACATAGAGAATTGTTTTTAAGGTTTTAAAAAATTTTAGACTTCATTTGAACGAACGGTAAAATTGATTTTATAATAAAATTAAAAATAATAATAAAAATTATTATAATTGAAAAAAAATTATTGTAGTTATGATTAAAAAAATTTTAAGAAAAAATTTATAGTAAATAAATTTCATTAAAATTAATATTTAAATTTAATTATAGTATAATAAATTCAATCATATCACACTAAAAATACGATGAAATCCAAATGAGCCATTAAAATTTAAATAAAATATAAAAAGTAATAATTATGGGATTGACATATTGCCCGAAGCTCCTTTTTTTCCTCTATCTAAATAGAAAATTTGAAGCCCATAATATAACTATGAACATAATAAAAATAACTATACTCTTATTATCTACGTTTTTATTTTTTTACATAATATAATATATAATTAGTTCGATTCGTTTGCTCAACTTAAAGTAAATTTTTTTAAAAAAATTTTTAAACTACTTTTTTTTTCAAAATCACTAAATTCAACCAAAATTTCATATCGAAATGATGCGTGGATAAAAAATGATATATATGTAAAGATTTATACCTAAACTTATGATACGTCTTTTTATGGGATAAAATCGTGAGACATTCAAATCAAAAAGAATAATACCTTACAAGTTAGGTACTGACCTTCACAAATGATATCAGAGCGGTCACCAGTCGACGGCTGTAGGAGTCACTAAGTGCTACACAGATAGGTCGTGAGAGTCACTAAGTGCTACACAATGGTCTTGTGTGATTTTAGTCCTGTAGATAGACTTGATTTGACAGGAACATCAAGCATTAAAGGTGAGGAGATTGTAACGTCCACAATCTCACATTGAAAGAATGTCTGGATAAGGAATGATATATATAAAGAGACTTAATCCAAACTTGTGAGTCACATTTTGTGGGGCAAAATCGTGAGATCTTTAGGTCAAAGCGAATCCGTTGGAGTGAGAGAAGATATCATAGTTCTAGAGAGAAGTCATGAATCTCACATTAGCTGTGTACTAGAGTTGATATTGGGATATAAGGGTTCACATTCCTTCACAATCTCACATTAAAAGAATGTGTGGATAATGAATGATATATATATATATATAGAGACTTAATCCAAACTTATGAATCACATTTTGTGGGATAAAATTATGAGATCTTCAGGTCAAAGCGGATTCGTTGGAGTGGGAGAAGATATCATGGTTCTAGAAAAAAGTCATGAATCTTACATTGACTGTGTACTAGAGTTGATTTTGGGATATAAGAGTTCACACTCCTTCAACTTTACACCTTTTGTGAGACAAAATCATAAGACCTTTTGGGTCAAAGCAGACAATACCTTGTAAGTTAGATGCGAGTCTCCACAAATGATATCAGTCTCTTGACAAAGATGTCAAGCATTAAAAGAATCTCACATCGAAAGAATGTGTGGATAATAAATGATATATATATATAAAGATCTAAACTCAAACTTGTGAGACGCTTTTTGTAGGATAAAACCGTGAGACCTTTAAATCAAAACAGATAATATTTCACAGATTGGGTGCGGGTCTCCACAATTTGAGATAAAAAAATTATAAATATTAAAATTTAAAATTTAATATGTTGGATGTTATATTTTAAAAGTGGTTACATTAATAATTAGATTAAATTAGAAATTCAATTTTACATTCTTTTAAAATATTATATTAGGCATAAATACTTAAGCATTTATCTCGATAGATTAGAGTTTAGACATACCTATTCAATACTAAAAATGAAAACAAATTTAATTTATGGCGCATAAAAAAGATTTTCCAAAATAAAAAGGGTAAAATTGCAAATAGCTCAAAAGGCAGGGTACGACCACTGAATTGGTTGTTGTTTAATGGTTAGTCCATGAAAGAATCAAAGCCACCATACTTAATAAAAAAGAAAAAAAATCAAACCCACCAGCGGACAGAACGCAGCAACATTTCAACTCCCAAAGCTCAAACCTCCACGTGAAACAAGTTCACTCTGCTCACAACCACCATTTCTTGGTGTTATAAAAACAAGTAATTTCCAATCAGGATTTTCTTTTCTGTGCAAAACCCACTTCGATTTTCCCGTACACTTTGACTGTTTTTAGAGGTAAAAAATGCTTGTTTTATATGTTATTCTGTTATTATGTGTACCCAAATGCATATTTTCTTGATTTACTAGTCCGGGGGTTTGTTGTTTTTACGTCTTTTGATCTGGGTTTGTTCTGTAATAATGGCATGTGTTTCTGTTGTTGCTAGTTCAGGATCTCAAGAGCTATGCCTAGTCCTTTGATTCCTTATGGGCTGATGCTTTTCAGATTACTGCTTTTATGTTATGGAATCAATACATTTAAAACTTGTGATGAAATTCTTCTTAGGGTATTCAAGTTGATATCTTTCCTTTTGGTTCTCTTGTAATGAGAATCACAGCTGTGCAGAATTATGCATTTGATTTTAGAATTTCTATTTTAGTTTCTCATATGGTAGATTCACATCATTTGATGTTGTAATGATATACAATGCAGTGATTGTTCAGATTGATTTTCAAGGAGCTGTTTTACTTGTTCAGGATATCTTGGCCTTATAGCATAGGTTATTCATGGGAGATTTCCAATAAAATTTTGGAATTTCATTCCTTTTGTTTTTCTTTTTTGAAGAATGATACTGGATTGAATGGAGATATAGTGGCCAATACAAGAACACACGTGAAGTGTTCACCCTAGGGATACAAAGAAAGATGTTAGAACTCTTTCCAAGGCTCTGAATTTTATTGAAATAAACATAATAATAATACTAACTTGGACAATTCACATATCCCATGTAAGATTTATGTAATCATAAATGTATATTCTGTGAATAGTTGTATATGGTTGCCATTTGACTAATGATGTTGAATTTTCTTATCCAGTAGATTTTAATGGTTGCCCTTAGTAGAATTGGCCTTGCCGGCCTTGCTGTCATGGGCCAAAATCTCGCCCTAAACATTGCAGAGAAGGGATTCCCAATTTCTGTTTACAACCGGACCACTTCAAAAGTTGATGAGACGGTCGAAAGAGCTAAACAGGAAGGGAATCTCCCTTTATATGGGTTTCATGATCCAGAAGCCTTTGTTCGTTCAATCCAGAGACCGCGTGTCATAATTATGCTCGTGAAGGCTGGACCTCCTGTTGATCAAACCATTAAAACTTTATCGATTTACTTGGAGAAAGGAGATTGTATCATTGATGGGGGTAATGAGTGGTATGAAAACACTGAGAGGAGAGAGAAAGCCATGGCGGAATTGGAACTGCTTTACCTTGGAATGGGAGTTTCTGGTGGTGAAGAGGGTGCTCGGCATGGACCTTCTTTGATGCCTGGAGGTTCCTATGAGGCTTATAAATATATAGAAGATATCCTTCTTAAGGTGGCTGCTCAGGTTCCTGACAGTGGTCCTTGTGTCACTTACATCGGAAAAGGAGGATCTGGCAATTTTGTTAAGATGGTTCACAATGGGATTGAATATGGTGATATGCAGCTGATTGCAGAGGCCTATGATGTACTAAAATCAGTTGGGAAGCTTTCTAATGAAGAATTACACCAGGTTTTCTCAGAGTGGAACAAGGGGGAACTGCTGAGCTTCTTAATCGAGATCACTGCTGATATATTCGGAATTAAGGATGAAAAAGGAGGACATTTGGTAGACAAGGTTTTGGATAAAACTGGCATGAAGGGTACCGGTAAGTGGACGGTTCAGCAAGCTGCAGAGTTGTCTGTTGCTGCTCCTACAATAGCATCATCCCTGGATGCGAGATTCCTTAGTGGTTTGAAGGAGGAGAGAGTTGAAGCTGCCAAGGTTTTCACATCCAGGGGCTTTGGTGGTGTTCTTGCTGATATAACTGTTGATAAGGTAAAGTTAATTGACGATGTGAGACAAGCTCTATATGCATCTAAAATCTGTAGCTATGCACAGGGAATGAACTTGATACGTGCAAAGAGCATTGGGAAAGGCTGGGACTTAAAACTTGGGGAGCTAGCCCGGATTTGGAAGGGGGGTTGCATCATCCGAGCTGTTTTCTTGGACCGTATAAAGAAGGCATATGATAGAAACCCAAACCTTGCTAATCTTCTTGTTGATCCAGAGTTTGCTAAGGAGATTATCGAGCGACAATCCGCTTGGAGAGGAGTTGTTTCCCTTGCTATCAATTCAGGTATTAGCACGCCTGGTATGTCCTCTAGCCTTGCTTATTTTGACTCTTACCGGAGGGAAAGGCTGCCTGCTAATTTAGTTCAAGCTCAGAGAGATTACTTTGGAGCTCATACCTACGAGAGGATTGATGTCTTGGGATCCTTCCACACTGAATGGTTCAAGATTGCCAGACAGTCAAAAATCTAATAGTTTTCTGCTCTGGACTGATGATAACCCATGTCAGTGAACCACTGTGCTTAATGGCTCAAGGACCATTACATTTTTAATTTATGTTGTCTTGCAATGATATTAACTCAATTCAATTGTTTGGACGCGAGTCGTTGGACTTTAATTCGCTGCCCCTTCTTTAGAGTAAGTGCTTTGACATTTCCCTTTGGTTTTGAAGGAGCAATTCTCTGTGGTGCTCGTTGAAAACTGACTCACTATTATATCTTATTTTTCTTCTTGTTACTTTGTATTCTATCAACCATTTTTAACCTGGAAAGGCCATGTAGCCATAAATGGCATCTGTGTAGTTTTACAAAGCCCATTGTGTAGCGGCCAGTGGGGTGAGGCAAGGTGTAATAGCCCTGGAAGAATTATAAATCTCACATCAATTGTATTAAAATTGATTTCGGGATATATGTAATATCCAACGAAATTAAAATAGATAATACTTTACGAGTTGATATATACGGGGACACATAGTCAGTTTCCAGCCTCTTTTGTGGTCCTCTTTTACCTAACAAAGGCCTCAATACATTTTAACTACACCAATTTGCGTTTGCTTCAACTGTTTCAGTAGCACATTGAATGAACCCTTTTCAATTCCTGTTTTCATTTACATATGATACGTTATTTTGCTTTGCCAAGAAGCCACAAAATCTGGGGCTCTGCACCATTAAATGCCCCCAGAGGATAAGGAGGGGCTGCCCTTTTTTAGCGCTGAAGTACTTCTGCCATTGCAATACCCCAGTTTTGACCACAAAGGTCATCTTTTTTGTGCTAAATGTTGAAAATTCTTTATATTTGACTAATATTGAATTCAAACACGTGAATCAATAGCTGTAATTCTTAGAAATTTAGATTTCATCAGTTTGAATATCAAAACAAGTGAAATGAAATTTATGAGACGACTGACCAATATTTTTCATTATGTAACTTAATTTCACATGCACAAAAAAAATAATATTAACTATTATCATGCCCATATCATAAATCTCATTTTTCTTTACATTACAATTTAATTTTAAAATATAAATTCTATCAACTAAATTATTTTCTCCATAACAATAGTTAATAAAAATAATAATATTTATCATTATGATGATTATTTTTATAAGAAATATTACTAATCTTTTATTTATATATAAAAAAATCATAGCTTGAGATATGATAAATAATTACATGTACTAAAATTTGAATCAAAACTTAATAGAAAATCAATTAAATTATGATTCAAATTCAATTCTACTAATATTGAACCGATTATTATTATTCGCAATGCAACATATTAAAATGGGTGTGAAGATACACACTTAATTTATTATATATTATTTATTTTAATTTAAAAATTTTAGGATTATTTTTTTTTAGTTTAGAAACAGGGAAGATTATCTCATGGGATTTATAGATCTTTTTGAATTTTTTAAATTTATATATCGTCTATCAATAAAAAATTATAAAAAATTAAAATTAAAATTAAATATTTTATATTTAAATTTTAATTATTTACATCATTCCCTATTAATAATTTTAACCACTTATATGATTCCCTAATAAAAAAATCTTACTATTTTATCTTTAAAAGAATGACTAACAAATATAAATTTAAATTTTTACTGTAACATGTATATTATAAGATATTCACGTAATATTCCGAGGCTGGGCTGCTACAATGGGTACAGGGGCAATATGGTGAACCAAAAAATGAGCGGCAACTTTAGAGAATTTAACAACAGGGTAATCAAAAAACTAATAAATTTTATTCTTTCGATTCATTATTTTTTTCCCTCTTCTTTTGGAATTAACGAAAGGGCTTTTCTTTCTATTCACCGAAAAGGAGCAATAAAATAAAGATAGAAACAGAGGACTCTGTTCCTGTGCATGTGATTGACACCCTTTTTTTTTTCTGATTGTTTCCTGAGAAAATTTTGGATAAAAAATCGGAACTTGAAGCGAAAAGGAAAATGGGTTTGATTCAATTTGTCAAATCAATCAATTGGGAACAAGAAGCTTACCCTGCTTATGAAGATTTCATTGTTCTTCCTTTCTTTGCTATGTTCTTCCCCTCTGTTCGATTCTTTCTCGACAGATTCGTCTTTGAGGTACTTGGTTTTATCTCCTTTATTCATTTTTATGATAATTTGATTTGATTTTTTATTTTTTTTTAAAGAAAAAGAAGTTTTGAAATTTTGTTGAAAGTTTATGTCTTTGATGCTTTGTCTTTTAGCTTTATTGAATTGCTTTGAGGGTTGTTTTTGCTGTTATTGGATTGACCAATATAAGATTCTTGGTACTGCTAGTTGTTTGCTGCATGTGAATGGTATTACATGTACTTTTATGCTTCACAAGAAGCTTGATATGATTCTATGAGTTATAGTGAAAAGCGTTCAATTTGGGTTTTTGGAATCAGACCCTAGTTCAACTGTCATTTATTTTATATTTTTTTGGTTATCGATAGTGTAGAAATGTATTTTAAAGGAAATTTGGAGTTCTAGAAAAGATTATTATGAGCAGTTTTTCTTTTTGCTTTACTCTTCACTAATGGAATTCATTTAACTTGGACTTGATGAGAGTGTTCTTGGCTATGTAAATGCATCGGTATAGGAATGGCTGCATGTTGTCTTTATCTAAGTTTCTTTTTGGCTACACAATGGGGGATAGCTCTACCTCTTCCCTTAATTCCCCTAAAGTTTATGGCAGATCCCATGTGTGTTTGAGTCTACGACTTGCAGATTCCAACCCCAAAAGGGCTGGTACTTGAACTACTAGGCCAGAGGCCTAGGTTTGTATTGGACCTATTGATCTTGTTAGTTAGTTGTACCATCACATCGTCTTTCTAGCTAAATATATTTTCTTGACAAATACTCATTCATGTTGCCATCATTAGAAGATGAGGCCTAGAAATTTGGACTTCAGACTTACTTCATGATGGTTGTAATGTAATCATTTTGTTCTTTTTTATTGTCCTCAAATTTCTAGCTTTTACTCCAAAACGCCCTTCCATTTAACAAGTCATATCTTCTAAGACACATTAGAAGTTTTCTTTCTTTTGCTACATGTTAGCTGTGTTAGAACTAGAGTATTCTTTGGAATCATGATGTTTCACAAACTTGTATTAAGGATGCTTCGGTGACTTGTCATTGGGAGCTACTTCTGGCTTTTATTTGTTCACAAAGCTACTGGTCATATTAGTCAAATGGAGTTGTGGACTGTTTGATGCAGCTTGACTAATATGGAATTGAGTTTTGGGCTAACTGGGTGGTTTTGCTTCTAGATCAGCTACAGATTTAACTTGACTCAAGCTCTGGTTGGTTTCCTTTAGCTCTTTAAAGCTTTAGCATCTTTCGCTTAAATGCATAGAGCAGCTGGGAGTCCCTGCTTGAGGTCTTGAAGTTTTAGCAATAGATGTTTGAAGGGTTGATGAATTCCAGAAGAAAGAAGAAAATGCAAACAAGTGGAAATGAAAATTTTTGTAATAAAGCTCTTGGGACTTGGAAATGAAACAGTAGGACTCTTACTTTGTAGGATGACTAAAATGTAGTTCTTTCATTTGTTTTCTTGAGTTTGGATCTCCTAAGAGCTTAAAGCAATAAATAAGTGCCATGCCATTGTTTTGACATACCACTTCTTATTGGTAAAGGTTCTGCCCATGATGTTGTTTGAACATATCTTCCATTATTGATTGAGTTTTTGCCTAGACTGTTGTATGGTTATGAATTGTTCACAAGCAACTGTAGATTTTTTACCATTTTCTGGAATTTTTTAAGTTAACTCATTCACTACCAAAAAAAGAAAAACTTAATGTCTTTGCTTTCGTGATCACATGTTGAAAACACTGCCATCCTCCTATTAATAGGTGACTGACTGCATTGTTTGTGGGCTTGTGCAGTGCTATTTGAAGATTTTCTTTAAGATTATTTTCTATGCATGCAAGTGCCACGTGTGTTGATATATAAGTATTTTGACTAAAGTTTGAAACTTTCACCATTATAGGGAGACAGTTTGTTGCAATTTACTTGCTAAATGACTTGAGATAAATTAAAGTGAGGTGATCTTTTAATTCAGATAAAATTCATATCATAGTTGATAAGAATAAGCATAAATTTAATTAGATTGAAGTGTTTGTCTTAAATGCTGGGGGGAAAAGATGTCTATGTTTGGCATATTTAATGTAGTTGCTATCTCTGTCTGGCTAGTTTGGTTGCTTCTCTCCTTCATATCCTCTCTCTCTTTCTTCTGTCACCGACCTTTCTCCTAACATTTTTTTCAAAACTATCTTAAATGGTTTCAGAAAGTTGGAAGGCGGTTGATATTTGGAAAGGGACACCAGATGCTGGATACAAATACAGAAGAGAGAAGGAAGAAGATTAGAAAATTTAAGGAGTCGGCTTGGAAATGCATTTATTATCTTTCAGCTGAAATTCTTTCTCTCTCAGTAACTTATAATGAGCCCTGGTTTAAGAATACAAGATACTTTTGGGTAGGGCCAGGAGATCAGGTCTGGCCTGATCAAAAAATTAAGTAAGCTTCATCAACAATATGCAATATAATTGCTCCTTTTTGCTTCAAATATCAATATTAGCTTATAAAGTCAGAGATATGAGTACTACAGCTTTATGAACTCAATAAACTAACTATTATGTTTCTTGTCCAGATTGAAATTAAGGGGACTTTATATGTATGCTGCTGGATTTTATACATACTCTATATTTGCTTTGATTTTCTGGGAAACAAAGCGTTCTGACTTTGGAGTCTCAATGGGTCATCATGTTGCAACTGCCATCCTTATTGTGCTATCATACATATTTAGGTATGCTTTGACAGGGTTTTAGCAGAATATAAGATATTAGGATTGTAGATTTTTAAAATTTTATAGAATAGTTGTTTCTTTTCTTATTCCAGTTTCTTGCAGATTTGGCCGTATTGGTTCAGTTGTTCTAGCAATTCATGATGCGAGCGATGTATTTCTGGAGATAGGGAAGATGAGCAAATATAGTGGTGCTGAAACAATTGCTAGCTTTGCATTTTTAACCTTTGTTTTGTCTTGGGTCTTACTGCGCCTCATATGCTTCCCTTTCTGGGTCCTCTGGAGTACAAGGTTTGTATAAGTTCATGTCTGATATATATTTTCTATCCAACTTTATGAGGTTTCTTTCTAAGCTGAGAAACACGCCCAAATCCATAACCATAGCACTGAAGTCAAGGGAGGAGAAAGTAACTATAAAACAAGTTTTGCTTACAGCAGAAGATAACTGTAAAAGAATTCCATATTGTGAGCATTCAGCTCCATATTTCTCACCATTGAAAGTTTTAACCCTTTTGCCCCAGATATCTGGTAATAATGGATCCCTTCTGTTATCTGCTTGCTTCAGTATATATGAAGGATTTATTAAATTAGCTTATTATATTCATTTTGGGAGTGGTAAGTTCTGGGGTTCCAAGGACTTTGTCTTGCTACACTGTGATGGAAACTGTCTTTTCTCTTAAAGAAAAAATAGATGCTAAGTTTGCCTCCTGGTTCTGATATAACCCAGAGCATAAAAATTCACTTAGATGGTATTTCTAATTTTATTCTTTTTATTTATCTTATTTCTTTCTTCGATTGCAGCTATGAAGTTGTCCAGATATTGGGCAAGGACAAGCATCCGGTGGATGGACCAATTTGTTATTATCTGTTCAACACACTACTATTTTGCCTGCTTGTTCTTCATATTTATTGGTGGGTACTTATGTATCGAATGCTTGTCAAACAAATCCAAGCAAGGGGCAAACTTAGTGAAGATGTTAGATCAGGTAAGTACAGCATATTTTTTGTCACATGGAAATGACTGCATACAAGGACACAGATGAACTAGATAAATTGATAAATCAATCTCATTAAGAATTTCTGACTTGAAATACATGAATTTACTGTTTATATACAGTTTTTTTTTTTTGGTCAACTGGCTCAAGTCCTGATTGATAAATAATAATTGGTATTGCATGGAATAATCAATCATCAGAGATTTTACTCACTTTAAGACACTGCACATATTCTTTGCTGATATGTAAGTAACTTTATAAACGAATGAATGCTGTAAAAAGGAGTTTCATACCCTTTTATATGCATATCGTCATTTTATATTCCTCCAGAATGTGCTTTCAAGTGGCTTTCCTTTTAACTTCATAGCTAGCTGTTTTACTTTTAATTTTCATTTGGACCATTTATTCTCTTATTCAGATTCTGATGATGAACATGAAGATTGATATCGAAACAAGAAATACTGCATCAACAGGACTCATGAAAAGGTAATCTTACTTTTATTTGAAAGCTTCATAGTACTCACCAATTTGATTTAGCAAAATCAAAATTATAGACCTCCAGACCTGGTTCTGTTTGAAACATCATAGAAAGCCCTCATTTGAACAAGTGGACAGGACAAAACGCTTTGCTTTTGTGCAAAGTTCTGGTTTTCACTGTCGTTTCATTGTCATCTTTGTCTGTAAACTGATAAATGTATGTCCATTTTCAGTCAAATTGACAGAAGGTTCTCTTTGTATGTCCTTCTGCAGATGGAAAACAACCCTGGTTTGCACAATAATATTCTTTAAACCTGAATGAAATATTTACGTTTCCTTGCAATTAAGAGAACTTCAAATTGCTTCGTGATGAGGTACAAAAGCATTTCAGAGAGTTTCGATTGAAGAGAAGTTTTGCTTTGGCACCTTCCAGTTTACAATATTTGGTCTAGGTCTGCTGGCTCACCAGTAATTTGTTGTAAGAAAACATGTTACCATGAAACTGTAATTCATCAGCTCGAAGACAACTCTGCAGCCAAGTTGAGGGTTTACTTGAGGATTCAAATTTTTTACCCTTAAACCAAGGAATCTTCATTTGGTTTTTTTCTAATTGAAACTCATTACTTCATTGTAGGTTCAAGTGTCCATAGTGAGCAGACTTTTATTACATGTTGGCTTGATTCTGATTCTTAGTTTTAATAAATGCTTGAGAAAATATCAAGTCAGAAATCTGCAAAGAGTTGATTAACTTCTTTTGACACGTGATACTAATCTCTTGCACTTCAAGAATCAAGATCAAGATTTTGAATGTATTCTAGATTTTTGTTAAGCAAGTGAAATATTGAAAATATAAGAAAGAGTGTTAGTCATTGTTCTTGTTTGTTAAGCAAAAAAGGCAAGTGGCTATATCGTGTAAATTGAACTTTGATGGCATTCCAAAAAAAAGTGTTACATAAGCTTGCTTGAAGGACAGAAAAATGACTAGGGCTTTTCATTTTACAAGAAGTAAGCTGAATTCCAATTTGTCAGCTGAAACTT
This sequence comes from Durio zibethinus, assembly GCF_047325235.1. Lineage (NCBI taxonomy): Eukaryota > Viridiplantae > Streptophyta > Magnoliopsida > Malvales > Malvaceae > Durio > Durio zibethinus. Next base: position 2,497,460 of record NC_143166.1, read on the forward strand.
ACCAATATCTAAAGCATTGGTTTAACCTAATATGTTCAACAAACCAAGTCTATGCTGCATTGCTGTGTGACAGACACAAAAATGATTGGTTAATTTAGATTATAACAACTTTTTTTTTTTCAACGTTTTTACCAAAGAGTACCTTTTTTAAGTAAGGCAGCTTCAACTTGCTAGATATTTGAAAGCAAAAAATGTAAAAATGTAGTAAACATTTGCTGTTATCTGTTAATGGTTTGTTGGCTGACCCAAAAACCTTTCCAAGCAAATTATTTTAAGATAAGGAGCACGTCTTTGAATCTCCCTCTCAGTTATAAGTTTTGGTTTGAGAGCACCCACCAACCAGGCCAACATTAGTTGCATCCTATCTTGACTAATTACACATAAATTTGTACTAAATACTCAAACAGCTAGTTATGCACAAGGAAAAAGCTTCTTCAAATTCCACATTTTTTCCCTTAAATATCTTCAATTCCCACCCATTTCCCCTCACTCGATCAATATCTTGATCCATTCATTCAAGAAAAAGCTACGCATAGCAACAAAAGAATGGCGCATTGCCCTTCTCTGATGATCAGTCTGCAGTGGTCCATAGTTCTGATTTGTTTCTCCATCTTCAGCTCTACCATTTTTGCCAGTGCTGACCCTCCCTTGACATTGGATTACTACAAATCAACGTGTCCGACTGTGTTTGAGATTGTGAGGCAAGAAATGGAGTGTCAAGTGCTCTCTAATCCTCGCAATGCAGCCTTCATTGTTCGATTACATTTCCACGACTGTTTTGTTCAGGTTAATTCAGATACACATATCAATGCATGAACTGCTCAAAAATAATGGGAGGAAAAAATTTTCACATTATGAATTTAATTTGTGCAGGGTTGTGATGGGTCAGTTTTGCTTGATGATACAATCAGCTTAAAAGGAGAAAAGAAAGCTTCAACAAATGTAAACTCTTTAAAAGGTTTCAGAATCATTGACAGGATTAAAAACAAGCTTGAATCTGAGTGTCCTGGAATTGTTTCTTGTGCTGATATCCTCACTATTGCTGCCAGAGATGCTGTGATTCTGGTAAAATATTTCCACAAGTGAAAATCTATACATTTAATTTTCCTAATTCTCGAGTTGGCCTCATTTTTTTGTCCAATTCTTTACAGGTTGGTGGGCCTTACTGGGATGTACCAGTGGGAAGAAAGGATTCAAAAACGGCTAGCTATGATCTAGCCAGGGAAAACCTTCCTACTGCAAACGAGGGTCTTCTCAGTATTATATCTAAACTTCTTTATCAAGGTCTCTCAGTGACTGACATGGTGGCTCTTGCTGGTAAGCTGTTCTTTGAATCTTCTATAATGAACATAAACAATGCAGTGCACTAAATTTCACTCCTTCTTGCCTTGAATCACTTCCAGGGGCTCACACCATTGGAATGGCACGCTGTAAGAATTTTCGAGCTAGAATATATGGAGACTTTGCAGCAACTTCAGGGAAGAATCCATTATCCGATTTGTATCTCAGCAGCTTGAAATCCATCTGCCCTGCAACTGGATCGGGAGACAATAACGTAACAGCCATGGACAATGTTACACCAAATCTTTTCGACAATTCTTTTTACCATACACTGCTGAGAGGGGAAGGGTTGCTTAGTTCAGACCAAGAAATGTACTCCAGCGTCTTCGGAATGGAAACCAAAAAGCTTGTCCAGATATATGCGGAGGACCCTTTTGCTTTCTTCAAACAATTCTCAGATTCAATGGTGAAACTGGGAAACATTACGAGTTTGGATAGCTTTGTCAGTGGTGAAGTAAGGAAGAATTGCAGATTTCCCAACACTTGAAGAGCTGAAAAACACCGGCTTTTGTTAATGAATTATAAAGTAAAATTGTTTGTTTGTGTCAAGAAGACAATGAATAAAAAGTTTTTCCAAGGTATGACTCCTTTTTCATATACTAGATGGTTTGAAACAAAAGTTTGGCTTCAACAATTTTGAATTTTAGCATGATTTGATGGGTTTTGGCTCAAATTAATTTGTAACTTCATCGGTTTTTTAACTCAAGTAGATTAGGTTTTTTCAAAAATATTAACATTCGATTCGTTTTTTAAAATATGAAATTTAGCTCAAATGATTCATACAATCACTCTTTAAAAGTGACATCCAATAAATACGATATTCAAATATGAACACTTATAATTTATTCTTCCATTCCATATTGCAGCCTCTTTTATTAAAATAAAAAATAAAAAAAGCAATTTTCACTTTTCACCTTTGAAAGTAAAATACTATGTACTCTAGTAATGAAAATGGCAATCAAACAAAACCTTGATTAAATCATGTTGTTTCTTGTGGATGAACATCCTAAAAGTAAGTTAATGGTGGAAGAACCAATATACTATTATTACATAAAAAATTCCAGATTTGCATATCCTTGATGGGTAATTCAGTTTGGCCTTGCTGCTGCTGGGCAATAATCCTGTATCCATATCTGCACATCCTACTTTCTCAGCTCCATTGCTGCAAATGTAAGGGTTTCCTACAATACTGCTACAACAAAAAAAAATCAATTAAGCAACTAAGGCAAGGTTCTGGCTTCCAGCTGGGTGAAATAAATAGAAATGGGAAACAGAAGAGAAATTGTCGGAGTGAAAGTCACTTGAATACTTTGGCAGGCAATATGGGCACATGACCACTCAAATTATTGAAGGACAAGTCCCTGGAAAATTAAACAAAGCTTATATAATCCTTACTCTGAATATATCATTTCATTGTGGACAGAAAACTGTAGGATGAAAAGATTACATCAAATTAAGCTGTGTCAAATTAGCCAAGGAAGCAGGAATTTCTCCAGAAAGATTGTTATCAGCCAACCTCCTGTATGGCAATTCAAAAACCAATCATCAGATTCAATCTAATATTGCTGAATTATGATTTCAGAAAACAAATTGAACAAAGAAGATAAACAAAACAAGGGGTCCAACAGCAGGGCATACAGGTATTGGAGGCTGTTTAAATGAGAAAGAGTGCTGGGAATTTGTCCAGAGAATGTATTGTTGGAAAGATCAAGAGTTTGAAGCTTAGAAAGGCTCCCTATCTCAAATGGTATATCTCCTGATATATTGTTGTTCTGTAGAAGCCTGCAGAAAATTTGGATGCCATTTCTTAAAAATAGCTGTACAAATCAACTGAAATAGACTCCGGGTTATTGTAGTGAGAATTTTTATACTTACACAATCTGGATATTGGTCAAGTTCCCAATGGAAGGCGCGAGAGTACCGGACAAATCCTGGCTTGGAGCTGCTCTGCAACAAAATCATTTTAACCATTTATTCCCCAAAACTAATGTATCTGCTCTAATTTGATTCATGTGAGATATAAGAAATAATAATATATAAGTATGAACAGATAATACTACTTACAGGCCAATAACTAGACCATCAGGAGAGCAAGTGACCATAGTCCAGCTGCATGGTTCAGCATAGGACGCACCCCAATTGTCAAGAACCCCATGAGGATCAACCAGGTGATTTTTTATGCCCATTAAAGCTATTACTGAAAAATTTTCAAAAGAAAACGGATAAGATTACATTCATATTTTGAATTTTCTTCTTTTATATATAGATTTACAGTAAGAAGGAACATGTTTACCTTCACCACTTGGTGAAATCATCGGGGATGCGGAAGTCGACAAGCAGAAAAAGGCCACAAAACATAGCAAAACAGAAATCTCTTTCCTGATTTCCATTGAGTTGCAGCGACAAAGGTAATACAACTAGAAATCCTGATCTGCTCAACTAATGCACGTGTTTACATGAACATGATTATAATTAGTAAAGTAGTACACGGGGCATTAACCTTTAAGCAGTGTGAGATTTATAATTAGTGCAGTCAATCAAAATCAAATGCATGCAACTTGGCCCAAGTCAACCCTGGTGGGATCAGACAGAACCATAAAATTAAAAAAAAAAAAGAAAAAGGCTTTCTGGGATAAATTGGAACCCCTTTTGTAGCTCCAGTAATAACAAGATCCTGAAAAACAACCAATAAGATATAGCTCCAAGACTGAACAAGAATAGTCAGAGAATGCTTCTTCAGCAAATACTTTTAATATGGTTCATACATCAAGCATCTAATATAGCTAAAACCATTCAAAAATGAGTATTGATGCCCTGACTAACAATAAATTACTAAGCTTTTTGTCATCTCCTCATAAATTTTGACATATACCAGAAATAATTATAGATGTTAGAAATTTGAATTCAACCTACATATCACATTTTAAAAATGATTATATGAATAAATTGAATTAAACCATGGGTTCGGTATCAATGAACTTTACAAAACTGAAAATTGATTTATAATAAAGACTGTATAAATCAAAGATGCTGAAACTGGGAAAAGGTGCGCTAACACTAAATGTGTAATTGATTCTTACAAGTGGAGAAGAGAAAATAAGAGAATATATTCATAAATTAATCCTCGGCAACAATTCCAAATAAAGTAGTGATTTACAAGTTAAGCCTAATTAAACAAAGACAAACGAATTTGACTAGCACTTGAACATTTATCTAATACTATCAACACTATCAAGGGTAGGATTAGCAACGGATCAGATCGAGACGGATTTTTGCTAGCTCCGACCCGATAGTATATAAATCGTACCTGATTTGATCCGAAATTAATAAAATATTATTTTTTAAATATAAATATTTAAATATATAATTATATAAATAAAAAATTATTTTTATATTATATCGAGTCGGATTTGTCTAAAACTCAAACTCAACCTGACTCAACTCGAAATTAGATTTTAAAAAAAAAAATCTGACCTTATAAGGTAGGATCTGATCGAAATCCGTTATGATAGATTGAGTTGCCCACCCTAACCAAGATAGTAAGAGCGAGAACAAAACCAATCATATCTAACATAAGAATGCTACAACCAAATTGATCTAAAATCATGATTTGATGCAATGTTCAATCTCAAATTAAGATATTGTGAGAATCTATTATGTTATATATATAGAGATTTGAAATCATTCTTGTAAGATTTTTTTTTTTAGATAAGATTATAAAATTTTTTAATCAAAACGGATAATACATCAATTAATCGCACAACTTTTGGGGCAAATTTTGGCTCTGATGGCAAATTGTAAAGTGTTCAAATTTTGGCTCAGATGGCAACCTATGAAGCAACTCTAAATTGATCGACATTTATTGTTTGATATTGTGTTCGAATAGACATAAGAACATAACTTGTAAATGAATCCAACATTAAAGACAATTGCTTTTTGTTTTGTTTTGCATATGCTCAAATAAAAATTTGAACAATAACTGCAACATTTTTCTCATGAAAAAAAAATAAGTAAAGCAGATTGGGGAACATATGAAAGAGTAGCAGTGATAGACGCAAAGCCATCAATAAATTCTTTGACTAAAAGCAGGAAACACAGGAAAAGAGATGGAAAACAATCAGTTGTTGTGGCTGCTGGGATTCGAGCCCAGGTCTCTACGGCCACAACGTAGAATTCTTACCACTAAACTACAGCCACAAGTTGTGGATGTTGCTGCCGATGAACATTGATGTAGGTTTTCATTTGAAAACGATTAAGCTTAATTCAAACTAGAGTGCTGCTAAATGCATCCGAGCTTTTGATCTTTGGATCCCATTATTTTTAATGTTTCATAAATAAAATTATTTAATTATTTTTTTTTTTACACAAATTTTCAAAAATAAATTTATGAAAAATCATATAACTTATCAAAAATGAATTTTCGAAAAATTATAAATTTTTTTGAAAATAATTTTTTGGAAGATTATAAATCTTTTAGGAAATAAATTTTTAAAAAAATTAAATTTTCAAAAAAGTTTATGAGTTTTTATAATCTATTTTCAAAAATGTTTATAAATTTTCGAAAATCCATTTTTAGAAAATTATATGATTTTTTGAAATTTTATTTTCAAAAAATTATAAAACTTTAGAAAATTCTGAGAAAAATAATTAAATAATTTTACTTATAAAAAAATTTTAAAAAAAAGTTTAAGTGTGAAAAAAAAATGAAGTTACATCTGGAAGCACTCAACTTACATACAAAAGGAACATTTTGCTTTTAACATTTTTGTCATTAACATCTAAGTAGGGAAATACATTTAAAACAGGTGACAATTTCCCTTACAACTTTCACAAGATTTGAGAATTTACAACTAAAGTTCAGAAAGTTAAAATACATAAGATTAAAAACACTTAAAAAGTAAAAAGAAAAAGATTAAACAACTTAATTGATTTAAATAAAGAGAAATGGATTTTGTCTTAAAAAGTAGATTTTCAGTAATAATTTTTTTTTTATTTCACTATAAAAGAAACCAAAATTCAGAATAAAAAATTGTTAAAGTTGACTTTGTGTTGATCGACAACCATCCTATTTTCATTCTTTTATGGCCGACATACCATCATAATCATAGCTTCCTAGCCATGCATTCGATATGGATCAATGAAATCTTTTCATTGATTTCTATTGGTTCTTTTTATCTTTTCGTGATCCGTTAAAACATGGCCAGCTTGTCCATTTCGATAAGAACAACCCGAAATAGTCTCTCCCAGACGTAATTAGAGGCCTAGCCTGACCAAATTCATTCAAATTTCGTACAGAAAACTAGCCCCTGGAAAAAAAAATGTAGCTTAAAGATTTGAATTGACATGCAAAAAATAAACGAAGTTAAATAAAACCTTGATGAAATGTCTGCCCTACAGATGACATTAACATGTTCATGTTGTCTGCGTAGTAATTGAAAGACTGAAGTTTTATTACTCCATGCTCTAACAGGGCATCAGTGCCTGAGGAGCAATTTATTTGATTGAACCAACGAAAAGTTTAAAGGAAATAAACCATTGAACTACTCTTCTTCCTCTTCTTCCTCTTTCCAGCAGCATTTGAGAGTTGATCGAGGAGAACCACAGCTGACAGTGCTGTTAAATTTCTGGTACATGATGGAACCACTAATTCCAAGCTCTTCAGTGCTTCTCTCTCCGCAAAAGTATCCTTTAAAATCCAGCTGACAGCTCTGCTCGAGTGATTGGCCAGCAACATCAACATGCACTGCTACAGAAAAGTCCTTTGGTTTGAAGCAAACCAACACCCTTTCGACCAAGTGCTTCAGATTCAGATCTTTCGGATCATAGCCCACAGCTTCAAAGCTTGCATAACTAAACCCATCTTCTGGTGTAACATGAATGGTAGAAATTGCAGCCCCTTCAATTGCATTCATTGAATAACCACAGGGATCGAACTCAAAATCACATATCTCAGAATCTGGAAGGATCTTCCTTATGCCAGAATTAATGGTCATCACAGCTGCCGAGCCTGATTGGTATTTGTAGAAAACTGAAGCCATTTCCCTGTCCAGACCAGTCAAACACATCTCTACAGTGTAAATAGGGCCACTGGTGGTAACTGATTCTGCAGATGCAGAGTACACATGCCATTTCTGTATATCGAGCCCACCCATTACATAAGCCTTGCTGCCAGCGCCGAAATTACCAAAATAGCTATCAAGGATAGCAACTTCTTCAGAGAAGTTACGATGAGGATAGGGCTGAGCACCAGGGAAGATAAAACTCCCACGAGTATACCTTACAGATTTTACAGCAAAAGAAAGACTCCCAGCCAACTTCAAGATGGGTGGGATTGCAAGAAGTAACTTTGTTGTCCCACAGGTTTTGATGACGATCTTGTAAGGATAGACAAAGAGGCTAGACTCAGAAAGGACATAGGAGTCCACATGCTTGTTTGACAGTGAAGAAACTATGGTGCACTCAGCTGGACCAAGAATCTCATCCAACTGGGCTTTCGACAATGATCGAAGACCCTTTCCTTCAGGATCAGAAAAGATGCCAGGTTCAAAGAATGAAATTTCAAGCCTCTTCTCATAACCCTCAAATCCAATTGCAGACACTGCCATTGCAATGTCAACCAAGGGATACACACAGTCGCCAATTGAGGAAATTGCAGTTGTAAAGAAATCAGCCACGAAAAGAGAGGAGGAAGAGGTCGGTAGAAGAAAGAATCTAAAACTAACTAAAGCAAATAACAGCTGATTGACCACTACCAGTGGTCAGACGGCACACTTGGGTTTATCAGGATGGCTTGCGAGCAAACTGCAAAGCAAGAAAAAGAATTGTCAGGCATTAAATGATTCATACAATTAAAAAGCCAATAACCTCTTCATAGATAGGACACTACTTACGTTGGAGTATGCAGCAGATCGGAACTTCTTGATTCCACCGTTTGGTCGGACGTCTTCAATGCTGTAACCGAGAGGAGCTTCGTAGAATAAAGATTTACTACTACTACTACTACTACTAGACTTCTTTTTCCCACCTTCCATTAGATCATTCAGTAACACCTACATTCCCATTATAAACAAAACAAAGAGGTCAGCTACAACATGTAAAAATCAACAATGGATTCAATAAATCAATTTTATATCTATGCTTTGAAATCTAGAAATTGCAAAAAGTCAAGTTCGGATAAAAAAATTGTATTTTTTTATTTGAATCCAAAAATATTAACATCAATATATTAAATTTAAACAATCATAATCTCAGCATATAGTTTAAGAACAGAGCTCAGACAGAATTAAAAATTTATTTTAAAATTAAAAAAGTATTTTTTAAAACATTAATTTCGACAGAAAATCAAGAAAATTCAAACAGTAGAAGCAACCAGAAAAAATATCATCCATAATATTGATAAAAAAATTAAAAATTATAAATAACAATAAATAGACAATTCAAGAAACATGAGGATAATATTGAGTTTTTATTCATACAAAAAACAAACAATCTTAGATTCAAATCACATGCAAAACCACAGGATACTAATAATACACGAATCATAGATAGCATTATCATTAAAAAAAATTAAAAAATCGGAAGAATCGATACTTACAATTCAAAACTAGAAATTCCTGAATCAACCAGTAATAAAAAAAACGATTATCTACCTCTGTTCAGATCCTGCAAGAAACGCAAAAGCAACATATCACCGTATAGAAAAACAATGAAAAGGAATCGATGATTCTTAAGATTTGAATACACTGAGATGAAAATAAAGAAGGAAAAAAACACTTACAAAAATATTAAAAATTTCAAGACAAACAAACGAAGCGAATAAAGAAGAAGCCTTTAGAGAGGACAAAAGAACAGAAAAATAAAATGAAAGGCTGCGGGAGATTATGGTTTATGGAGTATCGAATTTCTCGCGGCTCACGCAAATTATGATGGCATGATTTCGAGGGGTAGGGACCTATTTATATAGGGGAGGTAGGGCTTTCCCACTTGGAAAAGGATGCCACTACTGGACAGCTGGATTATTGAGGATTACGAATCGATTATTATCTGAAATTGACGATTTAGCGTTTGAAACGTGTTTTCGCATTGCATTAATTTTAAAATTCATGGCTTAATTCAGTTATTTTATATATTTATTAATAAATATAATTTTTATAATTTTTATTTGGAATTATGATTTTTTATAGAAAATATTATGAGATCATTAGTGATTTTAATTTAAGATAGATATAAAAGGAAAAAAATTACATTAAGATGAAGTAATCTTGGTTTCCAAATGTTTAGAAATTAATTTTTTTTAAAAATAATACAACAAAATATGAGAAAAGAATGATCGCTTGGCGTACGAAAGGAAGTCCCTGGTTAGTGGATCTCTTGAACTCACTTTTGTTTTTTGAATGACGATGACAACAAAATTCCCATTGCCCAAACGGTCTGACACGTGCGTGATTCCTGACCTCTAATTTTCCTCATCTCTGCTATTATTTTTTTGTCACATTTTATTGTATTATTTTTTAAGGTCATATTTTATTACCATAAATAATTAATTATTAATAATTTTTCAAAATTTAAAACACATGTTTCCTAGTTTGTCTGGTTTGCCAGCTTGCGTAACACAGTCCACTCATTTAATTCAAATAATAATTATAAGGTTTTGATTCTTTGGAGCCAAACACCAAGATCTGATCACTGTCCAAAATGCCAGGGAAAAGATTCTTTATTTGTTTTTTTCTTTTTTTTTTTTTGAAGATTTATCACTAGTTGTACATATTTTTATTTGTCTCGACATCTTTAAAAGTTTTTAAAAATTTTTATTCGAAGATAATTTTAAAAATAAATTTAATAATTTAAAATATGATATAATGATATAATATAAAAATTATATGAATAAAAATCACAAAAATAACACGCCATAAAATTTTTAAAAAATCATAAATAAATTTAATAAAATAAAAAAATTATATTTTTATTTTTATATTGACACATTATAATATGTGATTTTTATATAAAATATGATACGAATATAATATTTTACATAACATAATGATACGAATTATCAAATTTATTCACGAGCCAGACAGACAGCTCACTCTGCAACCAAGTCTAATATATGCTTCAAAACTTTGATTCTAGATATCCACCAGAAAATGAATTATTCTTACATTAAGTCATAGATGAAAAGAGCTTGCATACCTAAATTTTCCTTATCTATTCTCAATCTGAACAAAACAATTATAACATTGTTGATGAGCTGCAATGTTTTGGCTCTGCAACTAGATGTAGACCAGTCATCAATGCATATATCACGAAAAATTTGCCAAATATTGAATCATTTCGGCAGTGCTACCAACCTTCCGGCGGAACAAAAGTTGTAAACCGATTCCCCATCGAGGAAACCTGCATGCACAATAGATGATTCCGGAAAACAAGTCAGAATGTGTAATCCAACTTGAACTCCATCCTGTATGTTAAAACCAAAGCTATGGCAATCTCAACAATGATGGTTAGGAATCAGGAGAAAACGTACCCGGGATAACCATCATCGATGTTCAAGCCTCTTTCCTGGTTATCCTGTCATTTTAGCCAAGGGATGATGGTTAGAAATGCTGGTCTAGAAAAGGCAAAGCACACAAGATGAAAATTTTACAGGTAAATTGCAATGTACGAGGTAAAAACTAGGATCAAGCGGAGCAACATGTCCAAGATGAATCTCAGTAAACTGAGGCAAGTTTCCGGGAAAGGAAAAGAAGATTTTCCCAAATATCAGTTCATACAACCTTAAACAAACAAGTTAAAGGAGTTAATTTAACCCAAGTAGCTCACGATTAATTTAATCTAAGCTAAGAAATAATATTTCCTACAATTTGGGAACCTTAAACTGTTGTTTCGTGAGGGGCATGCATACTTATGATTCGATTCAAATCACTGCATGATAAATTGCAATGTACAAGGTTCCATCTCGAAAATAACATTGATGGGCAGTAAAACTTCCTTACCTGAAGCAATAAATTCCCAAAGCTGTCGTAATTTCATGAACAACTGATGTGGCAAAGTGTAAATAGAGTGATGCTGTTTGACCAAAAGAGAGATATCAGGCAAAATATAACAGCATACGGGTAAAAACAATAGAGCAGAGCAATGAACTGACAGAGAGATAAAGATGCTAACTTATTATACAAACTAATATTTAAAAAGTAAAAAGATCTCATTCTCAACTACAGAGCTTGTTCAAAATTAAATTGATTTAATAGATGTAGGAACGAAGTTTCACAGAATACCATACTTGTTTACATCCTAACTTAAATGACTAAGAAAGGCAGCAGTCATACCGGTGAACACACAGTAACCGAGAAGAACCCATAACTCATCAACTAAAGGAACGCTGGAGAAAAAGAGGGAAAAACAACAATTAGCATTCATTTCCCTGAGAACAACAGTGAAAACAGCATGAACTATATCAGGTCAGAAAGCAAAATCTAACACACATACCCATCATTCAGCCTAGCTGTAAGAGTATTTGCGATTGCCAATGGAAGATACAGGAGTGACTGAAAACAAAGCATACGTAGAAGAGTTAACCATTTTGTAAAACCATGTTATCAAGTCCATCAAAATGTAGTTAAAGATTAAAAAGAAATTCTTTTCCCCTTTAAGACAAGAATAACTGTTCCTGCTCCTGTAATTAAGTACAAATATAGATCCCTATCCATGCAATCAGAAATAAGAAGTAAAGCAGTATTTTTTTTTTTGAAGAGATAAAATTCGATGGTACTAATTTATTCAACTCCAAAAGCAATTGAGGATAAAAGTGCAAGAGTGACAAGCTGCTCCCCCTTCATCTAAATTCAGGATTCACTCAACTCAAGTTTGTTTATAAAAAAAGCCAAAATCACGCTTAAAGTAAGGCCGGCTTAGCTTGTAATGCTAAACATGGAACATAATGAAGCTCAACCAAAAGTTCAATATAGTAGATATTATTTAACTATATTATCTAGTTTAAATAAAGATCATAATAATGAGGTAAAAGTTTAGGTAGGATCCTTATTTAACAAGTAGATTTTTTCAACCTTAGCAGAGTTTAATCTATCATGAAGATCATTCAAGCTCAAGCCAACCTTGACAAATCTGTCAGATCTGCTGGAGCTTGATTAAATATTTTAGAAGCCAAGGCTAAGCTTCTCTAAGCTCAGCTCTGTTAAGCCTCTACCCACATTGATTTTATCAGAATATATTGATTCACATAGGAATGCTACATACCATGCACATGTTAGTTTTCAGTCCCTTGGGTTCATCACACAAGTGAGCCAAAATCATCCGTCCCTGTCAAAAAAAGTTTCCCTCATCAACCATGTTAATAGGAATTTGTCTTTCCACCTTAGCAGCGTTCAATAAATGATTTTAAGTGCGATTCAGCCAAAGTAAAACCCTAAAGCCACAGAAACAGCCATAATACGAGCCACATATTTAGAAGACAATATAAAAGTTTTGGAGGTGGAAAAAGAAATGAAGAAGTCATATACATAACACTTAAAACACATGGATAAATAATGATTAACTGAAAGAAAAATCTGAAACCGTTCAAAGCTTATAAAGGGAGAAATAGGGAGTAAAGCCCCAAGATTGACGCCAGAGTTCATAATAACACCCCTCATCCACAAGCTTGCAGGAGCAGAAAAAAGGTTCAAAATAAATGACTGAAAATTTTCATTGGGTGTGTAAAAGTTCGTAGATGTATGCCAGACAAAGAAAATCATTAAAGCACCTTGAGATGATGAACACATAAAAACAGTACATAATCATATAAAAAATATCAATGACTTGCATATAGAAATTATTAAAAGAAAAGATATGTGAGCGAGGAGGGAGAGAGCAAGAAAGACAGAAAGAAGGAAATAGAAAGAACTTTCCAAGGATTCAACAGCATCCCATATTAAAATCACAAAAAGTTGATGGTTACAAAATATTCACTCTCGAACAAAAAGGTAAAATAAATAGCATTGGTTTATTTTAAGTATCCAAGCCCAAGGCATACAAGCAAGCAAGGAACTGTCTCTTCTTTTAAGAAGGCAAATTATCTACAAAGGTAGTAGTGTTGTAAACATATTAGAATCATTGTCACCAGTTTCACTTATAGATACCGACAACAGTCACAAAGAGGACATACGAGACACTAAAGAATTTAAACTAGTGGATGTCAACTTGCTTTTTATTCAAAAATAAAATAAGAATTGAGAAGTATTAGAAGATTCCAATAAACAAACAAGTAAACCTTACCACAAGGAACCCAAATGCAAGTCCAGTTCCCAGTATAACTAAATGTGGGTAATTTGCCATAATATCAGAAGGCGACAGATAATCCCTTCACATTGAAAGAAAAAGGAATTAAGTCCAAGTAAGGCCAATATGCACAAAAAAAAGCCAACATTGCTAAAAGAAAAATAGACAGGTTCAATTTACCAAATAAGCACTCCTCCCATAAGTACAGCAAAAGGATAAAGCTGACAAGAAAGAACATAAAACATCTTTTAAGCATTTCAGTACACATGGAAGGAAGAAAGAAATACATAATAAGTTACGGAATTACCATTGCTAATGCCAGTAACATGCTTCCTTTTCGTGCCTGAACAACCTTATGGACATTTTTTATACTACAAAAGAAACCATAAAAGAACATCAGAGAAGCTTATGCTGACATTAACCAAAGAGCTGCAGTATCAATAAAATAAAGAACCCTTGACTGACACAAGTCGGTCTCATGCATAGAAACATTGGCCATTGTTTTCCAAATGGCCCTGGGAAGCTAAAATCTCTTGGCAGTCATCAAATATTTGGATTTTCAAGGCTATGTGATGAAAAAAAAGGTCATTGATGATAACATGCAATTAGATCATGTAACTCAGCACCATAATCCAAAGTTCTAGTGTAAGGCTACAAGAATGCCCAAAAGAAAGTAGGAGGTAACATCAGACTAAAACTGGCAAAAAGATAAAGTAGACAATGTTCAACAAAACATCAAAGCAACTGATCCTAATAATCCACAGCTCTAGAGTAAGACTACATGAATGCCAAAAAGAAAGTATGAGAAGCTTCACCAGGAAACCCTGAACAACATTGTAACCATTTGGGATGTGGCTAACCACTTACTTGTAACCAATTGTAGGTATAACAGCAAATGCTATCATCAAATACAGCACAGCTCTGTATGTTGGAATTTCTAAAGCCAAAAAAGGAAGAAAAGGTAAACAAGCAATAACAATAGTTAAAGAAACGAATGAAAAGGCAACAAACAAGCCAATGGGATCCAAAAAGTCCAAGGACAACATGAAAAATAATAACAACAATAACAGAGCAAGAATAGTTTGCTAAGCTTGACTTACATTTCTTAAGACAAAAGAATGATAAATAAAAATAACTAATCAAACATCAGATCCCTATATAGAAAACATCATTAGCAGCTAATGATTTAAAAATGCAATCCACCATTTACAAGTAGATTTTGGCAACCTAAAGAGAAATACTTGGAAATACCTGATACATCAAGTAGCAAGTGATAAAGAAAAATAATAGCACAAGATTTTGGAAAAGGAACAGCGCTGAAACAGAAGCAACACCAAGATGAGGTATTGAAAGAAGAATCAAAATAGCATACGGTGGCCATCACATATTGAGGAAGTTGATTCTAGCGAATCCATCATAAAATTGTCTTTGAAAGCTCCAATACTACCACAATGATCAGAGTTATTAGAACGTTTGAATTATTTATGTCCAAATCATTTCCATCTATGCTGATTTACCTGTTATCAGTGATATTAATATAGCTAGCATGAATTCTCCATTTGCATTTTTCCCAAACATAGACGGCCATCTTTCCTAACAATAGGACAACATTGATACAACAATAGCACACTACCTTATTTCATCCACTACTTTTTTGGAGGGGGGACTTGTTGAAGTTAAGGATATGTTTGTAATTTAACATTGCAAAAAATTTTAAAAAAATATGAAGAAGTGTGACAATTCAAATGGCTGTCGATCATAATCAAGCAAAAGTAAGAAAGACAATTTTAAATTAAAGTCATCATATCATATAATTTCATATTGCTTATTTATGTTAATACTTTTTCTTGTAATAACTACTAAAATGTCACTAAGATGTCGCATATATTGCAATTACAGTATTTTTGCAGCGTCAACTAATAAAGACATTAACTGATAATTGTTCAATTTCAAAAAAAATAAAATAACTTACCATTTATAAAAGGTACCCAACTGAACAAGCGTATGGACTTTCCAAATTGCTGAACCCACCATTGGGCACCTTGAACGGAAAAAAAAAAGATACTACAATTAGAAAAGCAAAAAAAAAGAACAGAAAAGAAAATATACAATAAATGCTGATGTGTGACACAGTAAAACAAAGCTTTTGCAGTACATGTTGTCAAAGGTACAAGTAACACATCAAGTGAGGAAACATACCCAAAAATGCTGTCAAAAAGTGCATTGTATATATCAGTGCAAGACCCTCGGTTGGCCCATTAACTACAGGAAGGATCAGTGAATTGGTAAAATAGCTGCCAAAAATTGAAAAACAACAGAAGTATCAGCTCTGTTAACAGAACCTTTAACCGTTTGCAACAACAACTACAATAGAAACTAAAAGGCCCTTCTAAAATTTATGTAGCAAAGATGGAGACATACAAGAGAAATACATATCAAAGAGTGTACTTAGAATACCTCAAACACATCATGAAATTATCAAAAAAAATTTTCAACCCAATTACCTAACCAAAAGTGGAGAAGTTTGCGAGAAAAAGAGCAATTTGGAAACAAAATTTATAAAGCCTTCATATGATAAAACAAGTTGTTGAAGAATTGCACAATGTATGGTAAGGTTTCTTAAAGGGAAACAAAAGACAAAAACAAAGAACACTTTGGATTACTTACTGTTCCCATGTAGCTCCATAAAATGGAACAGCTGAAATTACCCAGAACCAGAAAGAGTCCCTTCCACACATGGCAGTGCTCCCAAAGGCCATGGTTTCAAACTGTAAAAACAACCAATCTTGTATAATGGAGGAATTTGATTAGCCATTGTTATGTAATGTAGCAAGTCAAATACATACCGCACATGCAAGCGCATCACAACCTGTAATATTTCACGCCCGCCAAAATAATTATTCCATCAGAATTTGTTCTATTGTAAATAGAAAAGGATGGAGAAAAGACATTATAAAGGGAAATTACCATGGTCAAAGAGTTCTCCAAGTGGACTAGAGGAGCTTGTTCGTCTGGCTTGCTTCCCATCAACAGCATCAAAAGTCTAGCAGGTAATTACAAATACATCAAAAAGAAACCATACTAAAAATAAAAGTAAAACATTCACATACTCATCCAACTCCCCAAACACACCAAGGGAATAAGAAGAAGAAAGAATTTTGAATACAATGCCAGCAAGAAGGAGGTATAAACCTGATATAAAAATAGAAGCAACCCATGGGCAAAATGAACCCATCTTGGTGGGGGTGAATCCAAGTGAGGGGAATAAATCTGAAACAGCAACACAAATAAAAAACTGAATGGAAAGATAACAGCAGAACAACAAGTATCATTCTCCTAAGCCTTCCAAGACACCATCATACAATGACCAAAATGCTTGCTGAAATATATATCTACCCATGAGAACTACATTAATAAAAACAGACAGGCTAGGCAACACCAGTTGAGTATCAAATACAGAACCTACCCTTGGAAGAAACGAAATTTATTTCTACACTAAATTGCACATGCATGAGAAAAAGAAAGAAAATTTATGGTCCAATACCTTCCTCATCCCTTTAATATTATTTACATACAATACAACTTCCAATCACCATAGCCTTAAAAATCTTTATTTTAGCTAATTCATTCAACAGATTCCAATGTCAAAAAAGAAACACCATGATTACAAAAACTATCAGATTCCAGAAATGAAGTTCAGTTTATTGACCAAATCAAATACAAGAAACATCCAATCCAATCACACATGAGGAAATGGCTAGAATAGAGACTACAAAAGATAGACCACACATTCCAATCTTCTTAAATCTGAAAGTTGAAAGATGTTCATTGATTAACATAAGAGTTTTTCCAAAATGATGCAGTGATTTAATGAAATAAAATTTGCAGAAAATCAGTATAATACTAAAAATTCCAGAAGTGATCAGAAATCAAAATAAATATAACATTGAAGAAAATAAGGAGAGAGAGAGTTCCCCACTCACATAGCCAAGCAGCGCTGATATAACCAAGAACATAAATCCTGTAAGTGTTATCTTAAGAAACAAAAGCATAACAAATTAGTAATCAAGTAAGAAAGTTAATACATGCATATAAACTCCGTGGATACATGTATGTGCATGTGCAAGTTTGTATGTACAGTAAAAATCGCAATTTAAAAGTAGTAAGCATTACATACCATGTTCGGTCTGGAGAAAACACCAAGCCGGAGGCAAACACATATAGAAACATATATACATTAGTGCCAGCAAATATTGAAAAGGGCAAATACTTAAAGCTCAATTGAAGCATGATATAGTGTTAAAAACTTAAACTTTCACATAAAGACAATTTCATTCCCTTCCTCTAAGCTTAGTACCATATCAAACAACACAATGCAACTGCATATACAAGTATGAAGTCGTAACCTTCATACAGGTGTAGATAGAATCACTTCTTTAAAACAAATAACAAGACCCAAAAAGCTAACAAAATCAACCATATATATTTAAAACAAAAAAAAAAAAAAAAAACTGAAGAACTTACGGCATCCAAAGTGGAAAGAAGTTGACAAAGCGGCTCCAAAAGGGTTGTAATACATATTTAGCAAGGTAAGAGTGATCCACACCGCTGTATTTGTATCTTTGCAAAGCAGCTACACCATGTGCCCCTATATACCCCATTCTTCCTTATCACAAAACTGCTGACACCTGCTAAAACTGAACAGAAATTTTATGTGATTTCAGCCATTCAAGCAATTGGTTATTGATAAAAATGTCTAAAAACAAGAAAAACACAAAAACCCATGTTTATTTTTCACCAAAAAGATTCACTTTTGAACCAAAAGTTAAATTTATAAGATTCCATGAATTTCGGATACAGAGTCTGCATAAAAATTTGGTTTTCCACTAACTAAAGGCTTAACAAATCATAAATAAAAAAACGGAGATATACAGAGATGGGTTAGCATAGATCCTGAACAAATGGATTTTAAATTGAAAAATAAGGAACAAAATGATCATAAACTTAAAATCATATCAGATCTGGGACTTAAAAAGGAATCAATAAAAACAGAACAAGTAATGAGAAAAACGATGAGAAAATGGGGAAAAACAAAAGGAAAGTTTTGTTTATACCTGATTGAATCAGCTATCAAGCGAGCGATTTGATTTGCAAAAGCGTCTCAAATCAGATCAAGTAAAGCCAAAAAACAACGAAGTTTCTTTATTTCCTCTCCCGCCTTTCAAACAAACGAAGCAACAATAGACCTGTCAAATGAAAGTTTTCATGCTACAATTATAAATTAATTAATTAATTAATAACAAAAAAGCGAATCAAAGGGTATTTTTATTTTCCTCTTTTTTTTTTTAATTTTTGGGACAATATAAGCCTCTGTTTGGTTTAGATGGTTTTTTTTTTTAATTTTTAATTTTTATTTCTTATAAAAGAGTTTTTATTTTTGGTTTTTAAAAAATATATTTAGTAAACAAAAATAAAAATTATTTTTTAAAAATGTAAAAATAAATAAATAAAATATTTAATAAAATTGCTAGTTATCTAATTATAAATATAATATATATTTATTAATTAACGACGTTAAAAGTTATTCAAGTATGATAACTTACAAAACACAAATAAAAAATTAATGTACATTGTTTATTTTCACAATTGAAATTTTTTTATATATTTTAATTCATTTTCATTTTTATTTTTTAAAAATTTATTTTTATTTTCAATTGTCAAATACATTTTAATTTATTTTTTTATTTTTTAAAAAATAAAAAATAATTCTATTTTTTGAAATCAAATACTACCTAGAATTTGCTCTTATCACAAAACTAATTTAAATTTTTATCTCAATATTTATAATTTTTTATAAAATTTTGAGTATTTTAAAAATAATTTAGACTTATCAAATTATTTTAAAAATATACTTTCATATTAATTTTGATGCATTTAAATTTAATTTCGCGAGCAAAAATAAAATATATTTCTTGCGATATAATAAAAAATTATAAAATAATTATAAAAAAAATAAATGTAATAACCTTTTAATTTTATTTATAAAATAAAAAATTTACTAACAATAAATAAAAACAAAGTGCAAGCTAAAATCTTGAATGATTCGAAGGCTATAATACTAATAAATTTTTTTATTATCACTTTATTAAATGGAATAAAAAAAAAAACCCTCCTTTTATATTGGGGAATCATATGCTAAAGCACGCAGCATCTTTTTCTGATTTGTTTAATGGACTATCTTACTCATATATAGTGGTAAAACTAATTATTAAGATATAAAAGTGAGCAATTAAAATAATAAAAAAATTAAATTTGTTAATTTATGTATTTATATCATATAAAATATTAAATTTTATATATTTATATCATATTTTATATAAAATTTACATATTATAATTTATATTAATATGAAAACATAAAATTTCAAATTGTATTATTTTTATATTACATTTATATTATGTTATTGTATTATATTTTAAATTATTAAATTTAAAAAAATTTTCAAATTTTAAATATTATTTTTTAAAAATAATTATATAAATCATTTAAATTAAAATTTAAATTTAAATTTTGTTTTTATTTCCAAATGAAAATGATAATTATATTCATCTTTTTAACTCTTTCGTACATACAAAAAAGAAAATAGAGAGAGGAATTTCTCATCAAACCTTAACATTGGTTACGTCAAAGCATATTCCTTGTGTTACCTTTTGCTTATTCTTAAACTACCTTTTACCTTTTGCTTATTCTTAAACTACCTTTAACATCAATTCCTAAAATAGTCAACAAAAGCAGTTCATCAATTTATTATGACTGCAATTTTCAATTTGCTTTCAGGTTTACCTATTTTGTTTTCAAGGCAAGTGGGTTGGATTTTTGTTTGTTTGGAAATGGACAAATGATTCTTCAAGCTTCTCTCAATATAAAAAAATTAAATAAAAAATATAAGTTCATAATTAAAGAAATAATTTGTGTATTTATATCATATAAAATATTAAATTTTATATAATTATATTATATTTTATAAAAAATTAAACAAATATAAAAATATAAAATATTTTTATTAAATTTATATATAATAATTATTAAAAATTTTAATTATATTATTTTTATATTTTTTATTTATATTATATTTATTTTATATTACATATCAAATTTTAAATTATTAAATCTCATAAAGAATAGGTCACTTTCGTGGAATCAAGTTTAACATTTGAACGCGCCAAAAAAGGGTAGTCGAATTATGAAAAGTAAGTAAAAGAAATACCTTGGCAGGCGGGGCATTGATGGGAACAGGTCACTTCGGTTGAAACAGGGTTAACATTTTGAACACGTTTGATTCACTAAAAAAACCGCCATTAACAAAGCAAAAGAGAGGTCGAATTATGTTATTGAAGCCTGATCCTTCTTGGGGTTGTTGAAGGCATCTCTGTATCTCTTTGTCCAATGCAAATTACTGAATGAATGTATTTGTAAATTTTGCACGTTAACTTTGCACACCGATCAATGTGCTCCTGTCTCCCAACCTTAACCGGCAATTCTTTGCATTTTCAAGAGATTTCGGTAAGAAGAGGAAAAAAGGAAGATTTTATTTAGTAACCATTTGTATTTCATCGCATCAATATTTTATTTAGTGGCCATTTGTATTTAATTATATTTTTTATGCGATATGATTAAATTTATTATATTTTAAATTAAATTTAAATATTAATTTTAATAAAATTAAATTATTATAAAATTTTTATTAAAATTTTTTAAATTATAATTATAATAAATTTTATTATTGTTTTTAATCTTAACGTAATTAATTTTATCACTTACCTAAATGAAACTTTAACGAAATTTTAATACGGGAAAATGAGAATGACCGTACAATTCTAATAAATTCACCTGCTTTACTCACGTCCATGAAATTTTCAGAAGTATATATCAATTAATCATTAATAAATAATATTATGTTCATAATTTGTTTATTTAATTAAAAAATTTTAAAATAGTATTTATAATTATTGATTAAAATTTTTTTAAATAAAAAAATAAAAAAAATATTTACATAAAAATTTAATAATCATTTAACCATTAACATTTTATTACAATTATTCGAATTCTAAATATTTTATTTCAAATTAATTACATTTTCATCGAATTAAACCCCAAAACATTTTATTTTTATTCATCAATTAAAAAAATAAATAAATATTTTTCCTCCAACAAAAACTTAAACTTTGAAAATAAATATTTAAAAATTTAATTAATTGAAAAAAAACCGATAAAACCTTTAATGTGATTGAATTTTAGTTTAGGTTTTTTTTTATCCTTTTACTTTTTATAAATAAATATAAACAAATAAAAATTGGATCTGATGATTATCAAACGCATTACATTACGCATGTAAATAAATCAAATAAAAATAAATTTTATTATACTCATGATCCATTTGTTTAATTAATAAACTCTAAAATATCGTTCATAATTGTTTATTAAATTCAACAATAAATAAAAATCAAATTTATTTACCAACCGTTCATCTAGTGTGTTATAGCCCTAAAGATCCTTATAACTCTCACAAAATCAAATATGCGAATCATCAGACCTCTTAACTCGCACCCCACTCCAAAATCCTTAATTCTCAGGAAATTGAATCCAAGGGACATCAGACCTTTTAACATGACACCCCCACTCCAAAAAGCTTTCAATATTCCTCCTTCACCATGCTTGGTCCCCTTCATTTTTTCTTTGTTCTTTTCAGCCATAGTGTTAGTGTACCTTCGTAGACCAACTTTTAAACAGTTGAACCGAATTAAGGTCCCCCTATCTCTTGCACTTTCACTTTTCACATCAATAGAGTTGAATAACAACTTTTTAAGTGGATAAAAATTCAATGAAATTTAGCAACAATATGCTGAAAGAGATAGCAAAAGAAGCTTTTGTCAATGTGGAAGCACATGCAGGAAAAATCAAAATAAAAAAATAATAATAATTCAAGATATATAAGATACATTTTGTATATAAGATTATGATAGGATAGGATAAGATGATATTATGAATAAGATTAGATTAAATAATGTCATTCTATCTTGCATTTGATGTGTGTAACGATTAGGATAAGATAATTTATTTATTAATCAAAATTATCCTTTCTCAAAGTTTATATAATTTAAATTATTAATATAATTTTGAAAGATATAATAAGACATGTAAGTGAAATCTCATAGATTAAAAATAATCCTCTCTACTTTGGGAGGATTGAATTATCTTAGAGCAAGAAGATGATTAGTCCTCCTTATAATCCTATCATTTTCTTCAGATACAAATCAAATATAATATAAAATGATTATTACCCTATTCTATTCATTATCCTATGCATCAAACGTGACCATAAAGCCAGTAATGATAAAAAATTTCAGAGTTTTTTTTGGAAGGCATCTATTTTCAGTCATTCCCAAACACAAATCTCATTAGAATTTTATCAAAAAGGAATTTGCTTTTTGCAAGTGGCCAGCTCTTAACACTTTTGCTTCTACTACTATTTCTTCATCTTTTTGGTTTGGACCTATAATTTGACCCTATAATAGAAATGATATTGTGAATATAATTAAATTAAATAATATAATTTTATCTGGTGTTTGATATATGCAAAGATTAGGATACGATTTTATTTACTAGTCAAATCATCCTTCCTCAAATTTTATATTATTTAAAATATTGATATAATTTTTTAGGGTATAATAGGACAAATAAGTTTAATTACATAGATTACAAATAATCCTCTCCATTTTTTAAGATTAATTGAATCATCCGATACCAAGAGCATGATTAATTCTTCTTACAATCCTATATCACTTTTTAGATACAAATCAAACATGATAGATGGTTATCATGCTATTTTACTAATCATTCTATGCACCAAACATAAAATATAACATATCCAGTGAATATTTACAAATAAAAAATCCGGTTTTCAATGAATATGGCCAGCTCTAATACTTTTTACAGATGCTAGTCAAATTGTCAAGTTTTTCTTTCCACTGTGAAGGACTACCTAGTGTACTAGACAAGACATACATTTTGCTTCTAAGGGGAAGGATTTTGCATACAAACAAGAAAAGATGAAAACTAAATTAAAATTAGAATTCCATTCACCATTTTTAGCACGAGCCACAAATAACCGTCAAGATATACAAATCAAATCACAATGTCATCTCCTAAGTGTAACCGATGAATATAATGAGGATGCTAGTTGCCAATTAATTACAGTTAACAAGTATGATGACCATTATAGGGATACCGATCAAATATCAATTACCTAAGCATCCCCCCTCCTTTTTTTTTTCTGCTTATATGAAAGGGCTGTAGGAATGGAAAAGTATGCAATTTACATAAATTAAAAACAGCAGGCAGCTAAAGTTACCATCATATAGCCTTCTCCAACCATCTTGGCAATCTCAATGAAGTCTTCATTCCCATTCTGGTAAGGAACACCGAATACAAGAGATGCAGCAAAAACACAAAGGAGGCACTATTAAGCAAAACCTGTCGAAATAGCATAATAACAATAAGTCTTCAAGCACCCATCAAAAAAAAAAAAAAAAGAAATTAAGAGGGCATAAAGGTAGGTCAAATGTACCAAAATCCCAAATAAGAAATATATGAAGTTCATAGACGGAATCAAATTGATGCCCATGGCAGCAAAAATGTACATCAGAGAAGCATGAATGTTTATAGTGATCTGTGAGCATTTGGAAGAATTATGCAAGTTAACTTCCAATACCAAAGTATAAAGGTTAAAGATATAAAAAGGATAAAGAACTACCAAAGCCAGTATGTTTTCTCTTATTAAGAAAGAAGTTGTGAAGACATAGCCCATTGCACCCATTGATCGAGCCTACAATTTTAAAAATTGTCAACCACAGCAGTTTAGGATAGAAGAGAGGATTCCATTGCTTCTAATGAGAAAGAATGAACGTAAGGGAGAAAAAACTACAATTGTGCACAAGAAAATCGAGACACTCCAATCAGCTCCCAGCCTGAGAAAACATAAAACAAGATAGACCGAGAAACTGGTTATTAATTGATTTCAATGTGTGAGAGACTGGAAATTCTTTTTTCTCTTTTAATATACTTCATAACATAAGAGGCATTCATCATACATACTGTAAAACCATATTGAATGTTGTTCAGATACATTTCTTATATGAAAGCTGCAACAAACTACATAGGGCAAGCACTCAATTTCTTATATGAAAAGCTTTAACAAACATATACATGGGCAAACACTACTAGTTACCTCCATAAAGCACCCATTGTAAAACCAAGTATTCCATGCGTAAGCTGCACGGGCAAAATATGGAAACAGTTCAGTCAATTATCCTCGTTCCACTTACAGAAATAAATGTAAATTTCCATTCCCACTAATGCATTGCAACTTAGGCAAAAAAAATGAACACATCACAAACACAGCCGACCTCCACCAATGGAAAAAGAATAATATTGGCATTAGAGTGCAGGAGAGGACTACCATATTGACTCAACCCTAATTAAATATTTGTTCTGAACTGGTTGGATTTCCTAAATGCTTTTGTAAATTTATTTAAAAGGTATTTGACTTACTTGGTCATTCAATTAAAAGCTGCAAACGAAACATACGCTTAACATGAGTTAAATATGACAAAAGCACATCAGACTTTTGTACTTACAGCAAAATCATCACAACTTGTAAGGCTATTCTACCAAAAACCCCAAGCACAATTAGCAAAACATGCACACATTCACTATATAGCTGAAAAAGAAGTAGAGAGAACACAAAATCCTAATTTTTACATCTGAGTTGTAATTGGCAATATTTTAGTGTCTTAATCATAACTCAGGTGAAGCAAAATAAGTTGAGGTCAGTTTAGATTCAGCTCACCAAATAGTTTAGGGCTTTTACAGGGCCAGACAAGACAAACAATAACATAACTGTCGCCACCTGCCAAGATGAAAGACCATCTCAATAATTAGACAACTGATAACTTTCGAATTAGATCTTCAGATAAGTTACAAACCAATTGTTTCCTTCCACATGCAACACCCCATCGTATAGAGGAGATCACTATTGGCAATGAAAAGAAACACCCAAAGTAGTTCTGTCGGCAAAAACCAATCCTAGTTAGAAACATGTATAGCAATAGTCAATAAACATGGCATGTAACATACTAACAGCTGTTCCAAGAAACCAACTACATAGAGTTCATAGTACTGCAATGAGAGTTTTCACTTTCTAAAAATGACCCATCAGAAAGAAATGAAGAAATCAAAAGAAAAACATATGTGATACCAAGTAAAATATAATCTTTCCCTATCTTATAAACCCCATTGCATGCTTTAAGTTTAAACTTGAAAACCCTTCATAGAAATCTCAAATTCTAAGCATTTACAGTTGCCCTGGGACAATAGTAACCCTTAAACCCTCTACTTTCAAAGGCAGTTTTCTAGCAACTGATGAAAATAAACACATTGCTCAAAACATAGTAATTCAAAAGATGAAACAGAAGAAACCTCAATTGCGAGGGAATTGCTCAAGAAATAGATGAGTCCAGTAACAGCAGCAAACATGGAACACTCCACCAATCTCAGCGTCTTCCTGTAAATGAGACCGTTTGGTGCCAAGTCTTCAAATTCCACCGACGACCCATTGTTGGGTCCTTCTCTTTCTTCAAAATAAACCGGTGTTTCGACTTTGGAAAGGCTTGAAAATTTGAAGCATTGGGCGGGTTTAGCGAAGGAAAGTGAAGATGATTGGAAGGGTAGTTTCTGAAAGAGGTGAGTGGAGGGAGGAAGGCGGGGAAGGGTAGTTTGGGAAATTCGGAAAAGCAAAAGTTGGTGTTGGATTTTGAGGAGATTAGCGTTCATGGCTTTCTCTGAAGCTGTTTGTCTGTTGACCTTTGTTGTCGCCGTGAGCTGTGATGTTCGGAGCGAGCAGAGGATAGGGAGGGGTCTTTTGGGCTGGGCCTCATTCTTCAAATAGTCAAAAGAGAAAAAAAATCAAATAAATAAAAAATTATTCAAATTTGTAATTTTTTTATTAAATTAAAATTAATTTTTGTTATTAAATGTACATATTAAATTTAGATTAAATATTGGATTAAAATATAAAAAATCAAACTGAATTATATGTATTTTTAATTTATATATTTTTTAAATTTTAATAAAACAAAAATAATATTTTTATATCAAATTTTATTTAAATATATTAAATTTTTATATTAAAATAATATAAAAATTTTAAAACTGATAAATTAAATTGAATCAATAAATCTTAATTCAGTTTGGTTCACATCCAATTAAGGTTTAGTTTGAATCTATATCAAATTTTAAATTTTTATAATATTATGTAATATATAAAAAAATCGAATTAAATTAAATCTTATTCGAATTGTTATCATTTTAAGACAAAAGTAACAAGTTTAATATTGTAAATGGATCGATTGAGATTCATATTTAGGCTTATCTCTAAATAATATTAATATTAAATAAAACTTAAAATTTAAATTAAATGATTTATCCATTTATTTGAAAAAGTAAATTTTAATAAGATTAAATTTGATCTAATTTAAGATTTAACTTAAAATATTTATTAATGTCCCTAAAAAAAGGAAATTTATTAAGGTTGAATTCAACTCTTATCTCAATTTTTTTTTTTGTTTATATCTTTTGTGATAATCAATTAATCGATATCTAAAAGTTTAATAAAATTTTAAAATTAAAATCCCATTAAGCTACAATTCATTTATTAGTTCTATGGAATGTTTTTATTTACTTTTTTTTTTCATTTATTTTTCTATAAATAAAATAATTTACTTTTTTATATATTGTTTTTTGTTTATCATTATTTTTGTTATATATTACTATATTATTTATTATTATTTTTAATTTGTTATGTGTTACCAATTTTTAAAGTTGAGGCCCAATATTATTATTATTACTTGTCTAGACTAATTATAAAGTGTTTTATTGAATTTATGTCATAAATCATGTGAAACAATTTTACTTCAAAATTTATTTAAAAATAAAAAAATATATAACAAAAAAACAATTTTAGGAATATTCATGTCTTTTATTTTTTAATAAAAAACCCTTAAAATAAAAAACTACCCATCTTTATTCATTATAATTTCTTCTTGCATTTAAAAAATATATATAAATACTCATATGATTAAATTTTAATTATATAATATTATAAATAGTTTTTTTAACACAAATTAAACCTTTCATTTAACTAATAATAGTACTTTTTAATGTCAAAACTCAAAATCTAATATATATATATATATATATATTATAACAACATACATAAATAAATTTGTCATATAGGTGCTTATATGAATAATTATTTTAAATAAAACGTAAAATAATTTTTTAAAATAATAAGATAGTTTCTTTTAATTAGAACTTAAATAAATTTAAATTTATTTAAATATCAAAATTATTCAAATTATAATTGAAAATCAAATCAGTTTAAAAATATATTTTCTAAATTTAAAAATAAGAAATATATATTTTATTTTTTTAATAAATAATTTTAGTTGTTTATTAAATAATTGTATTTAAAAATTACAAATATTAAGTTTATCTAAATCTTTTAATAATACTTTTTATCTTAATTTAAAAAATTTACGTAAAATATTAAAAATTCAAGCACCTTTATATAAATTTTTGAAAATAAAAAAAAATAATTTTAAAATTTTAAATAATAAAACCATTAAAATGATTATATTCATTTGAACTCTAATTATGAAATTTATATTTTAAATAAATGCAATAATTTTAATATTATCTTTATCACTTATTATATCCATTTCAAAATTAAAAAAATATCAATTTAATCATAATTGTCACTACATAATTATTCTATAAATTTAAGACTACAAAAGTAATGTATTATACATAGAGAAGGCAAAAAAATCCGTACCCGACGGGTTTCGATCCGACCCGATTTTTTAGGGTCAGTTTTTTTTTTTGAAAATCGGATGTCGGGTCGGGTAGCATGAATACAAAGTTGGGGTCGGGTCGGGGTCGGGTTTTAGGCAAACCCGACCCGATTATATAAAAATAATTTTTTAATTAATTTTTTAATTATATATATTTATATAATGATATTTTTAAATATTTATATTTAAAAAAATAATATTTTATTAATTTCGGGTCGGATCGGGTACGATTTATATAATGTCGGGTCGGGTTCGGGTATGAAAAAACAAAAAAAAAATTTCGGGTAAGATCGGGTTCGGATTTTTTAAGCATTAAGTCGGATCGGGTTCGGAGCGAGCAAAACTCACCCCATGCCAACCCTAATTATACATCAATTTTTTTATTTTTTAGTAATTTTTTTTAAAGTATATTTTATTATGATTATAATTTATTTTTTATTTTTTTTTCAAAATATATTTTATTGTCATTACAGTTTCATTCATAAGAAAAATAATATTTTTTTCAATTTATTTTTTATTTTGTTCACATATTTTCCAACATTTTTAATATTTTGCATAATAATTTAGTTAAGATTAGTAAAGTGAAAGTGTGTTAATATTTATTGTATTATTTAATTTGTTATTTAATAATATATATTTTTATTTTTTAAAGAAAAGCAAATTTTATTTTTATTTGATATAATGTTATAGGTATATAAATATAACTTAAAAAAAATTCAAAGGAAAGAGATAAATTTTTCATGCTATTTTTAGAAATTTTATTTTTTAATGACAAGTCAATATATATAAATTTTACATATGCTATAAATTTTAATGATTTAAGTGTAATTTTGAAAAAAATAAATTTGTATATATATAATTTTGAAAAGAAATTAATTTATATATATTTATATTATAAAATAAAATTATTTCGTGTATACGGATTATAATCTAGTTATATAATAATGAACATTAATCTTTTGAAAATTATGGAACCTAAGTAGGCTCCGAGCATTATGCACCGGTGGACTGGACCACAGGTTAATAATCTGCGCTCGGCAGCCCTTAAAATATTAAAATAAGAAAAAAATTAAAATTTTTTCCATTTTTAAATATGAAAAAGGCAAAACCCTAGTAACTGAGTGAGTGTTTGTAAATCAAAACAAAAAAACCGACGACGAAATCCATTTCCTCTCTCTTTTAAAAGAGCGGGAAAAGGGGAAACAACATCGGAACGAGAAAATTTTAGGGTTTTCAAATTTGTTTCTTGCTTTTGAGTTGAGTGATGGCGAATGTGGCAGTGGATGAGGATCAACAATGGCTGCTGAATTGCTTGTCTGCTACTCTGGACTCTAACCAAGAGGTCCGTTCTTTCGCCGAAGCGTCCCTTAATCAAGCCTCTCTTCAACCAGGTTCCCTCTCTCTCTTGACCTCCTTTCTTTGCTTTTGAAATGCTAATGTCTGATAGTTGCCTTGTAATTTCGAACTTACTAATCGTAACTAGTTCCGTTTAATATAGTTCTGTTTGATTATTACTGTGATAACGAAGTAATCTCCTAGCTTTCAAGTTTAAGCAACGAAATCTAGAGTGATAGCTTGTTTTTTTGTAAAGCCTCCAGTCCATATATGTAAGAAAAGATCCTTGTAAAAATCCATTAAAGAAATTGAGTAAGGGGAATAACGAAAAGCGTTTTTGGTTACTGTTTTAGAATGAAATAAAGAATAGCTGAATATCGGAGATCTGGAAAAAGGAGACTTGATTGTGGACATGAAACAACATTATTTTGTTTCTATATACCTCTTTAACAGCATGTGACTCTGCTCTTTATTTAAAATTTCTATTTCCGCCCCTCATAATGACGGTTAAGGTGTCAGGTTTACACATTCATTCATACATCTCTCTCTCTCTCTCTCTCCATAAATACGTGCTCGTGTGTTTATAATGCTGAATTACTCTATCCTTTCTCTTGGTTTTTAAAAAATAAAGTGTTAGCTAGTGGCTTTGATTTCTTTTTAGTTTAGAAATTTGGTTGAAGGCATGATTTATGTGGAATCTCCTTGATTGCCTGGTATTGGCATGTTTTATGTGCCACATTCAGTAGTTGGTAGGCTTATGGAGATGGAAATTATTTGCAGCATAATGATGCATGGTGATATTAAATCCTTTTAATTTCCTTTTTTAGATATCATATTGTCTCATTTGTATCGGCCAGTGATTATTATCTACATCTTGTCTTGTCTTGTTTTGAAGGCTTTGGCAGGGGATTATCAAAGGTTGCTGCAAACAGAGATGTTCCATTTGGATTGCGTCAGATATCCTTTTTTGAAAGTTGATTCACCTAGTTTATTCTTGATTACCTGTTATGTAACCCCATTTGATTTCATCTTGACAGATTCACTTACATCATACCTGTTACTAAGAGAAAGAATATCCGTTAAATGTTTCTCTTGTTTCATGGAGATTATTATTCTTTTCTTTTTTTAATTTTATTTGAAGAAAAGGAA
The DNA here is from genome assembly GCF_047325235.1 of Durio zibethinus. Classification (NCBI taxonomy): domain Eukaryota; kingdom Viridiplantae; phylum Streptophyta; class Magnoliopsida; order Malvales; family Malvaceae; genus Durio; species Durio zibethinus. The sequence goes on from NC_143166.1 coordinate 2,528,527, forward strand.
CCCTCTGTCTGCATATTATATTTATGAACTTCTTATTTCCTTCATACTATTAGAAAAAGAGAGAAAAATAGGTGTTGTGTTGTTTTCTTTTTTCTTTCAATTATTTAAAAGAATTACAGCCAAACTTGCACATCCATCATTGGATTGTGTTAGTTATTGTATCCGATAAGGTTTTAGGTCCACTGAAGCTTTAACATCTTCTACCTAGCTGCTCTCCTTTTGAAGCAGTTCATCAAAAAGCATTGGCAGGAGGGTGATGAATCATTTCAACATCCTGCTGTTTCAAGTGATGAGAAGGTATGTAATGAAATCTGACACCATATAAGGTTTACTTTTATTTCTTACCCTCATTAACCTTTTTTTTTTTTTTTAAATTTTTGCATATTTGAAATGCATATGGTCTATTTTGTTGTAGCTGTATACTTGTTGTGTATTTTAATTCTGTATCCCTTATATTTTTGTTACCATTTTAGGCTCATTTGGTTGGTGGAAAATAGCTTCTTGATGATTTTTTTTTTTTTGTAAAAATTATTTTCCTCAATAATAACCTATTTATGTGAGTGAAAATGTTTAGTAAATAGGACCTACTTAATACATTCGATCAAGATGGTTTTAAAATTCTTTTAATTTTTTTTACTCAATTACCCTCTATATTAGTTAAAATTTTCTTTTATGGCATTATTTTACTGTTATTTGATTACAATTATCTACAGAAAATATATTGTAAAATTTCTCATATGATTACATATATTTGTGACATGTGATATTTGTGATGTGTGAGTGCTATAAGACCCCATTAAAGTCTGTTGATTATTTAATTTTAGCAAATGTCCAATAGTTTTAAAATGTAAATTTGAAGTTTGAACCTTTTTTTGTAAACAACACCTAATTTTGGCAAAGAGTTTGATGAAATTACCAAATCTTATTGCATGAAGTTCACGATAATACAAGCTCTGTATTGCTGAAAACAGAAAAGTAGTATCTGAGAAGTACATGCATATCCAGTGAACCTTGGGAACATTGTTCTTGGATGAAATAATTTGGGCTTGGGGGCATTTGACAGTTTTTTTCTATCTAGCATGTGTTGAGCTTTTAAATTTGTTGGCTTTCAATCCTTTCTCATCATGTACTTATGTGACCTTTTTTTTTTTTATGAAGTTTATACTTACGTACCTTGATACTATATTAGACTTAGTGCCATCTTTGTGTAGTTTTATAATATGCCATTGCATGTTTTCATTTTGTTTCAGTACTACTTTTAAAATGTAATAACTTGACTGGAACATATAACCATGTTTTTGACTGTTTAGTTATCTGTGCATAGTTAATGATTAGCGTAAAAAAATGTTTTTCCTCTTGTTATGGCTTGCTATCGAGCCGCTCTAGACATATAGATATATTTTCTCTTTTTTTTCTATCTTGATTTTTATTTTAAATTCTGAGATGAGACATATGGATGGGTTTTTCACCTATAGTTATAGCTAGTAATTAATAATTCTGTAAATATCTTGTGTTTAATCTACCCTGTCCACCTGTATATTATATCCATCATGATTACATTGTCAGGCAGTTATCCAGGGACTCCTTTTATCAACTTTGGGTGATCCTAATCGAAAACTTTGCACAGCAATTAGTATGGCTATAGCATCTATTGCAGTCTATGACTGGCCAGAAAGCTGGCCAGACTTGTTGCCGTTCCTCCTGAAGTTGATTGGTGATCAAAGTGATATGAATGGAGGTAAGAAATGGTGCATTCATGTTCTGAATAATCCTTTTACTTTTTGTTTCGTAATCTTGAATATTTTCTTTTCATGGTTCATTGATGTAATAGTCATCTTAGAGGCTTACTTTAGATGCTTTTTCTTGTAATATAAACTACTTTTTACTGATGGTTATTGTATCTAACCATTTTCCATGAAGTTATGTACTTATGCAAGTATGTTCTAATGAGTACTTTCTAAGAACTTGGTGTTTGGTGTGGGATTCATCACCCATTCATGTTTTAGTTTTCATTAAGTAGGTATGCACTTAAAATATAACGCCAACACTTCTGATCCAATTTTCTATTACTTGTTGTTTTATAATTCATTTTTTCAATCTTTGATGACAAAGTCGCGTTGTGGTTGGAATTTTTTTCCTTTTATCTTCCTGGGCCCTTAATTTTATGGGTTTTGCTAACCAAGTGCCCTTAGCACTCTTTAGGGTTAGTTAAATTATTATTTATAGTAATATTTTTATATTAAAAGCAGTAGTTAGTAATTGATTTGATGAATTCCAATGCACTGGAGAATAAATTTCTTAATACAGTAAGCTTAAAGAGTGCCCTAAGGACACTTGTTAGCAAAATCCTAATTTTATTTGGGCTGATTCTTTTGTAGCTTATCATCATACCTTGATAAATACTTGTTTATTTGTCATGATTTGTACATTAGTAAAGCACTGAATATATTCAGTTGGCTTTAAGCTTTTTGACAATTTCAGCTTTTTAAAAGTTTGGATTCATTTGATTAAAGCATTCCCAAATTTTGTAGTGCACGGTGCTCTTAGGTGCTTGGCACTTCTCTCGGGGGATTTGGATGATACAATGATTCCAACATTAGTACCTGTTCTCTTCCCTTGCTTGTATACCATTGTATTATCTTCTCAGGTTAGTTTTCTTTTGCCTTTATTGTATTGGTAATAGCTTTAGAGTAGGCCTGTTTCTGTTGTGGGTTTTTTTAATTGCATATAATTTTGAATCTTATTTTCTAGAGATGAGGATTTTGCGAAGTGTGGTATCAGTGGAGTTGTCTGTCCATCTGCGCATTTGTGTCTGTACATAATGCACTTGTTACGGTATAGAGAGAGCACTTTTATTTTATTTTCTTTGAGATGAGGATTTTGGGTAGTGTAGTATTAGTGTAGCTGTGCATGTGCTCATTTGTGACTGTACATGATTGAGAATTTGCATGGAGATTGCTTTATGGGTGCAAGCATAATCACAAATTTACATTTTTAATCATGTACATATATCATATTGCCCAAAATTAGTGATATAGGCCTTCTCCAAATTCCTTTGTTGTTAGTTTCTGCAAAAAAAAAAAAAAAGGTGGAAACTCCTTACATTGTGATAAGATGTGCTTGTGCAGACCTATAGCAAATATTTGCGAACAAAAGCCCTTTCTATAGTTTATGCTTGCACTTCCATGTTGGGGGCAATGAGTGGTGTATATCAGGTACTCTCATGCAACCTATTTGATTGTGCTGGCTCTTAAGACGTGGTTGGTTTAATTATGTTTATTAATTAACAGAACTAAGATATTTATGTTCAGGCAGAAACTAGCGCACTGGTGGAACCATTGCGTAAACCATGGTTAGATCAGTTCTCTTTTATCTTGGAACAACCTGTACAGCCTGAAGATCCGGATGATTGGAGCATCAGAATGGAGGTTGGTATATGCTTTCATCTCTATCTGTTTTCATATTTTCTACTCCTGGCTCGTGACTCAATTTTTTCTCAGGTTTTAAAGTGCTTGAATCAGTTTGTTCAGAATTTTCCTAGCTTCACTGAGACTGAATTTATGGGTAAGTTGGTCATATCTCTTTATATGTTTCTTTTAGCAATTTTTTGAGTTTTATATTTAATCTGAGCGTCCATATTTTGCAGTTATTGTGGGGCCACTATGGCAGACATTTGTATCATCCCTGAGAGTATATACTCGATCAGCAATTGAAGGTACAGAGGATCCCTACGAGGGCAGTTATGACTCTGATGGTGCAGAGAAAAGCCTTGATTCCTTTGTTATTCAGGTAAAACTCAATTTGCTGGTAAAAAATTGTTTGTTTATTTTTATACACAATAGTACAGATAGAATTAGATCCTGGTCTCTGTTAACTGGTTTTATGGCTCCAAGAGTAGGACCTGATAGTTTAAATTGCTAAATTTAATGTATTTAAATGCTTTTTCATCGAGCTTTAGTGATAAACTTAGAAGTGTTTAGCATATAAAAAATTCAAGAAAAGTCAATATATAGGGCTTTCCTTTTAGTATGGATTTTTTAAAATAATTATCTTTATGCAGCTAGAAGTACAGATTAAAAGTCAATTTATATACAAGGTGGAGTTGGGTTCTAAGTTGATTGAATATTTGAATGCTATGGTATTTGTGCAATGTTGGCTGAAGCTGAATGAAAAGTAGCTATTTTTCTTATGGTTTGGGTGTCAACAGACAGGTTAATCTTTTTTCGAAGTCATTCCAACCACCTTTGGAAAGGGAAAAACCTGGTTTGGTTGGCAATTGGAAGGTAGATGGTTGTTATAAAAAGCTGCAGTGCATGTTTTAAACTTTAATTATTGATTTTTGTTTGAAGAAAGTGGTGACAGGCTTGTTCTTGTGTATAGTTTTGAATTCACGAAAAACTTTGGTTTTTTGTCAAGTGCACAAATATCAGTTGTTTCTAGTTTAACTGATCTTTTCCTCTCCTTTTTTGTGTTTGCACTGAACTTGCAGTTGTTTGAGTTTCTGTTGACCATTGTGGGTAGCACAAAATTGGTAAAGGTGAGGTTAGAAGGCTCTATGTTCTCTTTAATTACTGTTTCTTTTTTATAATTAACTAGATTCTTTTACCTGTGCCATGCACGGAATTTTTTATTTTATTTTTTATAATTTAAAATTTTAATTTATATTAATTTTTATATTATATGTGGATAAATAAAATATTCGTAATCATCTATAATTTGTAGTTTTAAATTACAAAGGCCCTCTATATATAAATTATTATGAAAGAATCCAAATAAGCATTATGAAAGCTTTAAATTATGAAGGTAAAATTACATATAAATCTCAATGTGAAAGTCAATCTCTTGTTCACAATTAGATACACTTTTAAAAGTATATATTATTTTAGTATGAAAATTAAGATCTACACGTGTAATATATTATAAAAATTTTTTCATGTTTGTTTTGAAATTTTATCATGCCAAATTTTTATGATGAAAATTTGATTGCACTTATCTTTTATAAAGAAAAAATATTGATTGTTAGAAGAAATTATAAATATATTTTTTATAATTATTTAATTTTAAAAGGTTCTAATTTTTTTAAAATGTAGTTTATCTAAGTTTAATTTTAAATTAAAATAAAAGAGGTTAGTATAATTTTAAATTTAGATATGTGTAATTTTAAATTAAGAGAAAATATCTTTCTCTTTTATTTTAAATCATAGAAAAATAAAAGCAAAAAAATTAGTAAATAACAGTGATTCAATAACAAACTTTATTTATTTAAATTTATGTGAATTTTGATTTAGACAGTGTATGGTTTTCTATGGTTTCAGATTTAAATTATGATAAAACTTATATACTTTGAAAGACTTGGATAAATGTAAATTTTGAAACTTTAAAATTTTTAAAAATTGAATAATTGATTAAATAAAATTAGTTAGAACTATCCGACGTGTTAATAATATAGATTGTCTACTTAAGCGTCCATGTAAGCAAATCTTATTAGGTTTTTATGTATGTTGTAATATAATATTATATATGATATGATTGGTATAATTTTTATAAAATTTGATCTTGTAGGTTGTTGCGAATAATATTGCAGACTTAGTATATTACACTATTGCTTTTCTGCAAGTGACGGAACAACAGGTAATTATTCATTCATTCTGATGTCAGAATGGACTTTGACTTCATCTTATTTTGCTGCCATCTTGACAACTTATGGGCTTTATTCATTTTAATTGAATGCAATCTCCTTCCTTTTTTTTTTCTAGATAACCCTTTATTGTGTTTCCTTTACCAATCTTGTTACCCTTGAAACTACAGAAAATGGAGTTTTGCCAGCAGTATTTTTGTCATGATCTCAACAATGCTGCTTTAGTTGTTTCCATATTCTGTCATGACCGACATGCCTATTAATCCTCATTTCTTCTATCCTTTTAGAGTCCTTGTCTGAGAATGTTATTCCAATCCAATCTGAACATGTTTCCAAACCTGCATTACATCCAGATATTACTACTACTATTGTTCTGTTGCTCTTTAATAAACTAGTGGAGATGCCTCCATACCTGATCATTCAAAAGATGATTGAATCCTTTCCCTGTTTCTTATGTTTGAATCCTTTCTAGGTCCATACGTGGTCAATAGATGCTAATCAATTTGTAGCTGATGAGGATGATGTCACTTATAGCTGTCGTGTTTCTGGTAAGTAGCTTTTACATTGTAATTTGATATTGAACATTTATATCAGCACCCAGATTAATCGGGATTTGTCAGTGATGTTACTTATGACCGTCATGTTTCTCTTGATGAATGTATGACATGAATCTATATGCTGTTATTAAGACATTATTTTGGTCATATTGGAAAAAGACAACTTTTTCCTTTTCAGTAATTGAAAAAGAAAATACTTCAAATGATGACAGTACAGTTAGAATCTTTTTTAAGAACACCCGACTTCATCAGAAACATCATTTATGCATATTATAATTGTTGTACAAATTGCATTATGATCTCTGGCACTTGTATTTGCCATTTTGAATGTGAAATAGTTAGAAACTTGAAGAAGCTTTTAGAGTAATTATTCATGTTTTGAATGGAATTATGAAATGGAAGACATTCTTTGTGATCAATCTCTAAATGCAATTCAATGAAATTATTCAAATGTCAGCATGGGGTGATTTACCATGTTAACAATAGTTAATATTTATGTTCTTCAATTATGCTATTGCTACCTACATGACTCTTCTCTAAGTTTGACACCAATTAGTGAATAATGATCGGTAAGAAGCTTTGGTTTGTGTCGATAACATTTAGAATACATTACTGAATAATTCAAAGCACAAACTTATGTTATGTTTTATGACTGACCTCTACTGGACAATCAGTATGTTTTCTCTCTTGGTCATTTCATTTATTAATTTTATTACAATGTTTGGTAATTATTATTATCTAGTGCTTAATATTTTTCATGAGATGTATGGCTGGGAAAATTTCCTCATTATTGAATAGAATCATTCTTATATGTTTTACTCTGTGTGGGATATGAAATGAGAGCATGAGACTTACTGACAACATGGTCTCCATTGAAGGATAGGACAGAGGTTTAATCCCATTATTTTAATTGCTAGTACTGATTGATTTTGTCTCAAATTTTTATGCATGATTAAGAAAAAAGAAAAAACCTGTGGTCACTAATAACCATACCTTAGATTTTCTTGTTATGCGTCCGGATGAAGCTTGAATGATTTATGGCTTCTTATGTAGATAGGAACTGCACCCAGTAAAATAATTTTATTTGAGTCACAGAGGGAATCAACAGTCTATTGAAACCATGGTAGTTCCTTAAGGAGGTGTAATTACCAAATTAAATGTCTACAGGCAGTAGTCTGTACTTTCAAAAACTTCATTCTGAGTCTATCTTCATCTATCCTCTTTTCTGTTTCCAAGTTCAGCCCATCTTCAACCCATTTTGTCTGTCTCTGACAAATCTCTGCTTGCATTTGCCTAATGCAGCATAAGTCTTGGAATCTGTTCCTGTGTCTGATAGCATATCTCTTACATTTCCATTTTCAAGATTTCCTTGACATTGTAAAAAAAAATTCCTATATAAATTTACTTTATGCAGGTGCACTTTTACTAGAGGAGGTCGCAACCTGTTGTGGGAGAGAAGGAATTGATGCTATTATAAATGCTGCTAGGAAAACGTTCAGTGAGTCTCAACAAGAAAAAGCTAGTGGTTCTGTAGTTTGGTGGAGGGTAAGTAGAAACTTCTGTTGCGGATTACTTACTAAGATTTATCTTTTGGACTCTAAACTTTTATCTTTGCTATAGTTTCCTATCAACTTTTTCTTTAAATTGCACTTAAATTTGTTTTTCATATAAGAGTATTGCAACAGTCTTTTAAGGTAATGTTGTAAACTTGTTTTAGCGAGCTTTACTTCATGAACTGGTGAGATTTAACAGTTGTAGCTTGTGTGGACTGTGTTGTTCAACTGTGAAGATTCCAAGAAAATTATTTTACTTAACTTGGAAACAAAAGGAAAGTTATTTTTTGGCGTTAACATGAAGGTAAAACTCTTCTTTCAGTATGGGTTGGAAGTTTATAGCATGGAAAGGGCTACCCTTAAAATTTGAGACTACAAAATAGAGCAAACATTTTCTTCTTTTTCCTCAAGACTTGTTCCCTGCCAGAAAAATAACAAGTAGTATCTTCATTAGATGTGCCTGGTGATCATGCCTTTAGTTGAGAAACTACCCATTTAGTTGTTATGTTTGGCTACCACAGAGCATTTAAGGGGTTGCATCAGCTTTAAGTTCCTATTATATTTACAATGTTATGCTTGAAGCAGATTTCCACTCTCTCAAAATAATTACTCATCTGGGTGAGACAAACAAGTGGATGACATTGTTGTAATTGCATGATTACACAAAATTGTGTAAAAGCTAGTTGGGGGCTTAAGATCTTAATTCTAATAAAATCATCATGATATGTGGAGAACATATGTGGTACTGAGTCCATTTAAATTCATCTCTTGGGATTCTAGAGTTTTATGAGAGTTCCACATCAATTCATCAGGATAAAGATCATATTTGTTAGCTCACTAAATTGAAGAATAGCAATATATATGGTATTTACCTTTTTGCCATGAGGCATATGCTGCTGACATCGGTAATAACATTCACATGAAGCTAGGATAATAAAGATGGTATTAAACTATTGATATCAGTTTGAATTTTCACCTTTCTTTCCCTAATGTAGTGGTAAAAATCTTTCTAAAAGTTGGATCCGGCCAAACATGTGCTTTTGTGTCTTTGCAATTAATTTTCCCTTTCTTCTCATTCTTCTCTAATGCTTTATAATCATATCGGAAGATACTGTTTATTGTTTTTGTTACTGAAGTAGTTTCTAATATCATTTTAATGGAATTTCTTTCTTTTTCTCTCTCTTATTCCTTTTTTTAATCTTCCTTATAACTCATTCTTGCATGGTAAAATTTTCAGAAAAGGGAGGCTACTTTGTTTGCTTTGGCTTCTTTGTCAGAGCAATTGCTTGAGGCAGGGGTTTGTTCTTTCCATGATAATTTTCAATTATCAGTGGTTACCTTTTTCCTTTGGCTTTAAGTATAACGTCAAATAACTTCTCTTTCTAGGTTTCAGTTTTAATGTTGTATTGAATTTATGGTAGCAGGTTTCTGGACTTACAAAAGTGAGCTTAGGAAACCTTTTAGAGCAAATGATTACTGAAGATATGGGAATTGGTATTCACTTGGTTTTTGTTTCTATTGTGTTTCATTGTTGTATTATATCATTAATTCAGGGAACATATTTTAGTGTTGTGATTTTGTTTGCAGGGGTGCATGAATATCCCTTTCTTTATGCTCGCATGTTTATATCAGTTGCTAAGTTTTCCTCTGTGGTAATGATGCCATCTCCCTATTTTTGAGGTCATCTTATCTGGTTTATGTCATTTCGGAAGATCTAATTCAATTTATAATGTTGTTCAGATCAGCTGTGGAATTCTTGAACATTTTCTCCATGCTGCTATAAAGACAATTGGCATGGGCGTGTATGTTTACCTACCCCGTTTTAATATCTGTCCACCAGGTAATTGATAGCATAAATCTTATTATGAGTGTATTTTATTGGCAGCCCTCCAGCTGTGAAAGTAGGTGCCTGTCGAGCAATATCACAGCTCCTTCCTGAAGCAAACAAGAGTGTTATTCAGCCTCAAATTATGGGTTTATTGTCTTCACTAACAGATCTTCTTCATCAGGTAATGCACAACTGAACAATTCTTGGAAGCAGTTGTTGAAGTCACATGTAATTGTTGTCTTATGATTCTTATTTCAGGCTTCTGATGAAACATTGCACCTGGTACTTGAAACACTGCAAGCAGCAATTACAGCTGGTGGGTTTAGATAATAGATGATATAAAGGTTTCGTTTGTTTCGTGCAAATTGATTTTCAAAAAATATTTTTTGAAAAATATTTACATTTTCTAAAAAGGCATAGATTTTCTATTATTTGGTTGTATTTTGAAAAATATTTTTTTTAAATAATATTGACATAACTATTAAAGTATTAAAAATTATTTATAATTAAAATATATTAAAATTATTAATATTAAAAAAATTAAATTTTAATAATAATAATTAATATTAAAATATTATATTAATATAAAAATGTTTAAAACAAAACTATTTATTATTTATATTAATATTTTAAAATAGTTAAAATGGTACTATTATCTTTAAAATATATTTTTTATTAATATAATAATATTTAAAATAGTAATATTTATTATTAATATATTAAAAATATTTTTACTATTAAAATAGTTATATTTTTTATTGAAAGTATATATTATCAAATCATAAAATATCTTTTATTTATATTTATTGTTAAAATAATAATATAATTACATGAGTAAATAAAATATAAAAATAATATATTTTAAATTGAAAAAAATAATAAATTATTGGAAATATTTATTTTATGAAAATAATAATATTAAATATATTATTTAATATTAATTATTTGAATAATAAAATATTATTTAACGTATGATTATTTAATTTTAAAATGATATAATACTATTTATTATTAAAATATTAAAAATATTTATATTTAATAATATACAAAATAAAATATTTAAAATTAAAATATCAAAATACTTTTAATGTTGATATTTTTGTTTTTTAATTAAAATTACATAAAAATATTTTTTATTAATATAATAATATTTCCTATTGGATTAAGTTAAGTTTAAGTTTAAAAATCATGTTAAGGTCTTACTTGAGTAGAAATTTGAAAATATTTTTAAAATTAAAATGTTAGAAGATTTTTAATATCAATATTTTAATCTTTTCACGTAAAATTAAATAAAAATATTTTTTATTAAAATAATAATATTTTGAGCTGGGTCATATTAAGTTTGAGTTTAAAAAAATTATGTTCAAGATCCTATGCTTATGAGTTCAATAAGTAATACTACTCATAAACTTTTTTTTTTTGAAATTGTCTTTCCTTTTTCAAAAAGAAAAGACAATTTTCAGAAAACTGATTTCATTTTCTATTAACGAATCAATTTTTTGCTAAACAAACATAAAAAAAATACATAAATTATTTTTCCGAAGTCATTTTTAGTGAAACAAACGAAGCCTATGCCTGAATCATTTCTCATCTATGTTATAATAAGGTGTTTTCTTTTATATTTCAACTATTTCATATTTTATTTTTGTTTACCTAGGTCATGAATTGTCAACATCTGCAGAGCCTATTATTTCTCCTATAATCCTCAATATGTGGGCATTGAACGTTTCAGATCCTTTCATTAGTCTTGATGCAATTGAGGTTCTGGAGGTAGTAATGAAATTGCTGTTCGTATTTTACGATAAGGAGAAACTTACTGTCTTGTCATTTTTAATATCCCATTTTCGTCTTTTCAATTTTTTTTTTGCAATATACTTGGTTTCCCTTAAGTAAGGTTATTAAGTTTAGATGTTTTAGGTAAGATATTGCATCTTGATATGTCAATTTGTTCCTGGTAGTATATCCTCTGAATGAACTGGTCATGGTCGTTAAAATTAAAAAAAAAAAAAATACCGAAAGTTATATGTTGGCAAGTAGATTAGTGGATATACTGTCCATAAGTTTTGCAACTCAGAACTATAAGAAATATAATATCATAGTGCAAATTATTTGCAACTAGGTACCAAAAGTGATTAGTTGGCAAGTCAATTAGTGGAATATAATAAAATGATTATATCACTCTAGATATCTTAAATAACCAAAATGTTTGATGGATCACACAATTAATTGAGGTTGGAGGTTGAACCGTTGTCTCACTTTTGGAAGTATTCTTATTTTCAAAATGTTGTGCTATGATTTGTAAGAACAATCGCTGCTTGTCAGACACCGGTGAGACATGCACAAGGCCTTTTTACTCGTGTAGGTGTTTGTTATCAAGTAGAAGTCCCATAAAGGGGAAATGTGAAGTTTTCATTCTGGCCTTTTAGGTCCCTTGAAGAATGGAAATACAGCTACTTTGCAAGTTTGCACATTATGCATATTGGTAGGGTTCAATGGGGTGCGAGACACATCTTGATCTTGGTGTAGAATAGGCTATGATATAATACGAAATTTGTCATTGAGGAGAAAAGTCCTATGGAATGGTGATTGAAAGTTTAATATCTTATTTTAAATGCTAGTGATAGCCTTTTTTCTTGTAAAGATATACTTTATTATTATTACTCGAAATCATTTATGGGATTTGTTAAGCATCTAGCTTAAAACTAATTGACAGTAAGTGGAGAGTTCCAATCTGAATATAAGGTTACAGGATATTGGATATTTATTAGATGTGAGATAACCCACTTTAACAGGTTCCCATCATGTGTAGGCAAAGATGGAAAAAACCTACTACGTGACAGATTTGGAAAAGGCAACGGAAAGAAAGTCCTGGCTTTAATACCATGTTAAGCATCCAACTTAAAACCAATTGGTAGTAAATGGAGAGGCCCCAATTTGAATATAAGGCTGCAGGATATTGGATATTTATTAGATGTGGGATAACTCACTCTAACAGGATTGAATTATGCACTAGATGATTTTGAGATTCTTTTATCATTAATTGACTATGATTAATTGTGTTGCTTTTTAACATTTTACCCATGCATTTGTCTGAATTATTTCTAAGTTTCTTTAATATTTCTTGGGATGTAAATTTACTTTTATCTGGTATTTCTGTTTTGAAAATTTCACGCAGGCAATAAAAAATGCTCCCGGTTGCATTCGGCCATTGACTTCTCGAATTTTACCATATCTCGGGCCAGTACTGAACAAAGTACAGCCTCTTAAGTTACTTTAAATTGTTCTATTCTCAAAGTGATGGAGATTTTAAATTATTTGTCTTTAATGCATCTTTTGCTTGCAAATTTCCAGCCCCAACAGCAGCCCGATGGACTAGTGGCTGGGTCATTGGATTTGATAACTATGCTACTGAAGGCAAGTAATACTTGGAAGGAAGAATGTCATATTTACTTTTTTCTTTGTTGAGTTTATAACCCTTTTTTTTTTTTAATTTTGAAAACATATAATTGTATTACATTGTTTTGCCAATTACTGTTTGTGATATTGTTGTACAGAATGCTCCTACTGATGTGGTAAAAGCAGCATATGATGTTTGTTTTGATGCTGTAATCCGGATAGTTCTTCAAAGTGATGACCACAGTGAAATGCAGGTATAACTTTTCACTGAATGTTTTTTTTCTTTACTGATAATTGGCTATCTAAATTGTGGACATAAGTGCTGCTTCTGTGCGACGTTGATCAGAATGCAACAGAATGTTTGGCATCTTTTGTATCTGGTGGAAGACAAGAACTTCTTGCTTGGGGTAGTGATTCCGGATTTACAATGGGAAGTTTGCTTGATGCAGCTTCAAGGTCACTTATTCTAGTCTTGATTGTTTACTTCCTATCCCCCCCTCTCTTTCCCCTTCCAAACTCTTTTGTTTTGGTGCATGAGAATTTGTCAATTTCAAAATAGTTAATGGTTCTGTTATGGTTACCAAAAGCAAAAATAGAAGTTCTTTTACTTAGAATTGTTATCTTTCTACATGCTCAAAGTTCTCTTATTGAGCTTTATCAACTGCTTTTAGGGAAACTGGGATCATTATGCAGGGATTGTATATTTGATAATTGCCAATTGATTTGCTTCTTGATTGATATTGATATCGTTTCATATTCATATTATGGTGCCCAGATGTATTTGAAAGCTTGTAGAAATCTTCAATACAAGAAAAATGCTCCTGCTGAGGGCTTAGGGTGTTGTTTGTATAATCTACTGATTTTACTTGGAAATAACTCAGTAGAACTATGAAATACAATATACATTTGTTTATTGTGGGTTGTTAAATATGCTCAATCTTTCTTAAGGAATATATGAAGAATAATACTATGCCAATCATAATTACTGTCCCTTCTTTTCTTGTTATGTTAGTGAAAGTTGTGGCAGTTTTCTTTAAATCACTTTGTCATCTTCATAATTAAGGCTGATCCATCCAGCTTGTTGAGCTATCAATTTCAATTCTGTTGTTATGCTTTATATATATGTTGCACGGTCAGATAACTTCTGCTTTGTTTGTGAAAAGTTGTTAAATACATGTTCTGTTGCATGAAGAAAGTCAAAGTGGTTCAGGTGGTATTTCATGCAATGGTTGTGAGCTTGTGGATTCTTGCAGTGAATTTAAATTTCTGTCAATTAGTCACCAGCTAAACTCTTCTGGTAAGGTTTTCTCATATCCATGTTTTTGGATGCTTATTTTTGTGCAATCTGATTTGCAGGCTTCTTGACCCTGATCTGGAAAGCTCTGGGTCTCTTTTTGTTGGCAGCTATATCCTGCAACTTATATTGCATCTTCCCTCACAAATGGGGCAGCATATTCGAGACTTGATTGTTGCTCTTGTTAGACGTTTGCAATCAGCTTCGATAGCAGGATTGAAAAGCTCATTGCTACTTATTTTTGCTAGATTGGTATTGTGCCTAAGTTTCAACTTCGTCCTGAATAAACTAAGCCCTTGCCAATTTTAAAACTTTTAACTTCTTGTGGTTTGTCAAGCAGAATAATTGCAAATTCTTTTTTGTTAAAAATGAATAACAAGAAGCTACAATTAGAGTAGAATAGACAAATTCATTGCTTGTAACTTGTAGATTCTTTTTTGTTAAAAATGAATAACAAGAAGCTACAATTAGAGTCGAATAGACAATTTCATTGCTTGTAACTTGTGAATTTTCATTAACATGGTCTTATAATTATTATTTGATACAAGTTGAGGTGTTTTCAGAAAATGTTGCATAAAAGAAGTCTTTAATCTGAAAAAAGAAAGTTTTCCAGCTAAGCTGGACCTTCTTTCCAATTTTGATTTCTGGAACAGGACAGTAATCCTTCTATAGTTCTTATTACTTGAAGTCCTAATGTTTGTTGGCCAAAAAAAGTCCTGATGTTCTACCATCTTCGCTCTGTTTTCCCAGTTCTTTAAGGTTTATGGTTAGATGTCAGTCTGCACTGATCATCTTTTTCATGGACCAATTTTTTCACTGTTTCATTTCTTAAAATGCAGATTCATATGAGTGCGCCAAATGTTGAACAATTTATCAATTTGCTGATCACCATCCCATTTGAAGGCTATCAAAATGCCCTTGTTTATGTAATGTCAGAGTGGACCAAACAACAAGGCAAGTTTCTGTGCACATTCCCACTTCTAGCTAGGAAACAAAGTAATGTGAAGTGGGAATATGTTAAAGGAAGGTTAATGGTGAATTATATGAATCTCTGTTTGCATGCTTATCCCGATGCAAACAAATCAATATATTTGTGAAATTTTGTGGTAATTAGTTCATTTTCATTGGACCTTGGTAGCAGTAATGTTAGTGTGGAAAAACTAAGAAATAAATCAGTGTGGAAACTGAATATATATTGGAAAACTGCTTATAGAGAATTATACAAGAATCTTAGGTTTATATACAACTAACTAGGGGTTAAACTAGGAAACTAAATCTTCCTAAAAAACTAATCCTATAATTGAGGGATTGTCTATCCTAATTTTAGGGATACAAATACTTAATTCTAGAGATACAAATATAAATATACAGATTACAAGATTACAACCAGCTGTAAATAAGTGTTTTCTCACAGTTAGTGTTTAAAAGGTGTCTTACAACTGATTCTAATGTGATCCGATAAAATAAAACATAAAAAATAAAAAAAGTTAGGATAAAACTAAAGGCAAATCCACTCTCCAAGTCTTAAGTTGGCATGTCTAATTATGTGGAGCTTCAATGGGGGCTTGAATAGATTGTCTTGAGACAATATTGAGTCTTAATTTTATGCTTGTTTAGGTTATAAGTTGCAAGATTCAATTTTTCTTAGCAGTTAACTATATTTTAGTAACTAATGACTTCGCTGGAATGGCCTTGGCAGTAACATTTTGGGTCTTAGTTTGAACCTGCAACTGTTAGGAACTGATTCAATCTATGTCTAAACCTTGTTTAGTACTAAATGTATCTTCTATTTAGAGTCTAATTCTTGGTTGGACTGGGAATGTAGAGGGGACAATCTGTTGGGAGATTCATTACATGTGCAAAATAGGAAGATGAGTGTATGATATAGGCGTCAGAAAAGTCTTAGTGAAAGAAGTCTTGCTTTTACTGAGAAACTGAAAGGTAGAAGTAATTCAATATGTCATAGCCATTATCTTCAATTTTCTGATATGTTTCTTTTATGCAATAGCTGGAAACCAATCTTCTTAAACTCTAGAACAGCCATATATTTCATCCTAATCAATAACCATGCTAAACCCTATATTACCATTCTTTCATACTTTCCCCTAGACAAAGCCAACCAATATCTCCTTGTTATATTGCCACAATCATAATCTCAAACCAACTCAGTTAATATCCATATTTAGTAGCATAAGTTCCTTTGTTTTCCCTAGCTCTGAAATTTAACCTCACACTCAGTCTGCTTACGTTTTAGTGCATGGATACAGTTGGTGACCACAAGGCTTGTATGTATGTATTATCCTAAATCAGTTAAGTTTGGGGCTTGTAGCAGTCTTGTATTTCATTCGGCCACTGATTGTGGATTGATTTAAGTTTGATACCTGCAAAATTTAACATCTCATCATTTGTTAATTTACTAGAGTTTCTTGAGCTTTATATCAAGAGAGGCCTTGCTTCCTGATGCTAATTTGGTTTAAGTTAGATACCTTAATAACTAATAAGTATGATCTATTCCTGTATTGGATGTCTATACTAGCATAGTTTTATTGTATACCTGGTCATTCATATTGGGTGACTAAATCAACCTAACTGCAAGTGAGCTGAACTAGATTTTCTTACCGTGTCAGCCTCTTTTGGTTTTGCAGTTTTCATTATTTATAGTGTATAAAAAGGATCTGTAATATTTTTCTCTTCCTTGTGTACTATTTGTGATTATGGACAATATCCATTATACAAGAAAAAAGAAAACGGTTCATTAGCTTTTGATCAGCTTACTAATTTGCAAGATAAGTAAGCTTGCATTTGATATTTCTTCTCATGTGTGCTTTGGAGTGCAGGGGAGATTCAGGGGGCATACCAAATCAAAGTTACCACCAGTGCTTTTGCCCTACTGCTGTCCACTAGGCATCCTGAACTATCAAATATTAATGTCCAAGGCCATCTAATTAAGGTTCATGATATTTCTTGAAGGCTTGATTGTCAATTTATCTTGGATGTGCTTACTGGTTAACTCAATCTTTTTATTGTGAAGTCTATGGCAGGGATAACCACTCGCTCAAAAGCTAAATCTGCTCCAGATCAGTGGACTATAGTGCCACTTCCAGCAAAGGTATTTCTAGGTTCTTTGTGTCAATAAAGGTTGCCTTGAACTGAGGTTCTGGTCTGGTTAAGTGATCATATCTAGTGATTGTTTGCATTTGGTGGTTTGAGAATTATTTGCTCATAAAATAGATTGATGAGGAAGATTGAAGGGTAGTAGAAAAAAAAATGTAAGAAATGTAGTTTTTGCGGTGCACGTGAATATGAAAAGGATAAAACTTAAAATACAAAAGTGATATGTAAGACTATCCAAAATTGGAGACAGATAATGTTGAAATAAACTTATTTCCATGTGATATCTAGTTTTTTTCTTTTATATATTATCTTTTTTATGTAAATTGTCAATTGAGTTTTTCTCTAGCAAATTGGTGGAGACCAACTTAATCTAGTGGCTTTTATGAGCACAGGTCCTAGAATGAGTCTCGAAAGCTTTTTCTTTTTTTTTTTTTGTCTATTAACCATGTTAATCTGGGTTCAGTTTGGTTTTGCGATTAGATTGCAAAATTATGGTTTTGGAAATCGTTGTAAAAGTTGCTTTTCCACTCAAACTTGGTTTGGATTAAAAATATAGACTTTTGTTGGCATTGTGGCTAAAATTCAAGGTTCAGTTTTACAACCCTTTGGCAATATCTAACTTCACTGTAGTAATTACACCTTTGATTAGCCACTTTAAGGGAACCTTATTTTTTCTCTGCATTTTCCCAAGGTAAATTTTTTTTGAAATTTTTCCCAGTTTAATTTTTGCACATGCCATATACAAGCCAAAGATTATAATACAATTCATTTGTTACCTTAAGAAACTTGGCATTGTTCAGAAATTGTCTTAAGAAAGGAATTGATGTGCAAATAGTTAACACTAGAAAAGGAATTGATGTGCAGATATTGGCTTTACTGGCAGATGCATTGATTGAAATACAAGAACAAGTTCAGGATGCCGAGGATGAGGTACTTGTCCTTTTGTGCTATCTGTCATGTTCTGTTGAATAACTCAGCAGTTCAGTTTTAGCCTAACAGTTAAGTTAGGGAAGTATTTACAGTTGCTGAGTTCAAATCCAGTTTTCCTGTATTGCCAAGGTTAATCCCCAAGTTTAATAAACCCCCTTCCTCGAGTAATGATAATAATCACCGAGGTGGATGTTTAGTCTTTGAACCATTTGTTTTGCAGGATAGTGACTGGGAAGAAATTCATGAAGGAGAGATGGAATCTGGCAAAGATTTGTTATCTTCAGTTGCTGCCACGCCATTTGGCAGGTCCGCATATGAACATCATCTTGAAGCAATGGCAAAAGCATATAATGAGGTTTGGTTGAGTAGAAATAACAATGAATTCCCTCGTCTTTCTCAAGTTTCTTTTTCTTGGGCATTGTTAATTGTTCGTTTGTGATCATGAATTTGAAGAATCAAGAAGATGACTATGAAGACGATGCACAAAGTATTGCAGATCCCCTTAATGAGGTTATCTTTTTTCCCCCTAAATTTACTTGCATGCTCAACATTTTAAAATGTCAAAAAATGCCATTTCTAGTGTTCAATCTTGCAGATTAACTTGGCAAATTATCTTACGGAGTTCTTTTTGAAGTTCTCTCCAAGTGACCCACAACTATTTGATCATCTTTGTCAGGTTCGGTTTATGTTAGCATTTACAAGACGTTATACTTGTTTAATCTCCTCCGGACAATAGCTCAAAGACTGCAAATTCTTTTTTTTTTTTTTTTTTGTTCTTGAAATTGCAGAGTCTGACACCGGCTCAACAGAATGCTATTAAGGTTGTTCTGAATCAATGAGGTGCTATGTAAGTTACCTGATTGATCAAAGGTTTGTTTCTTTGCGTGGTTGCCATCGAGCTTTAAAGCTGAGGTTGTTGTCAATGCTATACAAAAGGAGAAAGCGATATCAGTGTTGGTTTTTCGACTATCGGAACTTGATTGATTGATTGATTCGTGTAAAGAAGCGGAACTCCAAATCTGATTTTGCTATTATTTTTCCGAAATCTTAAGTGAAATGTGAGTTCTATTTGTTAATACTTTTACATTTTACATTTTTTTATTTATTATTTAATTTTAGTTTATTTTTTATTTCTTACTTCTTACTAAAATATATATATATATATATATATTAACCAAACTGAACTTAAAGGATATTAACATGATATATTTGTTCTTTATATAAGATTTTTTTATCAATAAAATTTTTGGAAATTTTTTATATCCTATATATGAGAAATATATTCATGCATGTGTTATTTACAACAATATATATATATATGTCTGTATGTATATACATGAATTTGTTTCATGAATTAATAATTTTATTTATTTCATTAGAATTACTTTTAAATAAATTTACATAGAAAAAAGTGTGGCTTAAATCGCTTTTATATATTGTATTAAATGAGAATTTGCTTTGTTACTATACTTTTTTATTTATTTACACGGTGTTAGAGTTAATTTTTTTAATGTGCTAAATTATTCATTTTGAAAATCAATTAATAATTTGTTTTTAAACAAAAAATAATTAAACAAAAAAAATTAAAATTAACATTCAATTGAAATCTTAGTGCAAAGACAACCTTTCAAATTTAATTGATAATATTACCAGTTTAAACACATTATTAATTTGTTGACTTCTATCCTTACAAAGTGAAAATCTTGTCTAACAAAAAATAGATTTAAATGAGAGACAATAAATCCTATACTGATAGTTCAACTAGAATTGACCTTATGCCAATAACAGTCGCACACTTTTCCAGGTTATTTTTTCACTTAAAATTAAATATTATTATTCATATATTATTATTTATTTATTTTATATTAAATATATAAAATATAAAAATTATTATATCATAATTTATGTTATATATCAATTTTAAAATATATTTTGTATTTTATTAAACTTATATACTATATTTATTAAAATTTAACACAAATTACTTTTATTTTTTAATATCATTTTTATATTATATTTAAAATTATCATATTTACTCAAAATTTTGGATGATTCAAAAAAGTCTTCAAAAATATATTTATATAAAAAATAATTCTACTCGGTCCATACCTCATGTTAGAATTTGTTTCATTTACCGCTGTCAGGTAAGGAGTGTGATTTATATTTTGGTATTTAAGGTTATATTAGATGTATATAATGATTGATAAGAGATGATGATAATTATTTTATATAATATCTTGATTGTATTTAAATAAAGAATATGATATAAATAGATAGAGTTTTTTATGAATTGTTCGTAAAGATATTTAGTTTTTGTTTATTTATATTTGTTATTAAATTTAGCAAGTGATCTTGAATAATATTTTTATATACTTTTTTAAATGAAACAAACACGAGCATAGATTTGTTTTGTTAATTAATATTCATGAATAAAATTCGATTTAAAATTTATTAAAAACTTGTTTATTTAAAGTTCATTTTATGTTTGTTTGTTATTCAATAATAATAATATTAAGTTTTTATTTTTTATCCTATTATCTTAACACTTCCACTCTTTCAACCTATTTTATTATTTATGTTTGCTTAAGCTTCATTTATATTTTTTTATTGTTCGTTTGTCTTAATTTTGTAATTGTATGTTTATTTGTTTAAATTTATTTGAGTATAGTTTTTATTCTTTTATAAATATATTTATTTATTATTCATGAACATATTCATTTATATATATATATTTATGAATATATTCATTTTAATTTAAATGAATTAAATACAAATCAAATGTGAACGTCGTATCATTTAAATGAACTAAACTTGAACATAATGAATAGTTTTTTTACTGAACAATAAACAAACAAATCACATATATAAATTTATTTATTCATATTTGATTCGTTTATATACCTATAAAAGGATTGTAAATAAGAACTTTAGCCACCAGTTTTGGCGGTGGTTGGAGGTGAAAGTGTAGTAGTTAAACGTTAGAACTTCAGCAGTACCGACGATTGGTTAGGAGGAGTCAAGAAAGTGCGGCAAATGGGACAAGTTATAGAATGGCTGTAACCAAGCCATCTATCCAAGCAAACCTTGTGAAAAAGGTGATTACATTTCAACTCTCTCATCTCATCATCTTCTTCAATTTTCCGTAGGCACACGGCACAACCTTCTTCTTCTTCGCCGTCGGCATCGTCAAAGTAACACTGTTTTTGCTGCAGCTTCGACTTGTATCTGACTATGCCAAGTTGTTGATGAGCACGGCCTGGCTGATGATCATCCTGCTTGTCGTAAATATTAGGGAACAAGGAATTGTTAAGCAAGAAGTTCCAGGCTAATTTCAAGTGGTTTACAATCAAAAGAATGTAATACAACATGGTACGTGGATGCAGGGGCAATTGGTTGGGGATCCGATTGAGAAAAATGGCTGTAAATTATGGATATAACAATAATTCATGGGGATTGGATATATATCCTTACTATTCTAAGCCAAGACCAATTAATCAAGTCGAAAGTCCTAATTATTACAAACCTTCAAGATGAGTTGACACATGACAACGGTTACAGTTTGATTTTATTCGAAATTTGTCCTTATGTTGGAATTTTATTTTATTTTATTTTTTTATAAATAGATTGTTTAATTCTAATATTAAGATAAAATAAGCCATATTCAATAATTTAAAAAATTATGATTATAAATTGAAATAATTTCAATAAAAAATCACTTACTGCACTTGAACTTAAAATCACTCACGTAAAAAAAAAAAAAACAATCCTACTATTTACACCAATCTGAAAGGACTAATGAATTTCGTCATAGAGGCTGGGATACTTGTAACAATTAAATTGATGGTTCCTATCCTAATCTTAAAACCTTTTGTCCTCATCTAAAGCATGATAACAGGTGGCTTGTTGTTCAAATGCATAGATTAGAATTCAATTAGATCATGTAATTTTATTTAACAAATAACATTTAACAAAATTTAAATTTAAATTTTAACAACTATAATCCTTTTTTTATTTTTAAATTATGTTCTCTTTTGTTGAATAAAAAAAAAGGGAAGGCTCACGATAAAAAATGCTGACATCATTAAATCTTTGAATGCACAAAAAGAAATTTCAAGAAATTTGATCAAGATACCATACCTAATTTGCATAAAGCTTTTGGCTACTTACACGATCAAACCAACATAGCACACATACATATCAAAGCAAAAGTTGTTTAGCTCATATAAATTTAGTTACCAACTTTAAAAGAAATTGTCAGAGGAGGCCCTTTGCCAAAGAATATTGAACTAATAATAGGCAAGGCAACATCATCCACCAAGAGCTAGCAGGCAGCAACAGAGTATTTACATCTTAAACTGATTTTATTTTTTGCAATTCATATTCATATGGATATCCCTTCATCATATGCCTCAATGATCCCAAATGTGTTCTCCCCACTGTAAGTCATGTAAAGGAAGCCATCTTCATCCTTGTTTTCCTCGTATATGGCAGACATCATAGCAGCTACACCAACATTGACAATACACCATTTAAGAAAACTGGTAACATAGGAAATATAACATGAGGAGTGACATATCTAAAAGGCTCATCTCACCGGTTGGTGGTAGAATGTTCTTCACAAAAATGAATATAGCCTTCTCAGGAGTAAGCTTAATCCTCTTCCGGACAACATAGACAAATTGGCCTACGGTTAGATCAGCAGGAACCAGATATCTGCGTTAATTCCAAAGGAGAACCTTCAGTTTCAAATGAAAAAAAAGTGAAATACAGGGAATGAATGGAGTATCAGTTTTCAGAAATTAGAATCAGGTTCCAAAAGGAAAACATCGAATCAATGATCATATTAAAGACACCATCTCATCATAGAATATGGTTTATTCATCAAAATATGAAACAGTCCCATCATATCCAACAAAAAGTGTCAACTCAGATGGTAATAGAAAATAGATATGATCATTAAAAATTACCTACCAAACATCATTAACATATCCATTTTCTCTGGCTGCCATAACTAATAGCATACTTAAAAGACTTCCTGCTCTTCCACCGGGGGCAAATACCAAACATGCAGGTACATAAATTCACAAAAATTAAACTAGGCAAACTTTAAAAACTAGTATAAATAAAGATTCCTTAAATCACATTGAAAGCATACAAGTTCATGCACATGATGAGATTATTTCTATGATATCTTTCCTTCCTAAACAAAAACCCATCTAGAAATGGTTGACAACTCTTTCTTTAGCTAGGAAATCTTGATCCACATTAGTTAGAATCCCTTGATCCACATTAGTTAGAATCCATAAGAATAAACAACTCAAAAATTTAGAGAACCCAATAACCAAAATCACAACTGCAACACAACAAAAAGAAGACAAATTTGGACAGTCTGTAAAAAAAACTACTAGAAGAGATCACTTACATTTCAAAGCATTGATTAACTAAGATTTGATACCACCATTACTTTACAGATTTTTAACAGCTTGAAGTGTACGACATATCAATGAAACCCAAATATATAAGCAAATTAAATCAATAATATCAAAGTTCTTAAGAATAAAACAAGTAGAGAAACAATAACTGACTTTTTCTTATCAATATCAGGCACATCACTCTTCTCTGCCCTTTCAACGATTACCTACATCAAACAATTAAACACCAATGTAACATTTTAATCATAGAAGAAAACAAATAAAAGTTGTATTAAAAGACACAGCAACCAAACATGACATACTGGGATTCTGTCCGGATATTTTTCCCTTATGCGAGCGGCTTCAGCCTGCCTCCTTTCTGGCAAAAAAACAAACACTTTAACATCACAAAAATAACATGATAACCCCTTTTTTCTAAACCCTAATTATTAATTGTTATTTTCTCTAAATTGGGTGTTCAAAATTGTTTCTATTAACGGAAAAGCAACAGTAACGTAAAAGCAAAGAATTGCAACAAAGAAAAGAAAAGGAAAAAAAAACCAGATAAGAGAAAGAAATTTTCAAAAGTTGAAGTTTCTTGATTTGGGAAGTACTGAAGTTAGGGTTTCACAAGAATTTCAATGGGAAATTGTTTTTTTTATAAATTGGGCGTTCAAAATTGCCTCTTCCTGGAAAAGCAACAGCAATATAAAAACGAAGATTGGCAACAAAGAAAAAGAAAAGGAACAAAAAAACCCAGATAAAAGAAAGAAATTTTCAAAAGTTGATTCATTGGGGAAATACTGAAATTAGGGTTTCACAAGAATTTCAATGAGAAATTTAAAAGAGAAACACGAACCGAGAGGGTGTTCCAACTTAAAGGAGCTCTTAGCCATAGCGAGAAAATCTGCAATCAAAGAGAGAAAGAAAGAGTGATCGAAAGAGTAAGACTGAATTTCGATGTAAGAAAAAATAAATAAAAAGAAAACTGCAAGTAGCACTCTTTTCAAAGGTCGGTTGGTTCTGTCAAATAAGTTGTTTTGTTGACACGTGTAGGTCCGCAATGCCTACGCCAAAACCCATTTTTGATTCGCGTTCGGTCATGCGTGAATAGTAAATTATATATCATATTTTACACATTATAATTTATATTAATATAAAAATATAAAATATTTATTTTTAAATTTTAAGAAAATTCACAAAATATCAAGTAACGATAATCATAAATATCATATAAAAAGATTGATTTCTTATGCATAATGGATGAAATAAGCAAGTCTTATTTTTGAATTCTCATGATATTGGCATTATAAACCAAATAAAATTTGATCAAAATCTTAATTGGATTTGAAAATTTTGGATTCTTCCTCTCTTGGTATTGAGTTTGTAGTCCAAAACAACTTTGGGTAACATCAATTCACAAAGCATTCTCAACCTTTGTGCTATTCAATAATTCCAAATAAAAATAAAATGATATCAGGAATGGATGATTAAGGAGATCAAAAGAAGAGAATGTTTTTCTCATGGTTGCAGAAATGGATGATTTACAAATGGTCCCTCAAGCCTGACCGAAGAATGGGTGGTTGGTCACAGCCACTTCCTTTTCGGGCTGCTATAACCACAATGGCCCTGTACAAAAATAATGTGAAGGCCCCCATTTCAATGCTCTCTCACTCTCTTTCTCTCCTGTGATATGATATTTTCTATACTGATTGAACAACAGAAGAAGATTTTGCAGATTTGCAGCATTTGCTCATGTCTGGTCATCACCCCAGGTTATCATCTGCACATTTGCCTGTTAGAAAGTAGCAGTCCACAAAGCATTCTCATCTTCCCTACACTTCTGATGAACCTCTTTAATCCTATATGCAGACCTGCAAATTCCACTGCAACTCCAATCAAAGGATGCAACACAGATGTTGCCAGCTTGAGCCTTCCACTCACAATCTGCATTCAGAATATATTTGGTTAGACCAAACAGATTTCATGGCATGTATCAGGCAAAAATGGAAAATGCAGCAAGCTTTCCTTGCTTATGGCTCACATGAGATTTGAGAGAATGATGGTATGTTTTTTTCAATATATAATAACTACCATGATTCACAATATTTCGGACCAGTTAAGACCTTACCAGGCGGCGTGCCACAACATAGTCTCCGATCATCAATATGCACCACATCGAGTCCGATAAACCAAGAACCCAGCGAAACATCCTCATTAGCATACTTGTGTAGAACGTGCCTGACATAATCATCATTAGTACAACAATTACAACACTGAGGGACAGGTCTTCGGATCAACACATAAACATGGCTCTTTGATCTTACTGGTTTATTGATATATATGTGGCCAAATCTTTTGAAATGGCATACAACTGTCCAGTAGCATGCCGGAAATACTTGTTTCCTGTCTCGCCAAATTTCCAGTGTTCAGGTTCATGGTATCTCAGCCCCCTGTTCCAGAACATAACAATTAAGTAAACCAGAATTCTTTTGCAGAAGAAAAGGAACCAGATAATATGGCTCACTTTTGAGAGAGGACCGGACCAGATTTCATGCACCCGATATAGACACGTGGTTTCTTTCGGTGTCTAACTAGAGTTTCTCCAAGTGTTGCTGCAGCAATTTTACAGGAGATCAGGACTAAAATGACAAGGAAACATTTAATTACTGTTAACTGCAACGAGTATCGTAATTCTCACAGAAACATGTAAGATAAACATTGACCAAGAGCAAAGGCTACACATGAGGGTAAATGTAAGAAAAACTAATCCTTCTGTTGTTGATTGCGAACTTACCTATATTTACATGGACATCGTCGTCAACTTTGACATAAAAATCTACATCCCATAAAGCAACAGCGGTAGCAAAATATATCTTAGTTTTTGCAGACAATTCAAGGTACCCTTCAACATGGTCCTGCTCACATGTAAAACGACACATTACTCAGTTCACTTATCAATTTTTTTCTCAGGGTAAATAGTAACGGAATGTTCTTAAAGAAGCTAGCATATTTATAGCAGAATAGCCTATAGAAAAGAGATTAACAGTACCAGCCTCAAGAAGTCTCTATGCTTCTTATTCTCTGCTTCAATTGCTCGGTCCAAAATACCACCTGTTGTGGCACTGGATCATAGAAAAAATGAATACATAAAAGTAAACATTGCCATGTATATTATAAATAAGATTTCAGAAACAGACTTAAAAATTTTCAAATCAAGAATCTATAAAAGTAAATTTAGTTGCTTATAGCACAATTTAGAGTGTTTATCGAGGAGACCACAAGAAAAACAATAAAGGCACATCAAGCCATCCCGTGGAAGCCGAAGCTGTCTTATATATGTTCCATTGTATTTGAGGAGAAATACATGCAAAGTTCAGCAACCAAAATTAAAGGTTTCTGTTAACTAGTAGATGTAGAACCATCTTTATAGCATTATTTACTATATTTAGAGTTGCTATTTGTTAGAACTATGGTTAAATGGTTGTAATTTAAATGAGTGGTTCTTTTATCTTTCATTTGATTCTGAATGTGTGAATATTTGAATCCGATTCTCTCTCTAATACATCTATCTTTCTGTCTATATTTTCTTACTTTTCTTCTTATCTCTTTGTCTTCTGTATTTATGCCTTCTCATGCTCAAACTAGTAGTTCATAAAGATTCAAAAGGCAATAAAGAATGAAACCGAGATAATAAACTAAGAACAGTGGAAAATGTAGTTGTTCCCAACAGGAGGGCTGCAAATTTACAATGTTGTGCTTGAGAGGGAGATCAGCATGTCAAAGTAAGAAAAACATGCTGAAGGAACATGATACTTGTTCACTAATAAAAAAAATACAATAAAAAGAGAAATTAAAGCTCACCTATGACCAATAACAAAGCGAACGATAATGCCCTTTTCATCCTCCATTTTCTTCCTCTTTTTACCTATTTTCCATTAGTTTTGGAAAGGAACAAGCAAAGGGATTTAATTCTGGAATCATAATGGCATGAGAGCAAATAAGGTAAGGAAAGCATGAATCCAACAACCTTGTGGCATCCATGTGGCACGAACTGAGTCTCTTCTTTTCCTGCTGCTAAAAGCTGTATTGATTCCTATAACCATCAGATACTTTCTCATCCTAGATGATTTAGCTCTACTCACATCTGTGGATAATGGGGAACCACTGAGTAAGGATTCTTGTTCTGCCCTTGCAGCAGCTAATTCCATCTCTAAGTTTGAAATAGTCTTATCCAATGTCCTGCATTGAAAACAACATGATAACTTCATTGATCAAGCCAATTCACAATCAAATCAAGCATAACTAGAGAAAAGCAACACCTACTGTATAGCATGGTGAGTCTTAAAAACCTCCCCAATGATATCCTTGGATACAAGCTTTTCTTCTTTCTGAAACAAGTGAAGGAAGCCAATCAGCTTAAAAACTGCAAAACTCCGACGGATTAACAAAAAAGTTTTATATGATGTAGTTAAGATACTCACAGCTTTTAGATTACAACCCTCTGAAATTAGTTTTAATTTTTCAGTCTCTACTGCAGTTATCCGCATGATACCTTTAGATTCAGGAACAGTCCCCATCCTGTTACCAATTTTACAAATTAATAAGCCATCATATCTTACCCCAATAACGTCTTCAAGTATAGAACCATTTCATAAACAAATGAAACCAAATTTTTAACCGTAATGCAAAACATAAACCTGTCAAACAAAATTTTCAATTAAGTCAATAAAAGCCACATAATGAGATAGAAGCATTAAAACTTAAAAACACTTTAAGAGGTTTATGTGCCTCTACAATCTCATTCAAAGAGTCTCAGTTACAAGAACCAGATGTTAAACCATTATTAAAGCTATGTATAGCATGTGTCAGAGTTGTTCCTGCCATGAAATGTTGAAAATGGCTTGAATGCTAATTATGGATGAAGATTTCACTGGACCATGGATAACAAGACTGCAATGTTTTTCATTCAAATTTATAAATTAAAGTAGCAAACCTGAAATGCTGAACCTTTGTATCAATATAAAACTTGAATTGTCAATTCGGATCCTTCTTTAAAAAAAGAAAATATTGAAACCTTAAGAACTTAATATCACATCAGACCATTATTGTTTGTTTCCCAAATATAGAAAAAAAAAAGTTGGATCCAATTTGCCTTGATAGGCACAATTAATAAGGGAGACCCACTGATTATCTCTTATAAAGAAATTTATGAAACTAAAAAAAAAACACAAGCTTGAATAACACTGATACGTGATAACAAAAAATTCTTAATAATTCAAAACAACCCATCTTCAGAAAATAAACAAAATCTATTTCCAAAAGAAACTAACATAGTTTAACCATTGAAATAAAGCAAAATCTAGCTAAATATAAATCTTAAAACAAGATTAAAAGGAAGACAAATTTTGGTTTCAAGAAATGGAAAAGCAAAAGTTTTAAACTTAAAAAAAAATAAAATAAAATAAAAACTGGATACCTAATGGTGAAGAGCATTCCAGCACAGAAGCAGCCAAAGCAAAGAAGAAAACTCCATTTCTTTGATATAAAACTTGTAGTAGACTGCTCTCCTTTGCTTTTAAAAGACATAGTTTTGAAACTTTCAATCTGAATTCCCTTGTATTTCTCCACCACTAGCTATCATAAGAGACAAAACCCATATGTAAAAAAGGTAGCTTGAGCCAAATCAAAGTGACCCAGTTGCAGAAAATGACTCCAAATTTGAGAAGAAGGGAAAGAAACAGATTGCTCTGTTTTATGCTTGTTAGTTTGTTCCTTTGTTCCCATGTTTTTTGTTGGTTTACTAGGTTTCTTCTCTCTATAGATTCTCTCTCAAAGTCTAAACTTTGCAGGCAAGAGAGCGTTCCTCTTAGACGTAATAGAATAAGGTTTAGATTCCCCTAACATGAGATTAGCTGATAAGCAAGCTCGTTAATGCAAAGCCGAACAGCAGAAAGCTAGTGTGAAATGGATAAGTGTAATTGCTTAAGACTGCCAAAGTACACGTGAGAAGGGGTAACGGCTGGCGACGTGGCAAAAAACAATTGGGTAAAACAATTAACTAGATCTTCCCTCTGTGCATTAATTGTGTGACACATGCATTTTAGGTCACGTGGGATGCCGCGAAAGAGAGGAAAGACGGGGGAGAAGTGGGTCCCATCTCACGGGGGAATCTGACGCGTGTCATGCTGTGGTTAAAATGATCTTAACTTGATGCTCCTTTCACCTGTCACCCACTTGAAAGGGACAGATGCCCTCTGGTAGGGTGGTGCCCGACCCGTAGAAGATGGGACACCCCTTTTCTTCGAGAGAAAGGAGGAATCTTGAAGGGCAGTTTCATCGTATAAATTGGATCGAGCCTAGTTGTGGATTTCGATTTTTCTTTATACCATCATAATGTAATAATCTTTTTTTTGCCAAATAATGTAATAATGTTTAACCTAAACTTTCAATTGATTTTTATAAAAAATATAATTTAAAAATAAAAAAAATACCATTCTTTTGATTATTTTATGTAAAGAAAATTCTTTTTCAAATTTCTAATAGCAAACAAAATGTACTAATATGCTTCAAATGTGATTAACCTTAATTTGGGATTAGATCGTTAAAAACTATAAAATAGTTTAGGTGTATTTTAAAAAATTATTATTTGATATTAAAATATTTTTATATTACAATTTAAAAATAAAAAAATAAATTATAAATATTAAAATTTAAAATTTAAATCTCTTAAATATTATATTTTAAAAATAATTATATAAATTAATTAAATTAAATTTCAGAATTCTTAATAAGTATTTTTAAGATTAAAAATAAAACGGGGATGATTCATATGAACTTGAGAGAAATAAAACGGTAGGGAATTAGGTCTCAAGCTCATTATGCAGTCAGTTGATGGATTACATTCTACAAGTGTTTCAACTTACAGATTAGGGATCTGAAGAAAACATGAAACAGACTGTTGTTAGGTGCTTTGCTTGCAATAGGTGTCCCTGTCGCTTTACAACCCTGCTTGTTTCACTGCTTAAGCAAACCCCCCTCTTTCCAAAGCTGCCGCTGCACCAGACCATCCTCTTAGCTGGTGCAGCTGCTTTTTCATTTCTCACTTGGCTAAATTGGCTTCCCTCTCCTACAGATTTTTTTTCGTTAAAGCTGAAAATATATTTGATAATTAGTATATTTATATTATATAAAATATTAAAATTTATATTTTTATATTAAAATTACATATCGATATAAAAATATAAAATATATTTTTTTATTTTATTAAATTTATATATAATTATTATTAAAAATTTTAAATTATACTATTTTTTACCTTTTTATATTATATTTTATATTATATTATTGTATTATATTTTAAATTATTAGATTTAGTCGAAGAGTTTAATTTTGTCCTGATTGCACATCATAATCCAACAAGAAATTGTACAAATTGCAACTTTTATGCCATTAAAAGCAGTTGCCCAATATATAAATAAATTTTATTATATTTATGATTTATTTATTTAATTAATAAATTTGAAATGATATTAATAATCGTTTATTAAACAAAATAAATAAATAAAAATCGAATCTATTCGTTAAATTTTGTTTATTTACATGTTCGAATGTGAATGAATAAAACATAAATGAATTTTATTATATTAATTTATTTAACGAATCATGAAATATTATTTGTGATTATTAATAATAAATTAATAAAAACTAAACTTATTTATGAATTGTTTGTTAAATATTATTTTTATTTACAATTACACCCTTAAAGAAAACTGAGGATTCTATCTAGATTCATTTTTCATCAAAACAATCAAGTAGACCATGAAACAACCATATGTAACAGGGTGGTTCCACGTACTGGTCATCCATAAATGCCAACGTCGATGCCCATCTCAATCCACTCACCTGTCTAAGACCCCATTGCATCATGTGGTCTCTGCCATTTTGTTAACCAAGGAACCATCTCCATCCGCTTCAGAGTGCAGCCCATCCACTTGATTTGGAAACAGATCAATGTAGAATGAAAGAACCCAGTCACCTGCTGGCCTTTTCTTTGCAATGTAAATTTCGAAGCAATTGAGGAATGGAAGTATCAATACATGTCATGGCCCTGAAGAGGATTCCATCTTGAGTCACATTGATGTTAGCTTTCACACACACACACACACACATATATATGTAACCATAAAAACTTGGTTTTAGCCAAAACACCAGCTTTCTATGTGGCTATATTTGTGTGTATTTGAAGCAATTTGGTTGTGACCAATCCATGGACAGTGGTGATCAAAATTTTCAACACAATTGTCACAGATGGCGCAATATTGGCAACTCCTTGACCTAAAAATTTTACAAATCCGACAATATTTTAGTTTCAGTTGCACCTTATTAACGTCATCTTCTTTCTCTTAATCGGAGATGTTTATAATTCGATTTTAATTGAATTAATCGATCGAATTGATTTAATTTGATTTATTGATCATTACCAAATTAATTTCGATTGATTAATAAAAATGATTTTAGAAGAATTTTGGTTTTTAATTAATTCGATTTGAAAATCGAATTAATCAAAATTTTAATCGAAATATAATGGGTTATTTAATTTCATAAATTGTTAGAGTTTTTAACATAATACTTTGGTATTTAAATATTTTATTAGATGATTTTATTTAGTTTATTTAAAATATGAGAAATTAATAGTTTAAAATATAATTTAACTTAAATATATTTATTATTTGATTAATCGAAAAAATTAACCGAACCGATCAAATCAAATAAATTCAGTTGATTAATTTTCAAAATTTATAAATTCAATTCGATTAATAAAAATAAAATAATTTAATTTTAAATAATTTAATTTAAAATTAACCGGACTGATTAAATAAATACCCTTACTTAATCTTCATATTACAGTAACCAATACCTTCAACAGATGATTGTTCGGTATTTCTACAAATGATTCCAGGGTCAATTGCAGAAACCAGAATCAAGTTGACAATAAAACTGCAGTCAAATGCAGATGTAAATGATTAGGGTAACAAAAATTTTACTCTAGTTCATTATTTTTTACTGCTATAATAAGTTTGAATTATTGAGTACTGACATTAGAATCAAACATTTACGGATAAAAACTCTTAATTTTCATGATTAGAATTCAATCACGACAACTATAAACACCAATTTACCTTTGCATTGTTTCCATGGAAACCATGTTGGAGCCATTGTTTTTCAGAAATTCTTATGATTTTGTTTGATCTGTTTTATACGAGTAAATGCAAAAATGACAAAATAAAAATGCAAGAGAGAGAGAGAGAGAGCGGTTTTACTTTAACTAATTGAGCCAGCTTACCAGACCAAGTACTTGGGCCTACACAGCCAGCCCAGAGAAGTGACTCGAAACGCACCGTTTAATATGCCACGCAAGCCAGCAGGCTTTCACGCGTACGTTAGAAGAAGCCGCCGGCTCGCCGCCAGCATTAAACCTCTCACTGGCTGAGTGTTCCCTCTCTTTTTCTGGAACTCGAAGGCTAAATCATAGAAGAAAGGTGCAGAAATGGAGAACAAGAAAGAGAAGATGAAAATATTACTGACAATCGCATCGGTTGCTGCAATCTCAATCTTCTTCACTGCTCAACTATACAGGCGACGCCGGAAACAGAGAAGACCTCAAAGTTGCTGTTATTTACACTCCGAATCAAAGCCACAGCTGAGTTTCAAGCGCGTCTTTGCCGATAACTCCTGCTCTCCTTTCAATCAATTCAACCGCCAAGCGGATTCCGTTAACGGTGAATAACCTTCCACTTCTTCTTCGAGTTTCAAGTTTATGTTTTTTAAATGATTGATTTATGTTGTAGAGAAATCTTCGAGTTTGACTCATCCGTACGAATCGGAGATAACGACATTGATGGAGAATCCGCGGCTTCTGTTTTCTAAGATTGCGATGGATGATTTTGATGCGAAAATGGATGATTCTTATGTTTGGGTTGAAACCGAGTCGCAACTGAGTCAACTCGCCCAAGTCTTGAGTGAACACCGGGCTTTCGCTGTTGATACTGAGCAGCATAGCCTACGATCGTTTTTAGGTTTCACTGCTCTAATACAGGTCAAACACTATTAACCAATTCTAAATTTTTTTCCTTTGATTTTTTTATTAAGCTTTTAAATTTTCTATTTTTATGGCAGATTTCTACTGAGAAGGAAGACTATTTGGTGGATGCAATTGCTTTACATGATGCAATAGGCATTCTTCGACCCGTTTTTGCTGATCCTAATATTTGCAAGGTATAAATTTTTAGTATGAATTTTACTCTCAAGTTTAGACCTCATTTATTGAAAGTAAAAGGCAAAAAGAGCATTGGATTGCTGAAGCAAATAATAATTTTAAAGAATTAAAACTTAAAAATATAATCTTTTTTTATAATGAAATGCATGCTATTAAATTATATATGGAACAATTATGTTAGAAACACTTTCTTATCCAAAATGGATCCCAATGTTTTTTCTTTGTTCTTGATCATTATCTCTAGTTTATTGTAGAAGATAAGAAGCATTGATAAAACGTTATTTTTTTTTCCTTAATGCAAAGTTAATACCACTCTTTTTTCCTGAAAAGTTAAATTTTGGTCTCTTGGTCTTACTATTGGTCTTACTAGTTTACTGATTACTGGTTGATTCAATTTATAGTGCATTGGTGCTAAGATAGTACTAAGATTAAAGTATCCTGATCATGTTTTGGACAACTTGGGATTGTGATGCAGGTGTTCCATGGGGCTGATGGTGATATTGTGTGGTTACAGAGAGACTTCCACATATATGTTGTCAATCTATTTGACACTGCAAAGGTGAGCTTCAATTATTTTCCTAGGTTAAATTTTAGTTATCGGAAATGCATCCATGCAGGTTGCAGAATTTATGCATTTTAATTACTAGCCATCGTCAGTTTTCTTCTCAATTTGCATTTCTCTTTCTTTAACACAGGCATGTGAAGTTTTATCAAAGCCCCAGAAATCATTGGCCTACTTGCTTGAAACTTATTGTGGTGTGGCCACAAATAAATTATTACAGGTATGAGGTTGACACTTGCTTAGTGATTTTCACGAATCTTATCGTGCATCTTTTAAACTTCTCTATCTAGAACATTGATCTTAAACTTATTTATTCTGGTGCTGCATTGCATTACAGCGTGAAGACTGGAGACAACGTCCGTTATCAGAGGAAATGGTACAGTATGCTCGCACCGATGCACATTATCTACTGTATATTGCAAATTGTTTAATGGCTGAGCTCAAACAACAGGACTGTGGTATGTTTGCTACCCAAAGCTTATTTAGATATTGGCTCCTTTATCTTGTTTGTCTCAGAGTGGATTAGAAGTTTGGGATAGGAAAATTAAAAGATTATAATAGGAAAGTTCTACATAAATCGGTAATGATAGAGATTAAATGATTATGCCCAAAATCCAAAGAATTACCACTCTATATTGTTAAATTGGGACATTCACAATCAATAAGTGTTGGTCACTTTTTTTATGTTGGGGGGGGGGGGGGGGTTGATGGTGGTGGTGGTCAAAGGGGATCTCACTTGAAGACCTTCGATTGAGGCAAATATTTTTCCACTCAAGTGGTTTTTGACATGAGATTAATCTTGGAAGAGTGCATATAATATTTCGCATGGTATCTATGCTTAGCCTTAACTTTTAACTGACAACTACTAGAAAGACCTATATATACTACTTATTGTAGCATCCACATTCTAAATATATTAATGTATCAGAATATTCATCCTGCCCCGATGACAAGTTCCATTTTGTTCTCGAGGCTAGTCGACGATCAAACATGATCTGTTTGCAACTCTATGCTAAAGAGGTTGAAGATTTTCCTGGGGCGTCTGCTGCATTTTCAATACTTTCTCGCCAATTGAATGGTCAGGGAAGTGGTCCTATTTCTGGTGCAACTAAGGTTCATTTCTCTCTGCATCACTGAAATCATTAAAAGATTGGGCATTCTTCATTATTTTGTACTTAATTTTACATTATATTTTAATGCTTCGTTCTTAATTCCAGTTTCAGGACCTTGTTAGGAGATTGTGTGCATGGAGAGATTTAATGGTAAGTGTTAACTTTAGTGTAAACTACCAATTTAAGAATTGCTTCAATACTCAATAAAGCTGGAGGTATTATTCTCCTTATTGATTAGGGAAACTCCAAGGCAAAATTTTTCTGGACCCCTGTCAAACTTTGTTGATAAGATAGAGTGATCAGTAAATTTGGTAATAGTTATCTCTGGAGCAATTTTTATTGTTGGTGTATGCAAGTAAAGGACTTTTTTCTATCATTTTTTAAGCTTTATCAGTTACGAATATCTCATTTCCGATATGGTATGATCAGGAAGAAGTTTGTCTTCTCAGATCATATTATGCCGGAAATCACAAGGGATTATCTCTCAAACTTTGATCACCAAGCTTTGACCCCATGCTTCTGCTCGTGGCAGCAGAATAAATAGTTGAATCAACACACTTCATGTCAATGCAAGTCTGGGATTATTCTAATGTAATATTCATTGACTTGGGTGTTCCATTCAATGAAACCGGCCTCGGCATTTACTTATTATGTTCTTGTATTCTTTTTTGTTGGTTGGTTTCTCTTGAAAACAGTAGTTATTGATGCTTTACATGTCATGCTACTTCTTTTCAGGCTCGTGTGCATGATGAGAGCACAAGATACATATTATCTGATTATGCTATTGTTGCTCTCTCTAAAAAAGTCCCTACAACTCAAGCAGATATCTATAGCACCATAATTCAAGCTGATTTGAATATTGATTCTTCGAATTTCAGCTCTTCACTGCCATCTCCTTCCCCTCTTGTTTGCAGCCATTGGATAGATGTCCATCAACTAATCCAGGACAAGTTAGGCAATCTTGATAAATTTTTTCCCGTGGTTCTTCAAAATTGCCTGGGTCCAAATGGGAGCTGCCCTTTGTCTGTATTTAACTATGCATTATTGATGAACTGTAGCCTGAAACATGAAACTAGATTAGATTCCAAACAAAATGGGTTCAAAAACCCAAAACAAGTTGCTAAGAAAGCTTCTCGTGAGCTTTTCATTCAAAAATTTTCCTGCAAATCTCCAGTTTATCATAATTGTAGGATCTATGCAAATGATGGCCGGCTGTTATGTTATTGTGATCACAAGAAGCTGGAATGGTTGGTGCATCTTTTTCTGTATCTTACTTCCATTTAGCCACAAAATTTATGTTCAATTTGACAAGATAATGTCATTATCTTACAGGTATCTTCATCGAGATCTGGCAAAACTTGTTGATGATGAGCCTCCTGCAATAATGCTTCTTTTCGAACCGAAAGGCCGCCCAGAGGATGAAGATAATGATTTTTATATCCAAAGTAAGAAAAATATATGTGTTGGCTGTGGTGAAGGCAATCACTACTTGCGGTACCGAGTAATTCCCTCATGTTACAGAATTCACTTTCCCGAGCACTTGAAAAGCCATCGTTCTCATGACATAGTCTTGCTCTGTGTTGACTGTCATGAAGTTGCTCATGCTGCTGCTGAGAAGTACAAGAAACAAATTGCTGGAGAATTTGGAATTCCACTTTATGTCCGTAAGGTAATTGATTTGAACCAAGCATCTATTATATCTGGGTCATCTGATTCAATGAACTTCGAAGATTCAGGTGTCTCACCACTACAATTGCGAACAGCTGCAAAGGCCCTTTTGCGACATGGACCTGAAATGCCACCCAGCCGCCGTGAAGAACTGACCCAGGTATGAATGCTTATCTTTTGATAGTTGTTTTCCATGTAAAAATTTAGTGAGCTTTAATTATGTTTCAATGAATCGCAATGAAGCATTAAGATTTGAAAAGAATATGTTGTTCTGCTTCAGGCCACTGAAGGGGCCTGTGAATGCCAAAAGCAAAAAGGTTCATTGCTATGTACTAGTGTTAAACCATGTTGATTGGAGCGTCAAGCTAACTTTGGAAGTAGA
This sequence comes from Durio zibethinus, assembly GCF_047325235.1. NCBI lineage: Eukaryota > Viridiplantae > Streptophyta > Magnoliopsida > Malvales > Malvaceae > Durio > Durio zibethinus. The sequence continues at coordinate 2,566,251 of NC_143166.1, forward strand.
ATGTATTGTGAAACTTGTCCAAACTATATGAATCTTGGAAGCTTACCAGATATTAAACATAAGACTGGTAAAAACAGCCATTCTTGACAAAAATTTGACATTGGAGTTATTGAACTAGACATTCAGATGGTTCAAGTTTGATCCAAAAATTATACTTTATGTACAACGTATTAAGTTAGAAGAATCAAACTCCCTGTTCAATTTGCATCTTTCACTGCTAATGTTTGTTTCAACTTCTTTTAGATAAAAATAAATTTTAACTTTTATGTAGTTATTCTGCCACATATATAATGCTTGCCACTTTGGCTACTGCTTCTTTTATTCCCTTCTATACATTTAAAACTTCATTTTTTTTCTCTCCATCAGCATAATATTTATTGTCAATCATAAACAGGTGTACGGCTTTGCTGTAGCATCTTGGCCTTACATTTCATAGGACTCTTTAAACAAATAGGTTCATTTTCCTTCTTCGTGTTGCATTTGCAGATTGTTATGAGATACTATGGGGGACGGGAGATCTCCAAGGAAGATTTAGAAAGAGCCTTGGTAGCGGGCATGAGTCCTCATGAGCGAAGAAGACTGGAGAAGAAGAAAGGCTTATCTTTAAAACAGCCTATGAGGATCCTTCCAGTTATAGAAGAAGAAAGTAATAATGTGACAAAGATCATATCTACCACCTCAGATCCATCAAAAGTTGATAATCCTGATGTTTCAGATTTTACTGCAGATGTTTCTCAATCAACAAAAGTTGATACATTAAAAGAAGCACTGGGAACAAAGGACGAAATGGATTTTTCTATGGTAACAGATGCTGATGATACAAACAATCCTATAACATCTTCTAATTTTGAAGTGGCAACAACTTCAACTACAGCTTACGATGATATGAATTCACATAGCAGTGAAATTTGTGAGAATAAAAGTATGTGTGCAGTTGATGCTAATGATAACTCTGAGAGAAGCACCCCAAATGAATTAGTAGACTCATCTTGTACCAGATATGATGGAAACATCCCACTTAAACATAATTCAAAATTATCTTTACTAGGACATGGACCCCATGGAAAACAAGTTGTGGATCGTATATTAAATGAATATGGAGAGGAAGGCATTCGTCAATTTTGTCAGCGATGGAGGCAAGTTTTTGTTGAAGCTGTTCATCCTCGATTCTTACCTGCTGGCTGGGATGTAATGCACAGGTATGCCTCTCTACTGTCATGTTTGTGTGATTGATAGAAAGTTCCTATGGAAAGGAGTGATATGTATAACATTGGAGAATGTAGGAAGATATGGTAAGTAGGAAACCTAATCCAATGAGGATTTGATTGATCTAGAGGGAATTTCAGAGGGTGGGAAGTGTTCCGAAGAATAATAATCACATCTGAGGAAGGACAGTAATATTTGTTGGCTACAGCTTTTACTCCTTGATAAATATAAGGCTGACAAGAGAGAAATTAATAGCAAGCCTGCTAGAACCTAGAATTTTCAGAATCACAAAAGAGTTTGCTAATCAGTTCTGTTCCTTAAAAGCTTTGTCGTCGATATTAACTGTTAACCAAAAAAGAAAAAAAGAAAAAACACTGTGACTTGACCATATATTGAAGTACTAATTAATGACTTGTTTCATTTGTTTATGTATTTATTTCCTTTCCTTTTTCTTTTCTTTGTTTGTCCAAGGATTTAACTTTGGGAGCTGTTTTGCCAGTGGGAGAAGAGAATTTGGTGAGTTCAGTGTGTACAAGCCTGCCAAGAAAGGTGCTGATGGAGGTTTGTAATTTTAAGCAAAATGATGGGAATGAAAACCAGAAGACATGCAGTTTTCAACTATTGGCGTTACATGGCAGTGGCACTACAGCTCCAGCCCTTTTGTATTGATTCAACCGCTCAAGAACTTTAATTCAGAAGATCCTTTGTTAATGGATCCTGTTTGTTTGTCTGTCCCCATTTTTGAGGATTGATCCCTGACAATTTTTCTCCCTAAAACTAAACCATGCACGTGATTGATTTTGCTTGTGATTTGTACTTGCAAGTCCATATATATTGTTATTTTAAATTAAAATGTAACGATTTATATATTTATATTACGTAAAATATTAAAATTTATATATTTATATTATGTTGAATATTAAAATTATATATTATAATTATATTAATACAAAAATATAAAATATAATTTTAATTTTATTAAAGTTATATATAATTGTTATTAAAATTTTAAGTTATCACTTTTGTGATTTATTTTTTTATTTTATTTATGTCCTATCGTATTTTAAAAATCAAATTGAACAAATGTTTAAAATAATAATCTCTCTTAAATAAAAATAAAAATTTTAATTTAATCGATTCGTATAATCATTTCCCGCAACTATTTTTTGAATGTAACATATAGCATCAGCAGATCTAAAATTTAAATTTAACACTTTTAATTCTTATTCCTATCCTTATAGTTTATTTTTATATTGAAGCTTCTTTTGTACCAAAAAATCACTACCATGAAACACAATCCAATTGAAAATAAATTGAAAAATAACAGAGGTATGGGGAAAAGAACAAACAAAGCCAACATTAACATTGCTATAACTTTGTTTAATAAATTAACTGTTGAGATCCAAGTACTCGTCGGTTATCCTAATTTCTTTGTTTCTCTCCCCTACTAGATTCGAATCAAGTTACATGAACTGTAGTGTCATTAAGTCTCTACAAACCATGCCTCAATACCAAAATTCTTTTATAAATACCTGCAAATGATTGACCACAGCCCATCTCACGACAAATCCAGAAGTTAAACATGTCTTCACTTGAAATGGACATGGCACAAAGTAGTCGAACCAGATGAGAGGAAACATACCCTTTACTTTAATCAATGGCCAACTTGAGGATTTAATACAGAGTCAACAACTGAGACTTGTGATCAATGCCATTGAATATGTAAGTGCCAGACATGGGAACAAACTGTTTTGTTATAAGCTGCAGCACATACAACATTTGCCATTTAGGGCACTTGTTGTGAGTAACAACTAACTTGAACTATGTAAGATCATTTTCCAATGTCTGCCTCCATGTGGACCATGGAAGCATGAATTTGAAACACATAGCAGACAAAAAGACTAAAATGCTATACCTTGATCACCTCTTGTGATGCAATTCCTCCAATGAAGGCAGCAACTGCATGGAGCTCTGCAGCACCAAATCGGCACATTTCGTTTATAAGGTCCTCCGTCAATGTTAAGCCATTGCAACCCAAATCGTTAAGTAGGCTAACAGCTGTACTTTTTAACCGAGATATATCCTCATCCATTCCACTGCAAAACAATAAATACTTAGTTGGCATGCAAAGCTCATGTTGCAAGACCAAACGAAAGAAAAATTAAGATGAGTAAGTTTACCCGTCAAACTGCCCAGGAAAACTGTTGAAATTTGCAGCACAGCAGTCAACAGCTCTTAGAAGAATATAGAATCCCACAGCAATACTGCAACATATAAGCACAAGGCCATAGGTTGTAAGCAAGATATATCATCAAGATTCAAATTGTGAAACAAAACCATAATTTTGCAAATGAAAAATCAATCATAATATATTAAACACAATCGTAAATTAAGGACCAACTTTGTCACCACAATATTACACAGAAGATCAGGCAAATTCACTTAGTTAAGCATTTTATATGATGGATAGAATCTTCAGATTTAGTGTTAACCTGTCACTCATATAAAAGAAAAGTTTCATATATATAAGACAATGCATTTGGTCCAAAACTGATCCAAGAACATTATACTATATTAATATTCTGCAAAAGGAAGAGAGTGGAGATTGGAAGATGCACATAATTTTGACATTTGGAAGCCTCAAAATTTAAGTCACTGCACCTGTAATCTTCATCAGTTAAATACTTCTGCAGCTCAGCAAGGGAAGGATTATTATACTCATCCTCAATGAGGTGATACCTGCAAACCTACAAAGTAATGATCAGAATGCCTTGTTGATGGGCACTAAGTCATAAAGCAATAGATGAATGCAAACTTTTTCTACATAATCAAAACAGGATATCAGCCATTGGTTTGTGCTTCTGAGATTTTGCCCATGTACGCTCAGTAGGCTGAGGGTTTCTCCCACAAGAGGTATGCCTCATTGTGATCTCTTGGGAACCATCAATAGGATGATACATCAGTAACATATTGCCCAACATAAACATAGAGATTCATACATGTGGGATGCTGATAATAAAATTTAATGGCAGAACGAACCAAATTAACAGAAAATAAATGATCAAAATAATCCCAGAACAGCAACTGATCTTTATGCTAGTAAGAATAAAACAAGATTATTTAACAAAATGCATTCAACAAAATACAATATTGGCCAAGAAAACCAAATTACAATAGAGATCCACCAAGGTCTTCCAGAGAATGATACTTTGGGGTATATTATAGGCCCCAAACAGTTTACATACCTTAGTCAGAATCGTGATGAATGATGATATTCATACCATCAGAGTGCTTCTCATATCAATGAGGATAATGAAGTAGATTGAACCATAAAATAGTAAACAGATGCAATTTAACACACTTACTTTGAGTTTTCTTGCATTTTTACAGAAACTTTTTATCGTTGCCTTTGGAATACTATGTGGATCTCTGCCAATTTTCTTTAGAATATCCCTAGCTCGTTGTTCAATGACCTGAAAATCAGCCTCAGACTTAGCCTGATAGATCTTCTGCAAGTTTACATAATGCCTGAACAAGAGAATTGATGGAGCAGTTATCCTCGATTTTAGAGAATAAAGAAATATCTAGAAATTTTGTAGGGAACGATCACTAACTCAGTTGAAGATGTCATATCTGGAATCGACCCCTCAAGAGGTACCTCCCCACCACCTTCATTTGCAATGAACTCCTGCATAAGTGCATAATTGTGAGAACTAAATTCGATCACGAGAAACTTAAAGGAGCTTGAATAAATTTAGGTTCAAGGGCAATCATAAGAATTTATAGTGGGATGGACATTGATTAACTATTCAATAATCTTTAAGAAATGGTAAATCGCCAAAGTAATATCACCAAGAATGTAGCATGGAAAATGCAGGTTTAACCTATATCACCAATAATCTTAGGTAGTTGCATGACATAAATAATGAAAATATCATGCCACCAAAACGCAACCCAAAATCACACAACTCTTTTTACTCTCCACTAGCAGCCATGCACGAGACACTTCCCGTAGATGGTGCCACTTAAATGAAGCAATCAGACAATTAAAAGATGACAATTCTTAATTTAAATTATTGAGATGAAATTGCAAACTGAAATTATGTCTAAAATTTTCCCAGCAATATTTGCAGAAAGAGAGATAGTTCTGAGAAACAAATCAGCTACGGAAATAATCTTCACTGGTTAGAAAATGAGAAGCTCACATTAGCCACCATCCGGGATTATTTTCAGAAAGCCCCTAGGGCTTACAACTTAAGCAATAAGTCATTCTATACACGTATAAACTGATGAGCGTTCATTATAAGAAAAAAGATATGAGTGCCATTGTGAGCAATTTCATTTCAGTCACAGTAGAATGCATGAGTTAAATAATTAATTGAGCTTATTGCGAGTGCAAGTTAACTTTTAAATCCAACCTTCAAAGCTGCTACCATCACCCAAAAGTTAGAAGAACTAGAATCAACTTCAGCACAGCTATCATTAATTATCCGCTGCAAATCTGAACCTGAGATTAGAAAAAAAAGAAGGGGGGAGGGGGTTAGCCACCAAAGTATAGTTTGATATTCGCAGCTAATACCAACTCAACACAGAAAACCAACTAATAATGAATTTTAAGCATACTGCATGACAATTCCACATAGAAGCTTCATCAAGAAAAGTAAAAAGTATCAAATCATAAAAAGGATACTTTCCCCACTCAATTCTTTTCACATCAATAAGTTCTTTGCCGAAAATTTAGTTGGAAGTAATTTATTAATATGAACAAAGAGCAAGGTGCCTCAAATCTGTTGCCTCGTAAACCTAATGTATGAGACCAAAACCAAATTCAATCCCAGCCAAAAAGTATTGCCGTGGGGCAGTTAGCTGGATTACTTGGTTCAAGGCTGTAGAGTCATGGATCCTTCTATAAACAAACTAAGTTTTTCATTCTATTTCCAGATGAGACAAAGAAGTATCTATAGATATAATTTAACCCTCCAAAAATTTTAATCCATGCTTCTGCTAAGAAAAACTTACTAATTCCTCGCAGAGCAAACACTTTAAAGGAGGCATCAATAGCTTCTTTATAGTTATCTTCATCCATTGCAATCATCCTGGCTTTGAGAAGTTCCTAAAATGTCCATGAAATAAAACTCTCTCACTGACATAAATCAGAAGAAACAAAATCTAACAGATAAAATATGCAGAAATTTGTAAACCTTGAACTCTCTTTTCTCTTCCCTGGTTGATGGAAGAGCACCTCCATGGCTTTTTATCCACTCATCTGCCATCTTCACGAGGATGACAACATATGGTATGTGTTTATGAGCAACAGGGTCTTGCACATTTAGGTCAATAGCTTCTGCAAACCTATTATATGTAAATGCCAGTCAGAACTCTAATTGAGGAAAACAAATGATATAAGCTTAGACTTCAAAAAATACTTAAATATTTTGTAAGAGAAAATCAGAGGTAAAAACAGTGAGAAAAAAAAATTATTGAATAAATTACAAAAATTCCTTGAGGAAATAGCAAAGGTATAGTTTCATCCTAGTATTATGGAAAATATATACTTAACACATCAACAAGTTAAGTACAATAAAATTGACCGCCAACCATAAGGTGGGTGAGTAAATGGTTTTAGGGAGTTGAATTTTGGCATCTCAAAATACAAAATATAATGGATCTTCTATGTAACCTCAAGGATGTTTTAGCAGTTAAACTGACATCACAAATCCATTATAGTGCAAGCCAATAGCAAATAGAAATGTAAAACCATGCATTGAGAAAGAAATCAGCATAGAATGTTAATTGAAACAAAAAGGAAAATAAAAAATCAGTACCCTCTCAACTCAGGCCATGGGTTATTCAACCGAAGGTCATCTAGAAAATGATCAGGCTTTGACTCAATCACAGTGTGTTCCTGCACAAGAAACACTTGAACATTATTTTAAGACCTTTTTCCTTCATTTGTTGTCTAAAATGCTAAATTCTAAAAAAAAAATCAATAACCATTCATTTCCTCCAGGCCTACATAAAATTCAATTGAAATTCCAGATTTTTCCCTGCTGATATCAAGCTATATTTAAGAGATGTCCATGCCTCCATGGTGAGAAAACTACCTACATATGGGATGAAAGTCCAAACAATGTAAACTATAGCATGTTACCTTCACACTGATCCGAACTAAACCTGTTAGGCCATAGGAGCGAGCAAAAATCAACATCACATTTGCCTGTCTACATATTCTATCAAGCTTCACCATAGACTCTTCCACCAGCTGAAACACCATAGTTAAAAGGAATGATCATAAGATAAAAAAGGAAAGAATCACATGATTCTTTTAAGAAACAAAGCAATGCAAAATAACGAATAAGGAGCTTCTATTTGCACCCCAAGAAATGCTCTTTACACCCCAATTTTTTTATTACAAAAATATCCCTAAAATGAAATTATTTAATTAACCTTTGAAAAATTACCTTTCAGCCCTTTGTACACTCATTTCTACTCCTTCTCTTAAAGTTTTTGGATTTTCATTTCTGGAAGCTTTTAAAAGTTTCCCGATTTGCATTTCCGGAGGCTTTTCGGGTTTGCATTTCTGGTAGCTTTATTTGTATTTAATAAAATCTTCCTGTAGCTTTTAAAAGTTTCCAGATTTGCATTTCCATGTACTTTTACAAGCTTCCAAAAACGCAAATCCGAAAGCTTTTAAAAGCTTCCGAAAACATAAATCCGGAGCCTACGATTTCACACACAAGATTTAACCAAAATTTTACGAAATCAAAGACAAAGTAACCAAAATCAAACAAAATCAAAGGCAAAAATTAAAAATTGAAGCTTGGTGACTTGATTAACTTCAAAAATTAGTGATTTTAGATTGATTTTTGGGGTTTATAGCTTGAGAGATTAGGGTGAATCAGTTTTTGAGAGGGAAATGGTGTGAGAGGGGTGTGAGGGTGTCTAGGGGAAATGAGATTTAGGGGGCGTTTGGTTCAGGGGAGAGTTAGATTAATGGCCGGAATCTTGCTTTTCGTAATTTGATTCCTTAGTTTGGTTCACAATATCTAATTCCTGAGGTATCCTAAGATTCCCAGTGTCAAAAAGGGAAGGTGATAGCAGTAATAGTGTAATTAATAATGGAGTGTGAGAGCATTTTTTGGGGTGAAAATAGAAGCTCCCTTATGAATAAATCTATTCCAAATGGTCTTTGCACATATAGCCATCAATAAAACCAGAACTTTTAACGGTGTAAAAATTAAACTTAACAGTTAAGCTCATTGCTGAAAGTAAGTAGTTAAGGAATGGGACGATTGGATACCTGAGTGGCTACAACCACGGTAAATTGAGAAAAGAAAGATGTGTTGGTGTCTATCAAAGCCTGAGGATACTCTTCAATAAATTTAGCTTTAACAGCATCATTTAGCTCCTGGAGGAATGAACAAACACACTTGGCCTTTGACTGACCAAGACTTGACTCATCCACTAATCCAAAAAAACAATACAATATTATTAAAAAAAATGAAGATCAACAAATGGGAAAAAATAAAAGGGGAAAGATTTTAAAACTTACCCATAAAATTGTTTCCAAGGTCACCCAATTCAACCTTAGATCCATCGACAATAGTAATGCTTCCAACACCACCAAGAACAAGATTCTTCAGTGTCTCAGAACCAGTTGGCCCACAATTTAGTAAACATATGCTCGCTTTCTCCAGAGCTGCTTGCCCTTGCTCACCCCAGATCCTGCCATTTTATTAAAGCTTGAATTCTGTTATACTTTTTTTTTTGTTTGAGAAAATTGTATACAGTTGAGAGGTTCACCTGAGCTGGCGATCGTACTTGGTTTTAGGCTCCATTGTAAACTTGATTGCTTCTTCGCTTCCTTACTACGCAGCACGCACTGTCGTCTGCGTTTTAAGGACAAAGGCGAGAGGATATTGCCTATCGGCTATTGATTAGTGCGACGGCGACGTTTTGCTTGGCAGACCAAACTATGATAATTTTGATCTTTTTATTATTGGAGATATATATTGAAATTATTGATCGCCTAAAACGGTGTCGCTTGCTGCTTCTCTGAATGAAAGGCCCGTTAAGCTTGGGCTTGGGCTTAGGCTAATGCGCTGGTTGAAAATCCCAAAGACATTTCACTGTGTTTCCTGGCGTAGGACTTAAACAGTGCGAATCAACTCAAGGAGAAGGAGCAGATTATGCCAGTTGATGTTGCAGCTGCAGCACATGTTTGGAGATTGAGAAAGCTAACCAAATCTGATTATTCAAGTTATGAGAAAAAGTAAAACAAGTAGAAGTATGCATTTTATTTTGGGGTTCGATTGGATTGTGCAGCATTTCCAGTGCGGTAAAATCCATCCTCTTTTTTAAGCTAACTGCACCATGAGGTGCTTTTGGATAGCATCCCCTCATGCAATTATCTTTAATAAATTTGATAATTTGTGTATTTATGTAATATAAAATATTAAAATTTATATATTTATATTATATTTTATATAAAAATATAAAATATATATTTTTAATTTTATTAAACTCATAATTATTATTAAAATTTTAAGTAATGTTATTTTTATATTTTATTTTGATATTATATTCTTATCATGTCACTATATTATATTTTATATTATCAAATTTAATCTTCGTTTATCCTCTAATCTATGAATAGAAAAGGAAAATGTTCAATGAACAATTGAATCTTTGAGCAATTAATTATCTTACCGTAAAAATAAAAAATACCATCGTCATCATTACATTTGCTTCATCTCATCTCTACAAGACTTAATTTCATCACTACTATTGTTTTAATCTCATCAAAAACAACATCACCATCCATCCAAATAAACCCTTTACCTTAACAACTTGTTCATTAAAAAATTAAGGATTCCAGGCTTGCTCAAAAATGTGGATAGAAGAGCTTTATGCGTGTAACTTTCTCATAGAAAATGAAAAACTCTTGGTTTTGTTGTATCCATATTAGAAATAATAGAGATTAGAATCAAACTTAAGAACCAAGCATAGCTGACAAACCTGCCTGCCAACCCAGACTAAACTTGGGTCAGCAAGAATCAGATGATGACTTTCCTCTTAGAAACATTGCCAATCCATTTTAATATTACGGATGACAAACTAGTTATCAAGCATTAATGGCGCTTAGAAAATATCTGCAACGAGGCCCCCGAAAGGACACTTAACCTTGAAACCTGAAAAATAATAGAAAAAGCAAATGAATTAGCAAATCCATTCTTTAGGGAAGGGGAAGGGCTACTGATCCTACTTCCCTGTTTTATGGCACATCCACTGGACTTAAAAGGATTAAATAAAATGATCATAGGAAAACCATTGCCTAGCTGAGAGTGTACTAGGAGAAACTTGATAAAGAATCATTTCAAAACCCCATGAGAATACTTATCTAAATGAACATAGGCAAGATCCTTCAACTTGTGTTCATCTTGCTCTGGAGCTTAAACTCCAGGTTTCTAAACTAAAGCAAACTTGTTCAGAAAATAAACAAGAACAAAGCTCTGATTAACAATTCTTGTATGCCAATGATCTGCAGTTTTAGTAGCAATCCACCTATCAAGCCAAGCACATAACTACAATTCTGAATATAAAAGACAGTTTAAACAGCTGAGCTAATAAGAACCTGGATGACTCTCTGAGCATCTCCGCCTCAATTCAATAAACTACTCGACCTGCATTTTATAAAGATCTTTAGGCAAATCAATCTAAGTGTCATGAGTGTATACCAACTTATGAAATATTCTTCGCTTTGATCATGTTGGGTCTTATGGTTCTCGAGTTAAAGATAATGTAAACGCTTATATTCTAAGATTAACTTATAAAATATTGTCCACTTTGATCTTGCTAGGTCTCATGGTTCACAAGTTAAAGGTAGTGTAAACCCACGTCAACTTGTGTGCTATTATCCTCTTTGACCATGTTGGGTCTCATGGTTTTGTTGCACTTCACAAGTTGAAAGTAATGTAAACACTTATATTCCAAAACTAACTCTAATACACAACCCATGTGCAATTCATGACTCCTCTCTAAAACCATAACACTAAGTATGTTTACATAACAATGTAGCTAATGAAAGCATTAATGGAGAGCTTAAGACAAGCACAAATGCGGCTAAAGAATTACAGATTTACATGATTCAAACCCTAATGAAAACTAACATAATTAAAGAGACTAGTAATAAATTTGATTACCCAATCCATCAAACACTTACCAAACAGATCTTTCATTTTTCATTAATCAATTAAAGCATCAACTAAGATTTAATTTCCTAAAAGAAGATCATAAAACTGTCTACAATTGCAATTAACAGAATCAGAAGGGAAAACTGAGAATTGATTGCAACTATTATTAATTTCTTTTATTTTTTTTGTTCAATTAAGCAAAAGTAGAGTAAACAAATCTACAAACTAGGGCTAAAAAGGGGGAAAGAGCTCAAATTCACAGATTAAACTAGTTTCATTCAGTAGTTAACAAATCCACAACCGGATCGGGCAAATCTAAAGCTGACTGTGTTGAATTCAGAAACAGCATTCCTTTGGCCGCGAATAGCTTCTTCCTCTGGAGACACCTGGCGCCGTAGACCCTCCCCGTCGCCGCGAAGCAAGGAAAGCCATCGATGGTTGCAGATAACGGTTGAACGCCGTTATACGGCGGAGATGACGGAGAGATCTGAAAGACGGAACTGGCTCGGTGGGTTCTAGCGCTGATTCGTGAATCCCTGAGCCGAGCTAGGGCCCCGGGTTTGATGTATCTTAGGAAGGGTTCAGATCGAGTCAGGGAATGCCTGGCAAAGGAACGGGTTCTCCGATTCATGGTTAGAAGCCAAGGGTTAAACGACAGCGAAAATGGAGGATAGGGTTTGGCGGTTTGGGAGATCAGGGTTGATTTTTAAAGGAGCGAGAGAAAGCGGGAAAAGAAGGGAGGGAATGGGGGTTTTGAAAGAGCAGGATTCTAGCCTCTAGGGCCTATCTAAGGCTACTGATGAGGCCTGATTGGGCTACTGAGATCTGACCCACGTCCTGATTGGGCGGGTCCCGATCCCTAATTTTTATCATATGTGGAGCTATGGTCCACTATTGGTGCACCCGGACCAGGGCTAGCGTCTATTCATAGAAAAAATTCAGACAATAATAATTCTTCATAATAGTTCTTGAAATTTTACGTTAATCTTAGAGAGCAAGAATTATATCAATGAAAATTATTTTAAATAATCCTAAAATAACATTGTTGAACTTAAATAAAAATAAAAATAATTAATATAATCTTAAAAAATATGAAATACTTAAAATTTCCTAAGCTATATTCAAATATTATTATTTTTTTATCATGAAAATAACTTGAATCTTATTTTTTGAGTAAGAGTAAAGAAAATAATCGAATCTAAGTCAATAAGTATTATGCGATGCTTGACTCTAAATTAGTAATTCAAAGCTAAATTTGAATTTGATTAATTTTATTTTTTTAATTTAAGATGGATTTAAAATAAAATTTGAATTATTTAAATTCATTCATTCAATTTTATAATTTAATAAAAATTTACAAATTTAATTAATTACATTAATTTATATAAAAATTTATATTAATAATTTAATTTATAAAATATAAAAAATTTATATGTAATACATAAAATAATAAATTATTTACAAAAGAAAGTAAGGTATTTGCTTTTTATACTTCTTAATAAATAATTTATAATTTAAAGATCAACATATACAGTGGGAAACAGAGGAAAAACGAAAAAAGCAAAGAATCGTCAACGTGTGTTGGTCCCCACCTAAAAGATACAATTACAAAAGCTAATCGCGAATCGTACCGTTGATTTGACACCGCCTTCGGAAAGTTCAAAAGCTTTCAAGCATCCGCTACACTTACATGTACCTTTGGCTCACGCCAATTCCCTGCTCAGCCACCTATTTCTTATACGAGAGGAACAATCAAATGGTTTGATAGTAGGATGGAAAAAGTTAAAATTTGATTTGAAATTATAATATTTAATTTAAATTGAATTAATTTTTATTTTATTTTATTTAGATTAAATTTGATTATTAAATATATATCAAATTTAAATTTTATATCGAGATTTAAAAAGTTTTTTAAAAAATTTATTAGTTTTATATATTTTTAAATTTTTTATAAAATAAAATAATTATATTATAATAAATTTATTTAATTATATTAAAATAATATATAAAAATTTAAAAAATTTAAAAATAATAAACTGAATCAAATAATAAAATTTAATTCAAAATAATTTAAAAATAAATTAAAATTTAAAAATTTATAATATTATATATTTTCAAAAAATCAAATCAAAACTGATTTATTCTCTTTCCCCAGGAAAAGCTGCCACATTGGCGCATTTCCATGGCTCCAAGACAAAAGAAACCTAGAGTTTTCAACGTGGCAGAACGCAATTGGCAAATGAATTAATAACGTTAGACCGGAAAACACATAATTAATCCCATGAATTCCGGAGTCTCCAGCTCTGAACTGGCCAGGTCCGTTCTAGAAAGCGGGCACGCAGCCCTGGGTCTTTCCTATTCCTCTCACTCCCCACACGCCGTTCTCTTTCTCATTCGTTTTTGACAAATTAAAAAAAAAAAGCCAGAAATTGCCATGAATTTCTGTTAGGCTCCCTTTATTGATTTTTCCCCTTATCTTCTGCTTACTGCTTACTGCCATTTTTATGTGGATTCGTGTTCGTTAAATTGTGTGATCTTGATCGTTTGACGCCATGTCTATAACGGCCTCATCTTCAGCTTCTTCCTCGCTTTTAAGAGCAGCTTCCTCATACTCTCGAACTCGGTTTTTTCCTTCTGCGTTTCGGAATCTTACTTCGACCAATCCGACCTCTCATTCCGTTGTCAACCACCACCGATCTCTTACCTCCGCCGCCGTTCGTTCCTTCCACTGCTTCGTTCCGCGGTGGAGCCACCGTCTGGATTGGAGATCTCCTCTTAGCCTCCGCGCTCAGATCAGAGCCGTTAATCCAGTCATTGAACGGTTAGAGAGGAAGTTGGCTACTATGGGTACTGCTTTCCAATACTTTCGGGAGCTTGTTTCTTTTGCTTGATTTTGAATCTGAGTTTAGCTTAAATTCAACTTTTCATTTGCTGAATTTAAGTCAAAGTCTTCTGTTGCTTGATCAGGTTCAATTAATTAGAAGCCTCAGATTTAAAAATTCAATTATGAAAAGTTTTTTGCTGACTAATAATTAATATACCATTATTAGTTTCTGGATCAAAGGAATAATTTGTTTTATGAAATCAATGTAATGATTGTTTAAATGATATAAATAGCACTTTTTTTTTCCAGATTTTAATCATGTTAAGTATTTAAAATTTGATAATTAAATTGTAAATTTATCAGATGGGAATTTTTATTTGTTTAACATGTTATGATTTTCAGCTGCTGAACATCCTTTCAAGGCAGTGTTAACAAGTCTTCCCAAGCCAGGTGGCGGTGAGTTTGGAAAGTTCTACAGCTTGCCTGCCCTCAATGATCCAAGGATTGGTAAATTTTCTCTAACAACTTATTCATATATATATATATATATATATATATATTCACTTGATGATTTTGATATACTACTTCATGCCGGTGTCCAATTTAGTAGTTTCTATTAGTTGTGTGACTGATCATATATTTTCCTTGTTTCTGTTGTACGGGTAATAGATAAACTGCCGTACTCTATCAGAATCTTGCTTGAATCTGCGGTTCGTAATTGTGACAACTTTCAAGTGAAGAAGGAAGATGTTGAGAAAATTATTGATTGGGAAAATACATCACCAAAGCAAGTGGAAATCCCCTTTAAGCCTGCTCGTGTTCTATTGCAGGTGTTTGATTAATCTATTGTATATATATACATATACTTCTCTAAAAACAAATGATGCTTTGTTTTATCTTTAATCTATTCTGCTTTGTTGCCAGGATTTTACTGGAGTGCCAGCTGTGGTCGACCTTGCTTGTATGCGTGATGCTATGAACAAGCTTGGCTGTGATACAAGCAAGATTAATCCTTTGGTGCGTTTGTTGACATCATTTCCATGAATATTTACTGTAAAAAGAGTGCTGAAATATTTTCAACCATTTTTTATTTTATGAGGGATGGCCAGTTTCTAGATGCTATAGGTTAAGATTGCAATCTTTTCATATTTTTGGCTTCATAAGTTATTAAGGTTGTGGATCTTGAGAAAATTTTTATATATCATATTAATTTTCTAGTTAGTATGAAAGCATCTTCAACTGCTTTTTTGTCATGTATTCAGTGTGATTCATCTTTTTTTTATTCCTATCTTTGATCCCGATAGCTGTGTATATGATTTATGGGAAGTTATCTAGAAATTTCTAATTGATATCAGTTCAATAATATGCTCTTTTGATTGCTAAATGTCCTACTATAATGTGCCTGGCTATTGTGCAATAATTTTCTTGTTTACTCTGTCCTTATAGTGTATTGCTGAAAATATCTTGTATTCAGGTTCCGGTAGATCTTGTCATTGATCATTCAGTTCAAGTTGATGTAACAAGATCAGAAAATGCAGTGCAAGCAAATATGGAGCTTGAGTTTCAGAGAAACAAGGAAAGATTTTCTTTCCTTAAGTGGGGATCTTCTGCCTTCCATAATATGCTTGTTGTTCCTCCTGGTTCTGGTATCGTGCATCAGGTATAACTTGGGAACAAAGCGGGATATGCAATAAACACTTTTGACATAATGGTGGACATATCCTTATTGATCTTATGTGTAACAAATCTTTTACTAAGTGATGAACAAATCAGCTTATTTTTTTCATTATGTTGAATTTTTCATGGCCAGTTAATCTATGTGAATACGGTGGCAATGTGACCTGACACTGTAATATTTCAGGTTAATCTTGAATATCTTGGACGGGTTGTGTTCAACACTGATGGCGTGCTTTACCCTGATAGTGTGGTTGGAACTGATTCCCATACAACTATGATAGATGGGCTAGGAGTAGCTGGCTGGGGAGTTGGAGGTATCGAGGCTGAGGCAGCCATGCTTGGTCAGGTAGGTAATGCCATAGACCAAGGATATTTTTTCCCCGTGCCTCAATGATTAGTAGAACACAGTTCTTTTCTGTTCAATAACAGTAAATTCATGTTTCTATAGGGCATGCTAAAGTTAATAGTTAAAGGTGAACGTGAATGTGAATGTGAAATTTCACTGCAGGGTTGTAAAGTCTCTTTTAACTTAAGTTGCCACATTTTATACTTGTGTGGATGTGATCTTTATCTTGTATTACTTATTTGTAGCCTTTATCTCGTGGCTAAGTATAAATGTGATCTTTATCTTGTATGACTTGTTTGTAGCCTTTATCTCTGGCTATCTTTTAGCTTCTTTCAATTTGCTTTTTATGAGAGTTCTAACCAAATAAGATGAAGGCTATAATTTTGATCATGTACTATATCCAACTGTTCTTATTTTACTTTCTTTAAACAGTAATGAGACTGTTCTTAATTCTTGTTCTTCTCATTCATTTGTTTGAATATACATCTCTATCATTTGTATTGTTTTCTAATTAGTCTATTTTGAAATTGACAGCCCATGAGCATGGTTTTGCCTGGTGTTGTTGGATTCAAGTTATCTGGCAAATTAAGAAATGGTGTGACAGCTACAGATTTGGTTCTCACTGTCACACAAATGCTGAGGAAGCATGGTGTTGTTGGCAAATTTGTTGAGTTTTATGGTAATTACTTTTCATGGGGCTGATCTGAAGTTGCTCTTAGTTCCTTAATTGTCTGGCTCCCAAATTCTTTATATAAATTTTTAATTTTGCATAAATTTGTAGGGGATGGTATGGGTGAACTATCATTGGCTGACAGGGCTACCATTGCTAATATGTCTCCTGAGTATGGTGCAACCATGGGATTCTTCCCTGTAGATCATGTTACTTTGCAGTATCTCAAATTGACTGGCAGAAGTGATGAAACTGTGAGTATTCTACTTTATTGTATAACTGCCTTCATCTGCAGTTATTGAGCACTGGGTGACATCTTTGTCATTAAATTCAGGTGGCAATGATAGAATCATATCTCCGTGCAAATAAAATGTTTGTTGACTATAATAAGGCAAGAACTTTTCTTTTTCACTTTTACGTTTTGCCCTTTACATCTGTCAGCTTCCAGTTGTTCTACTTGTATTTAGAAATAACTCGTCTAATATCTTCCTTTTCTACATGTGTTTGCTCCCAACCCTAATTTTGACACGTTCAGCCCCAACAAGAAAAGGTTTATTCATCATATCTAGAATTAAACCTTGCAGAAGTTGAACCCTGTATTTCGGGACCTAAAAGGTTTCTATTTTCTGCCACTGTTTCTCATTTGTTTTGTCAGACTCAGAGCATTAGCTGCTCTGTTTTTCTTTGGTGTTTTGTGTATATATTTAATATGATGTGTTGTACTAACTCAATGTAACTACTGCTACTCTTTTCAGACCTCATGATCGGGTTCCTTTGAAAGAAATGAAGGCTGATTGGAATTCTTGTCTAAATAATAAAGTCGGTTTCAAGGTGAGTCTTGAACGTGGTGCATATCTAAGTTCTTGTCATCTATGTTTTCAGAACTGCACGTTGTCTTGTTTTATTAAACAATTATTTATTGTCAATTGCTTGATAGTTTGTTTCTTTAACTTCCCCTGTGTTAGTTGAACAAAGCACATAACAATTTAATATAAAGTACGATTATCAAGAAAAGTAAAATTCACCTGGCTAAAAGCTGAATAAGATCATGGTCATATTTTGTCACTGACTTAGTAATGGATGTTAAATATTCTATCATGATTCTGACACATAGAACAATAAAGCCGCCTTGACTCTTCTTATGGACAAACTCTCTCTTTTTTTCCCTGTTTCTAGAATTATTACCTCTGTAATCTTCTAGAACTTCATGCTCTACTTTTCCAAAAATCTGGTGACTTGAGCACCAGAACCACAGTAGAAAAACAAAGGATAAAGTATTAAGACTAGGTAGGAAGGAACATGAAATAGACCTAGTTTGATCTGAACTTCTCTGCTTCAATGTGTATATTAAACGGAATGATTGACTTTCTGTTAAACTTTTGAACATGCTGCTGAATGTTGCACCATCTTGTAGGGCTTTGCGGTGCCAAGAGAGGCACAGGACAAAGTGGCAAAATTTTCATTCCACGGACAGCCAGCAGAGCTTAAGCATGGCGGTGTGGTGATTGCTGCAATTACAAGCTGCACCAATACATCAAACCCCAGTGTCATGCTTGGGGCAGGTCTTGTTGCAAAGAAGGCTTGTGAACTTGGTTTACAGGTATGCCAAGTTTATATTTATATGTTTTTGTTATTCTTTCCTTCTCCTCAATCTCTCCTACTCTCTGCCTTTTTCTCCCTTCCACCCCTCTTTTTTTTTTTTTTTTTTTTTCTTTCTTAAAGACAAGAAACCTCTCTTAAGTATATTCAGTCTTCTTTGCCTTTCCTTGAACTATATGAATGCTAATATTAATGTGCAGAAAATATCTCGCTTAAATAATTGTTCTTCAGGTCAAGCCTTGGATAAAGACAAGTCTTGCACCAGGTTCAGGAGTTGTTACAAAATATTTAATGCAGAGGTATTCCTTAATTACCACTTGTATCTGACGTGGACTTGTAGTGATATAGTTTTTTTTTTTTTTTTTAAATATTTATATAATTATGAGAATTGTTTTCTAAATTCTGGTTTATGTGGTGCAGTGGACTGCAAGAATATTTGAATAAGCAGGGTTTCCATATTGTTGGATATGGCTGCACAACATGTATTGGAAATTCAGGGGAATTGGATGAATCAGTTGCCTCTGCTATTTCAGAAAATGGTACCATTGAAATTTTTAACTGTAAAAGTTTTGTTGGATCCATAATTTGCATGATGTAAGCTTATAATACTCAAATACTATGTTACTTTTTAACGTATTCATCATATTCCTTTGCCAAGTTTAATGTTCAGTTTTGACTTACTAATCTAAATTAATTCTAATATTCTACACAGATGTTATAGCGGCTGCTGTGCTTTCTGGGAACCGGAATTTTGAGGGTCGTGTTCATGCCTTAACAAGAGCGAACTACCTTGCTTCACCACCTTTAGTGGTTGCATATGCCCTTGCTGGCACGGTATATAATATCTAATTATTTATTGGTAATGCTTGTATAATATATTTACTAAGATTTATGTTCTCTTTATAATCTGAATAATCTGATGTCAACTCAAAATGTGGGGGAGCTTAATGATGGTTATCTTGTAATTCTTGTGCATCTGGATTAAACTTTGCTTGCTACAAATATCAGTTATTTTTCAATAAGTTTTATTTAATAATTTACAAGTCTTATCCTGTCCTTGAGCTTTCTTCATCTCCTCATGGGAGAATGGAGGGTGGGTTCAGGGGCTGGAATACTGGCATTGATTCTTGATAGATCAGTGCATTTAATTTCATTTCATTTGCATGGTTGGATGGTCATCACATGCAACCTCTAACTGTGCTTCAAGTCATATCTTGTGGCCTTTCAATAGTGTGCGGAAATGTAATTTTAGTATTAGAGCCGTGGGAATTATGTGCATGGCGGTAATAACTAATTCTACTTCATGCCATAGGTATATTAGCCACAAGATGAGTTGAATCTTGCCTTCACTGTGCTTTTTGTTTGTTTGAATTTGCATTACAATGACAGCATGACTGTCAAAATTACTTAGGAAGCAATCTTTTGTCAGAGATCTTTTAAAATTTCCTAGTTTTGCTTCTTTTTCCTTTTTGATAAAAGACTAATAGCTTTTGCAATATCGCTCTTGATGATCAATGAGTAACTGTGACCACTTTCCAGGTTGATATTGACTTTGATAAGGAGCCAGTTGGAACTGGAAAGGATGGTAAGAGTGTTTATTTTAAGGATATCTGGCCTTCTACTGAAGAAATTGCAGAGGTAGACACCCTAATATTTGCATAAAATGTCAACTTTCATGTGTTTAAGCATGAAATTAATTATCTTGGGCTTCTCTGCTGTTTAGGCTGTTCAATCCAGTGTCTTGCCAGATATGTTCAAAAGTACTTACAAGGCTATTACAAAGGGCAATCCCATGTGGAATCATCTATCAGTGCCTTCTTCCACCATGTACTCATGGGACCCCAACTCAACCTACATTCACGAGCCTCCATACTTCAAGAACATGACCATGGAGCCTCCTGGTGCCCATGGCGTGAAGGATGCCTACTGCTTACTGAACTTTGGTGACAGTATCACAACAGATCACATTTCTCCAGCAGGAAGCATCCATAAGGACAGTCCTGCTGCAAAATACTTACTTGACTGTGGGGTAGAGCACAAGGACTTCAATTCATATGGAAGCCGTCGTGGTAATGATGAAGTGATGGCTCGGGGAACTTTTGCTAACATTCGCCTTGTGAACAAGCTGTTGAAAGGGGAAGTAGGCCCAAAGACAATACACATCCCTACAGGAGAGAAACTCTATGTATTTGATGCAGCCATGGTGAGTTCTTCAATGTTAAAGGTCTAGTTCAATTTCTTATAAAACGAATTTGTTATTTTAATAGAAACAAATCTTGATTTCTTAGCACTGCTTGTCTTTTTCCATTTTTGATTACAGAGAATTTCTGTTTGTCAATTTTACAATCAAATTTTTGGATTTAATTGGTATGAAATATGATTTAATCAGCACAAGATATTTATGCTGGGCGAGATAATAACAATCTTTAACTGCAGTCAAATTATTCAACACTTTAACTTTACAATCAATCTGTAATTTCAGAGGTACAAGGATGCAGGACATGACACCATTGTTTTGGCTGGAGCTGAGTATGGAAGTGGTAGCTCCCGAGATTGGGCTGCGAAAGGTCCAATGCTATTGGTATGTCTTGATTTGGTCACAATAAAGAAATTTTTATTGGTCTTTACTCTTTAGATATGCTTGCCTTTGTCTTTGTACCTGACTAATTTGTTGTATAACAGGGAGTAAAAGCAGTAATTGCCAAAAGTTTTGAGAGAATCCATCGCAGTAATTTGGTAGGAATGGGCATCATTCCACTATGTTTCAAGTCTGGTGAGGATGCAGACACGCTAGCTTTGACCGGTCATGAGCGTTATACCATAGATCTCCCTAGCAATAAAACTGACATAAAGCCTGGCCAAGAATTGACTGTCATGACTGACAATGGGAAGTCTTTCACCTGCACTGTCCGTTTCGACACTGAGGTAATAAATTGTTTCTATTATTTGTCATGTGCAAAATAGTGCTGCATGCATGCATGTTACAATCTGCATTCATGTGATTATCACTGCCTGGAAATTTCATTTTATGCGCAAAAATACCCCCTTGTCTGAAACATGGAAACTGCACATATCTACCTTGTACTCCAAGAAAACTAATGCTTGGGATGTGATTCGCTTAGTAATTGTCCATTCCATGCATCAAATGCCACCATAGGTAAGAGTAGTGAGAGCATTTTTTTTATTTAATGGCAAATGGTACCTGGGTTTTGCCCAATGCATTCCCTCTCCGGGCCAGTCCAAGCAAAGCTTATCTACACCGGATCTAGTGAATTCATAAAAAAATTAATTGCAGTGAGAACAATTTTAAACATGCTAAGTTATACCTTTATGCCACTATAGGTCCAACAGAAGCGTATGATCAGATTTAACTCATATGTTATATACATTTTACTGATTTTTGAGCCTGAGCTCTCTAATACCATAGCTGACTGTGGTTGCAATTGCAGGTTGAATTGGCCTACTTCAACAATGGCGGTATCCTCCAATATGTTATTAGAAACTTGATCAAGCAGTAAATGGATTAGTTGGGAGCCTCAAGGCGTTCCAAGGTTTCTCTCAATTGTAAAATGTGAGATGCAAATGAAGCTAATAATGATAGAAAGTTTCCCATTGATGGGACTTGTAGTTTTCCTTCAATTTAGCTTTGCAGACAGGCCTTCGTCGGTGAACAATAATTATTTCGAGAAATGTAGTGATTTTTTTCATCGGCCTAGTAGGTGTTACTGCTTGTCTGGTTGTTTCCCAATTTGTGAATTAGAGAAATGCTATTTGTACCCACCCAATTTGCCCCAACTTATCCCTTACTTGACGGACCAAAATGTTTAATGGTTCAACATATATCCGAGCAATAACTTCTTTCAGACCAATTTAACTTTTGTGAAAAGCAGGTGGGGCAAGGAACGCAGTGCAAGTAGCATTAGTCTCTTTAGTAGACTTATAATTTAAAATTCGATATGATAACAAAATATATATGATATAAAAATAATACAATTTAAAATTTTAATAATTATTATATATAAATTTAATAAAATAAAAATATATATTTTTATATCAATATAAATAATGATATATAATTTTTATATAAAAAATAAAATAAATATATAAATTTTAATATTTTACATTATATAAATTATCAGATTTATTCTTTAAAATATTTTCCGTGATGTGTCTCGGTGGTTTCTTATTCCCCGGTTTCACATATATTCTGTGGATTTTGGTTGCTGCATTTTCTCATACCGGAGCCGGAAGGCACAATAATATTGCAGGTTGAATCTGATTAACAATAGTGTTTGGGAAGATATTGCACGAAAATAGTTGTAGTATTACACTTAAAACAATATAAATACATATTTTATTTTCTGGGGAAATGCATAAAAACATTAAAACATAACTCCATAAGAAATCTCACTGAAAAAACATTCATAACTGACCATGATTTTCATAATCGATGACATAATTTCAAGATATAACTTACAGGATGTCTTGACTCTGATGCACGCATGACAGAAGGATTTTCATTAAATTCAACTAACGATCCACATAAAACCTGGTCCGATCCGATCAGTGACTAAAAACAGGAAACAAACGACATTGAAACTGCAGTTTCACTCTCACAAGGTACAATCAAAGGTTTCTTTTTACAATAAGAGAGATCAGTTAATCAGGACAAAAACTAATACCAATTGTTACAGTTTATTTTGTTAATGTTCCTCTGGAATACTCTCCAATGCAGGTCTCCAAGCTCCATGGAAGCCACCATCAGAAATCCTGGTACCTCTCAATTCCATAACTCTTATCAATTGCTCCAATGAAGAGTGCTTTAAATCTTTCCTGGAACCTAAAATTTGCTTCAACTCTTTCTGTGTCACCACAAGCCTTATCCTCACAACCCCATTTTTGGACTCACCTTGTTTTCCTCCGTCAACATTGTTATCTTCGTTGAATTTGAATCTCACCACCTTCTTCTTCCTCTTGACTTTAACCTCATCAGCCACCTCGGCAGCTCCTTCCAACTTGGAAGCCATAACTTCTTTTCCTGTCTCTTTGATGACTTCCGCTTGGCTGCTGCCTTGTGGCTCGTACCGGTCGTTTTCTGCTAGAATTTTGTTACTTGTCACGCAATTCCCCATTTTGATCAGATGTAAAACAAAGCAAAGTCAGGCAGGCAGAGTCAGAATGAGAGAGAAAGGGAGAGAATACAGGCTACAAAGTGAAACATAAATATACAGAAACAGGGAAGGCAGGAGCACATGAAAATGCGGTTTTCACGCCGGGATACTTGAAACGAGGAGGTGGGATGCTTTTGCAAAATTCCAAAACCTTCTCATCTTTTGATTTTTCATACAACTGTTTGATTTATTAATAGATAAGTATAAGCCGTCTATTACCTTCAACCCAAAGTACTTGTCATGTACATGTATATATTAAGGCTTGACCAACTTTAAATTCAAGGTTTAATTCAATTATGTAATATAATTATTTTTAAAAAACGATGTATAATTAAATTTTAATTTTTATAACTCAGAACAATTTTTTTTAAAATTTATTACTGTTTTGATTAAATCCCGATTCTTCATCAACAGTTTGAGAGTAGTTTGCCTTTACTCAATGACAAAAATAACTCTTTTGTCTTTGATACGTAGCGTAATGCATTGCCCTACTTCACGCCTGGTGACCCAATTTTGCATTATAAATTAGGCAGGTGGCAGCTTAATTGCAGCCGTTCAAGCTACTCCCAAATTAATTATAAGGTTAGAGTTGGTTTAAGGGAATCTAGTTGGGCTCATTTTACTGCAGCTGCTCCGCAAGCTTTCTCGAGCTGGACCCTACTTTTGTAGAGAAACTTTTCTTGTGTTGTTCCCACATTGTTGTTGGTTTCTAAACAGCACATGTGCAACTGATTTGGAAAATCTTGATTATTTTTATAACAATCTCTCTGCAATAAACTGTACCATACCTAATATTTTTGCGTCATAATATTATCGTAGGTTTTTGAATTTAATTTTATTAATTCATGCAATTGTTTTTTAAAAATTAATATTTAATAAATTTAAAATTAAAATCTTACCACTCACAATTTTATTTTTCTATTATTGTGTTGCTATATTTTTTGTATATAAAAAATAGCTTAGACGTCTATACCTTAATTTATCTAGAAAATGAAAGGTAAATAGAAAATGAAAACAAGTTGTTAGAGGTAATTTTAGATTTAGAAGATAAATTGATATTTTTTTTGATAAAAATTATTAGTAGATAATCAGAAGTATTTTTTATTTTTCATTCAACTTTACATGTATGGTATTATTTTAATTGAGTTTCGTCATTATTTTATCTTATAAATCTTTTACTTTTCGCTTATAAATAGAGTCAATCAAATATTATTTAATCAAATTTAATTTTTTCTTTTATTTTTTTATTTTTCTCTCTCTTCAACTTCCTCTAACCGATTTTTTATTTGAGTTTCGAAACATAAACGTAAAAAATAATTACTCTCTTTCTTTTGTGATTTTAAAATCTTTATTCTTAGTTCAAAACTCAGCACAAATACAGGTGATGATCAAAAGGTTTACTTTCCATCGGAGTTTGATTAATAAATTTGTAATACGATTAGTTAAAATCAATCAAATTTTGCTTTAAACACGCAATGGCAAAAGGATGGTGGCGGTGGGTTCAGTGAATGTGAGATTTCCTTCAAGTTTAGGGCACCGGTTTGAAACTTTATTTGCTGTATAATATATATATATATATATATATAGTTTAGTCATTAGTGTATATAAAACTGATCAAAAGGGTCGTTGAAAATTTAGTAAATGAAAGGGCCAACGCGTCAAGACAGTTAACATTAGGGGTATCTTTCACATGGGTTAGGTCAGTCGTGGCTTTCATAGGAAATGTTGGAGCCTTTGTTCTTTTGTTGTGCATGTGAATGTGGCCCATTTGTGCATTTTTCTTTTCTTTTCTGCTGAATATTTTAATGGGAGACACCATCCAAGAACAATTATGGTTCCCATTTGACTATGGTGACATCAATGTGATGTGTAATCCAGGCATCAATCTTTTATCCATACAAAGTTTCGGATCTCAATATGTAATTTAAAGCATGACAATATGAAATAAAAATAATAAAAATAAAAATAATATGATTTAAAATTTTTAAAAAATTATAAATATTTTTAAAAAATTATATTTTATATTTTTATATCATATAAATTATGACATATAATTTTTATATAAAATATAATATAAATATAATAATTTATATAATACAATAATAAAAATTATCAGATTTACTGTACATACATCAGTGGATTGCAATATTGGCTCAGTTTGGATCGGGCCTTAAATATAAGTTTTGGAGTTCAAAGTTTGGTTGGGCTTGAAATTTTATTTTTATTATTTAATTTAATTTAATTTATTTTTAAAATATATTAAAAATAATAATATTTTCATATATTTTTTAAATACTTTATTATTTTAAAAAAAATTTTTAAATCCAACAAATCCGATCAAGTCTAGTTCTGAGTAAAACTTTTAAATGACTAAACGGCTCATGGATAGGTTTAATGTAAATTTTAATTCGATTTTATATTGAATTTTGATTTGTTAGTTAATTTTTTAATAAAAAACTTATAAAATTATAATTATAATCAAATTTTTAATTAAACTAATTAAATTTTTGGATGAATTATTTATAAATACGTTGTACAATGTTTTTGGTACTTCTTTGTATTTTGCTTATCTATTAATAAAATCTTTTGCTTAGAAAAAAAAGTGAAGTATTTTTTAAGAGATTTTTTATCAACAAATATCTAAATTAACATTTAATAATATTTTTTTTGGAAATAAAACGTTAGTGATTTGATTTTAAAAATTAATGATTATACATATGATATTATTAAATATTATTATTTTTTTATAATATTTATTAAAATTTGTTTTGCCTGGTAATTGTCTAATGGAAAACTTGACTTTAAATATTAAATCGTTCAAATCTAAAAGGAAATACTACACTTGTTTTGGGATCTTATTGATGTGGGCTATGAAATAAACTAAGCTTTTTAAACATTTAAAATTATTAATTTTTTAAATAAAATTTATTTTAAAATTATATAAATTTATAAGTATTTAAAAATGATTATACAAAATCGAGATGATGTAAATTGAAGGAAATTAATTTGAAGTTATGAAAGTTTTTTAATTGTTATTTTAATATTTTGTTGTGTACTCAATATTATTATTTATAATAATTTTTTGAAATTTTATTCTTCTTCAAATATTATTTTTCATTTTTTTTGAAATTTGTTAATTTTTTAATAAAAATTTTAATTTTATGATGATTTAATATCTTAATTATATTATATGTATTTTATATATATATCTTAAATATATAAATTATTAAATAGTATTAATTTATATATTTACACACATTTATCATATAAAAATAAATTAATTTTTTAATATATTATAAGTGAACATTTAAAAAATCTTAAATCTATCCCTAAATTTAGCAAATAATTTTCAAGTTGATTAATTTTAGGTTAGCCATCATATCAAAATTCAAAACCCAATATTATATAACCTGTTATATATGTACGAAGAAATCTGAAAGGATAAAGACATTCAAATTTTGATGCGATTCCTTCTTACAATTTTCAACCACAGCAGTCTTCGTATATAATTATAGATTAAATCGATAATTTAAAATATGATACGATAATATGTGTGAAAATAATATTAGTAAAATATATAAAAATAATATGATTTAAAATTTTTAAAAAATTATAAATAAATTTAATAAAATTAAAAAATATTTTTTTATTTTTATATCGATATGAATTATGACACATAATTTTCTTGTCAAATATGATATGAATATATTATTCTACACCACACAACGATACGAATTGTCAGATCTATTCAATATTATCTATTCTCTAAGGTGAAGAAAAAAATCGTAAAAATTAAAAATTATAATATTTGATTTAGATTAATTTTATTTATTTGATTCAGATTAAATTTAAATGTTAAATATATATTAGATTTAGATTAAATTTTAAATTAAAAAATAAAAAAAAATTGAATCGAACCGAATTATATATTTTTAGTAGCTTTAATATATTTTTTAAATTTTTATAAAATAAAAATAATTATTTTCTATCTAAAACTATTTAAATATATTAAAATTTTATATTAAAATAATATATAAAAATAAATGAATTAAATTAAACTTATAAATATCAATTCAAATTGAATCATATAAAAATTAATTTAAATTCAAATCAAAATTTAAAATTTAAAATATTATTTATTATTAAAATAATCGAATTAAATTCGATCCGATATATTATTACTTCTGCTGCACTCCACGTAATTTTTTAATTTCTAAAAAAATTCCAAAGCTTGTAAAACAAAAACATGCCTCATGCCAATAATGGCAACTGAAAAAGTACTCTGATTTATTTCTTTTCTTTAACTGTATCTGATTTATTTCTGATTTAGTGTTGTACGAAATTAGTTAATACAGGAGTGAAGATTCCCTGTTCCAGTCCAATTATGTATAATTACGTGTGATAATTTCAGTTTCTCCATAAGACTCTAAAAAATTGATTATGATGCCTCCACATCAAGATAATTTTATGTCAAGTCTTCATCAACTTTATGTCTAAGTAAAGTCATGTCTACTTTATGAGTCACTTTTACTTTATGTCAAATAAGTGATGAGTCTTAGTGATGAGTCACCTTACTTTAAGCTTTATGTCAAGTCACTTGTAAAATTGTAATTATGCTTTGTCTTAGTCTTGTCCTATTATTTACTATTCATTTACTTTTTCCTTGTATAAATAGGATACTACTTCTCCAAGAAGGCATCGAAGCATCGAAAGAAAAATCAAAATCAAGATCCCTTGTAACAAACTTTTCTTTATAAAATTTCTATGCATAGCGTAGGTAGTACGACCAAGGCTCTTGCAAATGACAGCTTCAGTTTCGGGCTCTCCGGATAGTAGAGTCATGACAATACTATCTGGTACTATTTCAACAGTGTGTAGATCGATCAACTTATCAAGATAATATCAATCATAAGCGTTCCATAAATCAAACATATAACCAAGATATTCTAGCCAGTGTTCAAGACTCTGGGGCTTTTTTGGCTTAATGTCGAACTGGAGGCCTGACTTTTATGAAGATATATTTTTCACTATAATAACTTACTATTAGTATGATTTTGAGTCAGTATAATTTTTTTTTGGCTGAGAAAAATGGATCAATGATCTGTTTAACAGTTTAACAAGAATTTTTGATGCAGAGGATCCATAATATTATGGCAATTACATAGCATACTTAACTTGTATCATTGCAAACTATGAAATAGCTTGAAGAAAAACATGAAGCTAAAGCTTTAACTATGGAAGAAAGAGGATGGAATTACCAAAAGAGAAGAAAGGTTTTTAGCCAAATATATTTTATAAAGAAAGGTTTGTTACAAGGGATCTTGATTTTGATTTTTCTTTTGATGCTTCGATGCCTTCTTGGAGAAGTAGCATCTTATTTATACAAGAGAAAAGTAAAAGAATAGTAACCTAATAGGACAAGGTTAGGACAAAGCATAATTATAACTTTACAAGTGACTTGACATAAAGCTTAAAGTCAGGTGACTCATCACTTATTTGACATAAAGTTGATGAAAACTTGACATAAAGTTATCTTGATGTGGAGGCATCATAATCAACTTTTGGAAGCTTTTGGAGAAACTAAAATTATCATGCATAATTATACATAATTGGACTAAAACAGGGAATCTTCTGTCTTGAAACACCATGAATGTCTTTATTCTGAGAAATCTTCAAGGTACTAAAGAATGAGACAATCATCTACCCATCTGTATAGTTTTTATTCAAAATCATCAGGATGAGAATCACAATGTTGGAATAGGTGATTATAGACTCTATGTTTAAATCTTGCTCGAAGTCTGGAGAGATCTTCTTCATTATGTCAGTAAAGGTTTGTTAGAAGTTTTATTAATTATGAAGGAATGTGGAGATCAAAATTAACAAGTCGTTGTGATAAATCACTCCACCAAGTGTTGTAGGGTGGTTTAAGAGTCCAATGTGCCAAGTGATTGTGTAATTCTTAGATGTATTCTAGAGGGTACTACCACCATGATTTTTTTTTAAAGGAAAAAGTTTTGTAAGAATTGAGAGATTGTTGATTTTACAGAGTTTTTTTTTTTAATAAGAGCTTGTATTCATGAGCATAGAAAAAGATAGATTTGTATAGAGAATATGGATTACACACATAAAGGTCAGAGTAGGGTTGAAAGAAGGCATAATTTTCATAGAGTTCACAAGGGCGGTGGAAGAAGAAGATAACATGATAGTGTTGGGGAAAATATTTGGTGGCAGAATACCAAGTATGGAGGAGTTTAAACCATTTCAAGAAATTTTCTAAATGAATATCAGCTTCATAAAGGAAGTCATTATTAGCAAAAGTGATTGTGACAAAATTGAGTTCAAAGGGGTTAACCTCAATGGCAATGGTATAGAGTTGGCATAAATACCATAAAAAACTAAGGCTTCTTTGAATAGACCTACAGTATGAGGAATCTGGAACAAGTGTAAAAAAGAGAATTGAAGATGAAAGCCAATGGGTCTGAGGCCATGATCACCTCATTTTTTGATGAGTATAGCCTACATTTTATAGATGAGATTATGAGCACGTCTTTCAAGTGTCTTTCTAGCAATGATCTGCTAGATTTCAGAAGGAAGGCTGTAAACTGAAAAAATTGGTTAAAAATCTGGATTTGAAACAAAGGGTTTATATTTCGAGTTGTAAAGATAAGGATAAAGAAAATGATTGATTACCGTTTGAGGAACAAGATCAAATGAGGGTAAAGGTAAAGGTAAAGAGGTCATCATGCAAATGACTGAGATAATCTGTAAGGAGTTTGAAGGAGATCTTATGAGCATGTCTGGAATGAGGTTATCTTTGCCTTTTGTACATACTGTAGTGAAAGAGTATTGTGATAACCTATGTAACTGTACATTTGGTATTTTTTCTTTTTGAAATTGAGCATCTGATCAAAGGTTGATATATCTAATTTCATAAGAAAGTGATATCCAATGAGGTGAAATTCAAATTTTTGGATTCCATACTTTACAACTAAAATCTCTTTTAGTGTAGAGTGATAATGGAGTTTTGAATCTTTAAATTTTCTACTCTTTTAACCATAGATTTGTCTGGTTTCATCTTTTTCTTCTAAAAAAATTGCTGACCAAAACTGTTCACTTGTATCTGTTTACAGTATCTTTTTTCTATCAGAGGGAATCTTTAAAGTTAAAAGTGACTTTGCTTTTATCTTCAAGGTATGTACTGCATTTATCTATTTTTGAGATTACGTGGATGGTTTTTTCTTGAGCATTTGTCTGAGAAAATGAGTTAATTGGGCAAGACCTGAGAGAAATTCACTCATATAAAATTCTTTGAATTTTCCACTCTTTTAACCGTAGATTTATCTGGTTTCATCTTTTTCTTCTAAAAGAATTGTTGACCAAAACTGTTCACTTGCATCTGTTTACAGTATTTTTTTCTATAAGAAGGAATCTTTAAAGTTGAAAGTGACTTTACTTTTATTTTTAAGGTATGTACTGCATTTATCTATTTTTGAAACCACGTGGATGGTTCTTTCTTGAGCTTTTGTCTGAGAAAATGAGTTAACTGGACAAGATCTGAGAGAAATTCACTAATATAATTTACTATACTGAAAAATTACTGAATTTTCTTTTTTGA
Source organism: Durio zibethinus (assembly GCF_047325235.1). Taxonomy (NCBI): domain Eukaryota; kingdom Viridiplantae; phylum Streptophyta; class Magnoliopsida; order Malvales; family Malvaceae; genus Durio; species Durio zibethinus. The sequence goes on from NC_143166.1 coordinate 2,597,552, forward strand.
AAAATTTTTATCAGAGAAATCTACAAATGTCTGAATAATGTGGGGTTAAGCTATGTACTGACTATCTTTTAGATGCATGCTTAAGAAATCAATTTCTGAAGCACCAATGATCATCTTTTTCTTTGAGAGCATTATCTTATACTGTTGAATAATTTACTGAAACTTATCCAATAACTGTGTATGAAATGTGACATCTGGAGAAAACAGTAAGATATCATCAATGTAGATCAAGGCATTATCAAGAATTAGAGCAAATATCTTCGTCATTACTTTCTGAAACAGTGAAAGAGTAACTTTTAATCCAAAAGGCATTACTGTCCACTAGAAATGGTGTTGAGAAATGCAAAACGTCGTTTTGTATCTGTCCTATGGATGTATACCTAATTGTCAAAATCTTGCTTTGATGTCAAACTTTGGAAATACTTTCGCATTTGCCAAATTTACAAACAAAGTTTTTCTGTCTGAAAGAGGGAACTTATCATTTGTAAGGAAAATGTTTAGAGGCTTGTAATTAATCACCAATCTTAATTTTCTACGAACTTGTTCTTAACGTTTGTTGACATAAAATGCTTCATATGCCCTTGGAGAGGAGGTTAGTTCAATTAATCCTTGAGCCTAGAGAAGTGAACATTCTTAGATTACTTGCTTGAAATAATCTTGATTCATGCCTAAATGACTAGCTTTTGTGGGATTGGCATTTTCATCTTTTTTGAACGGAAGAAAAATGAAAAATTCAGAGTTTTTCCAAAGTGGGTGGTCACATTTCTGAAAGAAGTCTGAATGATTTTCTGCACAAGAAAAGTGAATGAATTTTTATCTAAATTCTTGGAAAACATCTGGTTGAATAGTTAGGGTAAAGAGATTGGGAAGGTTTTTCCAAAGTCTGAAATAACTTTCAAACTTGATACCTTTTTCACTAAGCTTTAAACCTGGTATACTGATAATGATATCAAAACCAATAACAAGGTCTTTCTGAGGAAGTGGAGATCCTAAAATCTTTTGAGTTATTTGATAACCTGAGAAGATTTGAAGGGTAACAGGGTTACTGATAAAGTCTGTAAAAAATACATTCTCATCAACGATTTTAAAAAAGATTTTTTGTTTTGTCCAAACGTTTTTGGGTAAGATAAGGAGGTTTGCTATGGTTTGGGTTGTACCAGTATAAAAAAAGGCTGTGACTATTATAGGAGAAGATGTTTATGAGGGAATATCTAAACTGGAGCTAAAGGCAATTTTGAAGGTTGGAGAGTTTGGATTTTTTAGAGTTCTTGAACTGACATATACTTATAACATTGATCATCTGTGAAGTCATCTGAGTATTCTAAGAAATCTAAATCTAAAAACTCAGCATCATCAAACTACTTGATCATAAACAGGCTTTCATTCTACTCATTATCAAGAGAGAAAATTAATTCAAGATCATCATCTGAGAGATTAATACCAGAGATATTAGCAATGTCTTGGATCATCTTGACTGATTTTTTATTTGACTTTGGGTAATTCTTTGAAAAATGTCTTGATTTTTCATAAAAAAAAACACTTTAAACTTTTAATCTTTGGATTTTTCTTCTTTCTTACAAACTTGAATCTTTGAAATCTTTTGGGCTTATCAGCATATCTGAAAAGCTTCTTATGTTTGGGTTTGAAGAAGATTAGAGGTTTGAAAGGTCTAAATCTTCTTAAATGCTTTTTTTCTTGATGCTACAAAAACATGAGGGATCTTTGAAAGAACATTTGATTTGAAAGCCTGAGGAAGAGTAAGAGCATGGCTTTTTTAACTTTTTAGGGTTATGCACCAAGGTTTTGATGTATTTGTATTCTTTGTAAATCTTATCAAATGCTTCCAACATCATTTTGTAAATATTTTTAAAGGTCATAGATCTAACATCAAGAGATTTGAGGTTCAACTTGGTTCTTGTTTGCTGTGCAAGTTTTTCTGAAACAAAATTGAGAAAGGTTTGCTTTAAGTTGATGTCATCGAATCCACCAAGTATGTAAAAATACTGGAAGAACTGTTTATAGCGTCTGTTAAGATCTTTTGGATGGAAAGAACAACATTTTAGTTTGAAAAATTATTCTCTGATCTTTTTCAATCTGTGAGTTTTTTATCCACAAAAGATTGCTACAAATTGAGAGATAACTTCTGTGATTATTGGATATTGAAGAAACTGGAGTTGTCTGTATTCACCAATGTTGTCTCAAAAATTTTTCAGAGTTTCAACTAGTCTGAAAATAAATCTGATCAATACTATATTCATTGTGACATTGGGATGAGAATTTAATTCAACTAGTCCTCATGCTAAGAACTTTTGAAATCTTGAGGGCTATTTTGAAGGAAAAATATCATCAATGGTAAAAACTAAGAACTTTGATGTCGAAGGAGGAACATGTGATTGTTGTGGAGGAGGGTGTTATTCAGTGTCCATTGCATCAGGGTTGTGAACTTCTGGAGTATTATCTGGAACTTTAACGATTGGTTCTGTCATGAAAATCTGATAGAACATTATCTCATCTGAGTCATTAGTATCATCTGCTTCAACTGAGTCATCTGATTTGACAGTGTTCATATGGGATTCAGTCTCAAAGGTAAAAAGAAAAATATCTTCAAAAAAAAATTGAGGGAAATTATCTTGTGCCATTTGATGAAGTATTTCTGAAAAGGTTTGTGTAGGAGAAATCATAAGTTGTACAGATTTTTGGTCTGGTTGTGGTGTAGGGTTTTGAGGTGTGAAACTTGAACTTGGTTTTGGTTTTGAAGGTTGAGAAAGTGGTTGTTCTGTAACTCTTTTTGATTTTGGAGCAACTGATTATTTTTCTGAAAATCTGTGAATCTATTTTTCAGTTATACCAAAAGAGGGTTGTTCTGGTTGGTCTGAGATAGGAGTAAAGTATTGTGTTAGTTGTGAGGATGTTGGGATGGATGTTGGGAGAGGTTTATACTGAAAAGGTGTGAAAAAAGGTTTTGAAGGTGACATTGAAAGATTATATAGTTGAAATAGAGGAGGAGTATAAGCTTGGTAAAGAGTGTCATACATGCCAGTGTAAAGTGGTGTGAAGATGTTGTAACTGAGACTGCCTGTTGTTATTGTTGTTTCTGACGAAACTGGTTTTGAAGGTCTGCAAGTTGAATCTTTAGGTTCTTCATTTTTTTCTCTCGTTCAGTGAAAGCATAAGTGAATCCAGTGTTAGTTTCAGCCATATATCTGAGTTCTTGATCAAGGATTATTATTCTTGATTGAATTTCAAGAATAATATTTTGAAAATTGACAAGGCTCTGATCAAAATGATGACTGACTTGATCCAACTTGTGTTCAATTATGTGCAGGTATGCATTCTGCTGGAGAGAATTTTTAGTTTGTCAGTTTAAAACTACTTCAGCATAAGAAACATTTTTTTAGTTCCCATATTCATCTCTATCAGTGAGAATTGAGGTTTTTGGAATGTGTTTATACTGGTCTTTGTGAAACTCTTGAAAAGAAAAAAAATCTAAGCTTGGGTAGGTTGGTTGCATCATGAAAATTTATGGTAAAAGTTGGGTGAAATCTTGGGTGAAATCTGGTTTTTGTGTGATTTGATTTGAGTAGGTTTGATGGAGTGGTTTTTCTTTTTTAGGATAGAAGACATAGTAGTCAAACTTTCCAGAGGGTTCACTAAGGAGATCAACTTCAGGGTCTCTATTCTTATATCTTTCTTTGAGCTTTTGCTGGGATGACTTTTTTTTCTTTTGCTTCTTTGGAACATCATCATCCAGAAAGTTTCTATATGCGTCTATCTGGCATTCTTTGCATTGACAATTTATGTCCCAATAACAATGTCCTTGTAAAGATTTATATGCATACACAAGATTTCCATTGGATTGAAAATGTGTGATTGAAACATCAAGGAGATCAGCTTGACATCTTTGCATCATAAATTATGTTGAAAAAATTGTTGGAGGAGGAACATCCTTTCCTTTGCTGTGATCAAACTCAATTATGACAGTACCATTCTGATTTATCTTGTAGGTTGGATCAAAGTGTTCAATTGATTCATCATGCTTCTAAATCTTTTGATAACTTATCGTCTATGTCTTTGGGAGAAGGGTGGCAAGTTATTTATTGGAGATCTACTTTGAAATGTGAATATGTCTAGGAGTCTTATCTATTGCTTCCATTTTGACAAAAACAGCATCACTAGAGTGTGAAAGAGGCAAGTTAATGGCATGATCTTGAACTCTATATGCCATTTGGTAGTGAAGGGTTGTCTGGAGTCCTTTCATTTCTGTGCCTACAATCTGGACTTGAACTTTTAAAGCATCTAACATAGTTGGATCATGAAGAGACATATTATAATTTGGGAAGACTGTGAAGAAAACAGTTCATGCATTAAGCATTGTCTTAATTATGCTAAGGACAGCATGCTTGTATTCTTTAAATCTTGTATCCAATAATGTAATTTTGGTACATACAGGAATTCCATTTCTGTCATGGAAAGTTAAAGCTATTCTGATAGTACCAAAGTGAATATGAGTATATCATTGTTCTGACCACTGTTGAAGAAATTTTTTTGGGTTCTGAAGAGTAACAAAGTGCTCTTAAAGTCTTGCTGAAAGAATACATTAATCAAAGTTTGTGGCTTGAACATATTCTTTTGGAGCTTGGTATTTAGGTTTTAAAAGAGTTTTTAAAGATCTAGTAAGAGAATGAGAGGAGTTTGAGAAAGCTATATAGGGATTTACAAGGGGAAGAACTGTTTGTTGGGTTTTTTTTTCTTCTGAAATATAATCTACTTCATATAAGAACTTGAACTTAGAAGAAGAAGACTTTTTAAGTACAAAAGAATGAGGAAAAGATAAACTAAAAGAAGATCTAGAAGAAAAAGGTTGAGAACTAGAGTTACTAAGAGTTGATAGATCCATGAAAATAAAACTCTCTTTTGACTTTTCCTTTTTCCAACTTCAATAATCAAGGCTTAGAAACATATTCTCTTCTCACTATCTTGACAAGCTTCAAGCTCTTATACCATTTCTATGCACAGTGCAGGTAGTATGACCAAGATAACTGTGTATGAAATATGACATCTGGAGAGAACAATAAGATATCATCAATGTAGATCAAGGCATTATCAAGAATTGGAGCAAATATCTTCGTCATTGCTTTCTGGAACAGTGAAGGAGCAACTTTTAATCCAAAAGGCATTATTGTCCACTGAAAATCTAGAAATGATGTTAAGGAATGCAAAACACCGTTTTGTATCTATCCTGTGGATGTATACTTAATTGTCAAAATCCTGCTTTGAGGTCAAACTTTGAGAAGACTTTCGCATTTGCTAAATTTACAAACAAAGAGTGATCACATTTTTGGAGAAAGTCTGAATGATTTTCTGCACAAGAAAAGTGAATGAACTTTTGTCTTCAATTTGGTTTGTGCTTCATACTAACTTACAACAAGATGTCAAGCTTGGTCATTAAAATTATAAGGTCTTTTCTTCATAATAGTAAGGTGTTTAATGGAATAAAATTATAAGGTCTTTAAAGATACAATATAAATTGATTTTTTTTAAAGGATAAGAGATTTTTGGATTTTGTTCTATTTATATTTTTTTGGATTGATTTAAATATATTTATTTATATTAAATTTAATAAATTTTTTAAAAATTATCTTCTTATAATTATTCAATGGAATTGAATTCAATTTGTATTTAGTAATATTAATTCTTCTGGTTGATTAATCCAATAATGCTTAATTTCTGCTAATATATTTATTTTCAAAGATGTGAAGTTCAAATCCTTTTTTTCTTATAAAGGTGGATATATTTAGACGTTTGAAAGCAATTTTCCAATCCTTATTTTCTTTTGGGGAATCATGAACATTTTTTAACATTTAAAAATAAAGATGTCAATATATAAGATATGAATAGGATAAATCTTTTTTTTTTCTATCTTCAAATTTTTACATTGTACCCATCTTCACATCCATGCTTATTGGATATTTTAAATTTATCCACATCTCCATTCTTGCAAGTATTTAATAAATATAAGTAACTCAAACTCATAGTTTTTTTTAAGAAAAATAAAAACTAAAATATAATTTTTTATTTTTTATCTTGTATATTTAGGTAATTTTTTATAAATACATATTAATGTATATTTTTTCAATAAAAATATATTTACTAAATATATAAAAATATATATAAGATACAAGTACATGATGAATATTATATTATCTGTTTTCATTTTCGTATCTAATAAAACTTTAAAATAATATACATCTCTATCTTCATGTCCATAATATAATATCCATCCCTATCTCTATTTGAATAAAATGTCACGTTCTCTATTAAATATAGGTAAATTTGACATTTTTATTTGAAAGTAATTTTCTTTTGTAAATATAATTTTTTTAATATCGTATAAAAAATGTAAACTTTTTCCTAATAAATGAAATGTACATAAAAACTTCCAAATCTGCCTCTCATTTCCATTTAAGCAGCCAGCAAATCATAAAAACAATCATCTATTACAAAATTACAACTGTTCCACAGCCATAAACCATAACCCTACAATGGGATCATCCCAAGACACCATCCAACAACCTCTGATTCAACCGCAACTATCACACACAAAATCCGAGATAACAGCTCGTCAGAGCTTGAAAATACATTATCAGACCCTAATCTTTCCTTCTTTGAGCGTTTCCAGAAAGCAACATGGATCGAGTCCAAGCTGCTTTTCCACCTGGCTGCACCTGCTGTTATTGTTTATATGATCAATTATGTCATGTCTATGTCCACCTAAATCTTCTCCGGCCACCTTGGTAATCTTGAACTCGCTGCAGCCTCCCTGGGAAACACCGGCATCCAAATCTTTGCTTATGGTCTCATGGTATACATTAATTTTAGATATGTATATCTATAGCTACCTCTACAAGAAAACAATAAAAAAAAAAAAAAACTTTTACTGACGAAATTCTCCTAATTTGGACTATCGATAAAAAATTTCGGCGGTAAAGCCATTATTTCTTGCAGTGGATGTCTTGGTGACATTAATTTCTTATGATTTTTATGAATATTTATATATAGTTAGGAATGGGGAGTGCGGTGGAAACGCATTGCGGAAAAGCCTTTGGTGCACACAAATACGACATGCCAGGCATATATCTTCAAAGATCAGCGGTTCTCCTCGCCTTAACCGGCGTTCTTCTCACAGTTATCTAAATCCTATCGAAACCAGTCTTAATATTACTAGCTGAATCGCCTGATATTGCCTCAGCTGCTGCAATCTTCATCTATGGCCTAATACCACAAATATTTGCATACGCCATAAATTTCCCAATATAGAAATTTTTGCAGGCTCAGAGCATAGTGGCTCCTAGTGCTTATATATCAACGGCCACATTGATCATACATTTGCTGCTAACTTGGCTGGCTGTGTACAAAATTGGGCTTGGTTTGTTTGGTGCGTCGTTGGTTTTGAGCTTGTCATGGTGGATTGTGGTGATTGCTGAATTGTATACATAGCTAAAAGTGACAAGTGCAAATATACATGGAATGGATTCAGTGTTCAAGCCTTCACTGGACTGCCGGGCTTCTTCAAGTTGTCTGCTGCGTCTGCCGTGATGTTGCGTTTGGAAACTTGATATTTTCAGGTTCTGGTTTTGCCAGCAGGATTGCTTCACTCTCCATATTGTAAGTGAACATCATTTCTGATTCTTGTTTTATTTGGTTTCAAAAGTTAAACACTAATCAAAGCAATTTGTGGACTAATAATTAAAATCTACTTTTATAGTAATTAATTCCAATTAGAGGTGTTAATTGATCGGGTCAAGTTCATGCTTGGTATTAATTGTTGATATACTTGTCTAGATTTGATCCGATCCAATATTTCGAGTATCAAAATTTTCTCAAGTCTGACCTAAATTAAAAAAAATAAATCTCAAATTCATCCATTAAATTTAATTTATATAATAAAAAATTAAAAAATCCTTTCTTAAATAAATTATAAAAAATAAAAAATTACATATATATACTTATATAATTATGATATTTTAATTCTATAAAGTTTATTTAAGATAGGTCAAGATGAGTTCAGGCTTTAATTTTTTTTTTCCAAAACTCGATCCAAAATTTAAACCAATTTAAAAATTATGCTCAAATTCATTTAATGGGTTTTAATGTTTTGTCTAAACCCTCTTAAAACTTAAGCGAATTTTCGGATTTGAACAAATAATCTGATCTTTGAATAGGTATTATTCCAATACTATTATTAACTTTTATAAATCTTTTAATGTGATGATAATATTACATTTAGTAAAATAACTTTCTGATTTTGCAATTCTTACCAAGCTTTTTTTTTTTTCACCTTTTTTTTCCAATTATTTCATTAGATATTACACTCGCTAGTATAATTTTTTTTATTACAATTGTCGAAACACATTTTTACTGTCATATTCTTTCAATTCTTCTCAACAAAAGTACATAAATTGGTTTGGTTGGTTAATATATTTTTAATGGGTTCATTATTTCAGCATGACTATATCTGGATGGGTGTCTATGATTTCGGTTGGGTTCAATCCCGCTGCAAGGTTAGTCATCAAATTTTTTTATATATTTTATTTGAATAACGTTCACTACCTACCTTTTTATTTCTCCAAAAGGAATTATATTTGATAAAAAGTGAAAAAAATTATACTTAAATTGAAATGTAATTATCAAAACATTCAAATATAATTTATGACTACATATGATTTTGATATTTGTTAACAAAAAATCATCTGCAATTTATAAAGAATAAATTCGTCATTCAAATTCTCTTACATTGCATTTAGAAAATAAAATTTTACATGAAATTATCTTTACAAATAGCCAGAAAGATATATTATATTCATGTAAAAACTGAGAATATCCTGACCGTATTATCAATAAAAATTATCTTGCAAATTACTGATACTATAATTGATAAAAATGAATGCAAAATGAGCAGTGTAAGAGTAGGAAACGAGCTCGGAGCAGGACATCCAAAATCAGCATCGTTTTCGGTGGTAATAGTGACATTATTTTCATTCATAATCGCGGTGGCGGCGGCTCTAACAGTTATGTTTCTTTGTCACGTCATTAGCTTTGCCTTCACTGAAGGTGAAGTGGTGGCTCAGGCTGTTTCAGATCTCTGTCCGCTTCTAGCACTAACCCTTATCCTCAACGGAATTCAGCCAGTTTTGTCTGGTAACATCTATTAAAATACAACTATTCAGTGCAAATCAACGTTTTCATCTCTTTTTTATTTTTGGTTTTATAATTGCTTTGCATGAAGGTGTGGCTGTTGGGTGTGGATGGCAAGCTTTTGTTGCATATGTCAATCTTGGTTGTTATTACGTGGTTGGGATTCCCTTGGGTTCTCTTCTTGGCTTTTACTTCAAGCTGGGTGCCAAGGTAATTACATTATTTTTCATTTTTTCTTAATATTTAAAAGTTCATTGGGTTTGGATTATGATCCATGAGCTGGTTTCAGGGTATATGGTCAGGTATGATTGGTGGCACAGCCATGCAAACCTTCATCTTGATTTGGATCACTTGTCGGACAGATTGGGAAAAGGAGGTAACCCTGTTAATATTTTCCACCAAAACAATACATAATTTATTGCTTGTCTTCTTTAAGTGTTTATTGATCTATATTTATGTATGTATTAACTCTCCCATTGAACAAGATTTTAATATCCAATGGCAGGTCGAAGAAGCTAGGAAAAGATTGGATGCATGGGAGGATAAGAAGGAGCCTCTTTTGAAGTAGAGGAATTGATAGAACATGGTCAGCCACAAAAACAAATGGATTTAACTTGATTTGTGATAGTGCAGCTCCATGGCTTCGCCACAGAATTAGCCATCTCCATCAAGGAAAATGTGATCCCTGGAAGACGAATTGTCCTTTCGTCGTTGAGTTTTTTTCAGAAAGTATATATTCTGATTCACGAATAGGAACACTATATGCATGATCAATACAGTTAACTGAAAGTGCCTCCTATTTCTATTTTTCTTCTTGGCACCTGAGTTTCTCTTTCTAGAAGAAAAGAGCTGTTGCAGCAGAGATATTTCTAAGAGAATGCCCCATAAATCCTATATCTATATGAAGAAGAAATCTTGCAACAAAAAAGATTCTTGGATTCTTACATGTACATGGGGTACAAAGTCATATGAAACAGGGAAAACCAATCAACTCTTAATTAATTGTGAGAAATAGCTTTAGCAGCGACACGAGTTCGTTTCATTAATTCCAGATTCCTAGACAAGAACAAAATGAGAGGATAAATGAGAAACAAGGCACACCACCATTACTTCTTCTTCCCTGCTTTGCCCTCTTTTCTTCTGATAACCTCATCTGCGTATTTCACACCCTTTCCCTTATATGGTTCTGAAGGTCTCCATTTTCTAACAGAAGCAGCAAATTGACCAATGGCGCTTTTGTCATACCCACTTACAACGATTCTGGTGTTATCTTCCACCTTCACTTGAATGCCTTCAGGGATTGCCATCCTGACAGGATGGGAAAAGCCAAGACTCAACACCAGGCCTTTTCCTTCTAACGTTGCACGATATCCAACACCAACTAGTTAAAGTCTCTTCTAACCCTTTGATACTCCCACCACTATTTTGTCAGTAAGAGTCCTGGCAATTTCATATAGCTAGAATCACAATTTAAGTGTCATTAAATGATGCTTACAAGACTTTCCAATTCTAACTTCCATCGTATAATCATACAAAAATTTGAAGATGTAGGGAGAAACAAGAGTCAAATAAGAAGAGTGCATGAATAATTACAAAAAAAACATGCGACTTGTGGAGTCTGCTTACGTGATTGGAATTGAGTGAGGGTTGGAGTAGAAATCATAGTAGGTTCAAGCTATAACTTTTTCCTCTCATTACATGAAATGGGGAGAAAGCATCATAAAAGTAGGCAATTTTTCAGCATCCAACTTCTATTTCTTTAACTTTTAAAACACTAAGGATCATTTTACAAAAGTGTCATGAACATCAGATGGGACCCTGGTATGCATCCGTGTATATGATCTGCCAATAAATTTGCTGCAGCTGCAGCAACCACATCTATAACAAGTTGATCATCAAAATGGAATTTGTAGTAAACAAAAACAACGAACAGACTGCAGAAAATGCATCTGAATCTCCGGCAGGAATGATTGGAGACTTAAAAATAGTCAACTTTTAAAACAAATTAGTGATGTTTGTTAGAAAAGCTGTCAATTAAGACACATTGATCCAAAACCCAATTCAAACGCAGTAGAGCACCCCGTGATGCTTGACAAAATGTATCAAATTGATTCCTTTTAAGGAGTGGATCTGATTACATTTCTTATTTCAAAGAAATAAAAACCAGAATGTGATACTATTAATAAATCGTAGATGCTTAATAAGCAAGAATATCGGATCGATGTAATAAAATGCCTAAGGATCGTGGCTACTGGACTGAGGTGAATCATTGGTTGCATCTTTTTCTAGTTAGTGAAACTAAATGATGACGTTCAGATTATATGATAAAAATTAAAAATAAAAAAGCATTCTGGATACCTGTTCATAACATTTGACAGGAAAGATAAGAAAATCCATGACCAATTATCAGTTTCATGAGAGGATAACATCAAATTATTGATCATAGATTGCTAATTCTTGGCATGGCAAATTTGCAAATATAATCTTGATTCCCTATATCATTGAAAACCTTCAGTAAAGTTCGTACAAGGGTATTTAAAGAACTGTGAAGAACTAAACGATGAACATGTAATTACCAAGATAGACTTGGACAAATAACATATCAAGAACGAATTAGGAAACCAAGTTTCAGAGAAAGAGAGGAAGAACAAAAGGATAAGAACAATTACCTGAAAAGCCCATGCATTTGGTTGGCTCTCCTAGTCTCCACTGCTTTTCTGATCCTTAGGACCCCGGATTCCTCCCTATCAATCTTTACTTCTCGTGGATAAGTCAATGCAAGTTCTCCCAAAGGACCCTTTACATTCAAGTCCTGACCCTCCAATGTAATTGTCAGATTGGATGGCACTTGTCGGCTGCTTCCCTATTCTTGACTCCTTACAATCTACAGCCTTCCTCACTAAACCAACGCGAGTTATAGGAATGCTAAAAACAAATATCCCATTTTTCTCTCCCAGAAATGCTGATCTTATATTGCTGAAATACTAGAAGAAAGCAATCGCATCAAATTACAAAGGTAACAAAGCAGCTTTTTGGTTTTGTCACTAAAGTGAAAAGTAACAATCTTTATATATTCTTGCACTGCAGAGAAGAAAAATAATTCCCACCGTTAGCCTATACAAATTGTAGAGCACCATAGCTGCATACTGCACGGCATAGTAGCATTCCACTCCAATAATGGAATGAAAGGAGACAAACCCATTCTAAGGCAGCGTTCCATTAAGAAGCAGAAGATGTCAGATAAATTGTAGGGTAATTCAGTGCATAAATAAAAGAAGAAACATGCTTCGAACTAACCTGGTTTGGAAAGATATAACTGAAGAAGCCATATCTTGGAGAGTTTTCCTAGCATCAGCTTTGGCCCATCCAAAACGATTGTTATTTGTTATACTTCGTTTTGTCAACTGCTTAGTGACTATACCCTTATTGCAAGAGTGAACTCCCAAGGTACCCTGCCTTGTTCTGTTCTTACTTTCTTATTTTTTTTTAGACTTGGGCTTGATCCAATTAAAGCTTAGACAGCTAATAGGTCTTGTTGCCATCTTTTCATTTCAAAATACATCAATATGTGCTCACATGTCTCAATCATAGGCCACATTGTAATTACAGTTATCATAACAACTATATTCGAAGATTTATCGTTAAACATTAACTTAAAAAAATTATCATTAATTTTTTTTATTTAGATGTAATTGATCACCTAAAGAATTTATCATTTCAAGAAATACCTAAATTTAAGGGTCTTTAAAAGAATAGGTTCAGGTCTATTAACTAGAACAAGATTTGAGAATTCGATTACATGTGAGGAAGGTTATAGCACCCTTACAACGCCCATCGAAAGATGATACCAGTTTAATTTTGTGTTATCTAATAAACCTTAAAAATTTACTAAGTAATTAATTATTAAAAATTATTCTCAATTGACTCTAATACTTTTAAGAGAAAATTGAGAAAATTTCTTCACTTCAAGAGTATACGAGAAAACTACTATTTCACTTACAGAGGCTCCGTCGTCGGATTATTTAACATTAAAAAAAATTCAAAAAAATAAAAAGAAAGAAAAAAATGATTGTCTTTGTACAAAAAAAATTTATACTTTTAACTTTTTCTTAAAATATTTTTTTGAAAACTTTAATTTCAAGGAAAATTGATACTTTTAATTTTTTCCCAAAACTATTTTTTGAAACTTTTAATTTCGAAGAAAATTGATACTTTCAACCTTTTCTCAAAAACTCACTTTTGAAAACTTGTTTCTAAGGAAAATTAATACTTTCAACTTTTCCTCAAAAATCTATTTTTGAAAACTTATTTTTAAGAAGAATTGATACTTTCAACTTTTTTCTAAAAATATTTTTTTTAGAAAGCTTATTTTCAAGGAAAATTGATACTTTCAACTTTTCCTCAAAAATATTTTTTAGAAAGCTTATTTTCAAAAAAAATTGATATTTTCAACTTTTCCTCAAAAATATTTTTTAGAAAGCTTATTTTCAAGAAAAATTGATACTTTTAACTTTTCCTCATAAATCCTTTTTAGAAAGCTTATTTTAAAAAAAAATTGATACTTTCAACTTTTCCTCAAAAATATTTTTTTGAATTTTATTTAAAGAAAATAAAATAATAAAATAAAATAAAATTAAAGAAAAATAAAATAAAAAATAAAAAAAATTAAACAAATCTAATCTAATAATATTAATAATAATAAAATAAATAAATAAATAAAATAAAATAAAAACCTGAGAACGGCTCAGCTAGCGGCTCGGCTCGGTTCGACTTGAAGAAGAAAAACGGCTCGGAGACGCGGGTCGCACGTGGGTCGAAAACTGGTTGGTGCTTGGGTCGGGTCGGATCTTGGCAAAACGCGCGGATCTTTTGGGAACAGTAACACCAAAACGACGTCATTTTCGACGGGTATAAAAGGCTAATCCCTCTGTTTTTCAACAGATTTCTCCTCTTCTTTCTCTCTCTTCCCTTTCTTTCCTCTCCCTACTCTCTAAACCATGAAAAACTCAGGTTCAATCTCACCAGATTCTAGAAATTTTCATCAAAATCTGGGTTTTTCACCGAAAGTTCATCGAAAAACTAATCGATTTCTGAAAATAGTCATCGAAAACTGGAAAGTTGGTCGAAAAATTTAAACTTGGCTAGAAAAGTAACTGAAAAGTTCAACCTTCACCGAAAAATTCAATCGAAATCTGAAAATTTTTCAAAAAACTCTCCGAAAATTTTTCACCGATTCTTAGAACTATTCTAACCCACAAAAACCCTTTTTAGCTTCCCTTTCTTCTCTGTGTCTGCATTTTTCTGTGTATTTTCTTCTGTTCTTTCAGCACCTATTTATAGGGATTGATCAGAAGAGTTTCTGATCAATCCTAACTCTTTCTGAGATTTGGATTTAATCTTTGAATCCAATCTCAACTCTGTCAATTCCCAAATCACAGCCAAATTCGTTTCAAATTTTTTATCCTAATCTTAACCGAAAATTAATCAAAATAAAAAGATAAATATATTAATAGATAACAAAAAAAATTAGATAAATAAAAGAAATAGATAAATAATAATAATAAATAATAAAATTAGATAAATAATAAAAATATTAATAGATAAAATAAAAATAAAAAGTAAAAATATATATATTAAATAATGAAAATAAAAATAAAAGCCTATTGGGGCCAACTAATTAGATCCTAAATCGGGTCCAATGGGCTTAGACCCAAATCTTATTGGATCAGGCCCAATGGGCTTGGGTCCGGACTAAATAAGGTGTCTACAGCTGTCCCTATTTGCATATATTCTGCGAAGCAAGAATTATGCAAAGACGTAGACACCCATTCAAGACTCAACTTGACACTTTTTTTATTTTTGTTTTTTCTTTTTTTTGTTTTGTTTTGTTTTTTTTTTTTTGTTTGTTAAAATTTTGATCAAAGCTCCTCTAAGCAGAGGCTTAACGACCTTTAAAAACATAAACAAAGCTCCTCTAATCAGAGGCTCAACGACTTTTGAAAAATAAATAAAGCTCCTCTAATCAGACGCTCAATGATTTTGAAAAAATAAATGGCTCCTCTAATCAGAGGCTCAAAGACTTTGGAAAAATAAATGGCTCATTTAATCAGAGGCTCAACAACTTTGAAAAGTAAATGGCTCCTCTAATCAGAGGCTCAATGACTTTGAAAAAATAAATGACTCCTCTAATCAGAGGCTCAACAACTTTGAAAAGTAAATGGCTTCTCTAATCAGAGACTCAACAACTTTGAAAATAACTAAAGCTCCTATAATCAGAGGCTCAACGACTTTTGAAAAATAAATGGTTCTCCTAATCAGAGGCTTAACTTTTGGAAAGTAAATTGCTCCTATAAATAGAGACACCACAACTTTGAAAAGTAAATTGTTCCTCTAAACAGAGGCACCTCAACTTTTGAAAAGTAAATTGCTCCTCTAAATAGAGACACCACAACTTTGAAAAATAAATTGCTCCTCTAAACAAAGGCACCACGACTTTGAAAAGTAAATGGCTCCTTGACAATCATGTCCAAAGGAGTTATAGATCGTGATTGAAAAAATTTTGTAGTGGGAACTCAAAGATTCACAATTTGAATTCAACATTCATAGGTTCAGATTCGCAAGAACCTTTCAACTTCGTAAGAATTTACTAAAATTTGATTCTTAAAATTTTAGTTTCATTCAAATTTGTAAGATTTCAAGACTTGCATTTGCAACTTGCAAGACTCGCATCAAAGATCCTCATTTGAATTTTGGAGGCTCACATCCAAACGTTCAAGGTTTTTTAAAGGTTCGCATTTGGCAAGCTTGGGATTCACATCCAAAAATTCAAAGCTTCTCATTTGAGTTCAAAGGCTCAGCAATAAAACTTAGAGTTTCACATCTAAGTTCAAAGGTAAAAAATTTAGAGATTCATATCCAAAAAGTTGAAGCTTTGTATTTTGGAGATTCACATCCAAAAGTTTAAAACTTTTCATTCTAGTTCGAAGATTCACATTCGACGAACTTTAGGGTTTCACTCCTCAAAGATTCTCATTTTGAAACTCAAAGATTCTCATTTGAGTTCTCAAAAATTCTTATCAAAATATTCATAATTTTTTTCAAGTGACTCAAAAATTTGTATGAATGAATGTTATGACAAAATATGCAAATACCTTTTTAATGATGCAAATGCGGTAACCTATATTCTCATAGTACCATGCATGTCTAAACAAAGTTTAATTCATCAAATTATGTGCATGTATTATTCAAGCAATGATGCTTCCATGATGCATGTAATGCAGACGTCTATGTCATAAAATTCTAAATAATTATGGTAATATGGCTCTCAAAACTTTACCATTTCGCATGTCTTCCTTGTTCAATTTCTCAATACTTTGGAATAAGTTTCATCAATCGGTCATCACTTGACCACCATTCATGGACTTCTCAGCATTAATAAATTTCAAAACAAGTTTCATCCACCATCACTGGGTCATTACTCAGAGGTGTCTCAACATTAACCATTTCAAAACAAACTTTATCCACTGATTATTTTCATCATTCAATCATAACTTGCAAGTCATATCGGTTAATTCATCCTTGTACTCATCATTTGGTTATACCACTTTTCAAGATTTGCCCCATCTTCATTTTATTGTCCAATCCATCACCATATTCTCTATTTGGTCACATTATATATAATTTCAAATCGTTTCTTTTAGGTTTCTACCATTTTTTCATTTTGTTACCACCATCATCTTAGATTTTCCTTTAAAGGAATGCAAGACTTTTTTATACACATTGTCATTCATTCATCATCATTTCAATTCTTGATAATTATAATGCACTCATACATTTTCTTGATTTATTCTAGGGATGTAACAATAAGAGAACACAAGGTGAATTATGGTAAAGATAATCAATGAAGATCTATTTTGGTACAAAACAAATGGGAAAAGAAATAAATTGGATACATGTCATTGGGATGAATGGTATGTCCAAATGATGAAGATTCAGACAATTCTCAATATTAATCTAGGATTCTTTTTCAAAAACTCATTCCATTTACTGTTGAAGTCATTTTGAGCTTGGCGAACTTTACCCTGTCTTTGAGGGATCTTCAGATATCTTTGATCTTTAATCTACGTGAACCATTTGACCTAGATCTTTTTCTACCAAAATCACCCTTTCAGGTTTTCAATTTGATTTTTTTTTCATTTTTTCATTTTTTTTTCTATTTTTTCTTTTTTTTTTCATCATCTTTTTTTTCTCATTTTTCATCTATTGTTGATATCTTTCACACATCAAACTTTAGAGTAATGTAGCATGATTTCATTGTTTCATCATGAGCATGTCTTTGCACAATATATGATCATTCAATTTGAGCATTCACACTTGATCCAAATAAACTTTTCAAGGTTGTAATGTAGGTTAAAGTGAAGGGTCATAAAAGAAATGGATATAATAGGCTCAAAACATGTATTAAAAAGGTTCAAAACTAAAGGATCATTTGATGCAACTTGGCATTTTGCCCTCACATCATTTCACTATTTTTTTCACACAAAAGATTCTTATTACTTTGCCCCAAATCATGTGTGACATTTATTTTTTTCTTTTACTTTTCTTTCTCTTTCCATCTTTGAGACCTTTTGTGATTTTTTTTTTAAAATTACCCTTCAATGTAGAGGGTGATCCTTGGTTGGGGTTTTTTAGAAAAAAAAATCATAATAGGCTCAAAGGGATAGCAATGAATGACTTTTTTAGTAGTAAAAGAAAAGATGACCATTTTTCATCTCAATTGTGAATACTTTTCTTGAACATCATCTATTGAACAAAGCTCATGAACTTGTATAAAAGATTACATATATTCAAGATATATCTATTTCACCACTGGTAACAGCTTATTTTTTTACTCAAATCATCTTCTCATATTAATATGGATGAGTTCTCAAAATTAAATCTCAAAATTATTGTTATCATTGTCTAAATATTCATCATCTAAAATTTGAGAATAGGAATATAGATTTATGAAAGGTAGCAGAGCATGGAGTAATGGTCGAGTGAAAGAGAAAATGTAATGAAATGCATTAACTTACCTTTATTAAAATGATAACAAGTGAAATCATATTACAAAAAAGAAACCTAACATTACTCTAAAAGAAATCCTAAAATGATAAAAAAAACTTTCAACCAGCTTTGTCTCCATTCTCTAAAATTGTCCCCCTATGCAATCAGATGAAGAACCTCTATTGACATCTTGTCCTTCAATTCATTGTGACTCTTCGAACCTTTTCTGACCAATGTGTTTTTAATTTTCACTTAGAGCATTAACATTATGATTTGGTAGTGGATTGCCACTAACATTAAATGTTGTTACTTTTTCTTGATCAAAACTTACCATTCCATCATTAATCAACCGTTGCACCTTATACTTTAAAGTAGTGTAATTTTTAGTAGAATGGCCAGTAATTTCATAGTGGTAGTCGCAGTAGGCTGTAGGATCATACCATTTAGGATAGGATGGCTTAAGTGGCTCAACATGGTTAAGGGCAATCAAATGGCTATTAAAGAGTTCTCAATATAACTCCGTATAAGTCATGGAGATTGGGTCAAATACAAGTTTTTCTCGAGTAATCTGTTGCTCTCATGAACCACTTGCTGGGTTAGTATGGTGAATTTGGGCTTTTGCAGGAGTTTGAATATTAAGGGTATATGTAAGATCTTAAGGGCTAAAAATTGATCGGTATGTGGATGAATAAGGTGGTTGTGGAGTTAGCTGGTATGGGTAAGATGAGGCATTATTCACAGCAAGATAGTATGGAGAGTAACCTTAGGGTGGATAGGGTTAATAACCCCTGAATTATTGTCTATTAAAACTCACAGCTTGAGCTTCAGTTTCTTTCTTTTCTGATGCCTTCTTGGTTTCTCCTCCTTTCAACTTGTCATTTTTTATGGCACTTTCAATAATTTTTCCAGAGATCACCATGTTGACAAAATTTTTTGTTGCATTTCCTATCATCTTTTCATAATAGAGAGACTTTAAAATGCTGACAAATAACACTGTAGTTTCTTTTTCAGTTAGAGGAGATTGTACTTGAAAAGCAATATCCCTCCACCTCTAGGCATACTCTTTAAAAGTCTCATTGGCCTTTTTCTTTAGGTTTTATAAAGATAAACGATCAGGAGCCAAATTCATGATATATCGATATTGACTAATAAAATCGTGGGCCATGTCACTCCAAAAATGAATACGAGTTCTGTCTAACTGGATATATCACCTAACAGCAGAACCAGTAAGACTGTCTTGAAAAATATACATTAGTAGCTTTCATCATGAGCATGAGCTGCTATCTTTCGACAATACATGGTAATATGAGTTTTTGGACACTTTGTGTCATCATATTTTTTAAATTTTGATACTTTAAACTTAGGAGAAATGACCACATCAGGGATTAAGTAAAGTTCAACAACATCAACTGAACCATAGAAACCAATTCCTTCAACAACATCAACTGAACCATAGAAACCAATTCCTTCCACAGCCCGTAGCCTTTGTTCTAGCATATTAATTTTAGAGTTTTCATGAGTTTTCACTTTTATCTTTTCCTTGTCTTTTCCTATCAATTCATTCAGATTAGAGATTTGAATTGGTTCAACTATCTTTTCAGTAAAGACTGGATTCACATAGCTATAGTAATACCTTGGATTAGAGGTTGATGGTATTCTAAGATATGTAAGATATGTGAAGTGTTGTGGTGGAACTTCTTGTGTAGATGAGGTTGAGGTGGATCAAAACCAGACGGATATAGGAGGTCAGTCACTTCTTGCGATGCAGGGCCTTGTTGGCTTGTGTTCTCTTCTACTCATTTCTTCTTATTTAATTTGTTGAGAGCATCTAAAATTTTACTTAACTCATTCTCAATATTTTCTTGAGCTTTTTTCAGTTTTTCAAATCGGTGAGAATCTTTTTTGCTCTATTTATTTAGTTCTGGATCTTATGTTGTATCGATAGATAGGGTTCTCACTAGATTGAGCTATCCTCGAACCTTTAGCATCATAATTATGATTAAAAATGTTATTCTATGCTTTATGTATGATACGTTGATGCACGAATGAAATGTACATTTTCATGCATGAAATCTAATATGAAATGGATGTAAATGATAATGTTAAAACATGATCATGAAAATAATACAAATGCACAAAATCAGACAAACAAAATAGTTAGTTTCACAGATGAACTGAAAGTGATACCGATGCATAATGTTACAGATGATAATAAAAATGATGCACAAAACCAAAAAAATAAAATGATTAGATAAACATTCTTCTTGTGTCTTAGTTTCAGTGTATATCTATCATTAGGTAGAAAGAGCTCTATCTTAGGTTTAGGTACTTCTAAGGTTCACTATATGTGATTCAAGGTTAAAGTCTAAAGGTTTCCAAATTGCTTCTTACATCATTGTCCGTCACAGACTAGTAAGGCACCCCAATCTTCACCCATTATAGGCTACAAGCGAAAAAAGTTCAATTTAAGTAGGAGTATTTCGTTAGCCACTACGGAGGCATTAATCTTCACGAAAGCAATAGGTACTTTACTCCCTCCTAGAGGGACGAAGCTCGAGTATAGAGCTCATGTTATGCATTTACATATGAATGACATAATTAATAAAGTAAATAAACATGAATGAATAAAAAATATATACAAAAAGGTTTAATTTTATTAAGCTTTTGGATAACACAAATTTATTTGCTGGCCTGACTCTCAGAGGTCTCCAGTGGAGTCGCCAAGCGATCATAACGTCTAGATCGAGGATCTATCGCTAGACATTGACTTGAAGGAGTCGTCACCAATCTTTTTTATCTAGGTGCGATTGACCACCTAAAGAATCTATCCTTTCAGGGAACACCTAAGTTTAAGGGTCCCTAAAAGAATAGGTTCAGGTCTACTAACCAAAACAGGATTCAAGAATTCAGTTATGTGTGAGAAAGGTTATAGCACCCTCACAATGCCCATCGAAAGATGGTACCAGCTTAATTTTGTGTTATCCAATAAGCCTTAAAAATTTATCAAGTAATTAATTATTAAAAATTATTCTCAATTGACTTTAATACTTTTAGCAAAAAATTGAAAAAATTCTCACACCTCAAGAGTATGTAAGAAAACTACTGTTTCACTTGCAGAGGCTCTGTTGTCGAATTATTTAACATTAAAGAAAATTCAAGAAAATAAAAAGGAAGAAAAAAATGATTGCTTTTATACAGAAAAAATTGATACTTTCAACTTTTTCTCAAAATATTTTTTTGAAAACTTTAATTTCGAGAAAAATTAATACTTTCAACTTTTCCTCAAAAACTCATTTTTGAAAACTTATTTTTAAGAAAAATTGATACTTTCAACTTTTTTTCAAAAACTCACTTTTGAAAACTTGTTTCTAAGAAAAATTGATACTTTCAACTTTTCCTCAAAAATCTATTTTTGAAAACTTATTTTTAAGGAGAATTGATACTTTCAATTTTTTTTCAAAAATATTTTTTAGAAAGCTTATTTTCAAGAAAAATTAATACTTTCAACTTTTCCTCAAAAATCCTTTTTAGAATTTTATTTAAAGAAAATAAAATAAAATAATAAAAATAAAGAAAAATAAAAAAAATAAGAATAAGAATAAAATAATAATAATAAAATATTAAACAAATCTAATCTAATAATAATAATAATAATAAATAAATAAATAAATAAAACAAAAAAAACATGAAAACGGCTCGGCTTAGCAGCTCAGCTTGAGGAAGAAAAACAGCTCGGAGACGAGGCTCGGGGGTGTCGGCTCGGCTCGGCTTGGCTAACGGCTCAGAGACGCAGGTCGCAAGCGGGTCGAAAACGAGTTGACGCTCGGGTCAGGTCGGATCTTGGTAAAAGGCACGGATTTTTTGGAAACAGTAACGCTAAAACGACGTCTTTTTCGACAGGTATAAAAGGCTAATCCCTTTGTTTTTCAACAGATTTCTCCTTCCCTCTCTTTCTCTATTCCCTTCCTTTCTTTTCATTTCTCTCTAAACCACGAAAAACTCATGTTGAATCTCACATGGATTCTGAAAATTTTAGTCGAAATATGGGTTTTTCATCGAAAGTTCGTCGAAAAATTGATCAGTTTCTGAAAATAGTCGTCGAAAACTGGAAAGTTGGCCGAAAAATTCAAACTTGGCCGGAAAAGTCATCGAAAAATTCAACCTTCGTCGAAAAATTCAATCGAAATTTGAAAATTTTTCAAAAATTTTCAGAAAAAAATTCGCAAAAAACTCTCCAAAAATTTTTCACCGATTCCTAGAACTATTCTAACCCACAAAAACCCTTTTTAGCTTCCCTTTCTTCTCTGTGTCTGTGTTTTTCTGTGTGTTTTCTTCTGTTCTTCCAGCACCTATTTATAGGGATTGATCAGAAGAGTTTCTGATCAATCCCAACTCTTTTTGGGATTTGGATTTCATCTTTGAATCTAATCACAATTCTGCCAATTCTCAAATCACAGTCAAATTCATTCCAAATTTTTTATCTTAATCTTAACTGAAAATTAATCAAAATAAAAAGATAAATATATTAATAGATAACAAAAAAAAATAATTAGATAAATAAAAGAAATAGATAAATAATAATAAATAATAAAAACAGATAAATAATAAAAATATTAATAGATAAAATAAAAATAAATATATATTAAATAATAATAATAAAAATAAAAGCTCATTGGAGCCAACTAATTAGATCCTAAATCAGGTTCACTGGACTTAGATCTAAATTTTATTGGATCAAGTTCAATGGACTTGAATTCGAACTAAATAGGATCCTACAACCATTTTAGTATTTTACTCTAACATTGTTTTCCCACTTTGGTTTGCCTTTTTTAGTTGTGGAACATGCTGAAAGTAGAGGGATCATAATTATAATCCATGTGAGATGAGTTCGATGATAAACTTTCTTTCCCGGTGGGTATATACGGTGTTTCAATTTAGAAAAAGTGGGTAATGATAGGACTTTAGTTCATATCGATTTTTACGCCAATTATTCAGAAAACATGTTCTCCAATTGGTAATGATCAGTCCATTTCAATGCACTATAAAAAGTAACCAAACCACCATAGTTATGGCCTCCACAGATTCAATGACCAATGCTGCCTTTGTTGCTGAGATACATTGAGATGGCCGTTTTCATCTTTCGAGTGCTCAATTCTCTTGCTGCTGTCAAGCCGCCCAAAGCCTATTCCTGTCAGCTCATAGCTTTAGGACAGTGTCACCACATGCAGCCTGAGCTCCACGAGATGAAGCGTTTCAAACTAGCCGCAGCAAAGACGGAAAACATGCAACCCAGCTCGTTGGATTCCAACAGCTCATTGAGGAAATCGAGATTAGGCTAGTGCCTAGTATGCGCAGCTGTTTTCGTGGCAACCTGGCTCTCTTCAATAAGACGTTAGCTTTGATAATGATCATTGACAGCCTTTTCCTGCACGGATTCATTAACAACTTTGCAGGAAATGCACAAACCGTCACTCTTCAACTCTGACTCGGTTTCATTTAGTTGACTCGTCGTGGAAAAAGTAGCCAAAGGATACCATCCTCAGAGATAGACTAATGCTTGAGAACCAGGCTCCAATACCGTTGAAGCTACTTTAATGGCGTGAAATGACCAAAACAATGCAGTCAAAAGACAGGGTTGTTGATGAAACCATTAGAAACGTTAATAAATACTACAATAAGACATGCAAGGTCAAGGCTTTTAAGCTGAGAATCTTCAAGTTTAATTTAGTTATTCATACATCCATTATCTACATTGTACAATAAGCGATTTTGGAGAGTTTCCAATTATCCATTGCTCAAGGCTAAAAGAAAGTTTTTGGGCTTTGGGTATGAATTTGACACAACTGGGTGATTTTCATGAGTGTTTAATTTGCTAATTTTAAGGTTTACCTTTTATCAGTCCACCAAAAAAAAAAAGGGCGTTCCTTTTATCAGTATATTTATTTATTTATTTAGTTATTTATATATTATATATTAAATATATATCAAGTGAAAAATATTATATTCATAATTTAATAATCAGGCTTCCATCCATGTCAATCTCAAATATATACAAATAAATAAAATAATTTTGTATACATAATAAATTTCGTTCTCTCAATTCATAAATTTTATTTTGTTTATTTTAAAATTTATATTCAAGACCTCTAAAATAACATTTTGAAACTTTAATCATATAGTTTTTTAAAGAATTAAATACATTTTTATTGTGAATGACTCATGTACAATTGAAGTTTAAAAAATATTTTGAAAATTCTAAAGTATCTTTCACCAAATTAATTCTTTTTTCATTTCTTAATCTACCTTTCCAAATTGTGACCACCTTTCAATTGTAGCACATCTTGTGTCGTCTGAGCTATAACTTTGTTGGCTTCACCAAATGAATTATTTACAATAAACAAAAAGGAGAAAGGAAAAGAGTAACAATCTCTTCCCAATTAGATTTGCTCATAGGTTGTTGGTTCAGTTCGAATCAAATTTAATATAATATTTTAATATTTTAAATAAGTTCAGGTTCGATTCGATTTAATTTTTCAAATTTCATTTTTTGTTTAAATTCGTTTTTAGATATAATAATAAAGTCTAAACCCACCAAAAATATAAGTACTTAAAATTGAAGAAAATAGTTTTTTTTTATTTTTTTTGTAAATTATTAATTTAACTAATTCAATTAATTTTAATTAAATTTATGAGTTATTTGGGCTTGAGTCTAATTTAATTTTATTGAATTTAATTTAAAATTAAATCATTGTTTTGTATAAAGAAAAAATAAATGTTATTATATTATAAGTAATAAAATAAATGGACCTTATTCATTATAAAAAATAAAATAAATGGGTTTTACCTATTATGATAAAAAAATATTTTTTAATTTTTGAGTCAGACTGAATCGAACTCGAGCCTTAAATGATAAAACTTAAGCTCGACTTTATTTTTTGATCAAGTTTTATTTATTTGTTTAAACTTATTTAATGATCTTAATATTCATATCCAAATCTTACAAAATTTTAAACAAAATTTCAAATTTGGATGAATTGTCCGACCCATGAGCAAGTATATTCCCGACCTTAACAAAATAGGATGCTTCTTTAGTTAATTTAGATATACATGTATCTTTTATTTTCATTTGCTTTTGTAGTTAGAATGATATAAAATAAAATAATAGCCTCTTCAAGAAAGCTCCATCTACTTATGGTTTACCTTCTAATTGGATGTCAAGAAAAATCAAACTTCACTTTGTTAAAAGCATTCTAAAGTACCACAGCTATCATCTTTTACAAGGAAAGGAATTTTAGCCAATGAAAATCATGCATACAACACTTCACACCACCTAGGCAATTCAAGTTGCCCATTACTAAATGTTCTTCATTGTTATAATTTTACTTTATTTCCCATACCTACTTTACCTAGCTGAAAAAGGGTTCTCTTATTCTTCTTTGTTTTTATTTATTTATTTATTTTGCAACAAAAAATGAGCAATTTTTTCTTGGTAAATCATGAGAATTTATTCCTTCAAATCTTTACACTTCAATTAGTATTTTTAGTTTTTTTTTTTTTTTTTTAAGTTTGCAACCAACTTTGCTTGATTAGAAGGACCAAAATGCCTAAAAAATTTTGTTATTGGGTCCCTTGATTGATTTTCAGCTAACTGATCTTCCCCACGTTCCCCTTTTTTCGGACATGATTTCCACAAGTTCCAAATTCAATGTCCAAATCACATTTTCATTCTTTTTAATTTATTCAAAATTCCACATTACTATTGCTTGCAGCCATTGAGTTTTAGTACTGTATTTTCTTCCATATTTTCTCTGCTCTGGTAGTTGCCATAATTTAGCTGCTTTCTGTCGGTGTCGAGCTGAACTGTTAGGGAAAAAAATTTTAAATAAGTAAAAAAAAAAACAGTTAAAAATAAAAATTGAAAATATGTTTAATAGTTATTTTTTAACATTTAAATCTGAAATCGACAAAAGAAAATAAAGAGAAACATAATATAAATAAAAAAAAACAAGATAATGAAATAATACTTAGATGTTTTTATTTATACCTGTAATGAGATGGAACATGAACGATACAGCTGTCCTAGATAAGCCTTAGGGTTAATATGACATGGACCATCCACTTTGGGCATAGCAAATAAACGATGGGGAGACCTACTGGGTAGAGTAGTGACGTGGTGACACAATTAGGCTGACATGATCTCATGAAATCAGACCCATTTGATCCGTTTGACGTTAAAAATAACTTTAATTATGTATTAATAATAATTAATAAATATTCATCTTCACATCATCAATCAAACAAATAGCGACACATCTTTCAACTTTGACGTCTTTTTCCTTCTTATTTTTAGTAATTACAATACTATTTTCTTATTCTTTTTTATCTAAATATTTTTTACTTCACCTTATTCAATTCACGTCTTTGTCAAACTTAAATGACATTTAATTGGCCGATAAGGCTGCAATTCAACTAAAAGTTTTTTGTGTCCTTTTCTTCTTTTAATTAATAAAGAATAAAGTATTTTTATCTAAAATAAATTATAATTAACACTTCACATGTAATTTAAAAAAATTAAGTAGTAAATTGAGTTTTTTTTACCAAAACTAAATATAAATAGGTAATAAAAAAATAAAATTAATGTAATTAAATGATAAAATTTTCGTTTAATAAGAATGATTGAATTAAATATATCACTTTTAATTATTATATTTAAGATTTTCAACCTTGATTTAAAAAAAAAATTAAAAAGTTACACGTGACGGAATATGATTGAATTTTTATTTATTGGTACGACTAGAATTCAACCAATACTTGGTAAATTTTGTACGAAAAGCTTATGACATTGTCAAGTCACGAACAATATTAAAATTTTCAGTCATTATTTTGTACTACACGAATTTAATGTAAGAAGACTGGTCGACTTCATATTTTACGCTACATTAGTCAACGACTGAGTTACGAGTGGTACCAGTTATCACTTCCCTCAGAACAAAATAAAGAGGGGAGCCCATTGCTTTAAATAATTATATCGTAATTTATGTAATTTTTAATATTATTTTAATTAAAATATTATAATTTTTAATGAAGTTAACTCCACGTACACCTTACGTGGTTTTATGATTTCTGATATTAAAAAGGGTAATGATATAAAAAAATAATTAAATTTTAATGAAATTATAAGATTACTTTTATTTATGATGTCGTTGTCTTATGAATTACAAAATTATAAGTGAGAATAAAATTTTCATAGGGATGTAACTGAAAAAGCTATAAATCACAGGACATGTAAATGAGATTTATCCTTTTTAATATTACATTTGATTATATAATTATATTAATATTACATTAACATAAATAGATTGAGAATTTAGAAGACTTTAAGTTATGGGGAAGTAGAAAAAAATGATCTGTCCAATGAGTAACGTAGACGCGGTGTTTGACTTAATGTATATTTTGGTGTTGATTTTTGTTGAATTTTGACCTGTAAAACTTGTCTTCTTTTTTTTTCTTTTGATTTGGAAAGTTTGATGCTAATTAAATTTAGAGAAAATTTGAATGGAATTTCATTCAAATGGTTCATGAAATTATTTGATATTCAATAAATTTAAATTTTAAATTTAAGTTTCTGTTATAAATTTTTTTATCCTCGAATTACCATATTTTCTGTAAAATAAATTAAACTAAAATATGGTTAAAGTGATATTTAAATATATATATATATATATAATTAATGCAATACTTGTTCTTGAATTTAATGAGATTAATGCATGAAAATGCTATTTTTTTAAAAAAAATTTAAATATCATTTTATTTTTTTCCCTTTCAATAACTACAAAATTCCTAAAATTGAGAGAATAAAATTCCTTTCAATAACAATAAAATTGAGAGAATAAATTTAAGTCTCTATAGCATTTTATTTATTTTTCCCTTTCAATAACTACAAATTTCCTAAAATTTTAACGGTTAAAAAGAATTATCTTAGCGTTTGGCTTTTAAAGATTGAGAGAATAAAAAAAAATAAGTTTATAAGATTTTGTTAACAAATGCTCCTAAGACAAATTTTTAAGATTTATTAAAATAGTTTTTATATTGATATTTTGTATTAAATACAACAATCAATAATTAATATGATAATTTTAATGTATTGAAAAAATATATTTACTTAATATAAAATTTAAAAATATTTAATTATTAATGAGTGTTTTTTAAATTTTTTTAATTCAATTAATTCATGAATTGACAAGTTTAAATTTAGAATATCAATGCTTTCAATTATTTATATTTCAAATTATGTTTTAGTTTGTATTAATGTTGACAATCTAATCCGAACTAAACTTATAAGATCTTTAAAATAAAAATTAGATTTCGAGTCGAATTTTTTGAAAAAAATAAAATAAAATAAACGTCAGGGTTGGGTGCAAACCCACCCTCCCCGTTATGGTATATGTATAATATTTTTAATTATTTATTTTATTTATATTTATATATATTTATTTAATTTTATATTTATATTTAAAAAATAATATTTTATATTAAAAATATTATTTTATAAATTTCGGATCCAATCGATTACGATTTTACACATATACAAATTAGATCGGATATAAAAATAATACTTTAAAATCAAAACGGATCAAATTTAAGTAGTTAATATATAAAATCGTGTTGAATTTGAGGAGAATAAAAACTTGTTTCACCCGTCATCTCTAGTTTGTACCAAATTAAAATACAAATATTTGATTGAAAAGTCTTGGCCGGAATATGGGAAAATGCCTACCACAGCTAAAATAAAACACGATTTGCACATGCATTTCTAAACATGGAATCAACGCAAGGAAGATGGAATTTTGAGGTTTGCCTATAGTCAAACACAGGTGATCACAAACGTTGACATAATTAATGGAAGGTTAACTCTTTCTTTTTATTAAAATTATCATTAATTATAAACAAAATGTGATTATAATGATATTAATATATATTTAAATATATTAATAATTTAAAAAAGAAATTTAAAACAAAATTTATCTCGTAACAAAGCACGGATATAATTTTAATATATATATATATATATATATAATAGTAAATAAAAAAATGGATAGATCATGGAAGGAGAGGTAGGGTTTGAAGAACAAAATAAACTTTAAGACTTTAGCTATGCATGGACCCTACGTGCATTGTTTATATTTGTCGCCTGCCAAGGGAAAACTAGGGTAACTTGATGTTTAATGTCATTTTTCTTGGAATTTTCCTTGATATGGTTGTTTGCAAATTGACGATTGACTCAGAATCTAATGACGTCCCAAAAACAGAATCTTAGTTTGATTTTCTTGTAGGTTTTTTTGTCCATTTCTTTTTGATCAAAAGCCCTAAAATGTAATAATAAAAAATCATTATCCTTGTTAAATAATAAAAATCATATAAATTTTGATCATTTGTATGTTAATATATTTTATTAAAATATTTTATAAAAATATATTTGAAAACATCTTCATTTAAAGTTATTGAAAAATAATTTTTTATATTTTGATTATCAATATATTTAAAATAAATAAAGGCAAAGTTGAAAAAATTTTGACCAATAAAATTAAATTAGAACAATATTTATGAAATAGATAGAATAGTTATTACAAACATTTCATCTGCAATTTTTTTTACTATAATCATACTATTAGCTAATTATGATGAATATTTATATAAAGATTTATCAATTATAAACGTGGGTTTCATGTAATTTTTTGTTAGGTTTAATTTTAAATTGGGGTTTCTAATTTCAAATTTCCAATTTCCAAGTTGCAAGTTGCAAATTGCAAATAATAAAATTGGGTTAGGGTTTTTAATCGGTTGATTTTTTGTCTACGTTTAAAGAGATTCTCCACGTGAAACCAAAACCAAATTCTTTTGTGACAATGAAAGATATACGTTTAAAATTATCGTGGGCCATCAGCAGAATAGTACGTATTTCACAAGTAAAGAACCCAAAACCCTAATTTGGGTTTAATTTTTGTAAAAAAATATTTTAAAAATAAATTTGAATATATAATTATTTAAATTCATATAAAATCTAAAAATATCTTTAAAATGTAAAAAAGGGTAAATTTCACAATTTACCATCTATGATTTATAATGTTTCCATTTACACTTAGTGACAAATTTTTTTTATTTTTAATTTTGTGATTTATTTTTATTAACAAAGAAGGTAACAACGTAAAAAATCAATCAAATTTTAATAAAATTATAAAATTATCTTCATTTTTATTTTTAATATTGATATCCCCTTCTAATAATGAAAGTAGATTTCAGGGTTATAAATGAAAAAAAAAAATCATAGAAGATGTAAGTAAAAAAAAAAAACATTTTTCCCCTTAAAAAAGATCCCATTTAGTCAATTTTATTTTCAGTCAATATATTTTTTTTTAATTTATGCAAAAATTCCCACCCAAACACCTCAAAACCCCACATGTTTCACACAATTAAAAGTTTGGACCCACCAGAGCCCCCACAAAATAATCACAATTATTTTCTTTTCAATTATTATTTTTTTTTATGAAAAAAACTTGGCTAGATTTTGATTGGCCAATGGGAAGCCCCCCTAAAAAATAGATCATCCAATCAATTGCAGCCAATACCGGAGTAAAATATTTTTACCTTGATTTTTTTCGTTGGGGGATTACAATTAAATTGGACCACTCAATAATGAAAGGGATAAACTTATTACTAGAATCAATCATTTTTTAAAGTTTTTTTAATTTCTTCTTTCAAAAAAAAATGAAAAAGCATAAAATATAACTATTCGAATAATCTGTGTAACACATTTTTTTTTTTTACTTTTAAACCCTTATTTCTATTTTTCATATTTAAAAAAAAAGGAAAAAGCTTATTTTATAAACAAGATCTTCGACTATTAAAGATTGAATTTTTAACTTCTAAGTCGATTAACGTTCAAATGAATTGACATAAAATTATTATTAATATTTGAAGATTGTAAATTTTAAAAAATTTATACACGTAATATTAAAAAATAAAGTAAAAATTTCAAAAAAATATTTAATTTGGAAAATTAAGATTTAAAATTTACTAATTATTGAAAAAAAATTTGTAAATCCAATACTGAAACAAAATAATCTCTCTTCACCTAAAATTTTAATTATAAAAAAAATATCAATCATACGATCAGATGAGGTTTACAGCCATGGCCTGACGTGAACCACTGATGTTAATCAATATTATGTATCATACTCATAATAATTTTACTTTTATAAAGAATTCAACAAAAAGCTTTAACTGTAACTAGAAGTAGACAAAAGGCTAAGACTAATAAATAAATAAAAGAAAAAGGAAAGGCTTGGAATTTGCAAGGTGGAGCTGCCAGCCGGGGACACAGAAATTAATAAAATGGGACAGCCAGGCAGGGAATCATATGCCTTGCTTAAGCCTGTAACACTGTTGTGAAGCTTTGAGTATATGAACTGTCAAGTTGTTTCAACTGAACACATCCTACTTGGCTGTTCAAAATCCCTTACCCCAAATTTTTTAAAGCCTTTAAGAACACTTTCGTCAAGGTGATGCAACCAGCAATATCTGCTTCCCTTTTTTATATTGTTTTTCTTTGCTCATTAGCTTTGCATGTAGAGGTTTTCCCTGACAGTTTGAGCACTTGTATATTATTAAATTCTACTGTTTTCTTTTCATCATCGACGAGACAAAGCCAATATAGTAAAATTATGTTAAACCTAAGTTTTGTTTTTATGAATATACCTTGGTTTTATTAATATTTTTGGCTGTCTAACAAACCATGGCATGTGGGCTTTGAACCCTGTAAGTGTTAAAAAGCTTGGGTTTTTTTGGATTTTTTTGGTTAGTCATTTGGAGTCTGGGAAAAAAGCCTACAGCCGTTCTTTTCACCCTTGTTTTTATTGACAATTTTAGTAAAACCCCATGTTGGTTTCATCCTCAGAATTGTATGAATTTCTTCTTGATTCCTGCTGTTCATGTTTTTGCTTACGTTTGTTGGCAGCTGGTGCTTGGTATCTTGAGTTCATGATAATTTGAGGCAGAAAATAGTTGGTCTGGTTTCAACTACAAGTATTTGTTTTGGAAGCCATCGAAGAGGACTTGTTGATTTCAAGATTCATGACAAGAACTTTGATTTTGTTGAGTCTTTGGTTCTTGTGGGTCCCTTTAGGAGTTGTCTGCAGTACTGGAAATGCATCAGTTTCCTCAGGGTCTTCTTCTTCGTCATCTTCTTTGAAGCCAAACGTTATAAAAATTGGATCTCTGTTCACGTTGAATTCAGTTATTGGTGGAGCAGCAAAGCCAGCACTTCAAGCTGCTATTGATGATGTCAACTCTGATCCAAGCATTCTTCATGGGATAGAATTGAAACTTCTTTTGTTTGATACAAATTGCAGTGGATTTATTGGAACCATGGCAGGTATTTTCTTGTACCCTGCAATTTGAATCGATCTTCAACAAGTTTTTGTCTGTTGACATTCCTGAATAGAATGCATCTTTTAAGAAATTAAACCGAACTGTTTTTAGACAGAAAATCAGTATCTTCTAACGGGTGAAGTTGTGATAATGAAACCAATGGCTCTTTTCTTTGTGTTGGGTATCTTTCTGCTTTTCCTTTTCCATTTGATGGTATATTCAGAATCAATGTCAAGCAATGCTACGATTAGAAGGGCAAGGCTTTAGGTTGTATGTGCCTTATCTGATGCCATTTTTTACAGTATTAACTTCAATATAATCGCTAATGTTTCTTAAGGATTGTAGTTGTTATGACATATAGCGGACTTTGCTTGTCCTCGAACTCCATTAATTTGCATTAATAGCTTAAATTACAAATTAGGCTGTGTGCTGTTGTCTTGATCTCAAGAGAGATGTATATAGTAATTTCTTGAGAGTATGAGCATTGGGTAAGAGTACCTTTTTGTCTGTTACATTTGGTTCAGTTGATCTCCTGCTCAAGTGCTCTAATCTATATGCTTATGTTTATTCAACAATGTTAATTTTTGTATGTTGCAAATCTGCAGTTACATTTTGTGCCTCCAAAAAGTCTGATAAGTTGTGGCTATTGTAATTTAGAAATCTATTAGGTCACTGCTAATTTTTTTAATAACTTCTTTTGATAGTGATTACATCAGAAACTACTTCCCCTGGCATAGTGCCACGCCAGGAACAAACATTATTTAACTCACAATCTAGATGAATCGGAGATCTGCAAACCTATTTGCTTTCCTTTTTACTAGGGAACAACACAATGCACTGGTATCTAATACCTAGTACAATTTGCATTGTTGCATATGTAAGTGTCCTGCAAAATAGAATGGCTGAAAAATACTAAAATCAGCTAGAAACATAACAATTTAATCTGTTGTCCTTGTTTGTGTAGCTTTGCAGCTGATGGAAAGTGATATTGTTGTTGCAATTGGTCCACAATCTTCTGGAATAGCTCATGTCATCTCCCATGTTGTTAATGAGCTTCATGTCCCTCTTCTCTCATTTGGAGCTACAGATCCCACTCTTTCTTCCCTGCAGTACCCATATTTCCTCCGTACTACACACAGCGACTACTTCCAGATGCATGCAATTGCTGATGTAGTTGACTATTATACCTGGAGAGAGGTAATAGCAATATTTGTTGATGATGATTATGGAAGAAGTGGGATTTCTGTTTTGGGTGATGCCCTTGCCAAGAAACGTGCCAAGATTTCTTATAAGGCCGCCTTCAGCCCTGGAGACCCCCAAAATAAGATCAAGGACTTACTAGTTGAGGTCAACCTGATGGAGTCACGAGTTTTTGTAGTTCATGTTACTCCTGACACCGGTTTAAGTATCTTTTCTGCTGCCAAGGCTCTTAATATGATGGGTGGTGGCTATGTTTGGATTGCTACAGATTGGCTTCCTTCATACTTAGATTCAATGGAAGCAGTTGATCCTGACACAATGAATATCTTGCAAGGGGTTATTGCTCTCCGCCATTACACCCCGGATACTTATCTCAAAAAGAGATTTAGGTCTAGGTGGAACAACCTAAAATATAAGAGAAGTGCAGGTCCTGCAGGTTTCAATTCTTATGCACTTTATGCTTATGATTCTGTTTGGTTGGCTGCACATGCCCTTGACTTTTTTCTCAAAGAAGGTGGAAATTTATCTTTCTCTTATGACCCAAATTTGCATGATACAAATGGCAGCATGCTGCACCTAGAATCACTTCGTGTGTTTAATGGAGGTGAGCAACTTCTGCAGACACTTCTTAGGATGAACTTCACTGGTCTGAGCGGTCAGATTCACTATACTCCGGATAAACATTTAGTTCATCCAGCATATGATGTTCTTAATGTTGTTGGAACCGGAACTCGAAGAATTGGTTATTGGTCAAATTATTCTCATCTCTCAATTGTTCCCCCAGAGAGCATGTATACAAAGCCTCCCAATATCTCTACTGGCAGCCAACATCTTTACAGTGTAATATGGCCTGGTGAAAATACTGTAAGACCAAGGGGATGGGTATTCCCTAACAATGGGCAGCCACTGCAAATTGCTGTACCCAACCGAGTAGGCTATAAAGTGTTTGTGTCGAAAGACAACAGTCCTCAGGGTGTAAAAGGATACTGCATTGATGTCTTTGAAGCTGCAATAAGCTTGCTTCCATATGCTGTTCCTCACAGATATATGTTAGTTGGAGATGGTAAAAGAAATCCCATCTATAATGACCTCATTAACCAGGTTGCCCAAAATGTGAGTATCAGCTTTAATTTTGTTTTATTGTTAACTGGTGTAGCTTAGCTGGTAGTCCTTTGGATTATGTTATCTGATTTTGTGGGATGGTTTGGGGCTTTCATTTCCCTGCTCAATATTGAGGTGCTAGTAACTATTTTGACTTGCTCCTTTCCTATTTAGAAATATGATGCAGCTGTTGGAGATATTACCATTGTTACGAACAGGACAAAAATTGTAGATTTTACACAGCCTTTTATGGAATCTGGACTTGTTGTTGTTGCACCAGTCAAAGAGGAAAAGTCAAATCCTTGGGCATTCCTCAAGCCATTTACTAAAGAAATGTGGCTTGTTACTGCTGCATTCTTTCTTCTTGTGGGATTTGTAGTGTGGATTCTTGAGCACCGGTTAAATCATGAATTTCGTGGTCCTCCCAGCCAACAACTTATGACAATTTTTTGGTTAGTCCATTTAATATATGGCTGCTATATATTTAATTGGAAGATAATGGGTGCATTTGTCATCCCTTGACACGTTAGATCTAACCTATAAAGTACAATGTCATGTTGCAAAAACCATGGTGCTATAGAGCATAATCAAGCTGAAATCTTTATGAGAGTAAGCTTTTTAACTCTGCATTGTGTGTCATGGTTCCATACATGTTAGCTGGGGCTGGAACCCGAGGCTCTGGTTCATAATGAAATTTGCATGGTCAGTGCAATTAGAGATCTTTCTTATTAACTCACTAGAAGAATATAGTAGTAATTATATTGATTTTTTTTTCCTAATTTCAGGTTTAGCTTCTCGACAATGTTTTTCTCGCACAGTAAGTAAATCATTGTAGTCCCTTATGGCTTCTGTTTATGTTATTATATGTAATGCTTCAGGAAATCCAGGCTAGAAACTCATAAAATCTTTCATGCTTTGACTTGGTACAGGGGAAAACACCGTGAGCACTTTGGGACGTTTGGTGCTGATCATATGGCTATTTGTAGTTCTGATTATCAATTCAAGCTATACTGCTAGTTTGACATCGATACTTACTGTGCAACAGCTGACATCTGGGATTCATGGGATTGATAGCTTGATCTCAAGTACTGAGCCTATTGGAATCCAAGATGGTTCGTTTTCATTTAACTATTTGATCGACGAGCTTAATATAGCAGAATCTAGGTTAGTTAAGTTAAAAAATCCTGAAGATTATCTCAGAGCCCTTACTCTTGGACCGAATAAGGGTGGTGTAGCTGCTATTGTTGATGAGCTTCCTTATGTTGAGCTCTTCTTATCCAACACCAATTGTTTATACAGGACAGTGGGGCAAGAATTTACAAAGAGCGGATGGGGCTTTGTAAGTATCAACATTGAACCTTCTAGGCTGATGTATGGCATTGCAACTCTAATTTTCTTTTCCTACATATGATCATGGTGGTGATTTTTTTTCCTGGTTTCAGGCTTTCCAAAGGGACTCCCCACTCGCAGCTGATCTGTCGACTGCTATCCTTCAACTCTCCGAAAATGGTGATCTCCAAAAGATCCATGATAAGTGGCTGACACACAGCGATTGCTCAATGCAAATCAATCAAATCGATGAAAACCAACTCTCCCTAAGCAGCTTTTGGGGCCTATTCCTCATTTGTGGCACTGCATGCGTCTTGGCTCTCATTGTGTTCTGCTATAGAGTCTGTACTCAGTACCGCAGATATAGCCCCGAAGACGTAGAAGGGGAGGTCGAGCAGATCGAACCATCTACGTCATCAAGGCGCTCCTCCATCAGCTCAACAAGTAAGAAAATAATGGACTTTATAGATAGGAAAGAAGCAGAGATCAAGGAGAAACTGAAGAGAAAGAACAGTAATGATAACAAACAACAGACCAAGCACAGCTCAGATGGACAAGCAAGTTCACCTGCATAAACAGAAACATTTTGTTTTGGTCTCCATTGGATCTTCCTTTCTCTGATCTGTTGCATATAGAATCTATACAAATACAAATTCATGTATCCAATGTATTTGCTCCACTGCTTTCAAGTGGAGACATAGGTCCCTAGGTTTGTATTGTTCTCAATTTTCGTACCCTTTTTTTTGTAGGATTAAAAGAACAAAAATGAGAAATTGTTAGCTTGTCCTAAGCCAATCTGTATCATACAACGTCATACTCGTGTTGGAATAAAATAAAAAAAGAAATGTAATGTTCATTTCATTAGAGGAGGGGAAGGGAGCTTTCGAAATCATAGCCACGTATCAGTTTTCGCTCTAACATTTCTTTACGGATCGGTTATGTAAGTAGATTTATTTACGTTGAATTTAGTGAATTTATTAATTTTTTTTTTTTTTTGTCTCTCAACGAAATTGAATTCAGAAAACAAAAAATGAATACAATATCTTTACCACGGGAATCAACCATTTGTCGATTTGATAGTTTTTTTTTTATCCAACCCAAATTACATTTCATTATAATAAAAACAATATTTTTTTTATTCAGATTAAAAATATAATCGATCAAATTTAAATTGATATAATATTAAATTTTAGCTCGATTTAAAATTTAAAATTTAAAATTTAAAATTTAATTTAAATTTGATCTAATTTTATTTTTTTAATTTAAATTTGATTCAAGATAAACATCAAATTATTTAAGTTCATTAGATTAAGTTCGATTAATGTATAAAAATAAATTTAATTTTTATATTTGATAAAAATTTAATTATTTGTGTTTGAACTTAAACTCGAATTTAAATTCGAAATTTTTTATTAATTAAAATAATTAAAATATTAAATTTTGATTATATTCACGAACTATTCGAATCGAATATAAAAATATTTAAATTCAACTTAATTGATAAATTGATCGACTTGAACTAAATAAAAAAATAATTAAATCAAATTTAAATTTTATTTAACTCGAATTCAAATAATTTACTAATATTAATATATCATTTATACTTTTATTTTACACATGGAATGATTCGAAGAAAGTGGCCGCTTTGTAAATAAGAAAAAGTGACAAGGACAAAAGTAACAATTCACAAAACCTTTGCATCAGCTTTAAAGATTATCGGGGGACAGGGGACAGGGGGCAGTGAGCACAAATCTAAAGCAGCGTGCAGTCGACCATTTCAAACCTCGTAAACATTTCAGAAACTGAGATCCAAAATCCCCATTTTTCTTCTTCCTAGAAACAGAGCCCAATTTGAAAGAAATGGGAATGCTATGCAAGGTGGTTGATACGCTGCTGTTAGTGGCGTTTGTGGTGATGTTGTTAGCGGGGCCTTTAATCGACGCGCAATTGGTTTTGCCAGAGACCACCTTCCCGGACTTGCTCATCCATCTGAAGCAACGATACGCCGAGGAATACCAAGATTATTTGGTGGTGGAAAAGCCCCATTTCTTTGTGGCCCTGGTCTGGCTGGAGCTGGTTTTCCAGTGGCCTCTCGTTTTACTTAACATTTATGGAATTCTGGCATCCAAGCCTTGGTTCAACACCACTTGCCTCATCTATGGTGCCTCTGTCATTACCGCCATGGTAAATTTCAAAATCAAAATTTTAATCTTTTTTGTCACTTAAATATTTTATGCTTAATTTGTTAATTTTGTGCCAAATTCAGACTGCTTTATTGGGGGAGCTCGTGGGATCTGGGAAGGGGTCAGATAAATTGTTGAAGATGTACTCCCCTTTCATGGCGCTTGGTGTTTTGGCCTTGCTGCGAGGGCTGGTTCCACAATCTGGCGAGGCTCAAACCATTGGCCAAGGACCTGCACTAGCTAGGAAGAAGAAGGCTTGAGTTGAGATTAATACAAAACCATCTTCTGGAATTTTTGTAATCCTTGTCATATTTTTAATGTTTTTGTTTGTTTATTATTTCCTGATTATGAGTTCTAATGATTATTTCCTGATTAGTGCATTTAATTTTAAGAACAATCGTTAGAAGAAAATAGTACATTCCAAAACAATGGTCAATAGCTCAATGGTACATGTATTACATAAGAAAAGGCATTTCATTCATAATTTTTTTACAATAATATTATAATAATTCAATCATATTAAAGAACTATATAGGAGTTTATCACTTATAAATATGAGTTTTGATATATTTTATATAATTATGAATTATAATTGATTAATTTTATTACGATAATTAAGAATTGTGTGCAAAACTTACAACACTTTAACAAGTTAAGAATAAAAGTTTATTCGAGTTGAATCCAATTAATACAGTAAAAAGTTTGAGTTCGATTTGAAATAAAAATTAAATGATTCGAGCTTGTTCGATTAAATTTGTTTAATAAAAATAAATTTAATTTTTATATTTAATTTAAAGTTTGATTTTGTGTTCGAATTTGAGTTTGAGCTCGAATTTGAACTCGAATTGATATATATATATATATATATATATGGGTAAAATAATAATTTTTCAAATAAAATGATAAATATATTTTAAAAATTTAAGTTTGCGAACTACTTAAGTCGAACATTAAAATATTCAAATACGACTCATTCAATAAGTTGAGTTATTCAAATTTGAACTTCACTCAATAATAAATAAATTAAATTTGAGTTTTGATCGAATTAAATCTGAGTAATTTAGGAGAGCAGTGTATAGTTACATACTTAGTTAAAGGGATTAATGAATAGAGCAAAACAAAAGGAAAAACATGAAATTAATGTTTAAGATAGTTCTCTTTATGGCAATAGGGAATTATACATCAAACAACATAAAATCATGTTCCTTTTCTTATAGTAGGCATACAACAAAAAAAAACCCTATGACATCTTTGCATTTATGTGTTGAGAACATTAATATGCATTCATATGATCCCAACATCTGATCCACAGACCACACATATCAAGGATGGGATTAGGAATCTTCTTTCATACTAAATATTTTCATGGTTCTTATAAATGTATATTTAAAGTAAATTGCCTTGTTAGTCCATTATTTTTTGTACTATTTTATTTTTATTTGTAAGTTAAAAATTTTTATTTGTTTCATTTACAATCTTTTAAATTTATTTCAAATTATGTGTATATGTTCACCTAAGTGTCATATAGTCAATTTTTACAGATATAATAATACTCGTATTGCATATTTTATTTATACATATATATTTAATAATATTATTTTTTATCTCATTAAATTAGTTTCAATAAATTAAATTTCCTTCTAAAATATATTTTTACAAACAAAATTATTATAAATGCTAAAATTTTAAAATGATGCATTTTAAAATACTTCCATTTCGAATTTTTTTAAAATTTTAAATTTCTCCATAGAAATGCATTCAAAGGGAAGAAGGAAAAAAAAGAACTAAAATCACATTACTTGTACAAAACTCTAAAACCCTAAACATAAAGCTAAAACCATTTTACAACAAAGCTTTCTATAAAGTTCTTTGCATTCACTTTGGTTTTTTTTTTTAATAATTTATTGGGGAAGTCAATTCCCGAACCTCTAACTCTTGAACGCTTGATGAATTTTTGCTTGGGCCAGTTAATTTTCTTGGTCCCCAAACAAAGGTCAACATGTCAAAGAGGATCATGCAAGGTGCGCTCTTGACTTCACCCCATCTTCTATGGTTCCAGAATTCATCATCACCATTGTTCTTAAATTTAATTGCCTTCCCTTTTTTCCTCCTTCTGTTAGTCACTGCATCAAACAAAATAGGGGCAATGTTAGATGATCAATATCTTGAAATCTATTTGAGAAATAGATATATGAAATAATCTCCAATTCATGGAAAAAAATGCTTAGGAATGGCTAAAATGATTCAATGAAAAAGAAAGACGTGTTAACCTCGCACAATACTGTTGTCTTTGATTCAACGATAAATGCATGTATTTTCGTTCAGATTCAAATTTCTTTACTCCAAATTAAGAAAAAAAAGGGGTTAAACTTCTTTTGAAGTGTCAAAATCCGAAATAAAATATGTTATATTTGACAGCTTAGAAAATAGTGATCATAAATCGTGTATTTCAAAGATGACTCAAACAAGAGGTTATTAGCTGGACTCGAACTCAAAACCATTCACCTCAAGGAGAACGATCCTATCAATTGAGCCAACCTCTCGTTGGTGGGTGTAAAAACTTCAAAGTTTGTGTTAACATACCTGACTAGCTACATAAAGCTGTGGCAGTTCATGCGTTTTCAAATGAGAGAGAAGCCTTTATCCTTTCAACGGTGCATGTGATCAAATTGTTAACTGTTGCAACTGATCCAAGAGAAAGTTTTGCGGTAGGAACAGAGTCAACCAAAATCTGAAATGCAACAGTTAGAAGAGATCCACCAGACCCGTTATCAGCAAAGCCTCCTACACTCGATGTAGTTCCATCGGGCAGAATAGCAAAACCTGAGGGAAGAAGGGCCACATAGTCCGGGTCACCTCCAATTAGGACTACATTCATTGCAGCAATATCAACAGGAGCATAGATTACAAAAGAGGCCGTCGGATCAGTGCAACTCTCTTGTAAAATTAGCATGTTGCTTTGGCTTGAATTTGTACTCTGTACAAATTTATTTCATAAACACCCACAATTTTGATAAATCAACAAAATCACGTTGGTTTGCGCTACTTACATTTACTTGAAGTAGTGAAACACAATTGCCTGTATCCCGACCATTAACAATATGTGCCATTTCTTGGACAACTCCACCATTTGAAAGAATATCCCACTGTATTTAGGAAAGACCAAGTTGTAGGATGATTATTTCATTTGACAATATTAAACACTAAAGACATCACAAAAGTCTAGAGGCTTTGATCAATTGATAAGTTAAATTTCAGCCATCATAATACAGTTGTTTAAAAGCTTTGACATACCTCACTTCGAGAAGTTTCATCTCGGAGGAAATCGAATACCTTCTTTGGTGAAACAGGAAGCCAAAAGGAAGTTGCAGCACTTAGCACAATCCCAGGAGGCCTACCTGGATCGTCTACGCTCTTTCTGGTC
Source organism: Durio zibethinus (assembly GCF_047325235.1). Classification (NCBI taxonomy): domain Eukaryota; kingdom Viridiplantae; phylum Streptophyta; class Magnoliopsida; order Malvales; family Malvaceae; genus Durio; species Durio zibethinus. Next base: position 2,639,456 of record NC_143166.1, read on the forward strand.
ATGACCCTTACATCATCAGCCCCAGTTCCGGATAATGTTGTCCATGTGTGAGCTGTGGAGGCACCTACTCCAGCACAGAAACTTATTACCATTCGCTCAGCTAACTTCAGCATACTCTTTTTCCCATCTTGATTTGTTATGACTGACCAAATTTCAAAATATTTCAACATCAGAATTGGAGAAGATTAACAACTGGAATTTAATATTTGTAGTACTATCATTACCCCCAACATCAACAGTGGGAATGTTAGCAGCCATGACACTTGCAAGCCTCTCACACTGTCGATCTAAAGTAGCTAGCCATCGTCTTGCTCCGAAAGCCTGGCCGGAACTTACCAGCTGCTTGTACAGACTGTGAACACCTCTATCATCCACTTCTACATGCTCAACCCACGTAACCTATGTTGCATAAAGCCATTAGTTGAGCTAGAACGATAGGATTGGAAATGCCATATAGTAAAAAGCACATATTATTACTATGATCATTTGAATATAATTGTTTTACCTTTGAGTACCCGTTTGGCATTTCTTGAATTAAACATCCAGATGGCCTTATCCTGCATCTCACTGTTGGATTAGGGCGTAAATTATCCAAGGAAACATCAACCACAGCCCAAGTTCCCTCTGCATGCTGTTTGCAATATCTTACATAATAACTCTCACGAGTGGGAACAAGAGGTGAAGGAACTTGAAATTCAGCTGTCATCTGAGAAATTAAAATAATACAGAAAATGTCACAAAAATATTAAATCTACCAACACAGAATAAAGTAGGAAGGATATATTAAACAATTTCTCAAAGGTAATATGGAATTCCATGTTACCACTTGAAGGGCTCCATTATAATTCCCTGCTATTCCAGTTGATAGAACATCCAAAGTCGAAGCTTTTGAAACTATTCCCGAAAACAAACTTGACCATTGGTGCTGAATTTCAAAACAGAAACCCAAAAATTAGCTCTTGCCTTGCTTGCTGACTTGTTCAATTTTCAGGGTATTGATGATGGATAATATTATAAAAGCTTACCACATCCATAAGAATCTCGACAAGGTTAATGTGGTTCATGATTACAACAGCAGTTTCTCTTGAAGCTTCGCTTTTGAAGCCCGCAGGTTTTGGCCCAATACCTCTAGGAAACGTTCTAATGTACTCTTCCTCATTAAGCATCGAGGTTGTGGCATCAAGTGTGGTCATCCATAAGGGTTCACCCATCTGAGCCATTCTAACTAGTTCCTCCATAGCTGCCACTGCAAGCTCAATAATGATTGGCTTATCAGTCTCAGTAGGTGTATTGATCGACCTAGGGAGTTCCCCAGCACCATACATCTCTCCATTGCCAGGTTGTGCACCGAAATCAAGTGGTCGAGGAGGCATAGGAGAAGAAAGAAGAGGATAGTTCACCACTGGCCTGCCAACATACTTTGCAGCTATTGCTGATATACGATCAATCTGCATGGTGATCAAAAACAATAATTACCAATAATAGAACCCTTTAAAAGTTATTAGTTAGAATTTTTATAAAGGAAAAAAGATTATACTCTTATCTACATAAACCAATAGCAATTAAAGTTGGAATAATTATTTGATACCTCTTCTCTTAGTCGAGCATTTTCAAGTCTGAGATGGTGTTCATCAAAGGACAATTGTCCTAGAGCAGTAGGACCTCCACAATTTGGGCATGAAGCTGTGCTAAGAGCTTCCCTGTACTTCACATTATCAGCCCTTAGCTTTTCGTTCTCAGCTCGAAGCTCTGTGTTCTCGTGGCGCTCATGCTGGTTCTATAGATGAAAAGCATTGAAATTTAAATAGAAATGAGCCAAGCTGCTATCATGGTCCAGTTCCAGTGAGCTCTTTCAGGTTCTTAGATATTGGTAAATTCAAACCAAAAGGCTTAAGTTAAGGGCAAATGAAACGTTTGTTATACCTTCATTTGGGTGCGCTTGTTTTGGAACCAAAACTTCACTTGCAATGGCTCTAACCCTAACTCACGCCCAAGTTCCTTCCTTTGCTTGTCATCTGGGTGCGGACACTCCTTGAAGAATCTATCAACAAAGTACAAATTTTTCAAAGAAAGAAGCTTTTCAGCTTAAACACAATAAAAAATGAAGTATTACTGTGAAGCTTTTCAGCTTAAAGACAATAAAAAATGAAGTATTATTGTTGAATAGATGTGTTTTGATTAATAGTTTTTTATCTTACGCCTCCATTTCTTGGATCTGATGCTGGGTATGGCGATGGTAACGCTTCTTTTTGGGACGAGGATCTTGATCATCCCCAGAGGCACCTTCATGATTCTCGCTACCAGATTTGGTTGTACTGTCGAATTCCTCATCTCTCATTCGAGCAATTTCACTTTCAGATGTGTTTTGGGTCATCTCAAGCGGGGGGAGTTGACCTTCCATCATATTGTTAGGCTGGAACATTGTCTGCAGATCTTCAAGATTCCGAAGCTCATGATTTTTCAATCTAACAATCAGAATGGAAAATTTTCCCACTCAAAAACAAACTCATCTCCCGAATATGGAAAAAAACACAAAGAAAATCTTATCTGATCAACTTTAAAAAAATGGTAGGCAAAAACCAAAGGGGAAACAAAAAAAACATTTGAAATTTGAGTGTACGGGTATTTTATAAATAGTAGACTAGATTTATATGTGAGAAAAGCAAGTTATGCCAGTAATTTGACTTCATAGGAGTGTTTTTTTTTTTTTTTTTTTCTCTTTTTCTCTTTTTCTCTTTTTCTCTGTTCAGTGCTAAAGGCTTTACGCGTTTCTCACATACCGAGAAGGATTCTGCTCGGAAGAGCCAAAAAAGTCCACACAAAGACCAAAATCACTCCAAAAAACACATTTTTTTGGGTTCCAAAGCAGTGGAAAAGGAGAGAAGAAAGATCTTTTGTTTAGTTTGGAGTGTAAAATGGTAATATGGGAAAAGACCCATTAATCTATTGGGGCCAAAGAATGTTAAAAGGAGAGATTAATCACAAAATGAAAACTGAAATCATCCCAAGAACCCTCAGAAAGCATAGATTTAATACGGTAGAGATTGGATGCAAGAGAGAACTCGAGTTCTAACCTGACCAAGGGTAAGTCCTGATGAGGATGTTCGAAAACAATAAACATTAACCCCGTTTCCACTGATCATCGAAGGCATATTTCTTGCCGGAATCATTATTCCGGCTGGCATATTTCGGAATCCCAAAAGCTCTAAGCAATATAAGTACTGTCCTTTGATTTGAGTTGAGACCCCTTAGAGATTGATATATATGTTCTCCTTTAGATTTTCTAACAATGAGAGACAAAGCTGACTCTGGTTTTTCTTGGCAGCTGAAAGATTCTTTCTCTGATCGTTCTCTCCTTCGGTTAATATATAGTATATTTATCCTTGAAGAATATCTCTTCGGCTTTGCCTTGCCTGCATCATTTGAGAACACAAACGCAAGATAAACGAGATACTAAAAAAAATAGAAGTTTGAGTTCAAAAGGTTGGGAAAATAGAACGATATACCGTACCAAAACTTGGTTGCATAGATATTTCTGACCTAACAAAGAAGAACCCTAGAAAAGCCCCTGGAAGAAGAGCGGTTTGGGATCTGTTTATGATTAAAAAAAAAAAAACTCGTTGCCAGTAAACCACTAAAGGCTGCCGTGAAAGAGGTAAAGCAGGAGGTTTTGGTCTGAGCTTTAATGGTATAAGAAGTTGGGGTTGCGATTGCAGAAAGAGATGGGGTCAAGCAACAAAGTGACAGATATAAAGAAGAAGAAGAAAGAGAGAAAGGAAGGAGACGAGGGAACAGATGAAGCAATTTGTGGCAGCGAAGAGTTATTGCAGAGCGTATTGAAAGGGTGCAATTGCATTTAATGGAGGGAAGCTGTAAATGCTATCGAGAGAGAAAGAGAATTTGGTGTTTAAAGTTAATCTTCTTCCATCTAAAGCTACAGGAATTTTTTTTGTATGGTGCAATGCAACGAATGACGGCTACCAAACTTCATAAATTTTTTCACACTCCTTCTAAATTCTATTATGAAGCAGCTTTAATTTTATGTTATCATTTTATATTGTGAAAATGTCTTTCTTTCATTAAATCAAACATATTTTATGATTAAGGCTTTGGATAATTTCAATAATAATATTGATTCTTCCAATTCATTTATTAGGGTTGAAAAAATCGTAAGATTTACATTAGTATTAAATGGAGTATCTTATATATATATATATATATATATATCAAATGAATCAAAATAAATGCAAATCTATATCTATATCTATATCAATATATATTAAATATTATGCATGAAATTTTATTAATGTCTAAAAAAAATCTATATCAATCCCATAAGGAAAATGCTAATTAAGAAATATCTCATCAGCTGCATCTGCATCAATGGATGTTTATTATATGCAGCAGAATTTTTTTGAGAAAATCACTTCTATTTGTTTCCTTTTGACAATGATTTTAAATAAAAAATGCAAGTAAGAGAAGAAAGGGATGGTGTTTAAATGAAGTGATAAGAAAAAAAAAATTTTTAAGATAAGAAAATTAATTAACTTATTTCTATCTGAAATAATGGTGTATAATATTAATAAAGTCCTACATAATATAAAGGCAGCATCTCAAATGTGATGAGGAATAATTAACATGTTGGTTCCTTTATTTAATTTGTTCTTTTTTAAATGCAATTACTGAGGATTATAATGGGACAATCATTTTAAAATGTAAACCCCTCATTAAAAGATAAATAATGAGTAAGATTTAAGAAAGTTTTTTGTTTTATGAATTAAATGAACACTCAAAAACATTAAAAAAAAAAGTTGGATCTCTAATATGTTGATTGTGATATGAATTTTGGTCTTTCAAAGACATAATAATATCACCAATAAGTTGTAGTCAACTCTGAAAATTTTGAATTCAAACTTTAATTATATCTTAAAAGATAAAAAATTAATAATAATATAATATTAATGTCATCAATTAAATACAACTAGAAGAAAATATGTCAAATATAGAGAAGGAAACAAAAATGAAGGATAAAGATATATCATTGGATCTAAATTATATGTATAACATTTACAAGTAATCATTTTAATTTAAAAGTAAAAAAATATATAACACTCATAAGTAAATTTCCCTTCTCTGTATATATAATACAGGCCGACATATCTCATAAATCGTGTTTTTGAAAAATTTTCGATTTGATAAATACATCATATAAGATTTTAATTTGTTTGATTTGTCGAAAATAATTAAGTTTTACGTAAAAACTTCTAACATGAATAATCAACAAACTTTTATTTAGACAATTAGGTTTTCCAAAACAAGAATTCGGTTTAGAGATAAATCAAAAGTATGGCAAATATGATGAAAATAATTGGATGAGAAGAGATGGCAAGAGCAAAAAAAGGAAGGAATAAGGTTAGGTAGGTGGGTCATATGCTACATAAAAACTTTCCATTTACTAAAAATTCTTGTTGATGATTTATGATGAGAATTTTGGGTAACACACAAAAGAAATCCTTAGAAAATATATGATTTGAAGGAAATTAGGGTTTTGTATGGAAATGTAGTTACTTGAGAGCTAGGGTTTTTAGTTGGTACCACAAATTTGGTATAATCTTTAAGCTTTGTAGGTGGGCCTTTGCAAATTTCATCTTTACATTAAATGCCTCTGAGCCACACTGCCTTTGCATGGCAAAAGGTCATTTACTGCATTCATGACTTCCTTGCACACCTCCCTTATTTTTCACACCTACTACTACTATTTTTCTCATTTATAGTACTATTTTTTGTCAAAATTTCAATTTTATAAATTAAATAATTTAGTTGGAAATTTTTAAAATGATTAATACTCTTTAAATTTAATGTTAACCTATTCTTTTTGAATTATCTTGAAATTATGTTCACCTTTTTTTTTATCACTAACTTTTATTTTTACATGTTATATTAACACCTCCCTTATTTTTCACACCTACTAGTACTATTTTTCTCATTTATAGTAGTATTTTTTTATCAAATTTTCAATTTTATAAATTAAATAATTTAGTTGGAAAATTTTAGATGATTAATATTCTTTAAGTTTAATGTTAACCTATTATTTTTTAATTATCTTGAAATTATGTTCACCTTTTTTTATCACTAACTTTTATTTTTACATGTTTTATTTATTTTTAATGTTAAAACAATAGTTTTTTTAATTCGGGTTTAGTTCAATTAATTTATTTAATTGTATTTAAAATGATATATTTAATAAATTTAAAATTCAAATTTTAGTATTCATGATCTAACACCTTTAAATAAATAGTAAACCCATGTATTTTTTTAAAAAAAGCTGAGTTAATGTTTGAATCTCTTTTTTCAAATAAAAATTAAAAAAAAAATCATAGAGTAATTAAAACCGAAAAGTTGATAATAAATCTATCCAAGACCAACCCACCCGCTTAAATTCAAAGGTCCGAGAATTTTGACAAAAATAAAATAATCATATTAAACTAGTTTGAACAAAAAAAAAAATCTATTTAAGAAACGGTTCAAGCCTTAATTCCAATAGTCAAAGCTCGAGTCCGATGAGAATTATATAAAATATATATTATTTTTTATTTTATACATTATATAATTATACATAATATTGTAACATAAAAATTGAAAAAAACATTAAGTCATTCATATTTTAAAATTTAATAAAAAAATAAACTATTAAAGATTAAATAAAATAAAATATTTTTATTTAAAAATAAAGTTATTTGAGAATACTTAGACGGTATTATTTACTAAAATGGTTGGACTTAAATAAAATTTGAATTCTAAATCTTTTTGGATTTTAAAATATATTTAAAATATTAATACCATATTTAAAATGGAGACTCAGTTCATGATATCATTTAAAAAAGGGTAAAATTATCATTTATTATTTTGTTGATTCTGCATATAACAATGTCTGTAAAGTGTGAAGAGCTTATGGGAAAATAATAATAATAATAGTAAGTATAAATAAACAAGTAGGGTCAGTGCGAGCAGCTGGTGTCGGGGCAGCATCGATCATGGGCTCAAACCGTTTGTCATGTCCATGACCATGATCGGGACTGAACGGCAATGCCTAGTTGGCTCTCGCGACGCCCAAGTCCTGATTGAGTGTTTGACCATAAAACAAAATTGCTTAACTATAACTTGAAAAGCAGACGAGATGTTGAGGGTTGAGGACAATATATTATATCTGAAAATTTTAAATATATTACGATATGAATATAATATAAATAATATAATATAATATAATATATAATTTTTATTAAAAATATAATATAAATATATAAATTTTAATATTTTATACAATATAAATATATTAATCGCTGAGTCAACAAAATATGAAACGTCGGTCAAAAGACCGTGTTAAGATGGTCTTTGGTTCCAAATCAAAAGCAGTTCACCGGCGCGATTGTACTCTTTATCATAATAATTCAATTAGCCGCTAAAATGTTTGGCCAAAAAAAATTAGCCGCTAAAATAATTAAATAGTTAAACTTTTTTTTAGAAAAAATCAAAATTTAATAATAAAAATTTTATAATTTAAAAACATGAAAACAATTATAAATTTTAAATACGATAAATATATCTTTTAAAAATAGTTGTATAAAATAATTAAATTAAATTTTGATTTCAATCAAATTTTATTTTATTTTTGGTTTGTTGATTATTGTGTTTTAGGTAATGAATAGACTTATTCAAAGTTGAGTTATCTACTTAAACTCGAAAATTCATCTAAATTTTAAGAGAATTTGAATAAATAATTAAAATTCATTAAATGAGTTTAAGTATGATTTTTAGATTTATTTAAATTTTGAGTTGACTTTAAGATAAAATAATTAAAATATAAGCTTGATCTTGTTCGAATAAGATATAAATATTATAATTATATAAGTATATATATGTAAATTTTTATTTTTCTATTTATCTTTTAAAAGGATTTTTTAATTTTTTATTATATAAATTAAATTTAATAAGTAAATTGATATTTATTTTTTTAATATGAACTAAGTTTGAAAAAATTTTAATGCTCGAAATATTAAATCAAATTGAATTTAAATAAATATATAAATTATTAATATCAAACATGAATTTAATTTGAACCCGACATGACTCATAAATACTTTGTTACTAACGAAGCAAGTCTTATAAAATAATAACTACACCTTATCTAGCTCCATTAAAACTTGAAAAGTCTCATGAATAAATCTTTTCGTTTTCTTAAAAAATTTTCTCAAAATAGGTAATTATGCACCGTTTTTTATATTTTAAAAAATAAAAATACAAACTCCAAACATATAATGATTGGAAATTTCGAATAGTTAAAAAAAAAAAGATACATAGAAATTAATAAATTGTCAGGTGAATATTGAATTCATAGCACTAAGAATTGAAGAGACTTCTTTAAATGCATTTTCATAGATGGGTGTCTTTGGTGGATGATTTAATTACAAAATTTATACTTTGGTTCCTTTCAATTTCATTGATGGGAGGCAGACAAGAGTATTTTTATGCTCATCAGATAATACTTTGAGCTTTTAATGAAGAAAATGATTCTTCCATTTTTCTCTCACATTAAATGTTTTAAGTTTACTAAAACGACTTTGGCAATTTAAAAATATATATATATATATATTTTAGGATTTTTCTTTTTTGAAAAATAAAATTGAGTAAGTATATCCATAAAAGATACAAGTATAAATGAATTAGCTGGTCCAAAGTTTATTGAGATTTGGGCTTTTTGAAGTTGAATTAAAGCCCAACTCCTCAGCCCAACCAGTTAAAATTTAGTTCATCAAACATTCCATTGTCCTTTTCCTAGATATACGCATGCCCAATATCCTTTGTATTAGTTGCGATGTCATTAAAGTTCGAGATTATATATATAATATTTTTTTAATTAAATAAATAATAGAGTACAAAAAATTTAAGGATAGATTAAAATTTTATATATATATATATATATATATATATATATATATATATATATATATATATATACACACACACACGCATCATTTAGGTGTCCAATTCATATGTGATTGTTCAAGTGACATAGCCAAATTTGTAAGTACATGCACATATATATTTTTTTTAGAGGAAGGTATAACCTGTTATAAAAGGAAAAGGGAAAAAGATCTTGGCTCTACGAAAATTTTGTTACAACTTCTCATTCTTTTAAATGATAAAGTTTAATGAATTTCTTGCGACATCACAGACAATGAGCTATTTACATTATCATAATCTGAAACATTTTATCGGATCATTTAATTGATAAAAACAACGAACGATGTATATAAAAAGCAAATACATAATTAATGAGAGTTGATAACTCGCACTTATTAAGAATTTTTCATTGAAGATTAATAATTACAATGATCTATCTTATTATTAGGATCTCTATGTCCTTATAAAATATTTTTAACTACTCCTTTTTAATTTAATTAATTAATTAATTTAAGTAAACTTAATATTCATGGAAACGTCAAAGGATACTCCATATTTTTAATTTCAATGACTTGAAAAATTGATTTATTAAAATTACCTTTAAGGTAAATGCCAAAAAAAATGAGAAATTTATGCAATATGTATGGTTTACTTTCTTTTTTTTTGTAATTTTTAATTTATTAATATTATAATATATAGTAAAATTAAAATACATTGCTATTATAATGTATGAGAGTTGATGGTATCCATGATTTATTTCCATTTATCTTAGACGAAAAACTTTGCATGGTCCCACAAAAAAAGTTGGAAAAGTTGGCTGCAGCAAGCGGTGTGAAAAAATATAAAAACATAAAAAATTGATTTGACATTTTAGTGTTTAATTTGATTTAGATTAATTTTTTTATTTGATTAGAATTAAGTTTGAATATTAAATATATAAATTAAATTTAAATTAAATTTTAAATTAAAAAATAAAAAAAATCGAATCAAATTATATATTTTTATATATTTTTTAAATTTTTATAAAATAAAATAATTATTTTATACTTAAATCATTTTGAATATATAAATTATATTAAAATAATATATAAAAATTTAAATTTAAATTTTGATGAACAAATCAATAAAATTTAATTTGAATTGAGTCAAATAATATAAAATTTTCATTTAAATTTAAATTAAAATTTAAAAATTTATAATTTTATATATGAATCAAATCAAAATCAAACTCAAATCATTATTATCTTTTTAACTGCAGGGAAATTCAGAACTGACGGAATAGCAGGGGGGATTATGCAGCTTATAACTATGGGTGGAGAGAGCTAATAATCTAATGAAATTAAGGGCAGATAAAATTAAGTAAAGGGTACCCACTAAACCCAAGGTGGGGTTGGCTTCAATTTTTTTTTTTAGTTTGTTCATGTTTTGAGTAGTCTTCTTATTCTTTTTGGATTTCAATTGACTCATGCGAATTGTTTTTGGTTGAAAGTAATCAAGTCCAAACAAACAAAATGGCTGCCATTATTGCACCACAAAGGTCAACCCCCTTGCATGTCCTCTCTTTCTCTTTCTCAGCCTTGTTTCCTGTAGCGGCTGCTAGCTGCCTTCAACTTCCCTGGCCCACCTTGGCCACACCAAGATTCTACATCATGGGTTTCCTTTTCTGTATTATTTTGTAATAATATTTTGTTTTTTGGGGTATAAATCCGCCATTATCAACAGCTTCTCGATTTTCTTTTCTGCCCAAAGAAATTTAGTCTCTCTTCTTCTCTCTGGTTGACACATATATATATATATATTTTTTTTTTCTTCTCTTTAGATTGATGGAGGATTACTCTATTAATTCATCTATACACAAATTATCTGTTGCTTCCAAAGGAACAACAACAACAACAATCAAGACCAAGGATTCAGCCGAAGAGAGTGGCTGGACTGCTTACTTTGAAGATTTATCAAACAATGATCATCAGCAAAATATTAACTCTTCTAGTTTTAGTTGTAGCTCTTCCTTGATCTCAGATGCTGCAACAACTGGTGCTGCATGGCAAATATCCCACAATAACCATCATGTTTTTGCCTGCTCTTCAACCTGTGCCCCCTCCTCAAAAATTCCCAAGAAATTGAAGTTCAAGAAAACAAGAACGAAAGAAACTTGTGAGGATGATTCTCTGGAGGATACTGCTAGTTCTCATATTAATAATCCCAAGGTAAAAATATTGAAGAACACCCCATATTTCTGTATTTCTTTGTCTTAATTTTGATCTTTCTTTCGCATCTTCTTCTTTGATACTTACTGGTTTAATAATTCTTTTTGTTTTCATATTTGAATAGGTTAGTGACTTGAAATCAAATGATAGGAATATTCCCAGAAAGACAAAAGATCAGGTCCATATATAGTTCTCTGGTAATTAAACTCAATTATTCTGAGATCATGATGATAATATATGTTAGAAGGTTGACCTAATTATTAAAGAGTTAAATTAATATGGCTTCTTGGTGATTATGTAGGGGAAGGAAACTGCTTCAGAGAATTATTCAGAGATACAGATTGAAGAAGAAATTAAAGAAAATGAATTTTGACCATGGGATCAAGCGTAATTAATTGTACAGAGTTAAAGAAAAGAGGGCTTGTTTAGTTCCTTCGTCCATGTTACTTTACTATCTTGGTCAACACTCAACATTTTATCATTAATCTCTGTCTCTCTTCCCCTCTCTCTCCTCTCATGTCTTCCTTGTAGCTGGCATGCTTATATCATTGTGTAAAGAGAATGACTTTGAGCTCGAAATTAACTCGATTCATACCTTAGTTATAAGTGACATCCGATAAATTTTAAAATTTATTCCAACTCCTTCCATTTCCGACCTCTTTTATAAAATATAAAAGGAATTTCGGTTGATATATGTTGATTATAGTGTGAGCATACATTATTAAGTCCTTGATCTATAATATTACATGAGAAAGTAAGAAAATTAAATTACTTGGTGAAGAAAGTGAACCTCATTTCATTATCAGGTATTCCCGTTTTATGAATTATGGTAGATAATTCTAACAAATAAATATTCAGGTATATTATTCTTGGTGAGAATGAGAATCACAATCACAATCACAATCACAATCAAAACCCAGCTAAAGGATGGGAGTTCCTTGCACCCTCAAAGCAGAAAAAAAAAAAAAAACAAAGACAAAGGTTTAAATATTATTTAATATCCAACCTCTTGCAGGCCATTCATTTAAATTATTCAGAAAGGGCTGCAATGGAAGACCCCTCCATGTGCACAAGCATTATATCAAGGCAGGTGAAGCACAGAACAGAACCCAGAGTTGTTAAGGGCGTTCAGCTAAACACCCACCATTTATTCTTCTGGTTGACTACCTAATCTATCACACTCTTCTATATGGATGTTATCTTAAGTCTCCTTTTCTCATTATCCTTTTAGGAAGAAGATCGTAGTTTCGGGATCGAAAAAAGAGTTGCAAGCATTATAATTTTAATTTCAAATTTATTAAATATTAATTTTTATGATCGATTTTATGAATTAAATGAGTTAAATTATATAATTCATCGATAATTAAGATGTTTTCAGTATATATGCTTTTAATAAATGTAATTCCTTTGGATTTATGTTGCTGCATTTAATCAGTTTTTGAACTAATTTTTTTTCCTGTTTATTTCAAAAAGTTTTGTTTGTTGATTTATAGAAACATTGGAAATTTTCCAAAAGCTACCTTCCAACGTAAAGAGAGACCTATATATTCTACTTTTAAAGCTTTATTTGTCAGTATACTGCAAGGCATAATTAAAGAATATGACAACTTGGATTACTTGGTTTGATTAAAAATTGGAAGAAACTGACCAAAATGGTTCAGTTTGATGCATAATTATCTGATCAAAGTGCAAGATTCGAATTTCTGGTTTCTTCGGTTTGAAATTTTAACCATAAATGGTCGAAACTTGAAAGCAGTGGAGAGGTCCAATATTTGGCATCCAATTCGGCTTTTGCAATGAAATCTTGGACCATTGAAAAGCCCAAAATCTATGTTTTGTGCAATGGTAGATAGGTTGATTTTTAGTATATAAATTTATCTTTGATCCACTTTTTTATACTATTACTTTGTTTTAGTACAATTCATACAACAATTTGAAAAGAAAAGACTTAATTTTTTTTTACCAATAAAAAAGACTGAATTTAAAAGAGTGAGATATGGATCCATAAATAAGAGTGTAAATGATATATTAGTACTTGTAAATTATTCGGGTTCGATTTCAAAAAAATTTGAATTCGGTTCGATTATTATCGAGTCGAGCTCAAATTGCTCGACTTATCGATCGAGTCGAATTCGAGTATTCTTATATCCGGTTCGAGTAGTTCGCGAGCATAATCAAACTTTTATATTTAAATATATTTTTATTATTTTAATTAATAAAATATTTCGAATTCAAATTCGAGTTTGAGCTCGAACATAAATAATCGAACTCTTGTCGAGTATACAAATCAAGCTTATTTTTATATATTAATCAAGCTTAATCGAACGAGCTCGAATAACTCGAATTTAATCACGAATCGAGCTCGAGTTTGAAAAATAAAATTCGATTAAATTCGAATCGAGTATCAAATCTTGAATTATAAATTAAACTCGAACTCGAACTTCTCACTGTATTGACTCGATTCGATTAAACCCTATCCACAAATAAAGTTTGATTTTGTGTGTGAACGAATATTTTAAACCACGATACGATTGGGCTTATTAGATCATTCTGAAGCCTAACTAATATCCAAGCCCCTAACTAATTAAGAGACCTTTTACAAACAAGCAGGTAAATTTTTTTTTAGCGATAAAGGATTTTTTTTAACTTTCATTTGATATATATATATATATATATAATTTAAATAAATTTAATAAATTTATAAAAAATTAATTTTTTACATTCTTCTAACGGATTAAAACTAAGACAATAAAAAAAAAATTCTTATCACATTAACCAACTTATGTTAATCAAATAGGTTATCACATATTTCAGTTATTATCTTGTTATTTAGTACATATATTTCTAAAAATTTAATCTAAATTTAAACTCTTCTTATAATTTTTTTATTTTTTTTATAATATTTCCACCTGCATATATAATATATAATATATAATATTTCTTCATTTGAGAATGCGTTGGCCGTACCTACCAATAGTTTTTTTTTTTTTTTTTTGGTCCTGGATATTTATCATGCAATAGTAATATAATCCTTGTAGACCACAAGGGTGATAGATGGAATTATAAAGCTGATTCAAATGTTCATAGTTTTGGAACTCCATAGAAGTAAAACAAAGTTTTTTTTTTTTTCTCGTAGAGAAAGTGGTTGCTTGTAGTAGGGAAAGAAATCTCCAAAGTAATGTGAGAAGCATGAAGGTCGTTTTTCTTTTTCCTCGAATTGCTATACACCTTAACCCCCCATCACCCCATCTCAATCAGCAAGCAATTTAGGACCACAGTCAATAGCTAGGTCAGCTGGTTCAGTTCCACCTTCAACCATATACCAACCACCACCCCATTCTCAATGTCACAGATCCCAAGTAGAAGGAACTCTTTTACTCAACGTTAAGTATTTGGTTCCAATTTCCCCATCACTTTTCCAGAAACTCAGCTGCAGTCCAAAGAACCCATATCTCATCTTTATTTCATGCAGCAAAAAGGAAAAAATAATGGTGTGATCATGCAACACATTCCTTACGTGATTTTTTCTTCATATAAATAGATATAGAATTTATGATAGAAAAGGATGCCATGATCCTGAACCGATCTTACCCGGAATCGCAAATCCCAAGTTTATTTACGAAGAGCAGATCTAATTGTATTAGTGTCTATAATTGATTTCTTCTTTATAACACTAGTTGATAAGGCCTCATTGGTACGTGCTATAAGATTTCGTAGATTGGAACCCACGGTTATGGACTTGAATCCATTAATATGGAATATTTTCTTTTCCAAGTGAAATCCTCTAGTATATGAAAGAGTGAAAAAATGCTTTCGTTGTGATCATACAATACATCTTTGCTTTCTCCATGGCTACATGCATGCTCTTTGTCTGTATTTTTTTGGGTTGCTTGAACTGCAGAGTTTTTCTTATCTCTAAGGAAAAAAGAATCCATGGAATATGACAAATTAATATGATTCTACCATGCATGTTAACGAAATAATGCTGATATTTGGTGAATTATAACAATAAGAATTTATAAAATTGATTGATTCTATTGCCAAATATGAAGTATAATTAAAAGGAAAAAAGAAAAGAAAAGAAAAACAGTTAGTTGGATAAAATTGCCAAGTTGTATGAGAAAGTGATAAATATTGAAATGGCAATGGAGAAATGAGGATTGGGGATAGGTCTATCTTGATTGTCCTCGGGAATCCCAAATTTCCAAAATATTGTAACAATTTTGTATCGTCAGCAATTCTCTAAGAACATTATCCCTAAATGAAAGGAGTGTGTAAGAAATTAATGCTTACAACTTTTTTTTTTTAACTTGAATCTACGAGGATTTCATTTCCATGAAATTGAAATAACAATAAGACCCTTAAAATGCTGTATATTTTTATGTAACGTTTATTTTTTTTATTTGAAGTTATCAGAATTTAAATCAACATTAGATGACTATTCCAAAACTCGTTTGAAGGACGAACGATCATCTCAAAATGCAGTTGTATCACACAAATTATCATGCTCTGACAGTTGTTTTCGGATATTTTTCTCGTCTGGTTAAAGCAGAACAGATCTAAAATCAATGACACCAAATTCACTTCATCTTGATCTGTCAGAAAACAATAGTCTACTGCTTAAATGATCTGTTTTTCGGATCACTCACAGCCATACTCAGCTAACCCGACGATCATACACAGCTAGAGATGTTGTGACTTTACGGGGCAACCTCAAACAGAGCTATGGCTCAAACGAGATGGCAAAAAGTTATGGAGAACTCTCAAGACACACCAAGCAAATGGCACTGCCTCAAGGACTTTTGGTGCACTTGATCCTGTCCAAGTAACCATGATGTCCAACCATTTTGACTCCATTTATGTCTCTGGTTGGCAATGCTCCTCTACTCACACCACCACCAACGAGCCAGGTCCAAACCTTGCTGACTATCCTTATGACACGGTCCCGAACAAAGTGGAACACCTTTTCTTTGCACAACAATACCATGACAGAAAACAAAGTGAGGTACGAATGAGCAAGAGCAGGGAGAGGGCTCGAACCCCTTATGTTGATTACCTGAAGCCAATCATAGCAGATGGTGACACTGGCTTTGGTGGCACCAGAGCAACTGTTAAGCTTTGCAAACTTTTCGTGGAGCGTGGTGCTGCTGTTGTCCACATTGAGGACCAGTCCTCTGTAACCAAAAAATGTGGTCACATGGCTGGTAAAGTGCTTGTTGCTGTTAGTGAACACATTAACAGGCTTGTCGCTGCAAGGTTGCAGTTTGATGTTATGGGAGTGGGGACAGTTTTGGTAGCCAGGACTGATGCTGTTGCCGCTAATTTGATCCAAACCAATGTTGACACCAGGGATCATCAGTTTGTTCTTGGTGTGACTAATTCAAATCTTCAGGGAAAAGGTCTGGCCACTACGTTAGCAGAAGCAATGGCTGCTGGTAAAACTGGCCCTGAACTTTAAGCCATTGAAGACAACTGGCTAGCCATGGCGCAACTCAAGACATTTTCCGAATGTGTTACGGATGCAATGAAGAACATGAACATCAGGGAGGATGAGAGGAGGAGGAGAATGAATGAATGGATGAACCATTCTATTTATGACAGGTGCCTCTCAAATGAACAAGCCAGAGAAATTGCTGAGAGATTGGGGCTCAAAAATCTTTTCTGGGACTGGGATTTGCCTAGAACCAGAGAAGGGTTCTATAGGTTTAAGGGATCTGAAATGGCTGCAGTTGTTCTTGGTTGGGCTTTTGCTCCTCATGCTGACCTTATTTGAATGGAGACTTCGAGCCCAGACGTGGTTGAGTGCACCGAGTTCGCTGAAGGGGTGAAATCAATGCACCCTGAAATCATGTTGGCTTACAATCTCTCACCATCTTTCAATTGGGATGCATCAGGAATGACTGATGAACAGATGAGAGACTTCATTCCAAGAATAGGCAAGCTTGGTTTCTGTTGGCAGTTCATAACACTAGCAGGTTTCCATGCTGATGCACTGGTGACCGATACATTTGCAAGAGATTTTGCAGGGAGGGGAATGCTAGCATATGTGGAGAAGATCCAAAGGGAAGAGAGGAACAATGGGGTGGACACACTTGCTCACCAAAAATGGTCAGGAGCAAACTTTTATGATAGGTAGCTCAAGACAGTCCAGGGAGGCATCTCATCCACTGCTGCTATGGGCAAAGGCAAGTCATAAAAAACCCCATTCTTTTCCTAGTGATTACTCT
Organism: Durio zibethinus; assembly: GCF_047325235.1. Classification (NCBI taxonomy): domain Eukaryota; kingdom Viridiplantae; phylum Streptophyta; class Magnoliopsida; order Malvales; family Malvaceae; genus Durio; species Durio zibethinus. The sequence goes on from NC_143166.1 coordinate 2,656,851, forward strand.
AATAGTGGAAAAGAAAAAGAGTTTGATAATTAATTTTTGTTGTTTAAAATTTGTGCAGGAGTGACAGAGGGGCAATTCAAAGAAACATGGACTAGGCCAGGAGCCATGGACCTTGGAACTGAAGGCAATCAGCTGGTTACTAAGGCTAGAATGTAAGAGAAAGCAATGGTGAAGGGACAAAAGGGTTTGGTCTATTTGAAGCATTACCCAATTCTTATATTTTGGAAATGGCATGCAAATAATAAAATATGCTAATAACATAATTGGAGAATGGATCATTCTGGGCAATTTTTTTTTTTTTTTGCCCACAGTGTGTATCTTTTTTTTTTTAAGTCTCTCGAATGCTTTGTTAAAGATGAAACTTGTTTCTTTTATAGTTTCTCAAAGTTTCAAATGCTAGTTTTACTAATGCAACTCAAGGTATAAAACAACATATTTGCGTTAAAATTTAAAAATCTAAATGGTTTTTTGGACAACAACATCTCGTAATCCACCTTTAAAAAATTTTTGAGAAATTTTATGGAAAACCATAAATTTCAAGGTGTATTTCTAATCACTCAATACTTTCTCACATAAAACATAAAAAACTATTATTAGTTGAACATGACCTTCAATCCAGCTCAGTGATGAAGCAATTGAACATGGCATTGGCTGAAGTTGAAGACTATTATTAGTTGAACATGGCCTTCAACCTAGAAATTGAAGATTATGTTGGGAATAATAATTCAAATCTCATAACAAATTTATTTGAAATTTATTAGATATTACTTAATAGACAAAAAAACTTATAAGAGAAGAATTTTAAGAGGTTTATTGCCTAACAGACTAACCTTTGGCTGTCTGAGTGCCCTTCTTTCATTCTTTTTTTTTTTTCTCAAAGAAATTGTCAATGATCTGATTGTTACACACACTGAGCCCACCTGATTGATCTTTTTTTTTTAGTTTTTAATTTAATTTTAAAATAAAACTAGAAAAGGGATTTGCTTTTATGCTATGATGAGATGAAAACAGGCTAAAGAGTTGATGGGCAGCGGATTTGGATCTTTCTTATGAAAGTTCTGCCATGAGCCATCTTTTTTCAAAAACTTATCCTTCCACTGAGCTCTAAATCCTTTTCTTTTGCATGTCATTTGATCCTGGAAACGCCACAAACATTGTGTTTTCTTCAAAGCTTTCTTGAAACTTGAATGGAAAATAAAACACCAAGGATCCTAGTAGTATTTTGTCCAAAAAAAACTGCATCTTAACAAGACATGTCCAAATCAAACACAGCTTAAGCTGATCATGGGATAATGATTTCGGATCAAAATTGGAGTTGATTGGCCAAAGTTTGTAAATGAATGATGAATGAGCAAAACATAGAAGTTGGTATACATGTCAGGTGACAATTATACTTTTCTCATAAAATTGATTTATTAAGTTATGCAGCACTAACATTTATACGTTTAGCAATCCTTTTTTTTATCCGATGTTAAGAGGTTGGATTGGTCTGGCATTTGGCATGGAATCGGATAAGTTAAGGGTTGACTCTTGATATAGAGTCGGACGAGTCAAGAGTTGACTCTGATACTATTTATTACCTGATTATTATTCTCTTTTAACAAAATCGGAACGTGCAACGTTAATATTTATATGAACAACCTTTTTTATCCTATGCAAAGTAGAATTAATACATCTCTTTTTTATCCGACCCAACATTGGATTAATGCATCTTATCTATTCTTTTTAAATTTTGACGTAACATATACATCATGAAAAGGTGATTTTTTTTTTAAATGGACCTGTTCTGTTGGACATTTTTAAGGGGGCAATAACTATCAACTCTCCACCCAACCCAGGGTTTAGAATAAGAACACCATAGTATTTTATGGGTGTTAGTTGTATTCTATGATTTTGATACTGAAAGATGGTTTTAAGTTTGGACCAGTTATGAGTTGCGAAGTACAATGGTAAAAGTCGCTGATGTTATGGTCAAAACATGAACCAAGATTCTGTACTGGTTATTACAGCATTTTAAGTTGCCATGATACAGTTGCGGACAGTCACAGATAAGAAGTTTAGCACGACTGATGAAAGGTTAAGAGTTGGTTTGAAATTTTTTTTCGTTGAAATGTGATTTTTGTTGGAAATATTGATTCAAATTTTATAAGAGATTTGTTTGAAATTTATCAGATATTATTTGATGGATAAAAAAACTTGCAAAAGAAGAATTTTAAGAGAAAGATGATTCTTAATAGGTAAGTTTGACTTGTAAGAGAAGAATTCTAAAAGGAAAAGGATTTTTAATAGGCAAGTTTGACTTACAGGAGAAGAATTCTAAGAAGAGAGGGATTTTTAATGGGCAAGTTTGTATGATTATAAATATATAAAGTCTTTACAGCGTTAGGTATGAGAAAAAGATGTAAGAGAGTTGTAGAGTTTTGTGGGATAGACAGAACTAGAAGAGATTGAGATGGTTCACATAGGTATGGTGTATGGGAGCATATGAGTATGTGTTTGGTTGTGTTGAAAGGGTGCACAAGGGTTTGAGTTTGTATTTGTTTGGGTTGAGAAAACTCCATAGGACTAGAGGAGATTGAGTGTCTTATGAGTATTGATTGTTGAGTGTGGTTGATGATTTGACGTAAGTTTGTAATTCTCTACAACTAATGGATCTTGTTTCTCATCCGTGGATGTAGGTCAGTTGGACCGAACCACGTTAAATTGTTATCTCTTATGTGTTTGATTTATTGTTTGATTTCGCTTCCGCTGATATGATTACATTGAAGGTTTTTAGTCCAACAAATGGTATCAAAGCTGTGGTGTTCTCTAACAACTTTTGAAATCAAAAGTTGATTTTCAAATAAATGAACTCGATCCTGGAGGATGAACTAAGCTTTAATTGGATGATAAATGTATGTAACCATCAAGAACGAAGTTTACACTGGTGTTCGGAGTTCTTTTCTATAAAATTGAAATATTGTTACAAGATTGATAAGATCATCAGTATTAGACCCAATCCAATCTGAAACTTGAGCTTGAATTTGGGCTCAGAATGAGTTAGACAGAATCCCAAAACCCAAATGGATATGGAGGCCCGAATGCATGGCTTCCCTCTTCCGCTTCAAAAGTGTAAAAGGGAGTAGCAAGGAGCTTCTCCATGATAAAACTGGGCTATGCATGAACATTGAACGGCAACCGTGATACTTCCTGAAGAAACTGGAGGTTTTAACCGTCAAACCTGATGGGTTCCAAAGCCTGGCTCGTTGAAGACGAAAGTGCAAGAGAAATGTTGGACAGGGTTCTAACTGAGCGCCCTTTCTTGCTTCTTCCCCCTCTTCACAGGGTTCCTCTACGCGTCGGCAACATTGTTGAGATTGTAGGCCCTTCACCTTCTGCCAAAACCCACATCTTAATCCAGGCTGCCATCACTTGCATACTTCCCAGACAGTGGAAAGGTGTCAATTACGGTGGATTGGGGCATTTAGCGATGTTCCTTGACTTGGATTGTCGCTTTGACATTTCACGCTTCTCGGATTTGTTAAACCATAGAATCATGGAAGCAGCCAATGGTAAGACTAATTCTTGATGAAAATTAGCAGTTTCTTTTCTTTTACTAAAGTTTGGTTCAAACACGTATAGGATCAAGCAGTGAAGTAGATTGTCAGATAAAGGAGTCCGAAGCTCAAAATGCAACAATTAAACCTTACAATGAGGAATTGTTTGCATCATGCATGAGACGGTTTTTATACATCCGTTGTTATGATAGTTCTGAATTTCTTGCCACTCTCAAGGTGAGGACCAAAATTTTCCCCAATTGCCCAAGATATAAGGTGCAAAATAAGTGTCTGTCTGATTGAATTAATGCATTGTTTTCTTTTCATGAGGAGAGAAATGAGGGTTGATTGTCCAAGTGAGAAACCAACACTTTAAGATTTTGAAATGGACCGAATTGGTGCAAGGACCTTGGCAGACTTCTCTTTATACTGTTGTAGATTTGTGCTTTGGTAAAGAAGATTTATTTATTTGGTGGTTTTTAATCTATTGTCATTAGTGTAATTTTTGCTGGATGACAGACATTACACTATCGGCTTCAAAAGGAAAGGGAAACACATGGTGTTAATGTTCATGTCCTGTTGATTGACAGGTTTGGCATTGATCCCTCTAATTCAAACCCTTTACCTTTGTTACCTTTTATTGTCTTTCAGTTGTAGCTGTATCTTGTTGATGTAACAGTTAGAAAATTGATTAAAGCAGATAGTTTAATGAGTTATGGAATATCAAGTATTCTATCTGTTTAACTCATCTCTCTGATGAATATAAGTTGTGATGGTTTTAGGGTAGAGTGTTAGTGGATTCAGTAATCCCAATAATTGAATAGCAAAGATCTCCTTCCAATAACTGACCAAATCGACCGAATTATTTTGGCTAATAGTTTCCAGTACCAAAATTTAGCAAAGGAAATATAACGGGTTAATGAATGGAAGTCTGAGTTAGTTTTGGGAGGGAGTGTGAAAGAATCTAATGTAAAATTCTTTGAAATTAAAATAACAGTTAGGATCACCTAATTCCATAGCCTCTGATGTGCATAAATTGTCACCAGCATTGGAGCATTTCACTGGATAGATCGTGGTTCATCATCTTTTTCACTGGAGGGTGATACTAGGTAACTATTTCAATATCTGTTCCCACAGTTTTGAGCAATCTTTTGAAAATGTCTCGCATTTTTAGTTATTTCCTCCCATAAGTTATAGTAAGAAATTGTTTAACTGTTTTTGCTGTTTTTTTAAATTTTTCTTTAGTTTGCCAATCGTATAGAGTTTTGGATTGTCCTAGTCTTTCCATTCGTGGTATATGTTTATAGTTTATTCTCTATTTAGTTTTCCCCCAAGATCAGATCCAGTCATTATTTCTCACTGTTTTTAGCTATTTGTTTCTTTTTGTTTAATAGCTACACAACACACACACACTCAAATTTATGCAGGTGTAAATATGTAATAAAGAAAATTTTGGTTACTAATTTCATTCTTGATTGACATGTAGGAAAAGCTTGCATCTCCAAAGTGTGACAGAAACTGTAGTTCAGGAGATCAGAAAGCTCCTATTGGTGCATCCCATGCTTGTGATGGCTACAAAAGCAGCTGTCTTAGGCAACAGATATTCAATGAATGATTCAAAACGGTAGGTTCCCTATATACTTGTGCATGGACGTTTATGCAGTTGGAAACTTTATATGTCCACTCACCAGCAGCTGGCAGTATATCATGCAATAGTCTTATACTATAGATGTAAATCTGTTACTGGAAATTATTATCAACAACTGCATGATGTAGTGTTTTAGATGCCATATTTGTCATCTTGACTGATTATGACTGCAGAAAAATAGCTGATTCAGTCCGTAGTTTATAGTTCTCTTAACTAATGTGGATTTGACAACACGTAACTCTCCCCTTCATGTCTAAACCTAATGGAACAATGGATAAGAATGGGCTAATCATGCAGATTATTAAAATGAGACAGACAAATAACTAGGCCTCTTTACATTGTTTCCTTAGTTACTTGTGTTCCTTGTATAGTTATAGGTTTGAATTCCTCCATAGCTTGGAGTTAAAAAAATTGGATGATTGAAAATTTCTGCTATTCACGATGGCTAGTTGGATTGTAGTTTCCACCTCAATTCCTTACCACTTATGGTTCCCTATGCTCCTCTTCTCATTTTTTATTAAGAGCATGTATCATTGTTTAAAATATGTAATGTCATTCCACTAATTTGAAAAGTGCTTTCCAAAACCTATAATGTTATCACAGATATACTTCCATTATCTGATGGAAGCCTTTGTCCCAGTAGAGTTTAAAGGTAATGATTAATCTTTTTGACAGGAATTACAGAACATGGTCTGCAAAGGATAACCTGCATTCAAGAAATGTAACAAATAGTGATCAGCAAGTTCCATATCGCGAGTATATGCCTGCTGTCTGGCAGGTAACGCCTAGGATTAGGTTGTTTCTCTTGTGATTCATGAGGGTGTTTTTTAGGACACATGCATGAAGCCTGTTATAAGTTGACTGTTGCTTAGCAGTTAAAGTTTGTTAGTTGTCCCTGTGCTTAGCCAAGTGTTCAGATCAGTCACTGAGGCATGACATGCAGTGAAATATTAAATTGATATCCATAAAGTGCGTTAAGACATACATGGAGCGTAGGCATATGAGGGATTCTTGTTACAAAAGTACTTCTTGTTCTTCAAATATGACGTGTAGAATTTGTCATAGCTGACTATTTAACAATGTTGGTCATTAAACTTTATATTGTGTTAATTAATAATCCTTTCTGGTTGCTGCAGTCCTTAATTACGCACAGGATTCTTGTACGAACTACAGGTTCAGAATCTTCTTTTTAATAGTGGAAGTCACTAATTCGTGTGGCATCTTTATGCTTGAAGTTGCTTTATTTCTTAATGTGGAATATGCATCTAAGGTGTCCTTACTATGTTACAGATGCTGATTTTGTTAATGGTGAGCATCAAAATGTCTCTACATATCTATCAGAATGGTTGCTGCCACCACTGAATTCCGTGGACAAATTTATAGTGAGAGATGTAAGAAAACACTCATGCTTCGCAGTTTTTAAGAAGAAAAACCAAATATCAACTCTTTCCTTCAGTTGTATTTGACATAATTCATTTGCCACCTGTAGACGGGTGTGTTCGTTCTTTCTTGAAAGTTCTCTTATCCGGCAATGTGGGAACTGAAAGGTTGTTGAAAACTTGAAATCGCCTCTTTACCTCTTATTTTCTTTCAACTGTTGAAGCAAAGCAGCCATGAATTGAGGCTGTTGCAGGAGCAAATGACCTTGTTATTGTTTTCTGGAGCTGCAGCAACCACCATTCACACCGTGTGAGTTTCACTTGCTTCCTTTTCACTTGCTTCCTTCTCATTCTCTCCCTCTCTGGAGGCCCATTTGTTTACTTCTTTCCTTTGCTTCCTGTGGCATATGAGATCATATCTGTTTTAGAAAATGCTGGTCGTTCTCATTTCAGTTGTAATGCTGCTTAATTTCACAGGACTCCGGTCCCGCATCTGGGGATAAATTGCTTTCCTCATGAATGCCAGAGTTCATATTAGTCATTCTGGCCATTGAATTCATATCAATAATGTATATATCATCCAGAGTTCATGTTTATGCACAAACTACAAAGTGAAGTAAATGAGCAGTGAAATATATGTATAATTTTGATACTAGAGTTGGTTTTTTTTCATCATAATTTGATCAAATCTCTAGAGTTTTGCTAATCTATATCATGATGTGTGTGTAGGATAAAATTTTTTCTTTCAACTTCTGGAAATTAGAATCATTCTTCAACTTTTTATACTAAATGGGATTCTTATTGAAACTTTAACTTTAGGATAAGAGGGGGTTACCTTCTGTTATGCATGTCAAAATTCAATAAGTCTTCATTTTTATCCAAGAAAAAAAACTTATTTTTATAAAAAAGGGGAAACCCAAATTCTAAACACCATATAAGGAAGGTTATGTTTTTTTTTTTTAACAAAGTTGTCTGAAAATTAGTGAAGATATTATGGTGATGGGAGTCGATTTTTGAGCACGTTGGATATTATTTTTTAAGAGTGATTTGTAAATTTAGATTTGAGATATTGTGTATTCGTATTATATAAAATAATTACGATTCGTATATTCATGTATTTGTATTATGTTTTATACAAAAATTATGTATTAGACGCGAAAACATGAAAAATAAAATTGTTTTGTTAAATTCATATATAATTTTTATTAAAATTTTAAATTATATCATTTTTTTTTTTTGGATAAAATGAATATTCATTTATCTAAAACTAACAAAAATTTGTTACAATACAACTATACAAAATTGTGTTATATTTGTTGTTGTTTTTTTTTTTTTTTATCTCTAGTATCATTTTTGTATTATGTTAATATATTATATTTTAAATTATTAGATTTATATAAATTAATTAAATTAAATTTCGGTTTTGACGGTCGTGATATTAATAAAGGATGTGTTTTATCTCAGGTAAAAAAAAAAAACCTATATAAGAAAAATATTTTTCACAATACAAAATTTGGTTGCTTGTGGGCCGATAAAAAAGTGGGGGTGCAAGAGTGCCGAAGCTAAACAACATTGGAACATGGGCTACGTCCCAAGAAACGGCGACTTTAAGCTGAAAACAATTTCCACGAAATTGTTCTTTTTTTTTTTTTAATTTGAATCTCCAACAAATTCCAAATCAAATAATTTTCAAATAATTCTCCTTAAGGGTTACAACCAGGGAAGGAAGTAACGAATGAACAAGACCGAACCCCTGGCTCACCTCCCCCAAAAGGAAAAGCAAGAAGCCCCAACAACATGGCTGAGTCGGCCAAGGTCAGTTCTTCTTTCTCTTCCTTTCATCGTATCGGCACCATAGCTATAAGGTTGGTTTTTACTTTTTTTTTTTTTGTCTCTTATTTCATATCGGTTTTGATATCTCTGTTTAAAATGTGTTGTATGTTCATCTGTATGTGCTGTAGCCTTTTATTCAAACATAGTAAGTTCCATAAAATTTTGTTTAAATTCTAATTTGCTTTTTATTCAAATCAATTTGGTAAAAAAAAAAAAAACTTAGCTCTTGGAATTAAGTTTGACTTCTGTGGATGTTGTGTTTGATTACGCAATTTAAATTTGTGTTTTGCTTGCAATCTAGAAAGGAAAAACAATCGGATCTGATCGTACAGTTTAATCCTAATCAGCTTTGAATCCAGATATTTCTAGGAATCCTTCTGTTGAGCTGTGATTTCATATCATGTTGTTAAATTTAAAATAAAATTCATCACAGAAAATTAAAAAAAAAAAGTTTGAAGTTTTCCCTTGCTATTTTTTTATGTGCAATTTTGCTGTGAAAGATTGCCAGGAAATCGGGAAAAGAGGTAAAGGTATAAAAGGTCAAGTTTTGTTGAGGAAAGAAAGTGTGCAATTTTGGGAAAAAAATAAAAGAAGAAACACAATATGAACAATGAGGATAAAGAAGTTGTGGATTTGATTGATAACATTTACGAAAAATCATTTGATGAAATCGTAGAAAAGAAAAGGAAGAAAATAAATCAATTTTGTATTTGTACGGAAGTGTAGCAGAAGTGAGTATTTGTGTGTTACTTCCAAATATGGAGGTTCGGGTTGGTATAAAGATAGTCCTGTTAAAATTTGCTTCAAGTACAATAGAAAAGCAGATTTCCTTAATGGCTGACTGAAGAAAACTAAACACTATTTTTCACACAAACTATTTTAAATGTAGGAACATTTTGTAACAACAGTCACCGAGGATCATGAGACTACATGCTGGGGTTGTGGATTGCGCCTCCTCCTTTCAACTTACGCACCTGTTTTCAAGTGTGGTTGGTGTGGAGCCGTAACAAAACAAAGTGTAAACAAACCTGAAACCAAGTGTCTTTGGTGGAGGCGCTTGCGTGATCGGTGCTTTGTTTGTATTCTCTTCATATTTATGCTCTTTGTAATATGTATGTTCTCTCTCTCTCTCTCTCTGTGTGTTTATATAAGAGTTGAAACACTCCTTCACTTTGCCTTTCCCCCCCTTTCCTTTAACCATTAGCTAGTCCAATAATTTGGAATTAGTGCATGCACTAAATTCCCTTTAAAATATGTTTAACGAATCTGTATGTACAAAACTGTAGAGTTATGTTTACAACTCATCTCAAAATTTTGAGTTGGCTTAATATATCTCCTTGTCCTATTGGTTTTATTGATGTATATAAGTTCTGTAAATGAAAGGTTAAATAAGTTTTAGCTCGAGGTTTTGAGAGCATTTCTCTTAATTATTGGGTTATATTCATTATTGGGTTATATTCACTTAAAGGTACTAGCTTAGTAGGTTAACGTTGGAAAATCCTCTTATAAGTTTTTTGCGGGTGACACTAGAGTGCAGAATGAATCTTTATGATTTTTATGGTGGTATTATATTAGATTAGTCACCAAATGAAAGAAGATTGTGGAAACTTTTGCATAGCTGAGATTCATAGTGGATCTTAGATGATTGCATCAATATTTATCCTCATATTTGCATGTCATTCAAAAATGGAAATTTTATATTTTGACATGAATTTTTTTATTACATATCTCCATGTGGTTGTTTCTTTTGCAATTGCTGAATTTAAGTGTATACATTTTGATTTATAGTCTTTATAGCCACGTTTGCCTCTTGTAATACAAGCAGCAGTCAGCTAGTTACCAAGTTGCATTATCTCTATATATATATATATATTTTGTTCCAACTAAGTTGCATTATATAATGTTTTTGGCAGGTGCCTTATCTAATATTTAGTGAAGTTTTATATTTCTCATGTTAATATGTTGACACGAAAATGCAGGTGGGGGGGTATGGGCTGTGTATCCTGTTGTTTTCTCTGTCAGTTATATCTGCGGGATTGTTCATTCTATCTTAACAATTATCTTGGCTGCTACTACTCTTTCTACCTTCAGTTTAGCAGCATTCCGATGTGCTGGCACACCACCAATCATATTGTGGGGTAGCTATCCAGTTGTAGGGAAAGGTGACCTTGAAAACTATACCTTCTGCCACTATTGTTCAAAGCCAAAATCACCGAGAACTCATCACTGCCGTTCATGTGGAACATGTATATTAGACATGGATCATCACTGTCCTTTTGTAAGTATTAAGCATATTTTCAGTGTTAAAATACTTTAATTGTGCCAGGTCTAAGTTATTTTATAAAGTGTTGGTGCAAGATGCCTGGTAAATATGAAGGTTTTGTGGAGTATTTGATATTATTATTAGAAATCGGGATCTATTTCCTTGCTTGTTGCATAATATTAGGGTACAATAGCATCATTACCTGGTTGGATTCTGTAATCGTGAAGTTGTTTTTGTTCATTGGTAACATCTAGGACTTAGGCTTCCAGACCACATGAAAATACTGTGCCTGATTTTAGCACGAGAAGGGAAGATCGTTAATTTGTCTGCAATTAGTAGTTCACAAGAAAATTAACTAGTAGGTGTAAAAATCTCCATGAAATAAATAACCAAAACTTAATGCTAATGAGATTTTAACCCCAACTCTCTTGCTAATGACAACAAACTATTTTGCTTTGTGATATGACACAGATAGGGAATTGTGTTGGGGCAGCAAATCATCGGCACTTCATCGCCTTCCTTTTTTCAGCTGTTTTCAGTACAATCTATGTTTCGGTCATGTCTGCATATGCAGGGTTGCATACCTGGCCACCGTTAAAGTATAGATCCCTTGGCCACTTGAACGCTTTCAGCAGTGATGTGGCATTGCGAGCATTCAAGGAAGTTATTCTTGCTCTCCTGAGCTCTGCAGTGCAACTGTCTGCTAGGGGGCTTATTCTTGTTTATCTATTTGTTTCGAGCATTTCTGTGGAGATTGGTTTATGCGTTCTACTATGGCAGCAGCTCTGTTACATATATGAAGGCAAAACTTACCTGACCCATATAAGTTCCCGGGGAGGTGATCAGGTTGAAGAAAAGGATTGTCAAAATCTTCTCCGGTTTTTCGGTTGTCCATATTCTATATTGAGATTCATGCCTAGCCTGCGAAATTCACGAAAGAGACACAAGAAATGAAAAGGGATAATTTTCAGTTTCATCTTGAATTCTGAATATTTAATCTCATATTTTTCGTTTCAGAATGGATTCACTGTTGAACCCCTGCCTCCTTGTAAACTGAGATCCACATACAAGAGGATGTCGAGGTATGTTACTTACGTTCATCATTCGGCTTCAAGAAATTGAGAAACAGAAATTTAAAAAATGTGCTTTCAGTTGCCGTTGGTGGTTATGGGAGTGGAAGAGGGAAGGGTTGATATCATTGTATTTTTGTATTAGCAGATTTTGAGCATTGAGTAGAAAGAAACTTCCTATCACCTCTTTTTGGTTTTCAATTTATGCGAACGGGATTCAAAAATTTTCATTTTTGTTCACATTATCCGCTGCTTGTTTTCTAAAAGTAATTTGACTTATGTTTTTTCGATGAACACTTCATCCATGTTATTATTTCGATTGTTTCTTCAAACATCATCGAATTTAATTCCATATTTTTTGAATAATATATAAAATTTTTAAATTCAATTTGAATTTGTTCTGAATTATCAATTTTTAAAATTTATTTTTTATTTTATATATTATTTTATATAATATTTAAAATATTTAAATAAATTTAAATTTAAATAATTATTTTATTTATTAAAATTTAAAAAATATATAAAAACTGATAAAAATATATAATTTGATTTATTTTTTTATTTTTCCATTTCAAAATTTAATTCAAATTCAATATATACATTTAATATTTAAATTTAATCTAAATAAAAAAAATTCCAATCAATCATCATAATTGTAAATAAGTTTCTGACTTTTTCCAATTTTTTTCACCCTCATAGGCAAATGCTAAATCTTAAGGAAAAAACCTTTTTTTTTTTTGGCTAGAAGTTGCAGGATTATTACCATGGTCAATAACTGACTGATTCAAAAAGCTTCAATCTTGAAATCCCGGTATTTGGAACTGCTGAGATTTTTTTTTTTTTTCTGATATATGACAATTTGTTTAATTAAAAAGTTTTTTTATTAGCAATTATGAAAGTTAAGTGAATCAAACTTAGTGCAAGTAAAAAACTCAATGCTGCATTAAAAGAAAGATAAAGAATAACAAAAGCACCAATGGCAACCAAAATTCCATGTCCAGAGTGAAAGGAACCTCCATCTTGCAACCACCCAGCCTATGCTGCAAGGAGCAAAAATGGCAGCCCAGAAAACCACCATATGAACTCAGGAAAAAATGAAAAAAAAAAATTGCTCCAAAGGAAAGATAATAACAAATTGATAAGCCACTTCTACCTGTGACAGGTTGCCCATACCAGGGGCCGGGAGTCCAAACAAATAGCTTTTCTGAAGTGAGAAAGTAAGGAGATCGGAAATACCGTTGCATCATTACTTACCAAATCTAGTAAGAGTAAAAGAGCAGAAAATTGAATAAGAATTCTAAGGGCATCAGCCCCTGCTCCCCTGGTAACACATCATGAGGAGGTATTGCTCAGCAAAGCCCCTGGCGACACACCATGGAGAGGCACACAATAGTGCTACCTACAAAATATAAACTTCTGGGAAAAGACCCAAATGTCACTAAATTTACCACGATATAAACTTTACGACGCTTTAATGATCATAAACATGGGTACTCAGCAAATATTTTAGATCATAATACAAGTAGTAAACCAAGTGCATATCAAAAGGGAACCAATAGCTAAGTGACATAACGGGGTAACTTGTCTCCCTAAGCAAAAGGATTCCTCTACTTCCATTGCCCCTGAAAGGCTCGCCAAAATGCCAAATCTGCGGTAGATAGCAGACTTGCCATTAGTTTAAAAGAAACAAACATGTGTGGTAACATTAAGATAGTAATCCTAATAGTACATGACCAGCCAATGTAATCTCCATAATATAACAACAAAGAGGAATGAGTAAAGAGTCCCACAATAATTTTTAAGTTCCAACAGAAACCTTGGATGGTCTCGTTCAAAAACTCATCACCTCTTCCTACCACCACGTTCCCTCAATGAAAGAGCAAGTGTTTCTCCTGCTCCAACATTGTAATATGCAAGGGTCATATTGTCCTTCAGAAACCCTGCTTTTCCACTCAATTTCTGTTTGTTTGCAGGAAGCTGGATCTCCCCAGCAATTTTCTCCTTCAAACTGCCAACTGTTTCTGATATGGCCTGCACTGTGATCTCAAGAAGTTGTCCTTTGAGATTTCCTTCATCAAGGTTGGGAACAGACACAGTAATGAGTGAAGGTCCCTAAAAGAGAATCCAAGCAACAATTAGAGCATAATAAATCAAGTAAAGACACCAAATGTAGCATCAATTTTATGTTAAAAAGAAAAAGAAAAGAAAGTTAGGAGTAAAATAGCAATAGCTCCTCATACCGGATGTTGAGCAAGGAACTGATCTTCTGGAACGAGCATGGAATCATCAAGCTTCTGTCTCTTTGGCTCTGGTTCCTCCGGAAGCGGTGGAGGAGCTTCTTCAGGTGGCGGTGGAGGAGGTATTCCTTGGGGCAAAGGTGGAGGTGGCTGCATCATAGGCATAGCAGGTGGTGGGACAGGAAGAGGGGCGAATGGTCGAGGAACTGACAGAGGGGTAAACTGAGAACCTGGTGGAGGGGGTACAGGAATATTAGCTGGGTTAATGGACATTGATAGAGGCATTTGGGGTGGTCGATTCATCATCATGGGTGGTTGGTTAGATGCCATCTGCATTGGAGGTGGTGCTGGACGCATAGTAGGCATCATGGGAACACCCAGTGGACGAGGTTGGGATAGCGGCATAGGAAGCCCACCACTAGATGCTGCAGAATATTGGGGAGGGTTTGGAGGAACACGAGGGATATTTAAAGCTAGACCAGGTGGTGGGGGTAGGGGACGGACTGCTGGATAACCTGGGCGAGGTGGAGGAGCAGCAGGACCAAGAAGGTTCAGTGCATTGCTGTCAGCAGCATCATTTTGATCCTCTCCCATGATAGTTTGAGACAAAGCCTGATTTGCAGTCCGTCCGATGCTTCCAGTGTGACCATCCCATATAACCTGTTTTGGTTGCTCATCTTTCTTTTTCTCAATCTCAGCTTTGACAGCATTAGAAACTTCTTCCTCTGTGGTACCAAATATATCAGGACGTGTGCGTGCAAGTCCCACAATGTTTCTTGATATCTCATCATCCTGAGCAAGTGTTGTCTCCCTAATCTTTGCAAACATCCTTTCTTTCTGCTCCTTGTACTTGGGATCAATCAAGGAAATTCTCATGTGTTCAGACATCTCGTTAATGGGAATTAGCTCGCCAGTTATTGGTGAAACAACAAACTTGGTAGGATCTCTTTCAGCAGGTATTCTCTCCTCAGGCCTCTTCCAGTTCTTCACAATTCTCATTGGTGGTTCTGGCTCTTCATTTGCCCTTGTCTCTTTCTTTTCGCCATCATTCTCTTCGATACTAGCCACTCTCATGCCTTCCTCAACAAGCTGTACCTCTTCCTCATCCATTTCCATTTCCACCTCCTTTCCAGGCTCAACAATTTCATCTTCTTCCATAGCAGATATCTTGCTCCTCCTTATAACCTCCTCAACGGTCATTGGAGGAGGTAAGTCCTCATCCTCATCATCAGCAAAGTCTATAGTCTCAACCACAACAAAATCATGCCAATCGATCATTGCCATTTGCGCTCTCTCCTGCTCAATTTCGTCCTCAGCTTTCTGCCTCGCCTGCTCCTGTGAGCGTTCCCATTCCAACCGATGCAAGCACCTCTCAAGCACAGTTGTCATATCAGCAACACTCTTTCTCAACTTCTCTGTCAAACCCTTTGGAGGCATCAACACTTTGGAATGCGCATCAGCAAGCTCAGTGAAAAAGGTAAACATACTATGAGTCGGCCTTAAAAAATTGAACTGCGGGTTATTAATCTCCCTACTAGTCAATCCTGTCAAGAATGATTTCCCGTTTCGTGCAACAAACTGTGCAGTCAGCTTAATAATATCCAACTCTTCCCCTGAAATCCCTTCAGGAAGTCTAACAGTATATTGAGCAGCTTCTGGTGGTTCAAGATTCTTCCTCACAGGCAGTCTAAACAGTGCAGCAGGATCAGGCTTAGCTACTGCCGCTGCAGCATCATTTTCATCAGCAGCAGCAGTTGGAGCGGACTCAGTTGGAACAGAATCAGCCGGATGCGAAGGCAGTTCCAGCTGTTGAGAGTTGGACTGGTTCTGATTCTGAGCACGAAACTCAGACAACCTGTGTTGATAATAAGCATGGTAGGGATCTGAACTAGTCAAGAAATTGAACTTAACATTGTTAGCATTATTAGCAATGATTCTTTTTTCGAATTCGGGTCCATTTTTGGCAACAAACTGAGCAGTTTTATCAACGATATTCCTAATATCAGGAGGAGGATGAATGAT
Organism: Durio zibethinus; assembly: GCF_047325235.1. Taxonomy (NCBI): domain Eukaryota; kingdom Viridiplantae; phylum Streptophyta; class Magnoliopsida; order Malvales; family Malvaceae; genus Durio; species Durio zibethinus. The sequence goes on from NC_143166.1 coordinate 2,672,839, forward strand.
TCCAATAGTTCTAGTGTGAGTTGCAATTGAGCTCGCTTTGTTCTGTTCCTCATTCGTTAGAACCTCTTCAGTTTGATTTTCCGGCACCTGAGATGGAGGCAATGTCCCTAAATCCCCATCGGAAGGAGGTGCCGGAAGGGGCAAAATTGGCATTACCCCCGGCATTTTCACTTGATAAAAAAAACCCTAACTTATCAAGGAAGAATCAAATCAACCACCATCAACCTGCAATTAACAAAACAAATCAGTTTAATCCAAAATTGACAAAGAAATGACTATCGAAATCCAATGAAAAATTAGGGCAGAAAAGAAAACAGTGTAAAACTCAAGATTCCATCTATTTTTCTCAAAAAAATATTTTTTAAAAAATTACAAATTTGAAAAGTGGAACATCTAAACAATAACATTGCCGCCGATCAAAGAGAAAAAAAGAATTAATAGAAGAAAATAAAGGGGTAGAGGCGTAAGGCTGACCTGGAAATCGCTTCGCGTCAATCAGAGCGAGAATCGGAGAAAAAGAGAGAGTGGGTTTGAAAGAGAAAGAAAGCTGTTATGCCCAGGTAGGGTTTGGAAGAGCAGGAATCAAAGGGCAACGATTTTCCTTTGTTCGGCTGAAAAGCAGGATTCGACGCTCTGTAGGGTAAAAACGTGGATGGGGTGGCGGCCCATTGAAGCATTAAAGCCTAATTTTGATGGATGTTCAGCCCATTCCCAAAATATTTGCAAGATAATCATATTACTAATATTATTAATTATTACATAATTATTAAATTAGAACACAATTTTTTTTGCATTCGTTCTATTTTTTAAAAATTACCTTTTAGTGTTTATTATATGTATTTTACTCCAAATTAGCTATAAAATATGTATTATATGTAATTTATATTTATGGGTTAATGGCTGTTGTAGATTAATAAGAAAGATTTTCGAAATAGTTGAAATTAAGAAATGCATATCCAAATGATAGAGATGTTTATAATTCAGTTTTAATTGAATTAATTGATCGACTCAATTTAATTAGGTTAATCGATCGATCATTGAATTAATTTTGATTGATTATTGAAAATGATTTTAAAAAAATTTTGATTTTAAATTAATTCAATTTGAAAACTGAATTAACTCAAATTTTAATAGAAATATTTTAAAATCTATATATAAAATTAAAAATATATGAAATAATTTATTTTATTTCCAGTTATTTGAGTTTTTAACTTGGTATTTAAATATTTTTATTGGATAATTTAATTTAATTTATTTTATTTTATATATAAAAAAATAAAAATTTAGAATATAATTTAACTTAATATATTTTATTATTTGATTAATCCAAAAAATCAATCCAATATATCAAATTAATTTTGGTTGATTAATTTTTGAATAAAAAATTTAATTTAATTAATGAAAATAAAATTATTTTATTTTATTAATTTAATTTTAAATAATTTGATTCAAAATTATCCTTGAAATAACGATGTAAATTTTTAGATTTTTTTATAGAATGAATTACTAAAAGTTTCTTTGTCTACAAGCAATTGACTAAAAAAATTAAAGTCAAAGTATGTTGGCTCAAGTTGCAAAAGAGTTTACACTCTTGCTTGTTCCGAGTTTTAAACTGTTAAGAAATTATGAAAAAATAATTTTTCATAAATTCTTTAAATTCATACGTTAATAAATTTATTTTAATCAATCCAAAATAAAAATGTAATTAACTTATCATAGAAACAAGAAAGCACCCACCACTCAACCAAAAATTATAGATAAAAAAGTGCTAAATTCCCAAATTGATCATGAAATATTCAAAGCCATGGTTGCTTTGATTATGGAGCTTTAATTCGATAATATGATTTTTTTTTTTTTTTTAAGTTAAGAACTCATTTGTAAATGAAAATGACTAGCAAATTTCTTTGATTCCAAGAGAAAGCATTGAAGTGATGGCATTGTCAAATCCGTTCAGAGGTCTTCCTTACATGATATATAGAGTTTTTTAATGGCATGTCTCCATGCTATTTCAGTTGTCAACAAGCTAAATCAAAAACTAGTAACCCGCTTCATCTTGCAATCACTGGAAGGTTCACTTCAATCCATTCAATTAATTTTAAATTAAATTAATTAAATTAAATTATTTTATTTTTATTAATCAAATCAAATTTATTAATTTTAAAAATAAGCTAATTAAATTTAAAATATAATTTGATCAATTCAACATCAAATGATAAATACATTTAAATTAAATTATATTTTTAATTTCTAATTTTTCATATATTAAACAAACTAATAATTTATCCAATAAAATATTCAAATACTTAAATATTATGTTAAAAACTCTAACAATTTAAATAAAATGATCAATTTCATGTATTTTTTATTTTATATTTAAATTATATTATATTTCAATTAATTCAATTTTTAAACTGAATTAATCAGAAATCAAAATTTTTTAAATATAATTTTTATTAACCGATCAAAATTAATTTAATAATCATCCGATTAATCGAATTAAATCAATTCGATTGATTAATTCAATTAAAATTGAATTATGAACACCTACATATAGCGATTGGCTATAAAGATAATATAAAAAGAAAGGGAAATAAAAAATCTCCGCTCCTATTAGACTTCTAATTGCTGGCAGAAACATTAGGGTCATAGCAGCAGCTGGTGCAAGAGCAACATAGCCAAAGATATCATAATAAGGTCACAGCTAAAAAGAAGCCTCATTATCTTAGTTTGTTCAAGAGAGGCAACAATTCAAGAAGATTAACCTAATTCATCAAACTTAAACGTCCGACAACTACAAAACAAAGAGATAACACCGCAGAAAAGAAAGAAATTCTACTAAAGAATGTCACCTCAAAGTCAGTCCATGGGCTAATCGGCGTCTGCGTATGCAGTTTCAAGGTGGGCTTGTTCAGCTTCTTGCACCTCCTTCTCAGTCTTCCTTCCTTTCTTGGATTTGTAGTACACACTCATGAAAGTTCCCACTGCTCCATACTTTCTCCTGACATGCTCATAGAGACCAGCATCAAACATCCTCCAGAAATCCTTCTCATTCAGCTCAGACACTGCATACTGCGGCTGGAAACCATGGTTTTCGATCAACCATTGCTCCATTTTACGAACTGCCTCCGCACCATCAAATTCCTCACCCCTCAACACAGGGCCTGGAGCATAATATACCCCCACATCTGTGAACATCTGAGCATAAGGTGTATCACCCTGTCTGCGATGATAATCAAAGTCTGGTTCAGGATATACCATAGTCTTGACTGGAAGCCTGAACAGTCGATGAGGGCAGAGCCAAAGGGGATAGACCTGGAGAATCAACAATTTATACAATCACAATCACAATCTTAACACTTAATTCTAATAGCCCTAATTTACAAATTTAGGAGTCAAATCAATAATTTATCCATGAGGATGTTTCCAAGCTCTTCTTTGTCTGCGAGGCTGTAAACAACAAATCAGTCACAATTCCGCCTCAGTATGAAGTAGCTTCAAGGATATCTAATATGACTGATTTTTTTCTTCCTTTCACCTTATTATCTGACAGGACCAGCCACAGTGACAAACGTCATACAGGGAAGAGCACCCATTACTTTTCATTAAGGTAACCAGTAAACCAATTAAGTATAATCATTTCATCATAAGAAAAATATAACATTTAAGAGTGAAAGATAAAAGTAACATAAAATGCAACAAGAAGGAATGAGGAGGTAATGAGAGGAAAACAAGTGCAAGAACAAAAAATTTACCTCCATCTCTCGGTGCACCCACTCTAGGGCATCCCCAACCTTGTAAAGAGGAACAAGCATGTCCTGAATGACATGCATCTCGTGGTAATAATTTCTTATAGCTTCACCTTGAGTAGCCTTGAGCAAGGAAACCTTGGGTGGCATCAGCCAGCCCAAGAGAAACCTAAACCACCATTGATCTCCAAATGGAAGGATGAGCTTCCCCTCCCAATACAAACATCTTGTGTGTCTGTGGTAATATTCTCTGGTTGGAATGTATTCTACGAACTCTCCCTTCTTTAATGCTGTCTGTGCATGCTGGTAGAACCAGGGCTTAAACCACCAGCCTACATTGTTAATCTTATTCCCCTTCCTCTTGGCCTCTTCCTTAGAGGCATATCTCCCCATCATGAACACACCTTCAGTAGATGAGTAAATCATGCCTTCCACAAAATCTGGAACTTTCGCTGGATTATCCTGATCACAATCTCTGGGTGTAAAAGAGTCCATATAACCCCGTGCAAGCTCTTTCAGATTCCCCACTACTGGCATGTAGGTCAGTCTCATGTATTCTTTAATGGGTATAAGTTTGATTTCAGCAGCAACAAGAAGCCCGAGGGTTCCTTGAGACCATGGGATAGCATAGAAGATATCAGAATATTCATTGTCCTTGGTAGCTCTAACAACACGGCCATCAGCTAAAACTATCTCATAAGCTACAACAGTATCAGAAAACAGGCCATAGAGGTGGGAGCTTCCTTCAATCCCATAGCCATTGATGAGACCACCAACTGTAAGATCATCAAGCTCTGCAACCACAGCAAGGGAAAGATTCATTGGCACAGTGACCCGTGTGATCTGCCCCATGTTTACAAGCGGCTCAACCCTTGCAATCATTCTCTCTTTATCAATTTCAAGGATATTACGAAAAGCAGACAAATCAACTTCAAAATGGCGAGCCCTCTTATAGTCTACATTACGCATTCCGACAGCAACCCATGGTTTACGGGCCGTGCACACAAGACCATCCTTTTTTGGATTCCTCTGTTTGAGACGCTTTACTACTTTCTTAACATTTTCATCATGTTCCTTCTGACGCTGCTTGAAGGACTTCATCTCAGATCTGACATCTCCAAGATATATAAGAAAGTAATAGGCACAGGAAAAAGGAAGGACAACAAAAATAACCAAAATCCACCGAAAATGGACCAAAAAGTCCACCAAGCCCTTCTTCCTCTTTGGGCGAAGGGGTACTCCAAGATCTGACATAGTGGAGAGTGAGAAACACCCTTTCCCTCTGCAACAATGATGACAGAAGTTTTAAGTCAACATAAAATGCTCCAATACAGCATTTACAATTGAGGGTTTTCAGACTTCTGAAAGAAACAAATTAGCTTAGCATGCTAAAAAGAGATAAACAAATAAACAAGACAATTCACTTGCAGATTTAGGGAGTACAACCCAACAGGAAAAATCCAAGCCTCACTTAAATTGTCTTTAAGGATTAAGAATGGCATAAACTACCTAGGAGATTAAAAATTACATCCAGAAATATCCATAAGACAGAATTTAACATAAATGAGTCAGTTTATAACTGACATAAAGATCATATTGATGTTCACAAATTAAATAGCAAAACTAAAATGCCTAAAGATGCATGTCAAATAGAGAAAGTACATTCTTTCCTAAGAGTGGTGGAGCAAAAGATGCAGAAGTCATAGTAAAAGTTCAATGAAAAATCAATAAGTTGAGAAACAAATAGAAGAGCCAAAGTCAAATAACTGAAAACCATTAAAAATCTTTATTCAACATGCCCAATGCAAGACTTGAAGAAATGAGAATCTTAAAGCCACTTATGCTATATGGCAATATAAGGAATGAAACAAATTTTCACATTTACAACACATAGTCATGAAAAGCTAGCTCCTCAATGCTAACTAAATAAAGTGCAACTCAACTTTTTTTGAGAATGTAAGCCACTGAATAGGTAGAATGGACAACTTTTGTGAAACAACATACAATGTTTAAGTTTATTTGAGAATCAATATTCAACAACACAGGTTTGATCTCTGTCAAATAGGAAGCACAGCAAAGATCCAATCCTCTGAAGAAAAAGGCACTTTACAGACATACAGATCAATATATCATTCAAGCAGGAGCAAAGAGTGAACTTCAAATTTCAATAGGCATTTTCAATAGCAGCAAAGATGCTTCAACTATGTGAGCATTCTAAATGTAAATTCTTTCAAGATGACAAGCTGTCTCTGACCAAATTGCACATCAGCACATTAGATGTTTGTCCATTTCTCTATTCTTGTATAGAATACCAAAAGTAGATGATGAATTGACGCAATTATATAAACAGGAACTTATCACCCATCATATCACAAACTAATTAAAAATCCAAGTACTTTACAATTCTAGTTTAATGCATAAACATGTGAGGCAGTGAAAGAGAAAAATAAAGAATTTTGGCAGGTTAGTGAAGGTGAAGAGAGAATCCCATTACAAAACTGACAGAAGCATGACTAAGGAAACGACAAGTTGAAAAATCTTTGTCCCAAGGCTATAATTTTTTAAGTCACAAAAACAGTTTCCTTTATTTTCCGACCAACTTAGAAGTCAAAAGAAACAATAGAGATCAAAATAAATGCATGACAGAGCAAATAAGACATAATATATTCAACTAGAAAACCTCCCAACTTATTAGCCATAATGCAGAACGTTAACATACAATTTGCTATTTAGTCTAAACCCCAAACTAGTTTAATACTACCTTTCAAGAACAATAGATAGTCAAATTATCACTAACACTTAAACAAAATGTAAGTTCAAATAACAAATGAAAACTTCCTAAATGAATCTAGTATGGCTAACTGGTTATGCTTCATTCACTCAAAACTTATATCAGTAACGAAAAACAATAGATTTGTAGTGTTCTTATTCATCAAATTAGCTTAAGATCCCAGATCTTCCCATGGCTCCTTTTACTTCTTTTGAAATATAATAACCCGAAAGCCGATCCTGGCACAAAGTACTTACTTCATGGACCAAACAGAGTACTAAGCACCAAAATCTACTAAAGATATTCTAAAAAGGCAGACAATCAAAGAAATCCTCTGATCTATGCAAAGTCCAGTAAACCAAGACATTGTTTGGCTAGCGACTTAAACTTAGGGAAAACAAAAAATTAAAACAATGACAACAGATTTACCATAAAATTACAGTTTAGGCAACAGATCTACTGTTATAAACCCAAAAAAAGGTGTGAAAAATGTGTGGGACTAATATACGTAGTAATAGTTAGTAAGCGACATTCAACTTCAATAGTCCAATATTTACTTCATTTTCTCATTTCCGCAGTAACTGACAGGTGATCTAACAACAAAAAACAAAAAAAAACAGGAAAATCCGAAACAACATCATAAAAATACCGATTAAAAACATCATTCAATTGAAAATGCAACGTCCAGTCAAAAGAAAATTAGTTTTAGTTCAGTTTTCCTTCGTTTTTCTTGGTAACCAAACAGACAAAAGAAAAAGAAGAGCAAAGAGAGGAAAAGAGAGAGAGAGAGAGAACCTTACGCTCCAAAACTGTAAGATCGGCAGAGAAAGTGAAGAGTATGTAGAGCTTTAAGAAGAAAAATGAGCAAAGCGAAGGGAGCTTAAATAGAGAGTGAGCTCAGTGTACTATGAGAGTGTTGATGGTAGTGAAATAAATATCTCAAAAACCAAATCAAATCAGATTTTTCTGATTGGGTGTTATTAATTTCAATTTTATTATTTTAAATTAAAAAAAAACAAAACAAAATGAGTATGTTTTTAATTGAGAAAAAAAAAAAAGGAAAAGAAATTGTGGAAATGGAAGACAGATCAGAAATGTGAAAAGGAAAGGACGGGCCTTTTGGATTCGCCGGCACTCACAGGCAAACCCATGTGACAACGTGACCGAATCAAAATGTAATTTACTTTACTAATCAAACATTAGTAATTAATTAATTAATTATTCTATATATAAGCCCCAAGACCTTAATTAATATATATATATATTTTTAAGAAAAAATCTGAGATAAATAAGTTATTTAATTTTTCGTATCAAAATAAAATGTATCGTATCTTATAATTTAATATAAATAATTATAAATCGTATATTTAAAATAACTTTAATAAATTATCACCAACAAGATTTGAATTTAAAACTTTTAAAACAAATAGTCACAAATCATACATTTGAAATAATTTTAACAAGTGATCATCAAAATTTTTTTATAAAAAAAAATAAATTTTAACCGACTGAACTAACTACTTGTTGATTAATATTATTAATGGGATAAGAATAAAATTTTGATTGAATTTCTTAGGTTTTTGAATTGAAAATTTTAAATTCAAATCTCATTCCAACTTGTTTATATAAAAAAAAGTTTTATTTTTTATATTTTATTAAAAAATTATTATCTTGCCAGTAGAGTTAACCACTAATTTATTATAATCGATTTAATCATTAATTTATTCTAATTGATTTAACCAATCAAAACCTAACAAAATATATTAATTCAATAAATATAAATATAAATTTTAATTTATTAATTCATTCAATCACCTTAAATTAGCCATATACAAATTAGGTTCAAATTGAAGTCTAATATTCATAACAAATTAAGATATATATACATATATATAAATAATGGTGGTATATGAACAATTAACAGATATACAAGGCAAATCACATCTACCATCACTTGATAAAATCAAAGCAAAAATTTTCCTTGCCGCCATTGGAACACTCCTCTGCTAACAAGTATGAATATATATAATGGTATGGATGTAGTATGGGAATGAAAAATGTGAATCTACTTCGGAAGAAGCCGATATTGGATTTGCAGTACTTGCAATTCCTTCTCTTGTTCCGGGCTATAAATCCTTTGAATCAAAAAAAGGATGGCCGAAAACCTGCGGATGGAAAACATAATGACTTAACATCCAGTACTAAAATGAGATATAAGAACGAGATGAAAACAAATAAACCACAAAATCCTGTTACCGGAAACAGTGAAAGGATAAGTGCAGGCAACTATAATCATATTCAAGAGAGAACTGAGAACCAAAGAGGCTTTAGAGAATTACTTGATCAAGCAGAAGCAGTATCACTTACCCAGGTGATATCAAGGGTTGAAGAGACTCGAGCCACCCATATTGAGTGCAATTAGCACTAATGTACTGGTAATCACAGCAAACCAGAATAGGGTTGATCCTGCAGAAGACAATATTGAATACAATCAAGACAACAACACGTACAGACAATTGAAACAAACTCTTAGATACAGATATTTAAATGTCACACCTCCAGATGCTTCAGAACTTGTATCAGAATCTGATGGAACAGGTTCTCCATTCACACCACTTGATCTCGTTTTCAGAGGCCCTGTTCTTGAGATGTCATCAAAAAGTTTGCTCCCTGGTTCAGATGATACTATGCCTTGAAATTCCTCACTCACAATCAAAGCTGCTAGAACATCCATAAATGACTCTTTGTCTGTTTCATCTGTATATTGCTTTACAGCCTGCTCATATGGCACATTTGATTCATCAGAATCAGACAACTCATCATCTGAAGCATCAGTATCAACAGATCCTGCCGCAGTTGTGTCATCTTCTTCATCCTCAACGTAAGATTTATACGTCAATCGAAGCAATATTTCTCCTGAAGATCTCTTTCTGAGCAGTCCCCAACCTCCTTGCAAGACCACAATCTTATCTGTTGGAACAGTGTCCTGGAGAGTTCCCAGATCCACCTGAAAGTTTTGATGCATCAGATAACCACATTCATAGAAAAGGGGAAAAAATTGACTGCAAAAACTTGCAATCTATTAATTAGCCTTTGGGTACAGTGAAACTTTATCATGAATCCATATTTTGCTGTTAACTATAGTCAATCTCAATCAAACATGCAGCAGCAGCATTATATGGACATCTACCCTATAGACCATCCGCCTCTTTCTTAGGCAGCAACTAAGTCTTCATTGCCATATTCATAAATCTTAAGCTCTATATAGGATAGTCTGTATATTATGTAACACAGCAGTCTCAAAGTAGAAACTCTTGCTTCTCACCACAAAACAAATAGGTGCCAACTGCTATGTAAAAGATGGACCATCATGCCTGTTGGTCAATAAGTGCCTTGAACAACTGGCTAGGCTTGCCTTACCACACAGCTGCTCTCAACACCAATCCTTGGCCTTTTCCAAATGAATATATATAATTATTAAAAATTAGAATGGCAACTATTGTAAGTGTCAAATCCAAAAGTTACGTAACTATGCCGCGCCTAAAAGATGATTTCAGCATATATAGGAATATTCAACAATTATACACACTGAATTTAAAAATAAAAATGTTCACCTCTCCAGTACCAATTGTCAAATCAGTGAACCCAAGGGAGTCGTTCACTTGGATGCATAGTTTTTCTTTTCTAGGGTTTGCCACAAGTAAATGAAAATCCTGCCAAAATGCCAAAAAAAGTTGATCAATTGGAGAAATCTTATAGCTTCAAATGTAAAGTTCATCCAGTTTGGAAAGTTTCATTACAGTTGATAGAGTTGAAAAAAAGGCTAAGAAGCTGCACCTGATTCCAAATTGGTTTGCCAGGAGGCCCAATTACAGTAGTTTGACTGTTCTTTTTACTGCGTATAACTTGATCCCCCAGGCTTAGAACAACGTATGGGTCAGTTTTGCCTGGCAAAAAACAAAGAGCAGTAATGAATACGGTGAATGGAAGTGAAGATATACATGCATATAAAGGATTCTACTAAGATATTCATATAGCTATCAGAAAATCTATGTATTTCATCCTCATTCCCTATCTCAAGTCGCAAGTTAGGAGACATTGATAAGTAATTTACATCTCTGTTGCCGAGACTTATCTCTTTACTCTGCTCATGTGGCCACAGTACCAACACAAGTAAAGGGTGGGTTGTGCTGGATCTTGAATGAAAGTTTTGGACATTGTTCTTGTTGTGTTCTAAAGATAGGGAAAGAGAAAGATTGAGAAATAGGGACCTTGTGTCTCAGAGAAAAGCCACACAGAACAAGAGGAGATAGGAGATAAATAAACAAAGCTCAAAAGATTTCGAAAAGGCACAGTAACAGTCTTTAAAAAGCATTGACCAACTTTAAGTAGAAGAATGACTAGCTGAAGTTCATTAAGGCTGTGTTTGCTTGGGAATATGAAAACTTAATAAAAAATTTTCAGTCTAAAGGTTGAGTTACACAGGTTCTTTCCAAATTGTTAGCCCCACCTTCCCATCCTTCCTACCAAGCAAAGGCTCAAGCTAGCAAAAATGGGCTAGCTAACTATAGACCAACCTGACGATAGATAAACAAAGAAAACACACCAACAGCTGGTCACAATTTGTCTTTTACCCCTTTTCTTTTGTTTGTCATTTCTTTAGCACTATTCATGGCTAAGCCAAAGCAAACTAAAAAAAATATGGCCCAACCTATAAATATAGCAAGTTTTCATCCACCTTTTGTGGGCTCGTAAGTACTGCAGGACTAAATACAAACTTAACTCTTCAAGGACACTGGCTATAAAACATTCAGACTATATCCCTAATTTTTGGACGACAGTATGTCAGTACCCATGTCCAGTTTCAGACAAATACCTTTGCATCTCAAATTACAAAGATTTGGAAGAGTTAGACACTAAGATCCTTATCATACATAACACCCATGCCTAAGCTCAAGGAACATAAAATTTACATGCACAGATATCTGTACTTTCTGTTGTATATTAACCTAGAGAAGTGTTGAACAGAGAAGGCATAATAGCCTAGCCGCTTTTGCGCAATTTTCAAAATAGATAGGGTTGTCAAATGTGTTGTATCAAGAAGTGTCTGATTCAGCAATTAAAGAAAAGTGCCCAACACATAATAAGCAGTCAGTGAGAGGCAAACATTTTTTCCACAGTTTGCAGCAGTTTAAACTTTAAACCAAGTGTTGTCACACACCTACTTAGCAAGGAAAAAAAAAATTGAAGATGCATCACAGAAGGTCAAAAAATAAAAATTTATAAAAATTACTCATTTTGTTTTAAAATGGAAAAATGTATCTTCTTAGAGCTCAAATGAAAAACGGCTCTTACCATAAAAAACATAAGAAAGTTTCCTGGCATCTACAAGAGTCACGGATAGTTCTCCAACAAAATCCTTGTTTTTTTCTTCTTGAATTTCTCCAGATTTTAAATCATTTGCAACAGGGCCAACTGCTTTCCCTTTTTGGAAATCCAGAACAATCTTCTTTGGGCGTACAAATAGTCGAGGCAAGTCCACAGTAAGAAGTTTTGTCAAAAACCTGAAAGTAATTGTAGTCAGACTCCGTACGAATAAAATAGTAGAAAAAAGAGACTCATAGAAAGTAGTCAAAACCAGAAGATAACAATAATGCATTGAAATAAAATGGAAACATTCAATAGCAAAGCCAAAGAAAACTGCTATGTTCCATCACTTATAAAACCTTTACATAAACTGAATGATTATTGATGCATGAAAAAAATGATAGTAATGGCAGCAGCAGCAAAGTAAGAGTTACTATAGCAAAATTCAGTGCCCACATTTAAATTTATGATGCAATCCTTACCCATGCATAAAAACATAAAACAAAGGAAGAAATAAGAATAGTAGTGACAAATGCCAAAATATCCTGATACTTGAAACTCAAATGGGATACAAGTTAGTGTCGTTTTAAGCCACAAGAAATTTGATATACATTCCCAATTTATATGCTTCTATTCCTATAGTTTTAGGGAAATCCTTGGGAGAAAGTAAGTGGTGCCCTCCCCATGCCATGAACAAAATTCCCACCATAGTCATTAGATAGAAGCAATATCAAGAAAGACAACTCACTATCATTCATTTACTTTCAATTAAAAATGAACAAACGAAAACCAATCCTAACAGCCAAGACATCTAGACTGATACAAGAAAAGTACAAGTGCAATAATGAATATTGGGTAAAAAGTAAAAGGTGAATTATGTCTAACCCTTCAGCTAGAATATGTATTTAGTAAGAGGATACATGTGCCAAGTTGAATGCTCAAGTCAAAAGCAGGAGGGGAAGAACAAAGAGGAGATGAGTTACACTATCAAATACAACCTATCTATTAGTGATCAGTCCTAAATATTTACTTAAAGTGATATAGATTGAGGAATGCAACTACATCAAGCTCATGTAGAATCTTAATTTAAACTAAAAGCAAATAAATTTCCATTTGCCTCTATATATCTAGCACTCACATGTTCTTGAAACCTACATCAACCAATTGGGAAATTGTAGCTAAGCAGTAAGAAGTTCTGTAATGTATGTCTCCAATGCTGAGAGGAGGATTTGACTAGAAAATTCTAATAGAATTTATTTGCAACAACTATGTTATGTAAAATAACTCCTATAGTAGTAAAATTCTTAACCTTTAAGAACAGTATGGAAAAGATAAAAAAAAAAATTGTTTACAAGCCAAATCCTTAAGTTAGCATATTATAGAAGCTGTGAAAAAAAAATTGCACTTACATTGAAAGGACAGGAATTGCTGTTATTGCCCAGTGCATGCACAAAAGAAGAGAAAAAGAAACATGTATCAGCATCTTCGATGACAATTAGCGCATACAAGGACAATTCCTAATCATTTTTTTCTTTAAAACTTTCAAGACAAGGGAATTGAGAGCAATCTCCAAAGAAAAGAAGACGTCAATGAGCAAAATCACATAAATAGATATGTTTCTCTTGATTCCATAGTTATATAATTAAAATTCAACTAATTAACTATTCTCTACAGGAGACTAGTGTGAATTATTTTCTTTTGTTGCCACCTAATTCTGTGCATCCGGTAATTGTTTCTTCTAACCCCTTAAATCAACTATGAAATGCACAGCTTAATAGGTAATGAGCAAACCCGAGTTATTGAAGAACACTAAGTAATTTAAGCTACACAAGAATTATCTTAAAATACTGAGAAAGGAAGGGAGAAATTCTATACTCCTTTATTCAATTTTAAACTTTAGCAATCAGTAGAGAGGAAAAGAGGCATCGTACTTTGTACCAATGCACTTAGGCATTGAATTACAGGACTAAACTAATCAATCCTAGTATCAAAAGAGGTCTGCATTTCTGTAGCTTTTCTACAATAAGAGAGCAGTCCTGGTCCCAAGCAGCTCATGTTCCCTTTACTTATAAGATGACATGCTTCTATCAAATTAACTTTCTTACACTTAAAGATAGAAATATGTTAGAAAATGTTGTAAAGAAGAGGGCCATCAGAATTACATACCCATCAAGTTAAACAAGCGAAATGGTGATAACTCAAACTTGATCTTTGGAAGTGAAACGAAAGCCCATGAAACAGCTCCAACAAAAGGTTCCGTTGGTATCAATCGCAATTTAACCCAAAGTTCTCCATCAATATCAAAATCTCGGACACCAACTGGCACAACAATTGGGATAATGCCAAATTTTAATGACAACATCAACAACATTCGAGCACCACCAGTATAACGAAGTCCTATTTGATACCTAAATTTGAGTAAATGGAAGTTAGTCAAATGCACTCTCGTATTTGTAAACAGAACCTCAAAATATCCTCACATCATAGCACATAAAGCATCAAGTTTTACATCATACTTATAATGAACCTCCAAGCAATAGAAAAAATATTTCATATATATCAAGAACACTTCTAAACTTGAAAATTAAAATTCCATATATAAATAAACATGGGAATCAGCAATCATAGACAGTTCAATTGCAATTAAAAAAAAGGCAAAATAACTATGTCTACAACAACAACAACAAAATTCTGATAGTTTTGAAGTGGCAAAAAACTCACTGCAAATCATTGACTCTTCGAGAAGTCCTACGTTCAACATTCCTAACAGACAAAGGCTCATCCCCCAAAGAAAACTGCTTTATTTCCACTCTCTGGACATAATCAGGCTTCTCGAGATTATCAATAACAGGTTGTAGCAACCCAATGATCCAATTCTCAATCCCAACTCTATAAACTTTCCACAGCTTCCCCAACACCATGTTAACCCACTCAACTGACTCTTTTCTTTGCAAATCCTTTTCCAAGAACAATGAAAAACTGGTTGGAACTTGTGGCCAAACCCCTCCTCCCATTCTAGCTGCCTCCCCATCTAGACTCCCCAATTTGCCCCTCCTTTTCCTTGAAGTCCAGAATTTATCAAAAGCAACCCCAACAAAGAAGAAAAAGACAAATAACCCAGCAATGTTACGGTTGATTGGAGGGGATGGGATTGGGTGGATAACTCCTAGCTGGGTCCTTAACTTGTCAACAATGGGGTCTTGTTGGAAATTAGTGAAATTTGAGCCCATGTTGATTGAAGATTCTTGACTTTCCCCATCCACAAACTCATTTGAAAACCCTTTGGCCATAAGTTTCCTAGCCAACCTTACATTAAGCCTGTTGGGATTCGGAGTGGAAATTGCACAAGCAAGAAGACAAAGTTTCCGGTAGGGGATGAAAACAGTGATGAGCCGGGCTTTGGGTGGTCGAGCATTGGTCCTGGGTGGCAAGGAGGGATGGGTTTTACAAGGGCAGAGTGGAGGAACAAGAGGGAAGCCGAAACTGGAAGTAGAAGACTGTAAAATGATCATTTAGTACGAGAAATGGGAGAAAGATTTTCAATGCCCCAGTTGGAACGTGGGGATAACAGAAAACATAGTTGTTGTTAGTGATTATAAACATGAATAAACTGGGTGAATCAAATGAAGCAGCAGGCTAAAAGAATCAAATGGTTTTTGGGAGCTGGAATCGAAGACTGACAATGGTTGGGATTGTGTAGATGTGATGGACAGCAAGAGAATAAAGATTGGCAATGGCCCGCGGTCATGCTTTCTTTGTGGTTGAGCATTAATTTTTTTTCATAGAAGGTTGACCCTTGACAAAGATCGGTGCAGCACTTCCCTTTTTCTTTTTTGCCCCACAAAAGCAGGACTTTTTTAACAATAAACAAAGAGTACTTTTTATTTCGAATTTTTATTACATAATTTATATCATAATTAATTTATCAATCACTAAATATAATTTTTTTGTAAAAAAAATTTAAGATAAATAGATTATTTATTTTTTCATGTCAAAATAAAATGTATTATATTTGATAGTTTAAAATAAATAATTTTAAATTGTTCATTCGAGATAATTTCAACAAGTGATCACTAACAAGATTCTAACTCAATACTTATATTAAATCAATCACTTATTGATTATCAATAAATATATTTAATAATTTAATTATACAAATTACTATTTTTAAAAAGTATTAAAATCATTAAGTTTTGTATAAGTGTAATATTTTATGTCAAAATTGAACCTTTAAGATAATACATATATAAAATTTTTTTTTTACATAAAAATAATCATGAATAAATAAAAAATTATAAATATTAATATTCGAATTTAGACATACTAAAAATTATTGCAAACATAAAGATTATAAAAATATATAAAATATTATTATTTTATATGATATAAATTATTAAATTATTAAATTTATATATAAAATTTTATTCAATCATGAATTATGGACCGTATATATATATATTTATTTATAATAGAATAATAACAGACAGGTAGCCTAACTTTAAGTTAAAATGAACAAATTCATACCAAAAAGTCTCTTTAGAGACGACAAAAAAATCAACGTTAAAAGCTAAGATTTGCCTTCAAAATTATACCGACCAGATACGGTTGTTGTCTCATTTAGTTTTTTTTTTTTTTTCATCTTAATAAAATCCTTATTTTTTATTTTAAAAGAAAATGTTTAATTTAGAGACTTGAACGAGATAATCCAAGGTTTAAAACTTATAATTTACAAAAAAATGCGCCACATATCGTTAGCGCGTGAAGTGGCGGTCACCATAACGACACGTAACATCATGCGTTCATGTCCTGTCATTTGCCAAACTGATTACCGGCTATCTCCGGGATCTTCCACATTAAAAGAAAACCACCCCCTTCGCCAATCCTTTTCGCCGGCCGTGTTTGCTTTGCTCTTCTAAATTTTTAATTTCGCAAAATAAAAAAAATAACAGAAAAAAAAAACCCAGAAAACCATCATAGTTTCCACTAGCTTCTTCATCTAAAAGAAAAGGAAAAAAAAATCAGTCAATATAATTTCGGGTTTTTAACATTCATAATTAGAAAAAAAAACCAGAGAGAGAGAGAGAGATGGGACATTACGGCGTGGATGAGGCGGTGAGAGCGTATAAGCTGAATGACGCATCCAATTGGTGGCGTAACATTAACAATTCACCGCTCTGGCAGGATCGCATTTTTCACATTCTCGCCGCTCTTTATGGCCTCGTCGCCGCCGTGGCTCTCGTATGCCTCTCCTCCTTCCTTTTCATTACTACTTTTTATATTTTTCTTCTTTATTTATAAGTAATTAGGGTTTAGCTCGGTTTGACTGCGTTGTCTAGGAAAACTGATGATTATAGATTCAAATTTTAAAAAAAGTTTTTCATTATTTGCTTTCTCCTCCTTTTTAACGTGAAAAAAAGAATTAAGAAATTAAGTGCAATTAAGATGCTGTTGTTGTCATGAATGGCGCTTATTAATTACATCTTTGTTCATAAGTCATATATTTATTGATATTTTTAGGTTCAATTAATACGGATACAATTGAGAGTTCCCGAGTATGGTTGGACCACCCAGAAGGTTTTTCATTTTCTAAATTTTCTGGTGAATGGGGGTTTGTATCTGAAAATTTTTGGTTTTTCACTTTTTTTTTTGTGGGCTTTGTATTTGTTTTTATTTTGGTTTCTGTATTTACTGAGCTTTCATTTATATGACAGTTCGCGCACTAGTTTTTGTTTTCAGGCGGAATGTGCAGATCTTACATCCAGAGGTTTGAGACAAACAATTGGGCGTTTCTTTTGAATTACTTGTAATTTGTTGCTTAATGTTGCATTTTTGATAGATTGTTCAACATATCTTGCTTGACATGCCAAGTCTAGCTTTCTTCACGACATATGCACTTTTGGTCTTGTTTTGGGCTGAGATCTACTACCAGGTTAGATTATTTGAGCTCTGCCAGTTTGCCTTCCCACGTTGGTCTTTCTCATTTTGTGATCATTAACTTTATCTTAACTCTGCCTATCCGAAAACAGGCACGAGCTGTATCAACTGATGGACTGAGGCCAAGTTTCTTTACAATAAATGCAGTGGTTTATTCTATTCAGGTGAAATTTATGTTCTATTATTTGGTATAAGTGCCTACAGAAAGGAGAATTTGAAAGTTGGATTCTTTCTATTTGGAAGCAAGTCATGTTTTGTAAAAAACAGTACTGTTATATAGTTTTGCATAATTTGTTTATTTGGCTAATTTGTTGCAAATTCTATAAATTTTTAGCCGGATAAGGATGGCAAATTTTGGCAGAGTGGATTGGTGCCCTTTGGTGACTTTGTAAATACTGTAAATGAATTAAATCACTAAGCTTATTTTTCATAAGTGATTTTCCTTTTTCTTGAGGGGGGATCTAAATATTGTGCTACACATGGCAAGATTGCTTTAGACTAATTTTCTGTTTTAGTTCTTTTAATTGTATGAGATTCAAGTTCGGAAATAATCACGGGTCCAATTTGCAGTGTCAGTAATTGAAAAACAAAGAACTTTTTCACATGTATGAGATAAATATTGCTCTTTGGGATGATTAATTAAAGATGAAAGATACACGTCAACGTCAAGCAAAAAGGTAAATTTAGAGAAGACGGTGTTGATCAGAAGCGATGATCTATTGTTTTAGACTCCATTGGGCTCTAATTGGAAATATATTTGTTTCTTCCTTCTTTTTTTTTCCCTTTCTTTCCTACCTTCTTTCTCTCTTTAATGAGACAGTATGTTCTAACTTATTATGATAAAGCCAATGAGGAAAAATGTTCTGTGGATTTTCTTTTCATGTGCACTTAACCACATTTCATCTTTTTGCTGAGTAAACCTTGGTAAAAATTTTTAATGGTGGAATTTGCTCATAAAAATGGGTGAAAATTGGAAAACCTATTATACTGGTTACATCTTATGGTAAAAAACTGCTTTAATGGCTAGTAGAGTGGTTGCGACTTGTGACCCATGCACCAGTAAGGACCTAGGTATTGGGAAAGTTGGAAATAAGTCTAGTTGATTCTATTTGCATTTGTCCTTTGTATGATTGTTCAGTTGCAGTTTGGATAATATGTTCCACTGGCTTCTTTAGATTTTTTGTTGCATATTCTTATTTTTAGAACTTCTTGGAAATTAGGACACAAAGGACTAACAAGAATATATTGAGTATTTTGACTGTCTGTGCCGTTATTTTTACAGCTTGGCAGAGGGAGTCTCTCATTTTATTTTATTTTATTTTTTTAAATGAGTACGATTCTTATCCAAAACTAAGTAACTTCACTCCCTGTCTTTTTTTTTTTCCCTTATTTTACGTTACACAACTGTCACCTAATTTCAACCTTGACATATTGGTCATCATCAAAGTCATACAACTTAGATTTTGTCAAAGGACAGATATCATAGGTGATACATTTCCTTTTGGTAAGGTTGCAATGCAAAATTTACCCAGATTATTGATTATATTTCTTCAGTTTAAATGTTTCTAAGACTTCCCTTGTTGGTATAGCTAAGTTTGCTATTGATTGGGGGTGTTCAAAGCTTAATAGTGGGGATCTTGTCCTGAAAAAAGGATTTTGTCAATGTATATTAACATATTTGCCCCTCATTTCCTTTTTCTCTCTCTCTGCCTCCTTTCTGAGATGAAAATTTTCCTAACCTTATGACGGTAGCACTACTGACAAAAGGAATTTTGTAAACACCCATAATCCTTGTAGCAAATAAAAATTTAAAGTTTTCATTGATCCTTGTCAAGTTTTTCCCCATTTTGCCCATATCTTGTGACTGTAGTAACCATGAAGATACTATACTTTGCAGCAGGATAAATGAAAAAAAAAGTCTCTCTGGGTGGCTTTTGTATTTCTTTAAAAATGGCCTTAGGAGTTCACTTTGCTGCATAATCAAACCTTTGTAAAGAACATTTCCTTGAAGCTGAGATTGAAAAAATATATCCAATTTTAGATATGTGAGATTATCTGAGACATGATGGAGGATTGTTTGGGATTGTTTTGCCATATATGTCCAGTATAATTTCTAGAATTGATGCTATGAGCTTGCTACAGAATACCATAGTCAGCTTCTTATCCTCCTTTTTTTTTTTTTGTGGATAAGTAGCTCATTATCCTCATGTACTTGTTTTCTATCAAATTTCACAGTTATTGTGCCAATTGATAGTTGAATTCTATTCTGGTTAGCAACAAGGTATATTTTCCTTGATTCAGTCATATGTTATTTAGACCTCTGATAAGTTAAACCTGTTGTCTTCCAGCTGAAGTTTCTTGGTGTTTATCATTATAAGTCATGCTCTGAAATCCTTTTTCATAGCTATTGCCTCCATTAGGTCTAGTATTCTATTGTCAATACAGATATGACATTACATACATTTGTAGTCCCCGCTGTCAATATAACAAAGAAAATATATGAATTTGCTTGTGCTTTATGCATCAATTTGTCCTCTTTGCCCTTTTAGCTATACTCTTGTCAACCTACCTTAGTCATGATTTAAGACACTACCTGTAAGATGCTTCAGCAGTGAAGTCAGATAGTTAATAATGCTTTGTTACTCCATATTTGCAAGCTCTTTGTCCCTTTATTGATTATTTGCTCTGACCTATAATAATTTTTCTTTAAAAATTTATTTCACATTACCTTTAACTGGCTGATCTATAATGTCCCTTTAGTCATGATTATTTGCTCTGACCTATTATTAATTATAATATCCTTAATTGCCTATAATATCAAATCAAAGCTATGTTGAATGACACTGGCCTTTTGCACACTGTGTGTTCATGTTTTTGCAATAGCTTCCTTTTCCTTAATACTTTCCACAATTTGTTCTGCTGGAATAATGCTCTTAAGCTAACCCTGATGCTGGCCTCTACAAATTATGAGCTGGCTGAATGAGAGTTAAACCATAAAATTAAGTTGGTAGGTAGGTTTGAAGACAATATTTCATTTGCTAGAATAGTGACAAGGATGTTAATGGCATTTGTTGTAGATTTTACTAGTGAATTTGAACCTACAGTGTAGACTTTTCTTATTGTAGCCAGTTCAGTCATTCTGACAGCATTTTTAGCTGTGTTGCATACTTAATTTGCTTTGGAAGTATGACTTTTGAGAGGTGTTAATAAAGTTCTTTTTTTTTTTTTTTGTTGTTGGGGGTGGGGGGAATTGATTTCAGATTGCAATGTGGCTGGTATTATGGTGGAAGTATATCCCAGTTTTAGTCATCCTATCGAAAATGTTCTTTGCAGGTAAGTATTTGCTGTATCCTTAGTAGATTTATGGTAGTTAATTATTGAGTAACTTTGGATGCTCTATGGATTTATTATGGATGATCACCTAGTAATTTTGGATGCTTTATGGATAATAATCACCTGGTAATTTGTTTCAATTATAAATGTAAGTGTTTGATCCTGACTTTTGTAAATGGGCAGGTGTCTCATTGTTTGCAGCCCTTGGTTTTTTACTATATGGTGGAAGGTAATTATATTGCCATTTATTTTATTGTTGCTAAATATTTTAATGGCATGGGAGCTAGCATTGAATTATAATTTAGTTTTATGTTTAGGGAGCTTGCTGAAACCAGCATATAATTGTCTTTTCTATGTTATTCGGAATTGTGCCTTCTCTTTGTAACTCTTCATCTTCTTTGTTAAAAGGTCTCTCTTACTTCTCAACTATGGATCTAGTATAATTACAGGGCAGCTTCTTTTACTCGGTCCTGAAGCTTAATTGATATTTATAATATATATACATATATGCTACATATTAAAGTGGTTTAAGGGGTTTGAAATCTTGTGAGGACAAAAATAACCATTCCTTATTTTCTCCTATATTTTTGTTACATTTATTATCTTATTTCTATTTAGAAAGTATTTCATATTTTCTTATGAGGGTTTCTGAATTTTTTTTATCTTGGAATTTATTTTACATTGGAAAAACAAAATTAGTTGTGTTAGTTGATAGAAAATATTGAACTCCACGGACATGTATGCATCATTTCACAATTAATATAATGTATTTCACATTCTATTGGGAAGTATTAAATAAAGATATTGTTACTTGTAACCTCTATATAAACAATTTTTTTATGGTTTTGAAAATGTCTACACACATGATTTGTATGCAAATTGCTTGTCAAGTTAAAACTTAGTGTATAACATATACTTCCATATCAGGAATCTGAATTAAAAGAAAGGATCACTCCCTGGTATAACAAAACCAGGAAGGACATAAGTGTGCCACACATTGTGCTTGTAGTAAATGATATATCAATATGTCAGACTAAAATACACACATGCACACACTTGTGTGTGTGCACACAGCCACGGAAGTAAATGAATAACTAAAATATAACAATGATGCGAGTTAACTAAAATTATTTAAAATGGATATACACTCTCAAATGTGTGCACACAGCCACTGACATTTACATTTTGGTAAACATTTATGATCATCATTGATGAGTCTGTTGGCAAAGGTGTATGGTACACTTATTATTAGTTTATTGATAAATAAATTCATGGTTATTTAGCATTTTTCAGAGAAAATTATTGATAATGACCCTTTTCTTGTTATTCAATGTTGCATGTGTCTCCTAATTACGGTTTCCTTGGTTCATTTCCTAATACAACAGGGTAACCATATCATAGATATGCCTTGTGTTTTGGGTGAGCATGGAGAAAATAAATAATAATATGTTCAATCCTTGCAGGCTTTTCTTAATGTTGCAGCGGTTCCCTGTAGAGTCCAAAGGGCGGCGTAAGAAGCTGCAAGAAGTATATATTTACTTTAAAAGTAGATGTGGTCTTTGAGTCCAACAATTTGACCTTTTATTTACAATTTTTATTGTTATTTCTTTTTGGCTTGGGCAGGTTGGTTATGTGACCACAATATGCTTCTCATGTTTCCTAGTCAGATGCATCATGGTAGATTACTTACTTCCTTTCTGGCTTTACTAACCCTACACTTTTCAAATTGAAAATACTGCAAGAATGTTTTGTTGGACCTCTGTGAAACTTTTTCTAATTTGAGCTATATTGTTATTTTTTGTTCTAGATGTGCTTTAATGCATTGGACAAAGCTGCTGACCTTGATGTTTTGAACCATCCAGTTCTAAACTTCATATATTACCTGGTAAGTTTGACATCTTGCTTATTTGCTAGTGATTGAGAGTCTCATATTGAAATACAGTGTGGAGGTTGCCTAACCCATCTTTTGCCATATGAAAACGGAAAAGATTGCCCCATTTCTGTGCCTTGTTTATTTTGTTGCTTACATAGGAATGCATATTTCAAGAAATTACAAGTTTTATATGCAATTTACAAGTCTTTGGCATCAGATTATTATGTCGAAGAATTTTTTTGGGTGCAGTTGTGAGTTGTGACTACATGGCTGCTGAGTAAAATTTGTTATGATCAGCTTAAACTGTCATTTATCTATTTTTTAGATAACTTTTATGACTTTTGGAAGAGCAGGTTAAGGGTCAGAGGTTGGTTTAACATCATATATTTTGATGCCCAAATGTTACAATTGGGTCAGTTAGAACAATCTCATCCAACTTTTAACCTCATTTTCAAACTAGCTCTTGAACTTTAGGTTTAATAATTTTACCTATGTAGTTTCATTGATAATAATTTCTTTATGTCTTCCTAATGTTTTCCCATTGCTTATGTTTGTATAGTTGTTCAGGCAAGTAGCTAGAGGCTAATTCTAGGTATCTCTGTTGAACATGTATATGAGAGCATGGCTCTTTAAAATGGTTGGAGGGGGGAGGGGGAGGGAATGAAAGAAAAACAGAGTCTACCCATGTTCTACAGTATATTCAAGTATGAGCTACCTAGCATTTATCTATTTTGCTACCAAAATTTAGAGTAATTACTGAAAGTGATGATATATCTTAACCCGGCCCTACCAAAGCGAGGAGGAAATCCTAGTGGTTGACCTGGCCGTACATGACAGATTATGATCTGCATTTTTCATAGGAAATCACTTGTATTGACAATTCTATGCCATAACTAATGATATCTTGTAAAAGTAGTGCAGCATGGATTTAAAACATACTTTGTTTAATATGTTTACTTTTATGTGCATTAGTAAATGGCTGCAACTCCTTGCCTTTTAGTTAGTAAAAATCTTTTCCTTGGTGTTCTTGGTGAGTGTTTTCGATGTGCTAATATGTAGAGTTTACTTGATATTGTGAGGAGTATTTTAATGTTGATTACGAAGATGGCATTCGAATATTTTCAGTTACTTTCTTTTTCTTGGGCAGTTGGTGGAGATATTACCTTCATCTTTGGTCCTTTTCATTTTGAGGAAGTTGCCATCAAAACGAGGTATTACCCAGTATCATCCTATACGATGAACGATTGAGGATGACACGAAAAAAATAATAAAGGGAATCAATGCTTGTAACGATTTTGGACATGGCTTTTGTACCCTGCAAAGAGAGCAGAAAAAGCAATATGGAAGGCAGCAAAAACTAAGTTTTGTGTCTGTACTCACGAGCTGATCTCATGGATTGTAACCTATCAATGTGTTCAAAGTAAGGAGGTTTGTAGATTATGAGAAATTGTGGAATCTGTCGACTAGTTTGGTTCCATTCAACATGTAAAAGCGAAACCGAAAAGAAAAACGACGATGGATGAATTTCACAGAATGCTATTAAAACTCCAAAACCGATACCATTTTGGAACAGGCTACATGGACTAACATATGTCTTTGATAATGTTAATTCCTGGAGGCTTCTAACATAATGATTTCAGGAAGAGATGAAACATACAGAAATATGAAACATACCTGCAGGATTTAGAAGTCTGTCTAATGATGTGGTGGGAATTTTTTTTTTTTTTTGTAATCGCGTTGAAGTGTGATTTTGATGTACGATCTAGTGAAAAAAGGGTTTCTATTGAGTTATCATATTGGGCTTAATTGCATGAACTTGATTGCTGTCTTTGACGCTTGATAGCTGAATGAATATGTTGAGAAATGGAAGATGGGTTATTTTTGTTGTAAAACTGAGAATTGAGGTTTCAATTGTTGGATTAGCATTGAATAGCAATATATAAAAGCCAGTTTCAGAAGGTTGACTATTTGATAGAAGAAAAACCTACCATTCTGTGACCCAGCCACTGCTCATTTTGAATGGTAGTTTTCTTTTTTTTCTTTTGGGAGAAGATTACAAGTCATGTTTTGCATTACGAGAAACAAGAAATTGTTTATTTAAATATTCTAAAAGCCGCAATCTTATTAGCCAAATTTTAGGGAGGTTCTTTTTTATAATTATGAAAATTAATTCATTAATGGGATTAAAAAATGACACATATATTTTAAATACATTAAAATGTTAATATAATAAAATAAATATATTTTTTAGTATATTAATTCTATTTATAGAATTTAAAAACCAAACGGATTTGCATAAAAATAAATTTTTGATGATAAAAAAACTTTTTTTAATTCAATTTAAATTCAAAAAAATTGAATTTAAATTGTTTCAATAAAAAAAAAAGAAAAGAAAAATAAAAACCTATAAAAAGAGAAACCACCCGAAACTGAAGTGATCTAAACTGCATGAACATAAAGTGCCTGATCCGAAACTCCAATAGGTGAAGCAATGAAAACATGTTATTATTAAATTGGAGTCCTAGACTTCAGTACAATCTCCTCGCAGCCTCCCAAGTTGCATGGCTCTGCTGTTTTCCTATAGTTTTAAAAGTTATTCTTTTTTTTTTTTCCATGCAAGGACTTGTGGGGAGTCCTTGTCATGCAAATATGGGAAGGACTTGGGTACTCAGAGTTCTCAGGGAAGGACTTTCGGGCTGTTTTAAATAGTCCCCATCAAAATGCAATCATTGCTACTTAAGTTTTGATTCAGGATGATTACCCCCATTGAGCAGCCTGAGTTTGGTGAGTTTCTTTCCCTTTCATTGTTAATTTCCTTGATGAATCTCGTCTTTGGTCTGTTCTTTTTTTGTTGACAAAATTTTGTTGTTTTTATTATTGCTTTTTTGTCGTAGAAGTTGGGAACGAGAAGCGGATTTATAAGGTTCCTGTTGATGAGAACGAAATGGTGTTGGATGGAGGATTTGTGGCCACTCATACCAACTCTTGGCCACACTCTCTTTTCATTTCCTATTAAATTCATACTATAAAATTTCTGTTTTACAAGGCTGTTTGCTGTTGAAAAAAAAATTTTAAATGCCAAAAATGGCATTACCATTTACCAATCACAGGTTTGGTTTAGTTCAATTGATAAAGTCATCCGTTGTATCGATGACGTTACGTTTTTGGATACAAATTTTATTTATAATACCTTTGATTAACACGTTTTGCTTCCATTGACTAAAATATTAATGTTTTATTTGAATGCGTAGTGAAAGGGATTCTATCTTTTTATGGTTGAATCTTGCATCTAAATGAAACCTGAGTAAGCTATCAACTTGGGATTTGTATGAAAAGGAGGGCATTTACAATATTTTTTGTTTTTTAGTTTGAATTTTACTCTAGCCAAATTTATTCCAACTTCAAAGACCCAAGCCATAGTCAATGCCCAAAGCCAAAAATAGTATGGGTTTGATTGCTTATTGATTTAGTGAGAAAGGCCTGAAAAGAGGCCCAAAATTTTAACAATCTGATGCTCAGAGCACATCTGTTTGTGTAAATGCAAAACAGAGATTGCCATGTTGAAAGTGAAAGGCAAAAGGGTGCTGAGGAATTCTACAGAACAAATCACATCATCAGACTGTTGAATTTGTAAGTGATATTGGCATGTCTGTTTCATTTCCTTAACCAAAAAAAATGAATAAGGGAAATGATTCTTAAAAGTTATAATACTATTTATAAATGAGCAGGTGAGGAGGATGAGAGAGGAACATGGAAAACTGAAAAGGGTGGAAACGAGCATATGGGAATGCTGTGAACTTCTTAATGAGTTTGTTGATGAGAGTGATCCTGACTGAGATGAACCTCAAATTGAGCACTTGCTGCAAACTGCCGATGCTATTAGAAAAGACCATCCACATGAGGAGTGGCTTCACTAGACTGCCCTCATCCATGGTATATACATACATACATACATACATACATACATACATATATATATACTTATATATATATATATATATATATTCCTGTCACACCACTAACATCACCTGACTGACTGACTGACTGAACTCCATGCACTTTTCAATGCAACTAAGGATTTAACACTGTGTTGCAGATCTTGGAAAAGTTCTTTTTCATCCTGCTTTTGGTTGAGCTTCCTCAATGGGTTGACGTGGATGAGTGCCCCCTGCTTCTTTGGTCTTTCTCTTGTCTTGCTGTTTAAACTATACCATCAAACAGATATTCCATTATTGCAGCAATTAGGCAGTTAACGGTGATTGCTGTCATACCAGGTGACACATTTCCTGTTTGGTGTGCCTTTGATGTATCAACCTTCACCACATTGTCAGTCGTTACTCAGTATATATTCTTGAAACTTTATTCACACTCATTATCACCATATTGTTCTACTTTATTACTCATTTCAGAAGCTTAAATTTCTGATTCCCATGTTGCTAGTCTCTAACCTTTCTTGGGCATATTCCTACAGTATTTCCAGGAAAATCCAGACTACCAAAATCCTGCTTATAACACTAAGCATGGGATTTGCAGAAGGTTGTGGACTAGACAATGTCTTGATGTCATGGGGGCATGATGACTACATGTAGTTGGTAAACTTCCAAGTCCATTTTCCATTTTTTTCTCCTTTTATATGCATTTTTGTGTTTTAATTTGATTGTTTATGCTTTTACATTCCATGTTTCAATGACAAGAATTAAACTTTGTTATTCTATATTGGATATATCAGGTTGGTAACGAGAACAAGAGCACTCTTCCTTCATCTGCACCATTCATCATAAGACATCACTCCTCCTATGGTAAGTATAAAAACCTAATGATTCAATTTGTCCGAGTGTTATCAGCTAAAATTTCATCATTTTAACAACTTTGAAATACCATCTTTTTGGAAACAATTCAACTTGCAGCTTTAAATCAGGCTGATGCATGTAAGAACTTGAATGAATGAAGATGATATTGAGAATCTCAAATGGCTGAACATATTCAGTTAATTCTCTGTAAAAGGGAAGATCATTTGTATCTAAACACTGCTTTCCTCTTTTGTTAGATTTGCAGCAAATATGACCTTTACAGCAAAAGCAAAGTCCACATACATCTTGAGAAAGTCAAGCCATACCATTTATCCCTAATCAAGAAGGTAAAAATTCGCATTCCAAAACCCTTAATTAGGATTAATTATATATATATATATATATATATAATTGCAAATTCACTGGTTCTGAAGTAGTTTTCAACAATTCTTTTCCGGTACTTATTATATGATGAAAGTTTGAAGACCCATGAGTAAGGGCATGATTGGATCTAATAAAGGTTTAAGCTCTTCCTAAGGAAATTTTGATCTTTATCTTGAAATTAAAAATTAAAAATTAAAAATTTAATTTAATTTATTCATACAATAATTTTTAAATTTTAACACAAATAATTATTTTTTATTTTCAAATTACGATTTATTTTATATTAAAATGATCGGTATGTTTAAATTCACTACTTTATCTATTACTACATTCTTACTTTGATAAAAATTATACCTAACCAAACCTTAGTAAAATAAAACTAACAAGTTGTACAAGTAAGAAAATTTGGCCTTCCTACTGCAAATGTAATTAAGACAATAACCGATGATGTCTTTTTATTATAGAAAATTTAATTGAAATAATTTATGTGTTATAATTGTCTTTATATTTTGGTCCACATGTAATAATAATTCAATCACTACTTTTGATCTTATTTTGGGTCATCCTTGACAAATATGCGCAAGTGACCACGACAGTTCCAATTGGCAACCCTAGCAAACACTTGATTGGAATAGAAACGTTCAAAAGTCCTGATTGTTCAATATTACCTTAAATTTTTATTGTTTTATATGTACTATATATACATTTTTTTATTATAAACTTGAAAAAGACCCAACGACTATTCAATTTGTCAAATAAAGCTATTATTATTTAACTAGTTTCGTCATAAAAAAATTTGTTTTAGAGAAAATTTTCATAAACAATAATTTTTTATAGAGATAAAAAATTAAAAATTAATTCAAATTTATAATATTTGATTTAGTTTAGATCAATTTTTTTATTTGATTTAAATTAAATTTGAACATTAAATTTATATATTAAATTTAAATTGAATTAAAAAATAAAAAAATAAATCGAATCAAATTATATATTTTTATATTTTTTTAAAATTTATATAAAATAAAATAACTATTTTATATCAAAATTTATTAAAAATTATATTAAAATAATTTAAAAAATTAATAAATCTAATAAAATTAATAAAATTCAATTCGAATCAAATCGAATTATATAAAAATTTTATTCGAAATCGAATTAAATTTTAAAAATTTATAATTTTATATATTATTTAAAAAATTAAATTCAATCAAAATCATCGTTACTCTTAATTTTTTACCCTAATTAATATGAATATTTAAGACCAAAGGGAAACATTTGTATTATTGACAAAGTTTGATGAAGTTATCTATGTATTATTTTCCTCTCAATCCATAAAAAAAAAAATTTAAGTCTTTATATTCAAGCATTCGATTGAATGATAAAATTTGTGTCATTGACAAAATTCGATGAAATTATCCAGTGCAATTGTATGTATTTTCGTCTCAATTTGTATATAAAATAATTTAAATTTTTACATTAAAGCATTCAATTGAATAATAATTCTAAATACGTAATACATTTTTTTTAATTCAAAACGTTGGATCAACTTCGAAACTTCCTTCTTCTAATATCAAAAGAATCTGGGTGTTTGTAAATAACAACTATTTTTATATATTTAATAATTTAAAATATGATATAATGATATGATATGAATATGATATAAAAAATAAAAATAAAATTTAAAATTTAAAATTTAAAATTATAATAATTATTATGTATAAATTTAATAAAATTAAATTTTATATTTTATATTTTTATATTATAAATTTTAATATTTTATATAAAAAATACACAAATTATCATATTTAAAATTTTTATATAAATAACAAAAAAAATAAAAGAAAGTCTGACACCGGCAATGCTGGTTACCGTTTGATTTGTATCAAACTGTACTTTGGTAAACAAAACCCAAAATATCTTTTAAAAGAATAGATTTCAATGACAAGAAAAGGGCTGCGTCCAATGAATGTAGCTATGAGTTAGTTACTTGGTAGGTGGCGTGTAGGTTTTTCAGACAACGCCTTTGTTTCAATTAAGTACATAACCTTTATTTTCCCATTTTTTCTTTTTTTTTTCCTTATATTCCATAAACATACGCAATACTGTTCAAAATTTCCAACATAACTATCGATATATTTGACCTTTTGTCTTTTGTTTTATTGATAATTTCAGACTGTATATATATATATATATATATGTACACATGTGCTCAAGGCTACAGGTAAGAGTTCTGTTTTGTCTCTTGGTGGAGTTTTTGTGTTGCCATTATTGACCATGACCCTCTCTTTTGAAGTTTAGCTGTAATAATATATTTATTTTTTGCATACAGAGAGGAAAAATCAAGTCCTTGATTTTTGGTGGTTGTGTTCTGAATTTTTAAGGTTTGTTTATTCGTTTGCTTTTGTTTTATAGATTGGTTTCGGTTCAGTGGTCTTTTTGATGAATGATCAATGGATAAAACAGAAGTGGGTTTTTTTTTTTTTTTGAGGTAAAGTTTTGGTTTTTTGGATAAAGAATGCTCTCTTGGTCTTTGTGCTGAATCTGTTTCATTTTTTGCTGATTTGGATTGTCTTGTTCTTGAGATTTCATTAGTGGGTTTTTGGTTTAATTTACATATCTTACTGCAATCCTGAGAATTTGGGATTTTACTCTCTATTCACTGGAGTTTTATAATTCAAATACCAAAAACAAGTGAATATAGTTAAAATTGTTGGAAGTTTTGAGTTGAAATCTTTCCCCTTTGGTATTCGTGGTTGGTGGGTCAAGAAGATCAAGGAAAAATGAAAGGGAAAGTTGGTACTACAGGGAATTTCTTTGTGTTGAATACTGGAGCTAAAATTCCTGCCATTGGGCTTGGAACATGGCAGAGTGGAGGAGACCTCTGTGTTGATGCTGTGAAAACAGCATTGTCGGTTGGTTACCGCCATATAGATTGTGCACATCTTTATGGCAATGAGATTGAAGTTGGGGAAGCATTGGCTGAAGCCTTCAAAGGTTCTTTGAAAAGAGAAGATGTTTTCTTGACCTCTAAGCTTTATTGTACCATGAATTCATTGAATAAGATTGACAACTATGTTAGGGTGTCTCTTAAAAATCTTGGAGTCTCCTACTTGGATCTTTATTTGATGCATTGGCCTGAGAGCTCAGGTTTTGGAGATGCAACTGATCCTCCTTTAATGTCTGGGAGTAAGCATAGGCAGTTTTTGAATCGGCTGAAGAAGGTATGGAAGGCGATGGAATCCCTAGTCGAATTGGGTTTGGTTAGAGCTATTGGTGTCAGCAATTTCAGTGTTCATCAAATCAAAGAACTGCTTAAATTTGCAAAAATCGTACCTGCAGTTAATCAGGTTTGATAGATATTTCACTTTTTAACTTTAAATTTAAATTTATTCTAATTTCAATGATTCTTGCATAAAAGAATTTTCCTTTGCATTGATTTATTGAGAACTTTATGGTGAAGTGAAGTCATAACTAGTTGGAGAGCCAGTGACAAATTTCTCCCTTTTGATTATGATTCAATATTACAGTCTAATGGACTTTTATATGATTACATGCACCCTGTATATTTATTTAACTAGAGATGGATTCTGAATCTGTTCTTTTCTTGATCAAAATCCATTTACCCAAGTAGGAGCTCAGAGTCAGAGCTCCAGTAACTTGGGATGATATAATAATAAAAGAAAATTACTATGTGCAATGTTTGAACATGGGTGTGCAAAACTTGAGGCAAACTTTACTGGTTGATGCACGAGAATATTTGTTTATGTTGTAGTTGGTTGGCTGTGGTTTGGAATTTTGATTGATAATCACAGTTACTGAAAAATGAAAAGTAGGAGCAACCTGACAGTTTATGTCCTGCATGGATGATTTACAATATATGAAAGCACATCATTTTGTTTATCCCCTTTCTTGTACCTTGAGACATGCATTTTACTCGGAAGTTGGAACTTTGTCTTTCGTACACAGCACCTTATGGAAAGAGTTTATCTTTGCTAAACATGTTACCTTCCATTTAAAGTACTGAATTATTTGCGTGTATGGCATGCCTTAACATGAATCTTTTTTTCCAACTATATTTTTGCTCAGTGAACCAAAAATTATGGTTCATTTGATTAACTATGTTAATAGCTCCTAAGTCTATTGGCACCATACCACAGACATCGGACTGATGGACCATTAAAAGAAATGCAAAAATGGCTTCCAGAATTGTCTGCCTTGAAGTTTGGCCAGAATAAAATTTTTCAATGACTCAATCCATTTTTCCTTTTAATTAACTTGTGAAGAAGAAATGGGTGTATTGCATCAGATAAACATCATTTCTGTCTTTTATCAGTTCTTTTCTACATGTGGTTTTATATTATGCTTTTCCTGTTTTTAGTGGTTTTATCTTTTCCATGACTGTATATCTTCTTCGCAAATTTTCGTTCTTGCAAGTGTTCTGCTGTTATTGAAATAGAGTGTTGGAAATTATGCTCAAGTCTTATGCACCTAAATATTGTTTATCCCTTTGTCTTGTAATCCTTTCCAGAAATAGACTTTTCATCAACAAGGTGTAAAATTAAATTTCTTTTGTAATAGGTGGAGCTGCATCCTTTTTGGAGGCAAGATGAACTGGTGAAGTTCTGCCAATTGAAAGGTATCCATGTCTCTGCTCACACTCCTTTGGGAGTACCTACTTCAAGTCCTGGAGTGTCTGATAGTGGATCAGGTGGGGAAGATGAACCTGGAACTCCTCGCATTTCATTTAGGAGGTCTAGATCAGTGCATGGACCAATGCTGAAATTGTCAGTTGTTGGAAAGATAGCAGATAGGCACAAAAAAACACCGGAGCAGGTATTTCCTTTTATAACAATATCATGTCTATTTTTACTGACTATGTATTATACTAGCATTCTCCTTCTATGTTTCTTCTGATGTCAAGTAGGTTAATAATGATTTCAAATACGTCGATGATATGTTGACCTCATCTCATCCATATAAAAATCAACACTACTGATACTTGGTTTCAGTGAAATGGGAACTTAGGGAATAAAAAAGAGAAAAAAAAAGGATTAGGACTCATAAAAAACCCTTTGAACCACTTTAAACTCCAAAAATATCAGGTAAAAGAGCTCATGTTTGTCATTTATTAAACTAAATGAATACTTTTAACAAAAATTTTAAACATTTTTTCATAATTGAGCAAAGTTTGAGTAGTAGGTGAGTTCATCTTGTTTATGGTAAAAAACAAGCTTGATAAAGAGCTTGTTTACACCTACAGTGTATATTATTTATGTTTGTCTGAATTTTTAGGTTGTATAAGTTTGAAGGACAATGATGACTAAATATTGATCAAAGTTACTAAAGTATGGGTGGCCAGCCGCCACTATTCTAATCCATCACTTTATTGCCGGTCACAAACAGCGGTGTTGGTTGGTGGTTTTTTTGTTATTTCCCTAAGCTAAACACTATTTTCACCAACTTTATTACTGTTGTCACATAATAAAATATTGCCATGGTAATGGATTTTGGATAATGCATTTTCTCAATAACTAATGTTGCAAAAGTGGTTAATCTTTGAAAGGATCAGGAAAGTGATGCAAACAACTGAAAAGAGTTTGAAATATTGATACCCTCTTGGGAGAAAACAAATTTTGATCTTGTTGGGTTCACTTATATGCCTCAATGTGTTGGATTTTGCAAAATAGTTTTCAAACTAATTATGAATTTACAAGTCAAGAATATTAGGCAAGGAGCGTAGAAAAAGAATAAAACTCATGGGTATCATTTGCTTTGAGAAACTTTGATGGCATTCCACATCAAGCATCAATGTATGAGGGAGGGGACAGATGCTGATAAAAGGCCTCCCCATCCCACTCTTCTCTGTATGCTTTACTGTTAAAATTTTTGAATCTCTGGATCAGTCCGCATGGCCAACTGCTTAAAAGTTGGCTTTATGAATAATTTCCCAAGTAACCAACCTTGGATTAAAGCTTGAGCTCACCTCAAGAGCCTGATAAGCTTTTCCAAACTGAGTTCCAACTGCTAATTTTGAGCTCAAAATGAACTCGTACTGAGCTGGAACTTGGTAAATTTTAGCCAAGTCAAGTCTGAACACAACTTGGCTTGGCTCATTTAGTTGACACTTTACAACCCTATGTTTAGCTGAAAATCTAAAAGCAAACAATTTTGGAGCGGGCTTCAGAGGCAGAGTTTGCATGTCTTCCATATTCCTGCCTGTAACCATGAAAAGCAATATCTTTTGTTATTAATCCCAACTTCATATCCTTCCTGAATAAAACCTCAATAACTAGACAGGAAGTGCATTTTTAGTAATAGTGCTAATATTATGGCAGGTCTCTTTCAGTTTAAACTTCCCCCCATAGCTATACCTGAGAACTTCATACTGTCAACTGCTTCAACCCCATATACCCCATTTTGCATGACTTCCACTTTCCTTTTTCCTTTCCTCCATACACCATATGAAGAGTTAATTCACAGGATAATAGATGGCTCTTCAATCAGGCCAATAAGCTGAATGCCAACCTCAGATTAGATATTAATCTTACATCTACTGAACTTCTGAACTATAGTGAGCTGTGGATCAAACTTTATTTCTAGGCAATACATAATACCACTAAAGACATAGAGGTGCAAATGTAGTGAATTTTCACTATATTTCCTTTTGTCTTAGAGGAACTTAATTCTAGAGATAAGGTGGTTGTATTCTTTATGAAGATTAATCCTATTGCACTCTATATGAGCCTCAAATGTCTTTCATTGGGGGAAGAGAGAGATGGATGGGAGGTTGTACATGGACAACCAA
The DNA here is from genome assembly GCF_047325235.1 of Durio zibethinus. Classification (NCBI taxonomy): domain Eukaryota; kingdom Viridiplantae; phylum Streptophyta; class Magnoliopsida; order Malvales; family Malvaceae; genus Durio; species Durio zibethinus. The sequence goes on from NC_143166.1 coordinate 2,707,841, forward strand.
TTGATAGCATTTTAACATACTAACACCTATTAGACCACCCAAAATTTTGTCTGTCATGTCATAAATAACTGCTTCTACCGCATCAGTTCAATAAAGAGGACAAACTTCATCATCTGTTATGTAAATAACCTTCCTTCCACCTTTATCATATGTCATATGTCATTTGTTATTCTCAAGCCGCTTGAGCTTGATTTGCAAATATTTGGTGAAATTGAGTTGCGTTAACTGAAGTCTACGACTGATTAAAGTTAATCATGCAAGGAGAAGAACACTCTTATGCTGTATGGGTGTATATTTATATTATCATGACCAGGCTCTAATAAATACGTTCACAAATGCAAAGAGATCTATAACTTTTGGTGGCTCTCGTAACTGTTTTCTTGATAGAAAATATGAAGTGAACTGCTCATCTGAAACTGATTGTCACTTAAGGTCTTATTTAAACATCGTGATGTGATGACTGGGGCTGAATAATGCTTTTCTGATTGGACCTCTTGACCTATGATATTTTATGTATTTGGAGCTGATCATGATTCATGTGTATGATAGTGCATGTTTTTAGCTAGTCAATGCATCGTTTACTTAATCAAATACCTTGCAACTGCAGAATTCAAATTTATGGGTTAATTTGGAGTGTTGTTTCCTGTCCTGCTTTGTTACTTCGTAGGTAATTCTACGGTGGGGGTTACAAAGAGGAACCAGTGTTCTACCATGCAGTCTAAAGCCTGACAGGATAAAGCAGAATATAGACATCATTAATTGGTCTCTGTCGGATGATGAATGGAAGCGCTTGAATCAGATTGAACCACAGGTATGTTTATTCGGAGATGGTCCTCTCAACAATCTATCAGATAGAGGCCTCATGTTCGGTAGCTGTCCCCTTCAAGCTGTGCGCGAAATGGAAGATGATGCAGAATCCAACGCCTAATACTTGTGAACATGTTAAGATAACGTTCCATTTACATTCAACCATGTCATTGTGCAGTTATAATATTGCTAATGTCCCCCATTGTTTGCAATACTTTGAGTTCGTGGATTATGTGTAGAAAGTCAAAGAAAGACATTATTATTGATCATAGTGGCAGGGTTTTTTCTTTATGAACCAAAGTTTGTTTCATATATATATATATTGAACAAAAGTAGCGTGTTTTGTATGTAAACATCATGAAATGTCAATTATCAATGAAAATTTTCTAAAGGAAATGTAACTTTCAGTTGAAGTTATTGTGCCAAACTTGGTTTTAGTTTGCACGTAATAAACTTGGTATCTGGGTGGCCCATGGTTGAATTACAAACAACTAATCAAAGATAATCTAGTTTATTTACGATATGAGGTGGGATCATGACCTGTTAGCACTATGATAAGCAATTTGTCAGTGGGTTAATTTAACACAAAACGTGGGTTTTTTTTTTTTCTTCCTAGGGCTTAAAGAAACAGTAGAATATCAATGAAGTTGTTCTCAATGTGTTTCATTATCAAATATTAATTTAAAAATTCAAGATTTAATTCAAATGATTCGTATAATTATTTTTAAATGTGACATTTAATAAGTATGAAGTTTGTTTTTTTATCCCAAATTACAATATATTTTGTATAAAAAAAAATCAAAATAAAAATTTTCTGATTTTTTTTAACACTATCAATTTTTCACCTAATTCTAGTTTTTGTATGAATTACAAGTGTTTGTTTTTAAAAAATGCAAGTATAATCCAATGTCCATAAGATGTTAATAAATAGTTAACCTTTTTTGTTTGGTATAAGCTTGAGATCAATCTCCATAATGACTTTAATTCCTATAACCCAAACATCTCAGCATAATTGTAAACCTGTTCTTACTATATATAACCAATTTGCCCTTAAATATTTTTATTTCACTATGGATTTCCCTATACTCATCTAGCTCTCATAAACTAGCAAGTGAAGGTGTCACGGGTTGAGACTTAAGCTCTGAACTCGCGCGACTCCGAGACCCGGACATTTATCATTCCGGCATTTCGAATCAGCCTAACCGCCACGGTTCACACCCTTGTGAGTTATTATCCGCTCTAGCCCCTCTGACCTCACAGTTTTGTTCTACAAAAGGCGCCTCACAAGACGGAGGTGGTGTGAACCCTTTTATACCCAGTGACCCTCCTATTATGATCGATGTGAGATTCATGACTCTTCTTTAAATCCGTGACAAAGGCCCTGCTTAATGTTGTGGATTTTTGAGGAAATATCTTTAGTGTTTATGGATTATTTACAATTCAACTTAAAAGTAAATTTGTGATTTTTTTGTTACATTTACTAATTTGAGTAAATTTTATTGATTTGTCAACAAAGAGATTATGTTAGGGTTGAACCCGATATTTGTTGAATACTAACTCTTAAAGCTAATTACATAAATAAATTGAGTTAAATTTCGTATTAAGCTGCAACAATATTTCAAAGATATCTAATTTTACACTAATTTAAGGATGAATAAGTAATACACATTAATGGGAACCGAATGGAATTGTAATATGGATATTATACTAAGGAAAAATAAAGGCTAACAGGGAGAATGCTAGTGAACTGTTGTAGAAAATTTGTTCAGTGTGGAAATAAGATAAGAATGGTCAGTGATATAGATGTTAGGCAAGAAAAAATTAGGAAATGGGAACTGCAATGCTGAACAAAGATTTCATATGAAGTTGTAATTTTTTAATGTGTTCATATTATTAAAAAAAAAAAAAGGCAAAATGGACAGTTTAAAAAGAGAAAACTGTAGCAGAAGAAAGATATGGAGGAAGTCCATGGTGTAGCATTTCAGAAGTAAAATCACTGCAATTCAACTTGTTAAAGACTCAGAAAGTTTGTTGCTGGCACATCATTTGTGATAAAAGACTGATGGATTACAAACAGCATTCAAAGAAATAATCAAAGCAGCGAAAGTGGACATCAATAACCTAGCTTCTTCGATGGTTCAGGTAAATTGACATCGTTTTCCTCTGCATAACATTGACAGGAAGATGAATGTTCAGTCAGTTCACATCTTGACAGTTCAGGTATCTATCTTTGATGGTTGGTGATGCTGGTCATTGTTCTGACAATTCAGTAGGTGTGTCAGCGGTATTCTTTTGAGCCTGATACAAACTTGGGTGCAGGTTTGTCTGCTATGAACTATAATCTTTCAAACCAAACAGGTGAAAGGGGAAAAAAAGTTTTGAAGGAAATAATTCGTCATTGAAGAGAAGAAAAATTCCAGAATAATGATGTTTTGCCACCTAAGACTAAGAGAACTTGTCAGGAGCATTTTGTGTCTATTTGTGATGAAAATAGTGTTTGATATTGGTGTCAGATCCAGGGTTTGAGTGCAGTCGATTTCTGGAAATGAAAGCACATAATTTTCCTTTTTGGGGTCTATCACCATCACTATCACCACCATTGTTCTTGATGAATAAATAAATTTATGTTGATTTCAATTCAGATATCAGAATCAGCAAAGTAAATAATGCTTTTTTTTTTTTTTTTGCCACCGCCAGCACTTGAAGCATATCCGGAAGTAGGATATTCATAATTTAGTTTTAATTAAATTAATTGATTAAATTTATTTTATTTTATTAATTAATTAATCATTGAATTAAATTTGTTATTAAAAAAAATTTTAAAAAAAATTTAGTTTTTAGATAATCCGAATCAAAAATTGAATTAATCAAAATTTTAAATGAAATATAATAAAATATATAATTAAAAGTATATAAAATTATTCATTTCATTTAAAGTTTTAATTAATCTTTTAGTATTTATATATTTTTTGTTGAATAATTTTATTAATTTATTTTAAATATAAAAAATTAAAATTTTAAAATATAATTTAACTTGAAATATTTTATTATTCAATTAACTAAAAAATTAATCGAACCGATTAAATTAATTTTAATGAGTTAATTTTTAAAAATTAAAAAATTTATTCGATTATTAAAAATAAAATAATTTAATTTAATTTTAAATGATTCAATTCAAAATTAATGAAGTGCCCAGCAAACACTTTTATCTTGAAGTGCTAACCCTCGAAAGGCCAAAAATCTTTGAAGACCAGAAAAAAAAAAAAAAAAAGGAAAATGGAACTTCATTCTTAGGCATCCCAGGGAGGAAAAAAATTAAAATAAAAAGATGAAAACAATAAAATATAGTTCATAATCCATATCTTTCAAGCAAATATGCCCTATTTTCCATGGTCATAAAAATCCAAATTCAAAGTCATTTCTATAGATTAATCCACATTCTACATTGTGGGTTTTTTTTTTTTTTTTGTCCTATTTTTGACTTTTCATGCACCAAACTATGAATTCTAAGAGGAATCAGATGCAAGAATGAGACCATAAAAGTTGAATAGTCCCCAAAAGAAAAATCAACTCTATGAAATTGCAAAGGCATGCCCCTGCCCGGTTTGACCCACCATCCTTTTAAATTTAGTAATTCAATTTTCAGTTAAAATCAGCCAGCTTAGTCAAACCTGCAAATGATATAAAACAGGAACTAGTTGGCCATTAATCTGCTATAAAACCTTTCCAAAAATTGTCTTCAACAAATACAGTGGACCATGAAATTTCTTCTATCCCACCCTGTTGACCAAGAATCTGCTGTTTATGAATGTCAAATGGTTTGATTATAGCGTTGTCAACAACCAACACCATTGGAACCACAAATTCTCACTAACTCCAATTGCCAACAGGGTTTGAAAAGTTTTTCTTACCAATATAACCTACCCAACCAAGGAAAGTAGGAAACTATAGGAACAAGCATACAACATTTTTAAACAGAACATTCCAATCTCAATTCACAGTTTTCCTGGAAAATTTCAGATGTCAAAGACAAATTTTCCAGAGAAGGCATAACATTCATTAGCACTCCTGGTGGCCTCTTAAAATAGAAATTCATGTCATTCACACAATTTGTTCTAGCATTATCTCAATAGATACCATTTGCAGGAAAGTAAATCCTAGCAAATAATATTCTTGATACAAACAGAATCCAAAATATGTAGAGCACAGTTAAAATTCTCATTGTCCTATTTTGGAGATGGAACACCCCAAATCCAAAATCCAATGCAGATGTAGGAAGACCTTGGATAATGAAATGATTGGAAATTGGAGCAACACGAAGCGTTTTGCATATTGGGATTGACACAATGCTAGTTAATAATTACCATAATAAAGCTAACAAATAAACTGAGCCAGGGTTATATCAAGGTATGGAACCTAAACATCAAGCCATTCCGAGAGAAAAGCTTGTCCAAACCAAATCATTTTTCCAAGAGGTATGGAACAATCAATATACGGACAAAACACACATGCATGATGATCATCACTAAACATGATCAGAAGAAATTTTTCACATTTCGTATCAAATATGAACCACCATTACATACAAAAAGAATAACTTTTACATGTTCGAAAATAAATATTTTATCATCGTCCAAAGTAAGACACTAACTTTGAATGTGAAAACTAAACTCACCAAGTTTTTGACGAAAACGTCTGTTGCTTCTGTTAGATCCCTTCCTAGGAGAGCACCAAAATCTGATAGGACACATAAGTGGAGTGATATTTACAACAGGATTAATTACTATGAAAAGCTACCATTTTCTACTGCTTCTGTTGGAGCTTGTTCAACAATGCATCTAGGAGAAATATTTCTAGCTATACAACAGAGCTTACCTAGTTCCATTACCAAGCTAGATGCTGATGTCAACTTTGTCAAGCCAAGAAACTAGTTGCTGGGTTGTAGGCCTAACTTTAGGGCTTTCACTTAAACAAAGGCATGCAATTTCAAGAACCCATAACATTTCCTTATCGTGCTGCTTGCCATAGATAAATGGATCGAAAACCTCACTCTCCCTGTTTTCCATCTTCATGTGAATCACCCAAGAGATCAAATCCTGGGATCCTTTTGGCTTGCACATATCCACGGGCCTTTTCCCAGTCAGAAGCTCCAAAAGCACAACTCCAAAACTGTACACATCACCCTTATAGGTTGCAATAGAAGCTTGCCCATACTCGGGAGGAATGTATCCTAATGTCCCTACCAGATCAGTGGTTACATGGGTATCATATGGAAGTATCAGCCTTGCCAGACCAAAATCAGCCAAGTGGGCTTTAAAATTCTCATCTAAAAGAATGTTACTTGACTTTATATCTCTGTGAAGAATATGAGGTTCACATGACTGGTGCAAATAAGCTAGACCCCTAGCCACCCCTTGTGCAATTTGCAGCCTCGTTTCCCAATCTAAAGAGGATGGTCCATCAACCTTCTCATGCAACCAATAATCCAAACTACCATTTTCCATGTAAGAATATATTAACAACCGGTCACTTTTATAAATGCAATAACCTTGTAGGTAGACAAGATTTTGATGTTGAGCTCTTGAAAGTGCTTCAACTTCAGCACAGAATTCTCTATCCATCTGACCACAGTCACCAGAAAGCCGTTTAATGGCAACCTTACGACCATCAGGTAGGGTGCCTATGTAAACCAGACCAAAACCTCCACAACCTATGATATTTGCTTGGTCAAAATTGTTGGTCGATTTCAAAAGGTCGTCAATGCAGAGCTCTTTGTAGGTTTCCCTATTTTGGAAGAGGACCACTGGCCTTGAACCGAGTTCTTCCAAATCTTTATCATTGGTGTCAGGCTTCTCTTTCTCAGGACCAACCTCACCATGCTTATGCGCATGCAACACAACTACCAACACAAGGCCAAGTAAAAAGGCTGTCCCAAATATGATTCCAACAACCATCCCAATAATGATAACTTTGTCCCTTTTTGATCTTTTTGGGGATTCATGACTATCTTCATTTTTAGTATCTTGACAACTGTACCAATGATCACCACAAAGCTTGTTTCCTTCAAAGCTTGAATTTGGAAATGTTGGAAATTGACCTTCAGAAGGGATCCTCCCATAAAGCTGATTGTAGGCAACATTAAATGTAGACAGAAAACTGAGATTTTCCAGTGAAGATGGTATGGTCCCTGATAAGTCATTATGCGATAGATCCAGAATCTCCAAGCTGGTCATCCAAGACAAGTTTCCCGGAATTGGTCCAGATAAATTATTGAATTTCAAATCAAACACATGGAGCTTTTTCAGATTCCCAAACTCTGGCCAAATTGGTCCACTTAGAAAGTTGTAACCAAAATCAAGTGTTGGTGGAAAACTCCAAATTTGATTATACTGCAATCCCGTCCCATTTTCATTCCTTTTCTTGAAGAAAGGAAAATCTGGTGAAGGCTGCTCCAGTGAGATGTTTCCATGAATGAGGCTTGGTAATTCAGTTAAATTTTTTGGGATCTCTCCAGTAAGTGAATTGTTGGATAAGTCCAAGTAAAAGAGATCCATGTAACTTCCAAACCACTGTGGAATTGTTCCGGCCAAATGGTTCCAAGATAAATCCAACAACTGCAAAGAAGTAACATTTCTCAACCATTGGGGAATTGAACCTTTAAGTCTACAATTTGCAATAATCAGAACCTTCAAGTTCTCAAAAAGTAGATTAGGATCATCAGGCAATGTTTCATCAGGGAAATTCAAGGTGAGGACCAAAGTAGTTAGATTCTTACACTGCTGCAGAATTTGAAGAGCAGAGGAAAGATTATGGAGGCTCGAATTTGAGAGGGAAAGATAAGAGAGGCTTTGAAATTCTTTGAAGCTCTCAGGGATTTGGCCACTGAAATTATTCCGGGCAAGATTGATATCTTGCAATTGTCTACATAGGGGAAGATTATCAGGCAGAGGCCCAGTAAACTTATTGGAAGCCAAATCCAGAGCGTTCAAAGCAACCATAGCTGGGCAATTAAGATCTATAGAACCATCCAATGAATTATTCCTCAAATTCAGCAAATTAATGGTTGGAGAATTGGACAATGAACTGGGAATTCTACCACTAAATTTATTTGAATAAGCTACAAGATACTTAAAATTCTGTAGCTGACTGAAGACATCCGGGATCTCTCCAGAAAAATTATTTGAAGAAATATCTAAACGAACAAGGTTAGAGAGATTAGCAATACCAGGACTAAGATTCCCACCAAAGTTGTTATTCTGAAGCCCCAAAAGGTTCAAATTTTGAAGCTGAAAGATGTCTTCAGTTATGCCACCAGTGAGATCATTCATGCCAAGACAAAGTTGCTCCAAGAAAGAACAAGTTCCAAGCCCTGGTAAAATATTACCAGAGAAATAGTTCGCTGCCAAACTAAGGAACCTAATTCGAGTAGAATTAACACATATATGGGAAGGAAGAGACCCGTTCAAGGAATTCGAAGAAATGTTAAGAATTTGAATTGAAGGAAGATTGATGCTTTCTGGGATCGGTCCAGAGAATTCATTATAGCTCAAGTCAAGCTGCTCTAAATTTGGCATATGAAACAAAGATAGTGGCAGTGAGTCTTTGAGGAAATTGTGGGAAAGATTGAGAGTTTTAAGCTGATCCAAAGCAGCTAAGGAATCAGATAATATGCCTGATAATCTTTTCTTCGGAAGTTCCAACTTGATTACTCTACCATATGATGGAGGATCACAGGTTATGCCTTCCCAGTCACAACAATCAGTTGATGAATTTGTGGTCCAGCCTTCAAGATTTGTTGTCAAATTGCCCATGAAATCCTGGAGTGCAGTCAAGTCCATTGGATTGCATGTCAGGTTTTGAGAGTTGAGTAACTGAACTTTCAACAACAACCCAAGAATAACAACCACAACACAACAACCTCGAGCACCCATAATAACAAAAGCAACAACCAAGAAAACCCAATATGGAAGGGAAAAAAAAGTGGAGACTTTATATATTGAGGATGAAAAACAAGCAAAAAACAAGATTTTGGACGTTGGTTTTCATTGTTTGAACCATTGTGTGCTTCGGGTAAAGTATCAAAGCTCAAAACTAAAAGGAGGGTTTTCTTTAGAGAAGAGAAGAAGTGAAGAGGAAGGGAGAGAAACAGAAAGAAAGAGAGCCAAATGACGGCTTTTGACTTCAACACGGATACGAAGGGTGTCAAATGAATGAATGAGAGGCTCTTTGCCCTTTGCCGTTTGCTTCCCTTCCCTTCTATATTTCTTCGAATTGTTTGACTTTGCCTATCAAAATGGAGAGTTGAAAGATTATATATATATAATATATACATGGAGAGAGATGGAGAGAGAAGGGTGTCTTTTGCCCCAATAAAGCTGTTGGCATATTACAGTGGAAAGCAGAATGGAGACGGGCAACATCTATTGGTTTCGAGGCTAACGGTCCTTGTTTAAATACGAGTAAAGAAATATATATAGATAAACATTTGACTGTAGAGTTGCTTAAATTAATCATGCTATAATAATACAATAAATTTTAAATTTTAATTCAATCTATTCATATAATATTTAATAAATTTAAATTTTAAATTCTATTATTTGTAAATTTTTTATTTTAAAATTATGAATTTTTTTATAAAAAAAAAGTCTACAATAATATTGCATGGCATGCTTCTTCTTTATTAATAAAAAATAATTAGGGATAATATTAATCATTTAGTAAAATTATATTTTTTATTGATTTTTTCTACAAAATTTATGGTAATAAAAAAAATAATGATAAGGTGATAATGACTAATTCAAAATATTATTCTTGGGGTCCTTGTTAAAAAATTTAGAAGCAAAATCACTAAATTATTATATTTATTTATTTTCCTCAATTTTCAATATTAGAGAAATAGTCAAATGTCTTTCAATAAAAAAAAAAGGAAAAAATAAATAGTCAAATATTGCCTAATTAAACTCTACCAATTAATGTACTGTTCAAAAAAATTACTAATAATGTTTGTCAAAAGAAAAAAACCGCTACGAATTAATTAACAAGAAATATTCAAATAATAAATAAAAACAACGGTCAAATACAAAAGAACAAGCCGACCGCTGATCATGAATACGAAGTTTAGTGTTTAGTACATATAATGATTTTAAATATTTATATCATATAAAATATTAAAATTTATGTATTTATATTTTATTTTAGATAAAAATTATATATTATAATTCATATTAATATAAAAATATAAAATATATTTTATTTTAATAAATATATAATTATTATTATAATTTTAAATTATATTATTTTTATATTTTATTTTTATATCATATTCATATCATATTATATTATATTTTAAATTATTAAATCTAATATTTAGGTTTAGATTATTATTATTATTATTATTAAAAATAGTCAAAATTTTATTGGATCATGGATTGCTTACTTCCAAAAGTAATTTGAGAAGCAAACGGACGGAAAAGCACTTGTTTTATTTTAAAATTTAAATTTAAATTTAAATTCGAAACTTTTTAATTTTAAAATTGACTCTCATCCAATGCTACTCAACTAACACAGCTCATTAATACAACTTATTGGCCATTAATCTTTTCAAAAAAAAATATATATATATATATAGAAAGAGAGAGATTTTAAATTCGCTTCAAATCTACATATACGACTAAGTCTAATAATTTTTTATCCAATTATTATTTGTTTAATTACGGTTTTTAATTTGATTGTTTTTTTATATTTTATTAATTTATCAGTATTAATTTTAAGTTAATTATTTTAAATAAAAAGCTTAGTTTTTATCCAATGTTTTTCTTTTATAATTGTGTTTGTAAACTATAAATGAGGAATTAAGAAACCTTAAACATGCATGTAAATGAAGTGGAGCTCTAGAAATTGTCATAATTATGAAACATAGTGTTATTTATATATATATATATAATTTTATACTTTTAAATCAATATTGCATCGAATATTTAATTTAATGATTTTTTAAATAAAAATAATATTTAATTTACATCAAATTTGTTATATTTTATTTATTTTGGACAAATAAAGGGAAAGAGATTTTCAAACTCTTGGCCACGAAACCGTCGTAAGGAGGGAAGCCACCCACATTGTCTCAATTTCAGGTAGGTTTTTTTCTTTTTTTGGGTTAACACTTCGTAAATTAATTAAAAATATAAAACTACATAAAATTAAAAAAAAAAAAACCTTAATTAATTTTTTAATATAAATATAAAAATTTTTAAAATTAAATATAACTATTACGTAATATAAATTTAAAAAATATATAAAACAAAGAACATATGTATAACAAAATCTGAATTTTAATATCATTTTAGGTATTTAATTTAAAATTATATAATAATAAGTGTAGAGTCGAATTTGAATATAAAATCTCAAAAAACCTAAAATAGAAACGGATGTAAAATTCTAACATTTTAACATACTTCATCTTATTTAAGTTCCTTTTATATATAGTTCTTTCATTAATCCTTTAAGATTTCAGTACTTATATTTTAGGTAACTATAGTTTTTTTTTTTTTTTTTTATTTGCAACCTCTGCTTAAAAAATGAAAGATATTGTTACCAAGCCATGGTTGACCACATTTTAAAGATGAAATTGTTGACTTTTTAAAATTTGTTATTATATATATATATATGTATATATATATTCTCATGTTGGAGTTAGAATATTGATTTTGTCACGGTGTCTTTTGAAATTAATTGCATGACGCATACAATATATTTGATTGACTTTTATATAAGCACTCATTTTATTCGTTTATAAAATAATTTTAATCTTATTTTTTAATCGTATAGTTTTGAAAAAATAAAAGAATTGAAATTGTGTTTCTTTAATAATAATAATAATACATTTAGTTTATAGACATCGTTAAAAAAAAATTAAGACTCTACTTATATAGGTGTGGTGAGATTAATTGTGATAAAATAAAAAATAATTATTATTATTATTATTGTAATTGTGATTAAAAAAAATCATTGTAATTACGATTAAAAAAAATTATATTGAATGAATTTCATTGAAATTAATAGTTAACTTCAATTGGTGATAGAAAATATGATGAAATTTAAATGGGTACTAAGTTGACGTTGACAATTGAAATTTAAATTTAAATTTGCTTAATATCTAATTTAAAGTCAACCATGTATGTAACATGGTTAGAGATACACATATGTATCACTATTTTTTAAGAGTTCTAAATTTTTAATATGATTAAAAAAAAAAAGGTAATTGCTTTTAGCCCAAGTTATTCATGCATGGGGACGGCGTTATCATTTGTTCAACATTATTACTTCCCCACCGTCCTTCTTAAAATAAATAGATATTGTAATAATAATAATAATATAATTCCATTTTGCGACACCCATTTGCTTTAATTAAAGAAACTAATATTAAAGAAAAAATAATCTCACATTTAATAATTAAATATTGAAATGTAAATTTATAAGGGTAGGTCTGCATATTTTTGGAGCAGACAGTATTTTACAATAGATGCAGTTCAATAATTTTTTCAATAACAATGTTGATCCGTTGCATCAACAAATTTAAAAAAAAAAATGAAAATCAAACTCTTTGAATGATATAAGCTGAAGTTTTTTAAGGAAATTATGAATGGAAAATTTTTCTTTTAACCAACTGTTTGGTTTTGTTGAAAAAATATTGATGACGAATGTAATTTATTAGTCTGAATGAAGAAAATTCAACAAAAAAGAAGAAAAAAAAATTGGAGCAATGCCATGAAGAAATTTCTGGGAAGCAAGCTGAAGGTGACAGATTGTGAGCCAACGTTCGTTTTGCTTTTACAGACACAATAAGCTGGTCAAGTTTAGATTCTTCCCAACGTTGGTTCTTTGGCATATAAAAGCTAAAATGCCATACTTTTAACCAATAAGATTTTTTTTTGTTTTAAAGAAAAAAAAATGTATCAATCGTTCAACATATTTGAAAAATATTTCATTTTCATTTAAGATTTTAAAACTCAAAATTTAAATCACGATCTTTTAATTCATCTCTTATCGGATGAAATTAATATTAGACGTTGAAGATTCATATTTTATGTGATTTTCATCTTTTTTATATTTTTCTTTCTTCTTTCATTCCTCCTTTTGTTATTTTCTTTTTTCTTTACACTTCATATTTAGAAAATAAATTAATTCATCTTTTTTTTTATTAAATCCTTCCAAAAATCCCATTATTTTTGCTTCAATAGCATAGAATGGGGAACTGCATTAAGCTATATTTGTACATATATATTGTGTATGTAAAAGAATGGTAGGCTTCCTTTCCAACTTTTCAAACACCCACTTTTCTCACCAAGGATGGAGAAGAACACATTATCCACCAAGTCTAATAAAAATAAAGGAAAGGCTGAAAATGTGGTTACATTTAGGCTGCACAAATTAAAGGTGACCACCATTTGATTTTTTTTATATATAAAATGCAACCCAACTTGGATTTATTTTAACTTTTCTGGTACTAATATTATTTTATAAATGATTGTAAAGCTCCAAAATGAAGGTTTCTTTCAACTTTCAACCATCCACAATCCAACCTTAAAAAAAAAAAAAGAATTGAAGAAGATTTGCCTCCACTCAAATTGGCACCCCAATATCATCATTAACCATTATCTTGATTACACACACAAAAAAAAAAAGGAGCATTAGCCAGTAACCTCTCCCATTCCTCATTTTTTATTCAAGGAGACTTTTTTTTTTTACTGTTATTTTGCAATTATGAACAACTCCTATGAATAAATGTTGGGTGACATGTATTATTATGCAAGATATTGATAGAAATAATGACTAACTGAAGCCACTTATGGTGCTAAATTAAATTTAAATTATGCCAAGGTCAACTCCATCTAAGATATATATATATATATATATCTGCCAGGATTAAACTAGGGTAGGGCAATCCATGGAATTATTTTTGAATAATAAAACAATAGTTTGCCATGTCATCTATTAATATAACAACGAACTCTTAATTAATTTCAATGATCGAAATTCAATCCTGATATCTTACAAAAAAAAAGAAAAAAACAATACATTGCAAAGAAAAGAAGCTCGAAGATTATGTGGAAGTGAAACTAAGGGATGGTAACCGAAGTTTAAGTTTTCATAGCTATTTTAGGTCAAATTGATCTATGGCATGATATTTGGCATGCAGACCTTGAAACAGAGAAATTTTATCTATGGAAAAAGAGTATAAGATAGTGAAAAATATGATTTTAAGTTATCATATTAGGGTGTTCCATTCAATTAATAGAATTAAAAGAAAAATAGTAGTTCCAAGATGGTAGAATGGAACAAAACCAGCCAATCAAGACACATATTTTTACATGAGCAAAGCTGTTTAAATTAACTACAAATAATTATATATAGTGGACCATGTGGGATAAAACGAGGAGAGATTTGAAGAAATTTCCAAGAAAAAAATCACTTCTTTAAATGGATTTTAAGGTGTTCAAATTTCTTTTAAAATTTTTTCTAAATTTGGAAACTCTCCATTTTTTTCCAAACAAAATAACTGAATTTTATACCCTTTAATATGTAAATCGAAAGAGTTAATATTTCAAATAATCTAATGAAATATTAAATATGATACTTAAATTTTAAAAACCTCTAATATAATATTTGAATTATAATTTTATTAATTAATAAATTACTCATTTTTAATGTAGTCACCTCTAAATAACAATACATGTGATAAATAAACAATTTTTTAAATATTATATTAATTAATAAAATTATAATTTAAATATTATATTATATATTTTTAATTATTCTATCCTACACCAAAGATGTTATAGTTTTGGGCTAACCAATACATTATCTATATTTGTAGGTTAGGTTTAAACTAGTAATCCGTAGATAATCTGCCTCATTTTTGGCTTTCAATTGTAACTTTAATTACGTTTTTTTTTTTTTTTTTGAGTGAGATGGGCCTATTAAGCACCAATTTCATAAATGGACCTTAAATTTTTGGGCTCTTCTTCACTTTAGATTCCCCTTTTTGCTGTTGTTTTCAAAATGAAGAAGATTTTTCCTTCATAAATCATTGGTAATGCCCTTTCTTTAAATAATAGACATCCCATGAACTTGATTTATTCATAGATAGTGTTGCATTTTCATTAATCAGATGATTTCATTCATATTTAACAAATTTTATATCACCTTCTAGCTTTTTAACCAATTAACTAAATATTTTAAAAATTTTTTGTCCAATAAATTTTCGTATCAATCATTATTTTCAATCAAGGATTGCAAACAAAGACGAGATTAATTTGATTAAGGAAGTAAAACTTAGTAACATAATTTTTTCTTCAATATGATAGTACTTGTTTTCACCAATGGTTATAGTAGTTTCAATGATCAAATTTTTTTTAAGAAATTTAATGAAAATAAAAGGTGATTTTGATTTTAATGAAATTAATTTATTAATAAAATATTGTACTCTTGATTTCATTAATTAAAATTTAATTTTTTATAATCTTAAAAATATAAAAAAAAAAAAAGTTGATAAATGAAAATTCCCGAATTCCAAAAAAAATTGATAGCTTGGTTTGATATTGAATTGAATATTAATTTTGAATATTAGATTAGATTGAATAAAAGTGAAGAGATTTTTAAGTGCAAAGCGAATGATGTCGTTACACGTATTCCAAGATTTAGTTAGAGTGTCACACGCCCTTTGTTGATATGTAACTAGCCCGAAACAAGAGCAGCCACTTGCCCCGTCTTTCGCTGCTTGGTCTGTTGACGTCAGAACCATTTCCTACGCATATATGCTTGTGTCCGCTGCTCGAGAAAAAAAAAATTCTTCTTTATTGTATAAAAATAAGTAAAAATTTTTATTATTTTATTCAAAAGTGTTGAACGTACTTTTAATTAAATTTATTATTAAAAATTAATAATTTTAAACTAAATATAAAGTAAATAAAAATATTTTAAATTTATTTCAATCATAAATTTAATTAAAAAAACATTTAGACATTTAAATAAAATAGTTAAAACTTTCTTTCCTAAAGTTTTAAACGGTAAACGTACTTCTAATTAAATTTATAATTAAAATTTTTGTATAAATTAATAATAATTTAATTTAATTTAACTGAATTCAAAAAATAAACTTGGCAGTAATCAATATGCTTGACTCGAATCTAATTTTAAATTTTTTATATAAATTAATAATAATTTAATTTAATTAAACCCAACTCGAAAAACAAACATGGCAATAATCAATATGCTTGACTGGATGAAGCACGATCCCCCAATATTCTTCTTTTTGTATAACAGAAAATGAAGAAAAGAACAGTTGGCTTATTTCTACAAAATCTTTGACGTGAGGACTTTATGTATTATTAAAACATTGATCATGTAATGTGCGGGCAGGCAACGGATTTGCCAATGCCAAATATTATGATCACCATTAAAATATTAACTTAACAGGAAAAAAATATTTATATATAAAATAAGCATGAAAAAGGCGTATAATGTGTTGGACGGCTTCGATTTGATCAATGGCACTTTGATGGGTGTTGGATCATACAAGAAAATAAAAAGACCTTTTCCCCAATATCATATCTAAGCAAAGAGAATGAACTTTTCTAAACCCTTTGACTAAGCCTAAGTCATTAACCCCTTTATTAAAGTTTATTAAATAAATTTTAAAATTTAAAATTTAATCTAATCAATTTATATAATCACAAAATCATGATATTTAATAAATTTAAAATTCTAATTCTAATTGTTAGGGATATTTTTAAGTTCAAAAGGTCAAATAAATTTTTTTCTCCCCATATAAATCAATTAATAATCAAAGTTATTTTGTTATTTTGATCAAATTGAAATGTTAAATTAACTTAAATCTACGTATATATGTCAACTCAACTATCTCAGATGACTTATCATGTCTTGAGTAAACAATTAATTACTAGCACAATTTAAATTTTTTAGGTCAATTTTAGGCCCTTAAAGTTAATCTCAAGTAGTCTAAAGGTATAATCGATCGAGTTCGAGTCAATATAATATTAAGTTGAGTTCGAGTTCGACCCCATATTCAAGGCTCGAAATTTAATTTGAATTTGATCGAATTTTATTTTTTTAACTCGAGTTCGATTCGAAATAAAAAATCAAGCTACTCAAGCTCGTTGATTATTTGTGTTCAAGTTCAAACTCAAATTCGAGATATTTTATTAATTAAAATATATTAAAATATATTAAAATATAAAAGATCAATTAAGTTCGCAAATAACTTGAGCCTAATATAAGAATACTAAAACTCGACTCGATTGATAAGTAAAACTAATCAAGCTCAAACTCGACTCGATAATAATTGAATTGAATTTAAATTTTATTCGAATCGAACCTGAATAACTTACAAATACTAATATATCATTTATATCCTTCACCTAGATTGTCCAAAACTCCTATTTCATAAATATAAATAATATCACTAAATTATGTTTCATTTATTTTACCTTTCATTGCTTTCATATTATCTTCTTTTTAATTCCTTTAAATCGATAAACAAATATTAGAATCACTCTCAATTTTTATTGATAATCATTATTTTTCTCTCTCTTATTATTTCAATATTTTACCCCTTAAAAATAACTCGACATAAACACTAACATTTGTGGTTATTTTTCTATGCCGATTATGATTTTCTTTTAAAAAATCCACCAAACAAAACTATTTCCCAAAATTTTCCTCCTTAAAAGACGCCAAAATTGAGACTCAAAATCTATTTCTTCCTTAAAGGGTCGGTGAGTCTCAACTCAAAGCTCGTGTCAATTGCCACCATTGTTTTTTGGTAAGTGGCACTAACCAAAAAAAGGGAGACTCTGTCTTCACGTCTTTTTGACCTCCTCCAAACCCTTTTTTTTTTTGTTCTTATTTAGTTTCTTTCCATTGTATCTATATTTCCCCTCCATATATCTTTCCGTTTTCATCGCTCTTTCTTCTTTATATCTTCGTCTCTTTATGCATATATTTTTCCATTTTAGAAATGAATCAAATAGAAATGGACCCAAAGCAGTTCAAAGTCGATGATGATCAGGAGAATATTCCCAACGGTGGCGGAAAAGGGAACGGAACCGCCGTGTCGGATGATCAAGATGGAGGAGAATTCGCTGATATCGAGATGGAGAAAAGTGAAGATAAGGAGGAGCAGCTCCAGGAGAAGAAAGATTCTAATTCTGATTCGACTTCAAATACCCCTGAAGGAAGCAAAAACCTTGCCTCCTACGCTAAGGAGGTTAATCCTCACCATAATCATTACATACCAGCCATCAAGGCCCAAGTTCATCTCCCAAAACCCGAGCCACCACCGCCAAAAGTGGAACGTTCACAATCCTTGTCCATGGCCGAAAGCATGCCTTCCATAGGGAAATACATAAGAGACCGAAGCAGCACTTTATCAGCAGCAATCATGAAGCGTTTATCGTCTTTAAAAGAAAATAACGAAGATTTCGTCGTGAAAAACGATTCGTTAAACTTCGAGGTAACAGAGTTCAAAATCCCTGGGGTCAAAGTTATAGTGAAGCTGAAAAATGAAGACGAAATACAAGAATTGAAGGGTCGGATAACGTTTTTTACTCGGTCGAACTGTCGAGACTGCACCGCTGTTCGTAAATTCTTCAGAGAAAAAGGGCTTAGATACGTTGAAATAAACATCGACGTGTTCCCCAAGAGGGCAAAGGAGTTGATCGAAAGAACAGGGTGTTCAGAAGTGCCTCAGATATTTTTTAACGAGAAGTTGTTGGGTGGGTTGGTAACGTTGAATTCGTTGAGAAATAGTGGGGAGTTGGATAAGAAAATGAAGGAATTGTTGGGTCAGAAATGTCCTGAAGAAGCGCCTGATATACCAGTTTATGGATTTGATGACGAGGAGGTTGAAGAAGAAGATGAGTTGCTGGGGATTGTGAAGGTTCTGAGACAGAGCTTGCCTATTCAGGACCGTTTGATTAAGATGAAGCTTGTCAAGAAGTGCTTTGCTGGTGTTGATATGGTTGAAGCCATCATTCACCACCTTGACTGTAGCAGAAGAAAGGTAATTTCTTTTATCTTCCCCGTTTTTTTTTTTTTCTTTCAATTTTGGTTGCTTATTTATTAGTCATCTTTTCCGTTTAACTTACGGCAAAATGAAGAATCCAAATATGAATATAATCGAAAGACATTTATAATTGTCATCCCTCAGGTGAGTTGGTAAAAATCGAATATAAGTATGGGTGTTCATAATTTAATTTTAATTTAATTAATTAATTGAATCAATTTAATTTAATTAATCGATCGATCATCGAATTAAATTCGATCAATTATCAAAAATAATTTTTAAAAAATCTTGATTTTTAATTAATTTGATTTGAAAATTGAATTAATCAAAATTTTAAAGGGAATATAATAAAATTTATATATATAATTAAAAATATATGAAATTACTAATTTTATTTCAAATTATTAAAATTTTTTAACTTAATATTTTAGTATTTGAATATTTTTATTAAATGATTTTATTTAATTTGCTTTAAATATAAAAAATTAAAACTTTAAATATAACTTAATATATTTTATTATTAAGTTAACCAAAAAAATTAACTTAACCGGTTAAATTAAGAGATTCGATCGATTCAAAATTAAAAAATTTGATTTGATAAACAAAAATAAAATAACATAATTTGATTAATTCAATTTTGAATAATTAAATTCAAAATTAATTAAACCATAGAATGAACATTCCTAAATATAAGTGTTACTAATAGTTTTTATAAATAATTTATAAATTTATTATAAATTTAATATAGATTTTCATTAATACTTAAGATGTGTCTTTTTCTTCTCAAAGTCCACAGACACTAATGATGAGCTGCACTAATAACACCACTTAACCACCACGTTCATCCAATCCAATTATATTTATATTTATATTTATATTTATTAAAGTACATTTATATTGTTACTAATTGAAATTGAAATGATGATTATTTTTTATTAACATTACATATTAAGCACTAATAATTGAGGATTAGCGACAACCCTTATGTTATAGTTATCGGCTTAAATATTTCATAAAGTTACGTTACAGTTACCATGCGTGCAGACAAGGAATATGCGAAAGCATAATGATTTAGTACTTTTTGCGACGGTTATGTCGTATTGTCGTTGAATTGATGCCGTTTTAGGTTGTCTACGTTACCCAATTTTGTTTGATATTTGTTCCCGAAGATCTATCAATCCAATCAATCTCCCAAAAAAAAAAAATCTATGAAAAAAAAAGTGTTGATTTTACTTCTGGTATTTATTTGAACGAATTAGAAAGTAAACTTTTTTAAAAAAATTAGATAAAATTTTTTATTAAAATTAAAAATTTAAACCAATAAATTATTATTATTTTTCAATATATCTTTATGTATTGAAATTTCACGTAGGATTTCATGTTTATTAAAATAGTTATAATTTATTTTGTAGCTGGAAAAATAAATTAAATTTACTTATTATTATTATTATATATTTTTTATCTTTCAAAAATTATAGGGCATTGAAACTCAAAAGCGGCTGGCCCAGAAGCATTTCATCCACCATGTCTTTGGGTATGAAAATTCTCTTCTAGATAAGTTCTAATTGCAACATACTTTTCATCTGAAAATATATAAAAAAATTTTAATTGTTTAATTGCCATTTTTGGTGTAGGGAAAATGATTTTGAAGAAGGAAAACATTTCTATCGTTTCCTTGAGCATGAGCCATTTATTATCGGATGCGTCAACTTTCGAAATTCAACAAATGATAGTGAGCCCAAATCTGCATCTTTTCTAGCTGATAGGCTTACCAAGTTAATGTCTGCCATACTGGAAGCACATGCATCTGATGACAGGTGCCATGTTAACTATTATGCCATCAGCAAAAGTGAAGAATTCCGCAGGTATTTTTGGTTCTTTTCCTGTTTAATTAGATTATTTGGCAGATTTCATTCACAATACCTAATTAATTCTCCTCAGACTATTAGAGAAAATTAGATTTAGGTTCCCTTTTGGAGTATGGTGGGAGCATTTCAAGGCATGAAAAAATACGTTTTATGATTGAATTTTCGATGCGATGAAAATCCTCTCATCAGACTAGCAAATGGAGCTTTAAAGTACATTTGGGAGTTCAATGGCACTGGTGGCGTTAAAAGATGATGGACCCTTTCAAATGCTAGCCTTAAAGACCGTTTGCAAGGGCGGTCAACGTGCTCAATTTTTTTTCTTTTACTGTTGATTTGCAGGTACTTAAATTTGGCACGAGATCTCCAAAGGATCAATCTTCAATTGCTTACTCCAGAAGAGAGGCTGGCCTTCTTCTTAAACTTATACAATGCCATGGTCATCCATGCTGTAATTAACATTGGACATCCTGAAGGAATACTTGATAGGAGAGCATTTTTCTGTGATTTCCAATATGTAATTGGAGGGTACCCTTACTCCCTCAGCAACATTGAGAATGGGATCCTCAGAAACAACCGAAAGTCCCCTTATTCCTTGATCAGGCCCTTTAGCAATGGAGACAGGCGCTTACAGGTAACCCAACTTCATCAATTTCTTTGGTTTACTAACTCACTGTTCACTGCAATAAATCATGCATGCTTGACATTTTTTTTGAAATTGACAGCACGCTCCTTCTAAAGTTAATCCATTGATCCATTTTGGACTATGCAATGGAACAAGGTCAAGCCCCAAAGTTAGATTTTTCACTGCTCAGGGTGTTCAAGGTGAGTTAAGATGTGCTGCAAGGGAGTACTTCCAGAGTGGAGGAATAGAGATTAATTTGGACAAGAGAACAGTTTATTTAACTCGGATCATCAAGTGGTAAGTTTTCAATATTATCAATTTATACGTTTATTAACTATTTCTTACATCAAAATTAAAAGAAAAAAATGTTAAAAATGTTAACAGTTAACTGATCGAATTGAACTCAAAGCTAAGTTAAGTAAGTTCATGTAATTAATTTTATAAACTAACATTTAACAAGTATGAAGTTCAAATTCGATTATCTACAACCTTTTTTGTTATCGTCAAATTACGACATCTTTTGCAGAAAAAACTAATCGAATGTAACGTGTTACACTTTCACTTTACAGGTTCAGCGAAGATTTTGGACAAGAAAAAGATGTTCTCAAGTGGGTCATGAGTTTCTTGGATGCAACTAGGTCAGGGCTTTTGACACACCTCTTAGCTGATGGAGGCCCTACTAAAATTGTTTACCAGAACTATGATTGGTTTGGTAATTTGTAACCACTCAACTTTTCAGATCCTTGGGTGTTTAGATAGAAATTTTGGGATGAAATTACAGAAGGAAATGATGAGTTTCATTCATATTGATACAAACATTAGAGGAAGCTGCAATTGGCAGGGAGATTTATTGTATCTAATACCTCAAGTTCAAAGAGGGTCTGGTCTCCACCCTTCAGCAAAGGTATCAAAGATAGGAATTACTTGCATATACACATTTTAAAATCTTGTTTCTTTTTAGTGTGAATTCCAGCTATCATTAAAAGTTGATTTGTACTGGAAGAAAAAATAAAAAAGCATACTTGTTGTATTGTTTAAACTATGTTGTCCTTTTTTTTTTCACCTTTTGGTGAATATGTAACATATGAAAGTTGAAATTTTTAAAATGAAAGAATATGATCTGTCAACCATTATCAGTCTATCATGTACATAGGCACCATCACCAATTCACCCTAATTAACCTATAGAGGTTAAACGCGCATAGTTTCTTTTTTTTTTTTTTCAAACAAAATCAGGTTGTAATGTGAAAATTGAAAAAAAAAAAAAAAGCCCAAGGCCATGGAGAATGGCACAAGCATTTGCTCCCTTATTACTCTTTCGATCAGTTTGTATATGAAACCGATAAAGTTTCTTCTATCAAACGAATCAAGGTAACTGCTTTTTTTCACTTTCAACACTTAAAATTTGAGTGTTTAATGAAATGTTACTCAATCACAGAAGAGCAGTGTGGTCTCGTGGAAGCTAATAGGTTGAAAGCACTAGAAATATCAGCAGCTCGAGCGAGCTCGTTTTAATTCAGCTTGACTGCCAACTCTCAACTCTAAATTCGTACATAGACAAAAAAAAATGGTAATCTCGTCTTCTAAATTCGTTCAAATTTATTTATATCACCCGAACATTGGCAAAAGTCTAAAACCAGAACGGTCGACTATCACAACGGCCGATTCCCATGCAGCACAAAGCTGGCAAGTTTTTTGCCTTCAGCAACATCTCTTGCATTTCTTTACCTCTTAACTCTCCTAGCTGTTGCTTCACCAGCCTCCTTATCTCCTTGCACCGCCATTGCACCTCAATTTGCTCTAGTTCACCACAGCATAATCGGAGTCCTTGGCGGCAGCTAGCATCCCTGATCATTATATTGGTCACCATCAGAACCCTCCGGCTGGCCTTGGCCAAGAACTTCTCGCAATCCTTGAGACCTTTGTCTTTTGTTTGTTCGGACTGCCTAGAGTTTTCATCAGAGATCCCATGGGAGCTGGCGCTGGCAGAGATGGAAGCTACAACAACAACGATAGAAGGGTAATCACCAAGGAAGTGAAAGCTGCTAAGAGTGTGAGTTTCTCCATTGGTTGTGATTTTTGGACAGTGAAACCATATTGGTGAGTGTTGCTTTTACTTACAGGGAGACGATAACGTATTATTATTATATTATAGTAGGGGTTAATTTGCATGAAAATGGTACGTAGAGCTTCTTCAAGCAGTAGATGGTGACCGCTACTTTTGGCTGATTTACGTTAAGTATTTTAGATAAAATTTGTAAATTTTATTTTTAAAAATAATTTAATAAAAAATTCAAATCAGATAAAATTTAATACGAAGGTTACTAATACGTAAAAAAAGTTAAAAATATTATTTATAATTTAAGTTTAATTAATATTTATTTAACGATAAAAATTTATCAATATTTTTACTAAAAATATATATAAATATATATCAAAATTTATTAAATTTTTTTTTAAATTTACATTCTTAATCTATATAACAAAATCTTTTAATTTATCAATTTTAGTTTTTAATTTTAATTTTAATTTTAATTTAATTATTTTTAATTAAAAATTTTACGAATTTTACCTAAAATATTTCATCTTAGTATAAGCGCCCTGTCTCGCATCCTGGTGTGATTAATTAAACGACAGTTTAATTTGTTCATACAATATTAATTTTTAAAAAATAATATTTAATAATTTTAAATTTTAAAGCTTATAATTTATTTATTTATTTTTAAATTATTACTTTCGTTTAATAAAAATTTATTTTATATATAAATAAAATGTTAAAACAATTATTTTATAGGTTTATTCGGAATAATAAATATTTCACTTTAATATTTTTCATTTAGGATGCTCAATTTAATAGAGTTCCTTCTATAAATACTTGACAAAAAGCATCTTGTTTCCTATGAAAAAAACAAAGCAAAAGGCATCACGAGCTATCTAAATTTAATGTAACATAAAGATAGCCCACCACTAAAAATAATTTGTTTTTGTTTCTCTACATTTTATAATTCTTTATTTTTCTAATTTAATACTTTAAAAAGCACTTATTATTTTCAATGTGTTTAGGAGTACCCTTCTCAAGCATTACCAACTTCCTATTTTACAAATATTTTATAACCTTTTGGCATCAAGAATTATTTCATATCGATTTTATAAAGAATTATAATATAAAAACTTCAAAACTAATTTTTTTTTAATAAAACTATAATGAAATTTTAATTTTTTTTATGAAATTACATGTATGGAATGAAGACCCATGTTTGTGTTTTTATTTTTTTAGTACATAAAAATTGCAACATGAGATAAAGAAAAGAATTGTGGCATTGAAATTTAAATATTAAATATATGCTAAATGTTATTTTTTAAAAATAATTATATAAATTAATTAAATTAAAAATTAAATTTATTATCATATTTTTATTATATATATGTAGCATGCCAAAATTTTTAGATCAATTCATATAATATTAAAATTAATGTTAGAAGATTAAGAATTTAAAATAATTACATGTTATGTCATTTTTAATCATATGAATAAAATAAATTAGAGGTTTAAGGCTAGGTTAAAAGTTTTACACACGTAGCAATTTTTTTTTTTTTTTTGAGAGGACGGAGTCCTACAACAAAGAAAGAAAAGGGAGGGATTGAGATTGAATCTCAGCCTTATGTCTTATTAAGGCTTGTGGCCAAGCAGCTGAAGACACACACGTAGCATTATTATTTCCTTGACAATGTCAACCAAATTTGCCTTTTGTCTTGGCGAATCAAGGAACTAAGGGAAAGCTCCGACCCCTGCAGCTAGATTTCCGGCAAGTTACTCGGGATTGTCGTGTGTCCCAAAACGACCGTCCTCCAAAAACTAATGAAATTTCCGAATCTTGACTCCAAATCAATGTGACAGCTGGACACACATCCCCCTTAACGTGAACTCAACTACAATCGAAGACACTGAACCACCTTTTTGCCACGTGTCTTCCATTTTAATATTACTGCTATCCTTTGCCTTCATTTCCTTCACCCATTTACCTCAGACTGCTCAGGAATACAGTCCTTCTCTCTTGAATTATTACATTCAATGCAGGTAGATCTATTCTTTACCATGAACTTCTTGGGTTTTAATAGCTGTTTTTGTTTTTCTTCATGATCAGCTCCAAACCCTTTTTTTTTTTTTAGATTTTCCTTTTGATCTGACAAAGGAAAGGAGGGTGTTTTACTGTTTTGAATATGATCTCTGGGATTGGGTGGTTTCTTTTTTATTTTTAGTTGCTCCAATCATTTATTTAAAGATTTTCAAGTTCTGGTTTTTGCTGGTCTTAGCAGAGTGATGCAGCTAAGGAGTGAATGAGTGAGAGAGAGAAATCCCAGCTTTTTAAGTTCAAAGCTTCAGAGTTTAATGGCTTTTGATTGACCGAATGTATCATTCAACTATCAAAAGAAAGGGAGAGCAGTATTGGATCCCATGACTCTCAAGTTCCAACACTGCTAAACGACGTTTGAGCAGCCCAAGAAGAACCAAAAAGAAATAAGGAAAAACATTTAGAAAGTTGCTTTTTTTTTTTTAAATTTATTTTTTTGTTACTGCAGTTTCAGGAATATAGAAATCATAGAAAGGAGAAAAGAAAGTAACTGAATTTTTTTTTCCTGGTCTGCAAGTTCTGAGATGAGTTCACGTGAAGATTACACTGCGTTGTCCGTGAGTGTTGCAAGTAACAAGCTCGAGAAAAGATGCCTCAGCATTTGGTGTATTTGAGAAAAGACTCCTTCACCAATGCAATGCAGCTCCTCCTCCTTCACCTTAAATGCCGTGGCTCTTTCCAGGGTTTTCAAAGTCACTTCAGTGAGTAAATAAGCTTTTCCCATTGGTGCTTATTTCAAGCTTTAGATCCTGTCTCTTTGCCCAGTCAAAAAAGGAGGGCGTTACTTGCATTGTTGAAAATGACCCAAATTGGGGCGTTTCTTCTTATACTCAATCACTCCCATGTTTTAGTTTTACAATTTCTTGTGCGTGGAAAGAATGGCAGATCTGAAGATTTGGGGTTTGGGCTGTAATTTTACTAAGAGAATGGAAAAGGAGTCAGCTTGCTGAAAGCTGGGATTTTGCTATTGTTTTGGAAAGTTGAAACGTCAAATGTCTCTCCGTACGGAAACCAATTCAATTCAATTCAATTCAATTCAAAGGGGTTGCATTAGTTAAGAATGATGGTTTGAAAGATCCCATAATTTTCTCTACCCCAAAAACAAAGAGTATTTTTGAAGATCACAGGCTCAAAAATGGAACGCCTTGTTTCAAGGCACTACGTTCTTTTCTTCTTCTTCTTCATCTTCTGCTCTCTCCTTTCTCTTGTCCCTCTTGTCAGATCAGGGGATGCAGAGGCGCTTTTAACCCTGAAATCATCCATGGATCCTTTCAACTCATTGCCCTGGCAAGGAACCAATGTCTGTGAATGGAGAGGAATCAAGGACTGTATGAATGGAAGAGTAACAAAACTTGTACTAGAGTATCTAAACTTGACTGGTACTTTAGATGAAGAAAGCTTGAATCAGTTAGATCAACTTCGGGTTTTAAGTTTCAAAGGAAACTCACTTTCAGGTAAAATGCCTGACCTTTCTGGCCTAGTCAATCTCAAATCACTTTTCCTCAACGAAAATAACTTCACAGGCGAATTCCCAGAATCAGTTTCAGGTTTACATCGCTTGAAAACCATAGTTTTGTCAGGAAATCACATCTCTGGTCACATTCCACCTTCTTTACTCAAACTCAATCGCTTGTACACTCTTTACTTGCAAGACAATAACTTGAATGGTACAATCCCACCTTTGAATCAAACAAGTCTTAGATTCTTCAATGTTTCTAATAACCAACTTTTTGGTCAAATCCCTGTGACCCCAGCCCTGGTTCGGTTCAATATAGCTTCATATTCTGGTAATATTGATCTTTGCGGGGAGCAGATTGAAAACCCATGTCAAACAATCAATTTTGGGCCAGCAACGAGTCCTGCTTATCCCAATGTTCGAAGTTCAAAAGCCTCATCAAACAAACATACCAGGTTGATCAAGATTGTAGTAGGAAGTGTCGGTGGGTTTTTGCTGCTACTTGTCAGCTTGTTTTTGGTGTGTTTTGTTAGCAAAAGGACACGTGAAAAGGATAGCTCAAAGGGGGTTAAAAGCAAAGGGGTTGTTAGCGTAGAAGGGGTGGAGGAAGCGGAGGTGTTAGGCTGCGGCGGCGGCGGAGGAGGAGGAGGAGGAGGAAGCGGTGGTATGGGAGGTAATAATAGTGGCAAACAAGGAGGGTTTTGGGAGAGTGAGGGTCTAGGGATTTTGGTGTTCTTAGAAGCAGGTGATCAGCAGATGAGTTATAGCTTGGAAGATCTGTTAAAAGCATCAGCTGAGACTTTGGGGAGAGGTACAATGGGGAGTACTTACAAAGCTGTGATGGAATCTGGATTCATCGTGACCGTTAAAAGGTTGAAAGATGCTAGATATCCAAGATCAGAGGAGTTCAAGAGACACATGTACTTGCTTGGTCGGCTCAGGCATCCTAATTTGGTCCCACTTAGAGCTTATTTCCAAGCCCAGGAGGAACGCTTGCTCGTATATGATTATTTCCCCAATGGAAGCCTCTTTTCTCTCATCCACGGTATGTCGGTGACTCACTCTCAACTCCACTCATTGCTGTTTCCTTGTTTCATTTTTCTTTTATTGGTTGAACTGTCATTGTGACCTAATGCAATGGCAAACATGATTTTAGGATAAACATGATTTAATCCATTCACTTGTAAACATTAGACAATGGCAATCTTTTATGGAGAATGGAAGAAAGTAGCTGTAAACCAATAAGTAATGAACTAGATTTGATTTGTGTCATTATAACAGGCCAAAAAGACGAAAATTCCTATGCTAATTTTTAAAAATAATTACATGAATTTGTTAGATTAAAATTCGATTCTATTTTTATTACTTTTGTTAGAGTCTTTAAAGTTTAAATCCTAAGTTTGTTTTTTTAGGACATAGTATGTAATAATAAATGGTTTATTTGCACTTAATTAGCCTTAATTATGATATTTTAGCAGAAAAAGAATAAGAAAAAAAACCCTTATGAAAGCATGAAGGGAGACTCGGGCTGGGACCAAAACGTTAGCTTTGATTAGATGTCATGGGAATGAGGGAGCAAACTCTAGTTCTTTTCTTTTTGATCCTTCTTTTTCATCATTTCATGGTTAAGCTTAAAGAAGAATTCAATTTTATTTTTAAAAAGTTGCTATAATAATTTCTTTGTTTTTCTCTACAAAAAGTTGAACTACTTGGATGAGCCTAATTGGTCCCTTTCGGAGATCTCATCCATCATAAATGATGGATGGATTCTTGGTTTCCATTAGATATTTTTTGACCCACACCAATAAAGTAGACAAAAAAACATTCTCCATCACTGTCTGAATTTGAAAAAGTGATAAATTGTATTACTGATATAATTTAAAATCCTAAACTTTAAACCTTAAAACTTTAAACCTCAGCTTCACCTCGTCACAATTATATTGTATTACTGATACAATCTACAGGTGATGCTCCTGTGGAACTGTCCTTGTAGCTAGGCGTGTTTCCAGGAAATTAAGCAGCCCATGTTTTTTGATCAGTTAAGTCTAAATTGGCTTGGAATTATTTGTTATAATAAGCTGAATCTTGAAAATGGCCCATTGCTTTATTTGACAACTCATTGTGGACTTGTTAGTCTGACCCCCCAACATGTTATTGTTGTCAGTTGCCCCCACTCTCTGAATTCTCAATTTAATTTTAGTTTTTTAGCAGTCATTTTCAATTGACATTATGATATAAATGTTTTTCTCTTCCCTTTTTTGCTGTTGGTTGTCATAATTTTGTGTAATACATTTGGTTGTCACATTATTGGTTTTCTTGTCTGAAATTCTAATTTAATCAAAGAGATTAGAATAATTAATTAAATACTAGTACAAGGTTTTGCTGTTTCTCTATGTGAGAATTTCTAGAGTTTACTGTTGATTAACACCTGTTAAACCTAAATTAAATCTCGTCTATGGGTAAATTGAAGAATTGTTTCAACATTTGATATACTGTAAATAAAATTTTTTAATTTTATAAACGGAATTACGAAACTGACACATATCTCGTTCCTTTACGTGCATAAAAGTTGTATATGCGATACTGGTTAGGGTCTGCTGACTCTCGTTCTCATGCTGCTTCTTACCATGTAACTTGACAAATATTATAAATCTAATGCAAAAATGCATTCAAAAGTTGGGGGCATTTTCACAATGTGTCTTTTTCTTCTTTGGTCAAGGCTTGCAGTTATGGCTGCAATCCTAATTGCTCATACGCTCTGCACTCATAATGTTTCAGAGCCGTTAACATTTTGGATTACCTTGCAGGAACAAGAGCTGCTGGTGGTGGAAAGCCTCTTCATTGGACGTCATGTCTGAAAATAGCCGAGGACTTGGCTACCGGACTGCTTTATATTCACCAAAATCCGGGCTTGACTCATGGGAATTTGAAATCCTCTAATGTGTTACTCGGTCCTGATTTTGAGTCTTGCCTTACAGATTATGGTCTCACTTTATTTCGAGATCCAGACTCTGTGGAAGAGCCTAGTGCTGCTACATTTTTCTATAGGGCACCTGAATGCAGGGACATCCGCAAATCATCCACCCAAACAGCCGATGTTTACAGCTTTGGTGTTCTACTCCTGGAGCTCCTAACAGGCAAAACTCCCTTCCAAGACCTTGTTCAGGAGCACGGGTCCGACATTCCTAGGTGGGTAAGATCAGTACGTGAAGAAGAGACTGAGTCTGGGGATGAGCCTAACTCAGGTAACGAGGCATCTGAGGGGAAGCTTCAGGCTCTTTTGAACATTGCAATGGCTTGTGTTGCACTTGCACCAGACGACCGTCCTGCAATGAGGGATGTTTTAAAGATGATTAGAGATGTGAGGGCAGAGGCTCAAATGTCATCTAACAGTAGTGACCATTCGCCAGGAAGATGGTCGGACACTGTTCAGAGCTTGCCTAGAGATGAACATCTAAGCATATAAGCCTGTGATGGATTTGGCAGGCATTAAATTTAAGCGTTGTAATTCTTTCCCATTGAAACTATCATATTCGTCCACTAGCCATATTGTAGAGTTGCCTCGTAAAGGTTTTACCGTTTTTCCTCTTTGCAGTTGTAGAAGCTTGAGCAACTTCGATGGTGGTAATTATTTGGTTAATGGATTTTCAGTTATATTTAAATGTGCAGAATTGAATCCACTTTGGTTTTGCTGCAGTGCAATCTCCACCTTAATAATTAGAATTCAGAAGAAATCGGATCTCTCTATCTTCAAAATTCCCTTCCTCTTTTGTTTCTTTCGTTGAAAGGAGATGGTGGTTGAGGTATCAGACACCCATTTGGGATTTTAGAAGCAATAGATCCAAACAGATCACATCAAAATATTTCTGTACCTTGAAACCTTGGAGTTGAATTCTCAAACCAACTCGATTAATGAATCCTCAGTGAAATTAACCTGATCAAGCATTCAAATTGGTTTAATACTCAACAAGAAGATAGCAAACTACAAGTAGTTATAAATCAAGCACCAAATATGGATCCACTCAAAGGTGTTGCAAGTTATAAATTATACACATCAAACTCAATGCAAAATTCAGCTGAATCTGTTGGCATTTTTTTTTTCCCAGGAGCCATGAGATAATAAGCAGTCAGTATTCTTATTATCTGGTGCTTGGGTTTGATACCTGGCGGGTAAACATCTCAGGTTCCAAAAATGGGATCTCTACAAATTTACCATTGTGGCACCCAATATGTGATGAGTACATGAGTACACAAGAGGAAGAAGAAGATCCTACCAGCTTCTTACGCATTTACAGTAGAAAATTTTTTGTAATTACACAGACCAGATATATCCAACCTCAATCTCCGACAGTTCCCTATTAGCACCTTGGCTCCTGCTTGAGGTGGATCACGCTTGGCGAGCCAAAAATCATTGACTGGATACAGAGGGTAAAAAACAAGAGACGGTAACATAAGTGAAAACAAGTATGGATCACACACAAAAATTTTAATTTCTCACGGTGGTAGAGTGGATCAATGAGTAATCATTGCTGATTTGCTCAAACATTTGCAGGCCAACTATTGCTAGTGGGGTAACTAGTTCCTGTCATTAAATCTACATTAGCAGATGGTATAACAGTATGGACCTGGAGGTGTAAAATGCAAACTGTATGAAGCAGTCAAGCAGCATGTCATAGTTTACTTTTAACAATAGCAATAATGTTTGGGAAATGTAGATTACATCAAATTGAGATAAAACTGAGGTATAGGAGGTTTGAGTGAAATCTGGGATTTGAAAGAGAGTAGAAAAATTAGTTCAAGAGAGAAAGATACAGTAAATGTGAAATAATAGAAAGAATAAGGGAAAAAAAAGCTATTAGGATGACAGATCCTCAATTGAATGGGAGCAGGGGAGTTAATATGTTCATCTGAACCAGAAAGATAACATTGGGGATGTTACAGTGCAATATAATTTAATTTGAAAGTTTTGAAGTCTAATGCGAAATGCATCCATTGGAAGGTTTGTTTCACACCTAGCCCTGGTTGAATTTAAACTCTTATATAAAATATAAGTGAACGTTCAGGTCAACCTGGAAAGCTTCCACTCTCAACTAGCATAAAATAGGCTTTGAATGAAACCTTAAGTAGATAAAGTTAATGACAGATCCTATCTGATGGTGGTTTATATGATCCCACCTTTCTGGCCATCGACCCCAGCACATGCAAACTGAATCAATTTAAATGATAACCTACCTGCATTGCACTAGGCAAGACATTAGTTGCACCAGGCAAGATGCTATTTGCTAAATCCTCATTAACAGATACAGGCAATGCTGGCATCTGGCTCATTAAACCTGGCATCTCTCTCATGCTGCAAAAAGTCACTGTACAAATTAATAAACTGAAGCATAGGCAACCCAAGAAATAACCAAAATGCTTGCCATAGGGCATTAATCACCAATTGATAACTATAAAGGAAGGACATCCACGTACTCATTTAGGATGGCGGTAATATTGCTCCTTGTGTGACAAAAGAGATCAATGTTATCCTGTAACTGTTGATAAAAGTTTTACTTAATAAGCCAGCCTCAGAAGACTGTTAACAAGAATCATATATGATGTGAGGCAATCACATGCAAGATTTACATGAGAACACTGAAAAGAACAACAATAGATTGAACCCATGACACCATCCTTTGAAAGACAAGAAGTCCACTTGACAACAATAGGCCGTGCCCAGCAGTAGATGCTTAACTACATATTTATTTCTTGTCAAATAGGGTATACACCAATAGAAGTGCAGGAGCATGGAACAATGAAAGCACAACTAGAAGCATATGGGCCTGATTGTTGCTATGTTCTATAATCCTAATGATGAACCAGATTGGTTGAAATCACAAATAACTCATATGCCACCTTATGTTGGTTTGTAAATGAAGCTAAAAATTTTGGACAATGATGATAGATCCAAAATGTCTGTTTTTCCTAGTTTCATCAGTGATATATATTTTCCCAATTCCCAAACCCATTCAGGAACAAGAAAATGACATCCTGATTTGGATTGAATCCCAAAGAAAAAACTCTAATGGCATCAACACTCATCAATTAAACGAATCATTATCACCTTATTTAACCTCTTGAACTTTTCAGCACAAACTACCATAACTTGCAGATTAACCATTAAAATGTAGCACCAACAAGAAGACAAGGTATTCATCTCATCTAACACCTAATATTTACTGTATGATTGCATATTCATGATAAAAGAATTGCTGTGAACTAGGGAATTATACAGTCACCTTGTATGCAGAAAGATTGGATGTGATTTGACTTAAAGCTTGAGCATTTTGCATCAAAAGATGCATAGTTGTAGCACTTATTCCTGAAAACACACAACAAACAAGTAGATTTACATCAACCAATACCTTTAACAGCAGGCTAGTATACAAGGAATTTACATTATCCAAATCCAACTACTACCTTTAACTTCAATATAATTAATTCTTACTTTCACAATCACCCTTTCTAACTAGATTTCGTTTCATCAAATTACGTGATTTGTTTGAGTTTTTTTAACTTTAAATGTCTAATAATCTACTTGGTTGAGATCTAGTCCCATGTTTACTGGTAGAGAAAATAATTAAAACTTTTGAGAAGATATGCTTGTAACAGTTCAAAACCATTTTATTTTGCCAGCCGTTTCAGAAGTTTACAAACCAATCTCATTATTTCAACAACAATTTGATATTTAATGTCCATCCATTCCTCATCCCTAATTCATTATTAACTGTAATCCACTTTAATCAACAACTCAAAACCCCAAAAACCTAATTTCTTAAACCCAAAACATCATTTAGAAAGATTACCCAAAAGTTTGTCTTACATTACTTGAGATAATAAAAATGGGAGATGTGGACAAATACTGATAGAAAGATATTAATTAAAAGCAATTACAACTGAAAGAAAGTTATCGATAATTCTAGGTGGTAATATAAAGTACCAACCTTTAGAAGGCATCCTTTCATTCTGGTCCAGATGGTGCATCATGTGAGTATATGCAGCCATGTTTTGCGGCAGAGCTGAAGACATATTCATCTTTGAAGATGATCCAACCAGCTTATCCTGAAGAAGTATGATCTTTAGAATACTGGTTCTTCAATCACATTACATCCTAAAGACATTAGTTGATTCAGGAAATTAAAACAGGAATCCGGGCTATACCATTCAACTTAGCAAATTGAGATACAGAGTATTTACTTAATCCTAACTTTTTAGTCATAATTTGCAGTTTTATTTGTAATTTGACTCGAAAGAAAGAACACAATAGAGAAAAGCTGTAATTAACGCAATAGAGAAAAGCTGTAATTCTTTCAAACAAAAGGAATAAAAGCATCCGAGCCAGAGGTTAGAGAGCATCAGTGTGCTCACTGAAATTGCAAACAAGGTTGGTGTGTACATATTAAGTGTAATAAATCAGTTTGAAAATGATTTTTAGGCTTGGTATAAATGAGTGGTTGAGCAAAGCTACATTAACTTATTTAGGCTATGGCAGAACTGAAAATAAGTTTGGCATTTAAAGCATGTTTTCATGATCTGTTTCACCTTACAATGTAGTTTTAATGGTATTTTTCATACAAAATTTTGCATTCTTATTCTTGTCAAATCTAATGTCTTTGACAAATAAGATGCAACGATGCATGAAGAAGAACCATGAACAAATTTAGAAGAAAGTGAAGATTTTATACTAGCTTCTAACACAACGTGAGATTTCAAATACCAGAATTGTACACCTGCCTAGCTATGAAAAGAGAAAAGTATAGGCTAGGGACTAGGGAGGGTTAATGCTATAACATAACCACCAAGCGCAGCAGTTAGTGACCACTATGTCAAGATCAGTTGAATATCGGGGCCAGCCGTCTATGCTGTACAGTTCTGTCCATTAGAAAATGAGATGGGTTTCTCATAATGTAGATTCACAAACTAGGGCTACATCACAGACCCACATTAAGACAATATTATTAGGGCCACGCAGCGGTACACACACACCATTCTATACCCAACAAATAAAACAAAGTCAGGTTTGCTAGCTCAGCAAGCTTATTATATCTGAACTCTATCCATTTTGTTTTTGGTTTTATGCTTATTTTGCAACTTACACGGGCCATAATTAATACTATCTGTTTTGCTTTTCAATGTTTGTCTATTTTTAAATTATGGATGTCTGAAAATATTTGCTCATCTCAAAAAGTAGGTAATACAAGTTACCAACTTCCCAAGCTACCTCTTTTTCTTTTTATTGTCAATTATACCAGATTGCAGTACTTGACATGTACTGAATGCATCTTGTTTTGAAAAGGTCAAACTTTTTAATGTGAACCAAGATTGAGGAATAGAGGAGTCTTTTTCTTCTTTGTACTTAAAAGGGCTAGCTTCTTTCTTTTTTCATTATTTTCTTAATCTTTGGGTAGCATATTTGGAGTTGCTCTCCAATATGATATATTTTTCTTCCTCTACTATGCTTTAATCTTAGACTATTACCAAAATTATTTCCTCTTTTTAATCCTATAAAAGTACTGTTCAAATATGTATCAAATATTAATCAAACTTCAACCTAATAACCAAATAACTATCACAGGGCAGTTCCCTGCACCATAAACAGAATCTCTATCTTAAAAATCTATATTCCTTCACCCCCAACTCCACCCTCCTTTGATTTTTCCGTGAGAAAATTTGACATATTTTACTTACATAAACATGAATACTTGAGAAAATGAAGTAAAAAAAATTCATTCCTTGCCAAATTCAAGCCTAAATTTTACTAACTTAGCCAGTAATAACGTTTTAAAAAGAGTCCTTGTGCTGTTGAACATCAATATTTTGCTCTCTAGTATGCATGTCAACATGCCTTGACTAGGGAAGTAATGGTTATTCAACATATGGACAAGCATATCCATTAATAAATCCAACATTATGACTTATTTATATGATAGTCCAATCAACTTATATTGAAAGACGAAGACATAAAAAGCAGAGTAGGACATGTATATCAAAAACCAAAAACTTCACAATGGACAAAGTGATTATTATTGTCGATACTGATGATTAAAAACCATTTTATACAAAGTAAATCTGCAAGTCTATGTGCTTCTTCTCAAGAAATTTAACTAACATGTTTAAATCATTTAAGTATTGCACAAAATTACCAGCATACCTTCCTATTGTTCACCTTTTTTCCAGCATTAAGTTCTTCAGGTTTCATTCGCTTTCTCTGCCAATTTACAAAAAATACCTTTATTTCTTAAAACAGAAGAATCTACAGATAATTTTAAATACACAAATACAACGTCTAATAAATAAAAAGGATAAAAGAACATTTTAAATACACTTGCTCCAGTCAATGTCAATGGTAACCCATGTTTCTTGACAACATAATCTCTTTAGTACAGTAGCTTTAAAGAGAGAATTAATTTTTCATCAAGTCATATATGCAAAATATCACCAAATGCATTAAGAATAAGCAAAATTAGTTAAGCAGATATATTTTGGTCCAACTCCTCTTTAGAAACTGATTATCCTGCACAAGGTTCATTAGTTGAACATTTCCACCAGCATATCAAAACTAATGATTTTGCACGCCACTTTTTCATATGCAGACAAAGAATGAGAGCATAAATCACATGATACAAGACATTAAAGCTTAGTAACAATGATGGTAGAAATGCATCAATAAAAAAGCAAGGAGCTTACTTGCATCCACCTACACCTCAATGCAACATCACGTACAGTTTTATCAGGCAAAGCAGCCGCAATCTTTATGTACTTCATAATATTTGGTTCAACTTTATTTCTATATACATGTACATTGAAAATGATAATCAGCAATTAATCTTCAGTCCAAAAACAAGATATACCTATTAAGTACCTCCTTGAAAACAGTTCTATCATAAAAAGAGCATCCAAAAACTCACAGCAACCCTAGTAACATAACTAGGGATCTATTACTTAATATTAACTACGATCAATTTGACTACAGTAAGAAACCGAATTATAACGCTTGCATATACAGTAAGAAACCGAATATGGCTCTAAAAGGCCTCTAATAAAAAAAATAATAATAATAACATACTTTTCAAGGCCGTCCTCCAATAGGTATTGTTCATCTACAGACCATTCGACAGCCAGCCCTGTATCATGCTCGAGCCCTGCAACTGAATCAAGGAGGGAGGAGCCAGAAGAGTTTCCAGGTTGGATTAAGACAGGGGAGGTAGTAATAATACTGGAATTCCTAGGTTGGATTAAGGCAGGGGAGGTAGTAAAACTACTGGAATTCCCAGGGAAGATCATGGGCGGCGGTGCGAAGTAACCACTCATCGGAATCATCTCGGAACTACTGTTAATAGCAGCGGATTGGAAACATATAGCATGCCTATTCATAATATAACTTAAACTATCTTCATATTGAAACCCTGTGCTTGATTCTGTTGTCATTGCGATTTCACTTAAAACCCACTTCACTCAAAATCCACTTTATCCAAAACCCATACCAAATTTAAATGTGAAAAAATAACTTACTCCTCATCATCTTACAATGAAAACTTCAGATATTAAAAAAAAAAAAATTTGGTTCATTTCAGCTCGAAACCCTAAGTTGCATACAAGGACAAACACCAAAATAAAATGTCATATCAATCTTGAAAATTCAACCCTAAATCGAATTCCAGAAACAAAAAATCCCATCAAGCTGACTTGAATAAAAACTAAAAACAAAAAATCTCATCAAATTGACTTGAATAAAAAAGAATCTGAGACACAAAAGGCGACAAAAAAAAATAAAAAAGGTAAGGAGAGAAAATACCTTCTACAAGAAACACAAGAAGCACTAATTGGTTATACCTTTTTCTCTCCACTAAAAACTTAAAATTTGGCTTTTTTTTTTATATTTTGTTTTTGGGTGTGGGATTTTTGCTTTTGTTTATTATCTACATTTTTCTTCTTGAAAGGAAACAGGCAGCTTAGACCTCCATAAGCAACGCTGAACTTTTTTTTTTGTAAATTGGTTTTTGAAGATAAAATACACCGAAATACTTAGATAACAACAGATAGGTCAGAATAAAATTTTATTTATCTTGAATTCGATTCGATTCTATGTTTATAATATTTGAAATTAATTTGATTAGATTTTTTTTAATTTTTTATATTTAAATTTGATCAAATCTGATATTAAATAAAATTGTATTTGATCTAATTCAATTTAAAATTAATAAAATATTATTTTTAATAAAAAATTTCAAATTAAATATATATAAATATAAAATTAAATCAATAATTAAAAAAATAATTATAAATATATCGAGTTTACTTAAAATTCGATATCAATTTTATTCTATAATTATCAAATTCAACGTGAAAAAAAATTTGATTTAAAAAAAAAATTAACCCTAAAAAATTAAATTCAATTGAAATATGTCGAGCACGAGTTAAAGTTTCATATATACTCGTACTCAATTGCAAAACTTATTTCTAATTGAAAGATGACATATTTTATTATGCATATTGATATAAAAATAAGTATAATTTTAAATTTTTTATCGTATATATGAATAAAAATAGTAAGATATTCATTTTTATTTTTATACTCTACATATATATATATATATATATTTATATTTAGTAAATAAATTATTATTTTAAATTAATTATAAGTAATATATTTTAATTTAAAATATATATTAATATATTTATAAAAAATTATAAAAATATATAAAATTAAAATTAATTTTTTTTAATTATAAATGCGAAAATTATTCATATATATATTAAATATTTATGTGATAAGAATGATAATAAATTTAAAAAATTTATTAATATAAATGCAAAAATAATGATAAAAAATATTTTATCAATCTTATATTTTATCTATTGACATTTATACGTGAAAATTAAAAAAAAAAATTATTTGTCCTTAATCTACATTTATAATATTTGAAATTAATTCGATTCGATAATTTTTAAAATTTTTTATATCTTAATTTGATCCGATTTAATATTATATAAAATCGTATCAATTTGATTTAATTCAAAATTAATAAAATATTTTTTAATGTAAAATATTATTTTTTAATATAAATATAAATTAAATAAATATATAAATATATATAATTAAATAATTATATATATGATCGAGCAGAGTGGGTTTCCCTAAAACCTTGTTCTAATTTTATTTTATAATTAACAAACCTGACTCTAAAAGATTAAGTTCGATCAAAATCCGTCGAGCACAATTTGAATTGCCATCTTTACTCGTATTCAATTGAAAATCTAATTTTTAACTAAATGATGATGGATATTATATTATAGAGATGGATATCAAAATAATAATAATTTTAAAATTTTTATTAGATATATGAATAAAAATGAGTAAT
Source organism: Durio zibethinus (assembly GCF_047325235.1). NCBI lineage: Eukaryota > Viridiplantae > Streptophyta > Magnoliopsida > Malvales > Malvaceae > Durio > Durio zibethinus. The sequence continues at coordinate 2,747,212 of NC_143166.1, forward strand.
ATATTCAAAATTATTTTCATACTCTACGTGTCTCGTGTGTGTGTATATATATTTAATAAATAAATTATTTATTAATAATATAAATTATTATTATTATAAATTAATTATAAGTAGTATATTTTAATTTAAAAATATATATTAATAAATTTATAAAAATTGTATTAATATGAAAAATAAAAATTTAAAAATTTTTAAGTTATAAATACGAAAATTACTCATATATATTAAATATCAATGTGATAAGAATGATAATAAATTTAAAATATTTATTAAATATAAAATAAAAAAATAATGATAAAAAAATATTTTATCAATCTTATATTTTATCTATTGATATCTATGCATGAAAAATTAAAAAAAAATTATTTTCATCACTTAATTAATCATGTTAAAAAATGATTCTTTTATTTTTATATTATGTGTGAAATTAATATGAGATTTTTTCACGGTGTGAGCATGTTATATATAACCATTAATATCATTTAAATAAATTAATGGTAGAAAAATATTTAATAATTAAAATTTATGAGTAGTCGATCAAAATAAAAAGTTATTCATAATTAAATTTTAAGATGTATATTATTCAAAATTAAAAAAATAAAAATTATGTCATGCCAATGATATTAATGTCACATTTTTTATTGTGTGGACTTTTGTAATAATGTGTCATACATGATGTGCTTTATTAGTGTGTTATTAAAAATTAATAGCATAATGAAAAGAAAAACACCACCTGTACTTTTTCTCATTTTTTTTTAATTTTTGTACATTATTTAAAAATATATATTTGTATATATTAATAAGTAATTGATTTAATTGATTAAGATTTGTCATATTTTATAAAAAGATTTTAAGTTTGAGTTTTGCAGTAACCTTTTAATGGAATCATTTCGAATACACGATTGATAATCACTTATTTTAAACTGTCAAATATGATATATCTTGTTTTGACCTAAAAAATTAAATAATTTATCTACTTTGAATTTTTTTCATACCAAAAAGAGAATTATTGTATAAAATTTTTAAGTGAAATTTAAGAAAAATTTTGTATAAAAATAATTTAATAAAAATTAAATCAATAAATTAAAATTAATAAATTAATAAATTAATAAAACTCAATAAAAAATTTAATAATATGTAAAAAAATTATTAAAAATATCATTCATAATTCAAAGTTAATAAATATTTATTTTACAATAAAAATTTTATCAAAGTTTTTATTTTTTAATTTACATGCTTAATATATGTAAGAAAAATATTTAATTTATCAATTTTAATTTTAATTTTAATTCTTATCGAATCACCTCTTAATAAAAAAATTCTAAAAATTTTACTTAAAATTTTATTTTCTCTCTCTTTTCAAATTTGTTTTCTTGATGATTACCTTTCCACGAAAAAAGCAGGTACCCTTAAATTGCATGTGGTAAATATATTATTATTATTATTTTTATATAATTCATTCATGGCATGCATTATTTAAATTAAATCAAATAAAAAAAAAAACTTGACTTGATTTAAAATAATCTTAAAAAAAAAATTCAATAGATCTTTTTAGTTTTTATATTGTATGGTTCGAAATTAATTGGTCTTTCTAAACACAGGTGTAATTTTTTTTCAAAATTGTTCCTTACCTGTAATTGATTATTCATTGGCAAAGAACTCACTGACAATGCAACATTGGATGGTTCATAAATGTTACACATATAATAAGTTGCGTTATCAAAAATTGGAAATAGCCAAATAATAATAAAAAAAAAAGGATAGATAGAATTGGGACGAACTTGTTTTTATTATTTTATGGTCAAACTCTTTTGATTAAGTTTTTTTTTTATATAAAAAAATATAAATTAAAAATAAATTTGATAATTTAAAATATGGCATGATAATATAATATAAAAATTATAAAAATAAAAATTATAAATATAATATTATTTAAAATTTTAATAAAAATCATAAATAAATTTAATTAAATTAAAAAATATAATATTTTATACGATACAAATACCTAAATTATTATATCTAATTAAATATAAAAAAATAAATTAAACATGCTAAAATGTGAGTTTTAAATTTATTAAATATATGAATATATAAATTAATTGAATTACTATCGAAGCCAAATGTTTTAATTATTTCAAGAGGCATATTTATTTAAATTTAAAAATATTTTTTTTATCTTAAAATTTAATTACCAACGTACAACTAGAGAAAGGAAGGTCACCGTGGGCTAGACAGCATCATAGACAGTTAGAAACTGTTGAGATGGAGGAACTCAATCTCGGCCTAAATGTGAATGTGAACAAATTCATTGCCAATTAAAAGGAGGCCCAACATCCGTTTTCTTTTTTTAACAAAAAGTTGGCTTCTAAGCCTTTTTTTTTTAAATTATTTCAATTGGATCTTGAAAGTTAATTTTTGGGAGAATTCTATTAATACTCCATCGTATACTTTTCGTTTTTTTTTTTTTTGGGATTTATTTTTAACTAAAATTATTTAATTATATTTTTAACACTTTTTTTACTTTTTAAGCTTTCAGATTTATAATTCAAAAACTTTTAAAATTTTTCAAATTTGTATATCCAAAAATATTTAAAATATTCTTGATTTTCATATAAAAAATTTAAAATTTTTTGTAAAATATATATTTTCAATTGATTTTTTTTCAAATTTAAAGGTAATTTTTTTTAATTTTCGAATGTGCATTTTGGATTTTTATATCCAAAAAATTATATAACTTATCAAAAATGTATGTCATAAAGTTTTAAAATTTAGATAAAAATATAATTAAATAATTTTATCTAAAACAATTTTGAAAAACAAATGTAAATATAAGAAATGAGGGTGGTGTTTATTAGAAAAACCCCCAATTTAGTCATAAAATCAACATCATTTTAGTGACGTGGCATCTTTTATAATATAAACATGACATATGATTAGCTGGTAGTCCCAAGCACAAGTCAGGTGGAGGCTCTGTTTTACTTCCTAGATAGACTGAAGCTGTGAGTAAAATCCGAATTATAGCGACGAGGAATGCGAGAACTGAATTGGGCCATTGCAGGGGCCAAATCGTTGATAGAGTTTGAGAGCATTAATATTGTTAGTGTATCATAGATTGTCACATAATTATTAAAATTTTAAAATTTGTTAAAATAAATATTTTAAATTTTAAATATTTAATCACGTTAAAACAAAATAATGATGTAGCAATTTGTGATGCTAGATAATATATAATATGTATATATTTATAATATATCAAATATAAATCTTATAATTATTAATATCGTAAGTAATATATTTCATCAATGTTATGGTTAGATAATAAAAAATACATACTCAAATTTTAATGATTAAAATGTATATTTTTATATTTAGATGATCAAAATAAAAAATCACCCAAAGTTTTGGGTGACTATTAGTGTGGTTTATTTTAATTCTTGTCACTAAAATTTAATTTATGACAATTTTAAATTAAAAAAACTACTTTTATCATACAATTCAAAATCCTAATATATATAAATATAAAAAATTAATATATATACTTTTGTATTAAAGATTCATTTAAAGTTTTCATGATCTATTATTTTTATTTTTATTTTATATCATTAAAATTGTTGAATATATATAAATATATTATAAAACGTTGTAAAATTTGCCATAAAAATAGTTTAAAAGTCAAAGTTTTTTTTAATATACACCAAGTCAAACATGAGTTTTTTTTTGGGGGGGGGACCAAGAGTCAAACATGAGTTTTTAATTAGGAAAACTATATATTTTTTATTCATTTAAATAAGCTTTCTTTTTTTTTTTTGCCAATCATTTAAATAGTTTAAGTTTAAATTACCAAGAGCTAGTAATAGTTT